>NW_024103696.1:1200000-1800000 GCF_003945595.2 Pipra filicauda
ATGGTACAGTGGTCCGTAATCTACACCCTTCTAATCCTTTCACATACAGATTGGGAGGACATGGTAGGAGTAATTCAGTTTTACTTTTAAATAAATGCAATTTCTGTCAGTAATTATGTTCATCTGGCAAACTGAACAGCTAGAAACAGGGAGAATAATAAACAGAAATGACTAGCAGCATCTTTCGAAAAAAGAAGTTCTGAGAAGCTGAGAAAAGAACGTATGTGGTTTCCTGGCTGTATTATTTTCTCTGAGCTTGACTCTGCTCTCTGAAATAGTCTGCTGATCAGCAAGCCATGTGGAGGGTAGTTCAGATGTTTTGCTTTGAAAGTGAATTCCACACTAACTCTACAGGGCAAAATCCACCTACCATGTCCATAAGACCAGCTGTGCAGTCCGTGTCACTTCTTGTCACTCTGTCTGACAGGGGTGGTCCCTTATAAGCTGTTTCAGTTCTAACCATTCTTATCTAGCAACAGAGTTTAGAGCGGGAAAGAAAGAAGGAATAGAAGGAATTGCTGTGTCTTTGTGCAAGAAAGGACAAGTAGTTTTGTCTTCAGACATTTAAAGTTTGACAGAAAGCTTGGTCCCTTATCCAGCTGGTTTGCACCCAGCTTCCAGACAGTCTTGAATCCACATCAGCTCATTTTTCAAGATTAGAAGAGCCTCCCAACTAAGGTGTCAGAGAGTATGCTTGAAGCCTGAGAGCCATTTGGAGAAGTCCTAAATGTTGCAAGACTCTGGGAGCATAGCTTAATGAGATACAGGACTTGGCAGTGAAGCTTGACAAACATATTAATGTTGCTGCATTACATCCTGCCCCAATCTTCTTTTCCTGTTCCAGTGATTAAAGTTCCCTCTTCCACATTTGTACAGTTGTTTCTGGAGCTGTGCCACAGCCTGCATCACTAGAATGATACAGGCTAAAATCAATTTATTTTGGGGAGGTAATTCTTTACAGTAGCTTTTGTCCAATTACACTTTTCTTTTTCCCTTTAGAAATAGGCAAGAGATTGGGAAAGACATAACTGTGTCTCTGGGGTTAATTTGTAATTTATGCTGTCTGGAGAGGTCTCTGTATATTTGAGTGATGCTATATTCTACATGGGCCTGACAATTCTTCGTTTCTAATGTCATCATGTGAAATGTAAAGGAAATGAGAACTGAAGTTGCAATTTACCACTGTGAAGAGTCCTGCTTGTTGTGATAAAGTATTTACCAGGACAGAAGAGAAAGACGTATCTTTGCTTCCGTGGAGTCTGTTAAGAAGCATTGCAGGTATTTCTTAGCTAGAATTTAACAGATTCCATATTCAATTTTCAATACAACTGTTTTCTTTAAGTGCACATTTCTCTCTTCTCTTCCTCATTCAAAGTCCAGGATGATCTAAAAAAGTTCTACACAGGAAGCTGACAGATAATGGAATAAATCTGTAGATCTGTGATGAATATGAAGTTGTTCTCCACATCTCTTTGATGCCATGCCAGGAGACCTCTGTGATTTAGTCAGGAAAAGGTAGTGTACATGCCAGAGAAACATTTTGTTAATCAACCCATAAATGCTGGTACATGTATTTCTGCTATTTTCTAGCTCCTTAAGATAAAAGATGGTTCTTTTTAATATTCTCTCAAAATTCCAGCAAAATCACCTCTGACAACCCAGTCTGGTAATTGTACCATATTTGCTAATGGAGCTGCAAGAACAAATATCCTACAAGCTTCTGCTTGCATTTATGGCTTTGGAAAAAGAGAAGTAACAGGAAGCAGATGAAGAAGGAAGGAAAGGAAGGAAAGGAAGGAAAGGAAGGAAGGAAGGAAGGAAGGAAGGAAGGAAGGAAGGAAGAATTTATGACATCTGTGTCATAAGTAAACAGTTATAACTTTGCAATACTCAGACTGTATCCATCTTTTGTGGTACAAATTACCTGTATTAGAGGATATCAAAAGAAAGGCAGAGAGGCATAGTTCTATTCAATTTATCAGTTGAGGTACTCAATTACTCCTTACACGAAAAAAGAAAGGTACAGACCTGTCAGCTTTCATTACTTCCTTTTTGTCTGAGTGGGCAGAACAACCTGAACTCTAACTTTTGTATTTCACTTTTTACATTTTTACACTGTCATCCAATTGGGCAAAAGTGTGACTGAACTATAAACTGGGAATTGGCAAACTTAAAAAGAGAGAGACACTTGCCTTGACCTGTGTAAAACCAAGGGAGGATATAAAAAACTGAAGAACTAAGCATGTACTGTTTTAGCATAGTGATCAGCTGCAGTATGCAAGTGGCACGTAGTCACACACCTGAACTTGCCATACAGACAAAAATTGTATCTCAAAGCCCAGTAGTTAAGTTTGCATGACTGCAGTTTACAGACCTGTACTGACAGAACTGGTCTTTACACTGAAGACTAGTATGAATTACAGTGGATATAATACTAAATGATAAAAACCAGTCATGGCTTAATCCTAGGTGGCAACTAAGCACCATGCAGCCATTTTGCTCACCTCCCTTATCCCAGAGAGGAGAATCAAAAGTCAAACTTGTAGGTTGAGATAAGAACAGTTTAATAATTGAAACAAAAATAAAAATAATAATAGTAAATAATAATAATTATAATAATAAAAAACCCCCACAATCCCAAACTCAAGGGAAAAGAAGTAATGCACAATACAATTGCTCACCACCAGCTGACTGATGGCAGGCCCTGGACTCACACCTTGATCAGCCCCCTTTTGTGTGTAATTCCCCCAGTTTATATACTGGACATGATGTTCTGAGGTGTGGAATATCTCTTTGGTCAGTTTGTGTCACCGTTTTTGTTTTTTTGTTGTATCTCCTCACTGGCAGAGCATGACACAAAAAAAGTCCTTGACTTAAGATAAACACTACTTAGCAGCAAACAAAATATTAGTGTGTTCTCAGCATTATTCTCATACTGAATCCAAAACACAGCACTATACAAGCTATTGAGAAGAAATTAACTCTAACCCACCTAAAATCAGAACAGAATCACAATGGTTATAACACCAAATGATGAAAAACTGCTTTAAGAGAAAGTACATTCAAAGTTAATCCATTTGTTTATTAAATAACTTATCATACATACTTTTCCTTTGATATTCTGTTCTTCCAAAGGCAGTGAAGGGCAAGGTCTTTTCTTTATGTGCTGAAACTAGGCTAAGTCTAGAAATGTCAAAAATGATATTTGTCAGTGAAGACTGCTAACTGATGCTGATTATGATAATGCATCTGATTCATAAAAAGATGAAACCTTTTGTTTTAAATAAAAGCATCATCTGTCACTCTTCTTTCTGAAGGTCAGCATTTTAGTGCTTTTAAACACATCTATTTCTTCAGTGTGTTTCTTGGCATCTACTGTACTGCTTATTTTTTGACCTTCAGTAAGGTAAATTTTTTTCCCAAGTGTTTTTATACTTTGGACAAAGTATAATAGAACTTTTGTGTTCTACTCTAATTAAAGACTTCCAACAAAATTTTCCCTCAGCTTTCACTTATGGTCAATCTCGTTAGGAGATTCTGTCTTTTTTAAAAACACAAACTAGTTAAAATTACTCATATGAAAGAAATATGAATGAGAGCACGAAGCCTTCTATAATAGCCTTTTTCCAGGTCCAGCCTAAAACTGTGCATGGTACTTCCCATAGAAAGCAAAGAGCAACACAAATGGACTTGCAACTTTCTGGTCTAATTAGGAAAAAACCCCCTCAAATCAAAAAGCCCCCTTTGACCTTCTGAACTTGCCTTCAGCAACATTAACACATATATATATCTGTATTATATATATTGCAGATGCAGATGCATATATGATACAAAAAAAAATTTAAAATGGTATTGAATATCCTGCAAAAATACCAAGTGTCAGAACATATTCAACACACAATAAACTACCAGAAGATGCTAACAATATGATGGATCTGGCATAGGAATTTTTATATAAAGACTAAATCAAGAAAAGACATGCTCAATTATATTTTCTACTTTAATTTTACTGAAAGTTTATGACAAAGTTAGACTGCTCAAGGTAACTTTGACTATATCTGAAAATTAAAATAGGCAAATACTTTTCTGATAATTTTTCTTCAGTTTGTTTGTACAGAAAATGCTACTGTGAGTCATGATGCCTGTGTCTAGAAGGTAGTGCCCAATGTTTTCTAAAAATATAGATGTTTTTTCTATATTATAACCATTTGATATTAACACTGTATTAAGGAGGAGAAAGATTATGTTTTTTTCTTATTCTTTCTCTTAACAGACCCTTAAAAGAGAGAGAAATTTAACGGTACGTTCTCTTTGAAAGAAATGCTCTTCTTTTTTTAATTACCTGCCTAATTCCAGTAAAAATAAAGCAAATCATCGTAGTTCACAGGTATGAATATCATTGCCTATGTCTTAAGTGTATCACAATAAAAAATTATTTTCCCTATGAAAATGTTTATTTTTTTCAGTTCAAAAAAAAGTGTAGAGATTAAATGAATTTTTTTGACACTGCAGTACCTCATTCTCATAGTTAGTCCATTCATTAAGAGATATTTGGAGACAGACTTTGCCTCCCTTGGTGCACAAACAATGATGCATATTAGTAGATGGATAAGTATGAGTTATTCCAGTGTCTGACATACATCTGGAGAGCCTGACCCTCAAAACCAATAGATCAGAGATGTTGTGCAGCATCAGTTCTTGAAGAATTTAGAAAGTTGACAGGATAAGAGCCTGAACAATCTCATGTAGCTTTGAAGTTGGCCTTGGAGATAGCAATTGAATGTGACAACCTCAAGGTTCTGTCCAACCCTTTGCTCACACAGTAATTGTCCTCCCATCGAGCAAGAGCTACTTTTTGGTTTGGTTCTGACTCATCTTGAATTTATGATTTGAGATTTCTGGGTGAACATACACTCTAAAAAGAAGAGGTTGTAGCAATTGGTTACAGCTGTACCTGAGCTCTCAAGCCACCTAATGGTTTTGAACAGGTTTAGAAACAGCAAGGTAAGAAGATTCCATCATCTGCCTAGATGGTACATGCTGCCCAGAAAACAATTATATTATGCATTGTTTTTGGCCCTCAGACACATGGGTGAAGAAATTTGTTTCTATCTCAGCAAATCACCATAGTGAAAAAAAATAAGCATATCACTGTACAAGAACTGCAGCTCAGTAGTAATTTTGATAATGACAATAATGCATATGAGCGAGACAAACAGTGCCCTGATTTTACATCTGCAATCCATACCTGAGAAGCATGCACAAAAAGGCATTGTGCGAAATTATAATTTAGGCTGCTTTCTACTGTCAGACCAATGATGTGTACGTTCATTTTAAAGAGAAATAGAATAGCTTTTCAGATGAAATGTATCAAGTCTTCTTATGGCATCCATACCATTAGTTTATAATTACAGTGTTCTGAAACAGGACTGAAACAACTGATACTGTAAGGAATTGCTTTCATATCATTGCCATGCTTGTTTGGAAGGATAAAAAGTACTGAAAAAGGAGGGAGATAGCTATTTGCAGTTGTCCTTCCTAAAAGTTCTGTGTGCCATAGAGTACATGTCTACAACATTAACTAGGGCTCAAACTCTGTAATACAGACATCCTAGCTTTTAAATCACTAGCTCACTATCTGGCACAGATGTGGCTTGGGTCAACTAGAAGAACTCTTCAGTCCATAGTCCAGATCAAGGCTTAAGAATCACCCTCGGACAGGGTGCTTTTCCAATCGACAGTTTAAATGTTACCTCTCTGTAGTGGTTTGAACCTTGTTTTCCCCAGAGGTTAAGAGAAGTGGTAGACCCCAAGGGGTGGAAACCCCTGGAAGTTTTGAAGTTCTGCCCAATGGGCGCTCCTGCAGAAATGTAAACATACCACAACCAGACCGGAAAAGAAGAGTTGTAGTTTGGTTGTTGTAGGAGAGGTGGCCATGTTGTAGAGCCACGAGGTAGGGGCTCTGAGCCCCTTGGGCCCTCTGGCCCCCTCCCAGCCCTGGCTGGGGGGCTGCAGGGACCTGGAACAGCATAAAGCTGGGCTAGGTGCCTGTAGTATGCCGGGAGATGTTTTCTCCATGGGCACAGAGCAGCAGCCGACGCTGACCAGAGAAACAGTGGCAGAGAGCCAGAGATAAGAACCTGAACTGAAGAAGCAGCAGAAGCAACATGCAGCACTGCAGAGGAGACTCCTGGAAGGAGAGTCGAGGAAAGGAGAGCCAGCAGCTGAGAGCTACAGAGTTCTTGGGGGTAAGACTGATACCAGATCCCCAAAACTCCTTTGAGACCTCCTGGAAGGAGGAAGATGATGGACTCTTACTTGAAAGAGCCTTGAAGTGCGACATGCACTGTAGAAAGGAGCTAGAGAGCTCCGAGAGGAATGCAGGGGGAGTTGACCTTGGCTTCCCCCCCCTCGCACTGCTGCCACGGTGGCAGCCTGAGAGACAGGGCACAGAGGCCCTGCAAGAGATACCAGACCGTCACGAAGACCCCCCTGTGTCTTCGTGATATGACGTGGTGAAACGACCTTGTCTGGGGTTACGAAGCCCACGGAAGACCCCTCGGTTGTGAGGCGATGGGGCCGAGGGAGCTTGAATACCTCCCTCGTGGACGCTGGCAGAAAGCCAGCTATCAGCTGCTGCATGAGATGAGAAGAAACCTGCTGCCTCAGAAGATGCTGCTGTTTAAGGACTGGAAGGGATCTGTCCTTCTTTCCCTCCTGGACTTTTATTTGGAGGGGAGAAGAGATCTGATCCATTGTAAATACATATGTCATGGTAGAGATAGTTTGTGATCATGTGTATAATGTGATATGGTATTTATTTGTACAGTCATTGTAATATATTTCCCTTTCCCCCACTTTGGAGTCTGGTGTGTTTTGTCTGGAAAAACCTCTCTCACATTAGGTTGAGATGTGGGAGGGGGGATGGAGCTAGGGAATTGGATTTTGGGACTATCTCAAACCATGACACTCTCTGTCTTGGGTGCTACAGATCTGAGCTGTGCTTTACCAGCCAGTCAGGGAGTGGTCCCTTGCCCATTTCATTTACTACCACACACATAGTCATGGAAATGAAAGTACTTTAAAAAACCATCATTCTTAAATGAGTTACTTTCTTCGACAACTTGATCATCTGTTAGGAAAGATTTAATGAGAAAAAAATTTCCTGTTGTCTACTTAAAATATATATTTGATTTGTTATTTACTTGAAGATCTTAAAATTTGCTGGAATTTCTTGCTTCATAAAAAAATGTGGGATTTCTAGTTTGCTTTGTTTTGTTCTGTAATGACTGAGAGAATCCTAACAGATACAGAAATACTGTTGTTATTTTAAAATACAAATCAAGCAAACAGTCAAACCCTCCCAAAATAGAATTATTTCCTAAGTTAGAGATAAATTGTTGTAACTTCATTAAGGAGCTGTCATGGAGCCTGAGGGTACTGCTGTCAGCTCCATGAGGACCATGAGGGAAAGATTAAGGAAGCAGAAGAAACTCACAATTTGCTGGCAGTCCAGGCTGAGATAAATAAATAGCTATCAGTTTCAAAATTTAGAAACTCACTTAATGAACCAAGCATTTCAAATAAAGAATATGTGAGAGGGTTTGGAGAAATATTTACATCCTTGAAGAGCAGGAATTCTAGTACAGGTTAGCAATGGCATTTACAGATCAGAAACATACTAAACTGAATTCCTCAGAATTCCTCATTGATTTTGCTGAGGGCACCGTCAATAAATCTGACTGGGTTTATAGTACATAACACACAATTTACTCGATTTAGTTTCAGCCTTTTGCTTCCTCTCCTTCCCCAGTCCCATCACTTTTTAAATTCCAGACTCTGATAATTCATATTTTGGCACCTAAGAAATGGCAACAGAGAGAATAAAGTGCTCAGAAACCTGAATGTTAAGAATTGCCTTACACCAGATAAGAGGTCCCTGTAAATTGATAGTTTGCAGTTGACAGTAGCCATTATCAGATAAGCCTTTAGAGGAGTGTCTACAACTTCTGTGAAGAAAAATACCGATGCACTTACAGACTGCAGGCAACATCATACTTTCCTTTTCCTGTCAACCTCAGTTTTAACTTTCTCATCTCCAGCAGACACAAGCAAATGCCTGTGATTTTATACTCTTTTCTAAAGCACCAACCCTTCTCTTAACACTGCAGAAAATAACATAAAACTCTATTAGCCCTTTTCTTGACCCCGTGTCCCTTGGCTTCACTTTTACCAGTAAGACTTAAATCTTGGTTTAAAAAATAGCATTTTGGTAAGAATGGTCGTTTGATTAAAAAAAGATTGAGGACTGGTGCTACAGAGAACCTTAACAACACAGGCTGCTGTCTTCATAGCATGGATTTCAGCAGTAACAGTGGAAGGCAAGAGGCAATGGAAATGGATGAAGAGCAGCCACAGAAGACCTAGCTGAAAGTTTGGAAACATTTACAGAAAATGAAGAGCAATTAAAAAAATATATGAAAGTGGTAAAAAATATACATAATATAGAGCCTGAAAAAGAGAGAAAAACATCATAGGATGTTTTTATGTGGTTTAAAGAATTTTTTTCAAATTGGGGTAATTATTACAGGGCAAAGATAAATTTTTATATCAATTGAAAAATTGGCTTATACACATTCCAAATATTTTGCCTACATTTCCTTCTTTCATCTAGCTGTAGCGTGATATTTCAGTCACATTTCACTCAGATCTGATCCTACTCTCCACGAATTATAGCTGCTTAATTTCAGCTAACACATTGAAATTTGGCTACTGAAAGATGAGGGAAAAAAAAATCAGCAAACTCCACAGGTGCTGCAATAATAAAATGTTTTCTATATTTCTTTAAAGAATTTCTTGATTAAAACATCAAGAATGATACTTGGAATTTAATTACAACTTTATTTCAAAGTTCTTACATTGATGCATTTTTTTTGGATATTAAATAAGCGTAGTTTTTTTTACCTATACAAGTGTATGAGCATAGACCTTAGAGAAAACAACTGGACAAGAGAATTGAGTTCAACAATTCAGTTATGCAACTGTGCAATAGCATTTTAAACTAGAAATAGGCCACAGAGCATCTATCCTGCAATTTGTTACTCATTGCAGGTCTCAAATCTCCTCCAAACATTTTCAAACTATTTTTAGATCTGCAGGGTAAAATAATTTCAAGGAGCACAACAGCCATATTTGAGAAGGTAAGCAAAAGAAATAAAAAACCCTGGCAAGGACAAAAGATGAACGCAGTCCAGAAAAACAAAATGGCATATCATACCACACATCAGCAAGAAAAAAAATAATTAGTGGCCAAACATACCCCATGCCAGCACCACTAAGTGCAGTGCAAAATACAGTTATCTTTGATTACAGTTACCACATTCAGTGTGGTAATCTAAGTATCAAAAGAGTTCTAGCCAAAGCAACGCAGGGTCTGTTCTGAATTATTATGCTCTGGTCAGAAGTGAGGCCGCTTCCAGAACTTGAGTTAGTCAAAATTACCTCAGCTATTGCCACACTGGAGCAGGCACCACCACCAGTTCTGGAGTTCTGGCACATAAAGTACATACAAAGAGACTAAAATGTATACAAAATTAAAAATCAAAACCTACATAAGGGACAAACGTGAAAAGTTGTATTCAAATCAAAAGATGTCACCGGAAGAATCACCCTTCTGTTTAACCACTACTCTGCTAAAATTTAGCTTTACTTTGGATGGCAGAAATCACATCTGGTTGAAAGGACCCCTAGAGGTCATCTGGTCCAACCTCACAGATCAACAGGGTCACCTAGATCCAGTTGCCCAAGACCATGTTCGGATGGCTCCCAAGGAGGGAGATTCCACAACTTCCCTGGACAATCTGCCAATGCTCAGTCACCCTCACAGTGAAAAAGTGTTCCCCAATGTTTAGAGGGAACCTCCTGTGTTTCAGTTTGTGTCCATTTTCTCTGGTCCTCTCACTGGGTACCACTCAAAAATCCTGGCTCTCTCTTCTTTGCACCTTCCCTTTAGGCATATATATAAACTGATAAAATGCCCCCTGAGCCTTCTTATCTCCAGACTGAACAGTTCAAGATCTCTCAGCTTTCCCTCACAGGAGAGATACTTCAGGCCCTAGTTTATCTTTGTGGACTCTCACTGGACAAGGTACTCATCTCTAATCTAGAGCAAATGTGTTCTCTGGAGGTGGTGCAGCTGTGAGGTATTGCAGATAGGCAGCAAAATGGGGGTTTCTTGGGCAAGAGAAGGGCATTTTCTGCATCTGTTGAACACTCAGAATACCTTTCACTCTCTCTCTGCTCCCACCTTCTACCCTCATACATATAGAGAACCTTCAGTTACATATATGTGTTTTCACACAGAGAAGTGTGTGAAATATGCACACATTTGTACGTGTGCACGCTAATATCTGTCTCACTCCCAACCTTGCTAATAGCACATACAGTGCAATGTCACATAAGCCCTGATGCTGCTAATGGAGAGATAAATGAGGATTCGATTATGGAAAGCAATTATTCTTTTTAAGTGTCCTACCTAGCATCTAAAAACTTTACCTCTGGGGGCATACAAATGTACTACATTAGCTGGTTCAAGCTGTTGTAGCTTCTGTAGTCAGCAAACTATATTAGTAAAATTGACAAAGCTGTACTCTGAGAACTCTCTGCTGCAGGTTGCTATGGATAGTTCATACTCAACCTTCTTCAGAATGTCATCTAATATGAATGACATCTATGAATGTCATATGCTACCACCTTTCTTTTGAGATATCCTTTGAACTCTGTGATGCAAGTTATGCTAAAAGATGCCAAAAGTAAACAACTTTGCTACCTGTTACTACTACTCAATTTGAGGCAGTTGCGTGATTTTCTAACTGTGGCATGATCAGCTTGGAAATGAAAATACCCCTAAGAAGAAGGTACATAAGACTGTACATTAGAAACAGTTTATTATAAGCACCAAGGATGAAGTTCTCCCTAAGAAGAGCTGAAACCAGCATACACATTCAAAGGCTCATGAGAAGACATGACACAACAATCACACTTTATCTAATCAACTCCACGTTTTCTGGGCTTCCTTCTTCTTGCTCAGTAAATTACATTAAAACTAGATTTAATGGTTACCTCTTCTACAGAAGCAAGTGAACCAAAAAGCCTGGGTCTATGGAGATAGTAGGTTTAAATCTCAGGGGTTTTCAGAAAAAAAACGGACAAAGTGTTTCTAAGCAGCCAAAATTAGCTTGAGGCAGCTGTATCTCAGTGCAAAGCTGTGGAGCCTGGAAACAACTGCTCCTCTTTCCTATCAAAGAAAGCAGGGACAAAGAAAACATCTGATCTGTGCGCCTCTTGAACACAGAAGTGAAAACACGAAGTCTGCTGCCAAATAGCAAAGAAACATAGAGAGGATTCATGCTTTTAGGTATGAGAAGTATTCTTCACATTTAAATACAAATGTTGCTTATTTGAGAAGGAAATATTTCATGTGAGGATTACAGCTAACTCTGTACCTGTAGAGCAACTTATTCCAGTAAGGCCCTGTGAAGATTAGGCCTTTGTGCACTATAGCAATACAGATAAGTAATTTTTATAGGAAAGTCTGTATTGAAATTACTTAAGTCAATGAACAGGTGTTAAAACACATTTTACAAAATGAAGTGTATGTAAATTAATCACACGGCAAAGACCTTGAGACAGTCTACAACTACTTTCTGTGTACAGCTGAAACTAAGTAACCCTAAAGTGGGAATTTATTGGTGGCCCTGGAAGACAACAAGGACATCTGTGTGCACTGTGCACATCCCTTGAAACTCCTGGGGCATGAGAAAAACTATACATGCTAATAAGAGAGTTAAAAAACACAGAGGTGTCTTGCAGTACCTCTTAACTATCTATCTCTTCTGTGTGCTGTGATCCCTCCAGCTGCAGCTAAGGAGCTGAGACAACACCAATTAAGCCCTTCACTAATACACAGAAATGGAGACCCTTCCCACTCCTTTCTTAAATGTTCTTTCTTCAAGCCTTATGGAAAACCTGGCAAATAGGTAGGGCTTTGCAGCTTATCCTGAAGGTCAGTAGTAAAGAGGGGGAAAAAAGAGGTAAAACTTGGCATTAAAACAGCTAAATAAAGGACTGACATCTTGCCACTATTATCTATTTCCATGAGAGGTAAATGAGGTCATGCCTAACTGCATTTATATCAAGCTAAGCAGCCCAAAAGAACAGCTCAAAAAACCCTTTAGGCTTGCCAAGGTCCTAAACGGTCATTATCTTACATAGGACAAATTAAGGGACATTTATTGAGGGACTTGGAGAATCTTTAATTAAGGTGAAGAAGAAATCCTGGCTTGCAGTCCTTACACTTGTTTGGTTCCAAATTGGAGCATAAGTAAAATGCGTAGATTAAAAGAAAAAGAAAATAAATTATTTCACAGGAACCTGCATGTTTATGAAGCTTAAGGATATAAAAACATTGAAATCCTCCAAAATTATTACATTGATTTCTTATACCAAAAAAATAGAAAAGAAAAATGCCTTCTATTTAATGTTGTCCTAATTAATTCTGCAAGCATTATTCTTGTGCTCCTGTGGAGTTAATTACAAATCAGTTTAGTATAATTAGATATTAATATCCTCAGCAATATTTTCTAATAACTCTTAACAGTATCATTGCTTGATAGAGATGTTTCATAACTGTAAGCCAGGTCCTGCAATCCTGCAAGAACCAGATGATTGCTTGCTGAAGAAATATTAGACAGTATTGCAGAATCTTTCCCTAACTTTTAAAGTTTTAATATTACAACAGGATTCAGACACACTGTTTTTTTGGAAGCTATCTGAAGAATTCAGGTGCACAGTACTCATGGAGAATAATTCCATTCTTTTTTTCAAAACCTGAAGCATAGTATGAATTTTCATCTTAGCATTTACAAATACACTGTAACAGACTGATATTATCCAAAGCAAGATTACTGACCAATAACCAGAGTTCTTATGATGTGTGATTGACAGGTAGATTTGTCCCAGCCCTTCTGGCCCCCTCTGGAGGTATACAGACATCTAAAGCAAAGTATGGCTACCATTACTTCAGTTTCCTTTCAAGCGCAGGATGTAACAGAAAAATTCTGAACAGAACTGTAAAAGAATGGAAGGTTATGAGAAATTAATCAACACCTGAACAACATATAATGTTGTGCAGCAGGTGAATACAATGTCTTTTCTGTCTTTTGACCTCTACCATTCCACAGCTCTCTTCAAACTCCGTGAAATTTCAAGTAGTACTTCCCATACATTCAGTAATTATGAAGTTTCTTACTCCATAATTGCTCCTTTCTTCTGATTCTTCATGGAAGTCGCAACTACAGGATCAATTGAACAAGTGCTGCATCAGCTCTCTATAGCACAGACAGGCAGAATGCCAGGTTAAGATATAGAGCTCTGAGTATCTGCTAAACAAATGCCAGTCTTCAAAACATTTCTAGGAAAGCCATAGACATAGCTGGAAATGCCAAGAGATAACTGTCATTTTCTTACTATATACATTTCATTATATTCTTCAGTCCATACTTGGTGTATAAAGGTTGAGAATCGCTTAATTTTGAGGATTTGAACAACAGTCTTGGCTGAAGAAGTTTCTTGAAAAAACAGGTATGTTGACATCTTGCTTAATGTGGAACTCAAAAATCCCTCTCATGAAAAACTTTGGATTTTTTTTAAGAATTTCTTGTCTTTAGATAACTGTTTTCAGCAATGTTCAGGCACAGGATTGGTATTTCTGTAATCATTTTGGCAGCAGTAAGTCAAGCAGAAAGGTTATCATCAGTGAGAGGCGTAACAAGCACCAAGCACCAGCAACCCAAAAAGGGTTGCTTGAAGCTCTGGAGGCAGAAGCTGCAGAAGAACAGAGTTGCTATTGGGGCAACAAGTTAAGCTTTAAGACTTGAGGACAGAAATTATAACTACAGGTTCGTGACAGGTGGATATATACAATTTGGTGAAGAAAATCCACATTGCTTTAGTGGAGGATACCAATAACTTAAGGTTGGTGGGAAAGTAGTGTGTGGGAAACTAAGGCAAAGAACATGGCTTATTAACCTATACATTAGGTAAATGTATGACTCTTATTGAGACTAATAGGGACCTCTCTGTAAGAGATGGATATTCTCCATTAGTAAGGTCCATCTATATATCTACATCTGTACCACGGTATAGAACAAAATTAATTTGGATAATGAAGTAGCCTGCATTAGAAGATGTGGGAAATCAAGCTGAGTCCCTTGACTCCTAATTGATTGTCAAAGGCTCAGATAGAAAAACTCTTTCAGCTACATAGGATTAGCTGTGCCATTTGCTGACATACTGTGACCAGGGCCTTTAGACCCAGAGGTGTCAAAGGGAAATTAGACTTGTCTGCTTCATCACAAAGCCAGGATCATGTCTGACAGAGGCGCTCAGCACTACTCTGGGTTTGAATGGCCACCGGGGTCTGAGAAAATCTCAGGTTATTTTCAAGTGTTATTTTTTAGTGCCCTATAGCTTTATCTCATGATTCTGTTGTTTGAAGACACGGTACACTGTACTCTGCAGATGAAAAACCTGGACAAAAAAAGGGCTGTGTTAGTGGATAAGAAAAACAACAGAGGACCAAAAGAAAAATGGGAGGAAAGAAGAATAGCAAAGGACCATGTAACAAGATTTTTTATATAGAAAAGCAACTTTACTATGAAATATTTTTGGGTCCCCACGAAGACTCATGCAGAACTCTGCTTTGACCAAGTGGTTGATAGGATCTGTCACAGTACTTTGTGTGCTCGGCTTAGCTTGTTCAGGCTGCAAGCTTGAGGAAGTGAGAGATCCTCTATACCTATCAGAGTTAAAATGTAATATTTTGCATTTGAGTGACAAGGCAAATGAGCAACCACTTTGTGAATGTATACGTGGACTTTCATGACAGAACTATAACAGAATTGGTCACAGCTCTAAACTGAAAAAAATAGCTGGGATGAAACGTGGTAAAATATCAATATCTCAAATTTTCATTCTAAATAATACAGAAAGCTACCAGATTCCTTCACAGAATGTAAATAGTATTATCCACGATCCAATACAATCATAAAAACCTCAATCTAATTTACAAAGCATGAAAGAATTGAGTCATACTCCAAAGCAAGCACAAATTTTAGCTATTCCAGGAAGACAGAGATATCATTGATCTGAAACACAGGAAAAGGCAAAGAAACATAAGCCCTGATAATTTTTATTCCCTTAGCTGTTTAATAGAAAGAGTGTGTGTGTACATGCTTATTTATATATGGACACATACAGCAGTTGGATGACTTGTCTGGACAAACATTCATAAGAATGTAAGCAATCAATATTATCATAAAGGAAAAATACTGTATATACATACATAAGGCATGCAATATATAAAGAAATAAAATACATGACTGTTCATAAGCAAGTGTAATTCCAAGGAAAGACTCAAATAAGCAAGTAAAAACTCTCAGCTTTTTACTTTTATCTTAAAATAGACAAAACCACTCACAATAACAGAATTTAAAGGGACAAGAAATCTCCTAAAGTCATTTATTCTTACCTCTTACACAACACATTTCTAGTTAATAAATTTTGCATAGAAGAGAAATACTCTTCTCTTCTACAAAAGTAAATACTATCAACCTCAACATCTTGGGGCATAGTTTTAGAAATAAATTGTATTACAGGTAAAGACTCCAAGTGATGAATTTACTACTTTATTCAATAAACCATTACCATGATTAATTACTCTCACTCTAAGAAGGTTTGATTTATTACTAATTTCACTTCAACTAAATCCTATCATCAGACATTACACCTCATGCTTCATTCATGCAGCTCCATCTACTGTGACCAAATTTCTGCTCCTACTCTGTAATTTTTCACAGTAGTTTTTTTTCATTTGCTATACATTCTTTTCGCTTTGTTTAAAGACCTTGTAGAAGCTTTCCCAAGTTACAATAGCCATCATCAGCTTCTTTCTCACAATGTAATTTAAATATTTTACACTTCACATTGCCTAGCATTGCTGTATATTCCTGAAAAATCTTTCAATTCACCATAAGCTTATCTCTAAATTAAGTGATGTTGTCCTTTTCTATGCAGGCAGTATACAAAGTATTCAGCTAAACACAAAAGTAAGTATCAATTTCGAATATTATTTTATTTTATATACTATATTTCAAAAAGTAAGCCAGAGCAAAATTTCTTCAAGGCCTAGCAAAAATATTTATCATCTAAATTAAAAAATTGTTCTGATTTTTCTTCACTCTCTTTACACTGATTTATGCCTGCTACTGTCTGCCAAATCTCTTCTGATTTACATCAGACAGAGAACTACAATAGACTTCAGCATTTCTACATTTTTACAGGTTTGTACATAATTTATTCTGTTACATTTAATATCATTAAGTGTGGACTCAAAGTCCTGTCTGAGACCCTACCTTGAAGGTATTTTATAACACCAGTGTTTAAGCAGGAAATTTGCTCAGGGCATTTTTTCTGCCACTAAGTTTAATATAAATATTAATATCCCACTAGCTATATTTTTAGATTATAATTTTTAGCTCAGTTTTATCACTACCTTGCATATATATAGTTTTAAACTGTAGCCTAGTAAAATCCCCTGTGCTGTTTACCATAATGTATTTTATGATGTTTTTGTCACAATTTCAGAAACTTGAATTTCAGAAGTCTAAATACTGCAATATTTTTACTTCAGTCCTTTTACAGCTTAGCCACAGCTATATTGGCAGAGTCTCACATATGTTTATGAAATTACATTTAATCTGTTCCTACCTTAAAAAACATACTCTGACCCCCAGAAGGGGATTCAATTCAAAATAAAGACATAACCTTCGTAACTTTTAAATAAAAAGTCACAAATTTCAGCATCATTTTTCAGTGAAGTGTGGAGCTTTTTCACACTCAATTATGTTCTACATTACTATTTTTCAGCCATGCTTTTAACTGTCTCTTTGTCCAGAGAGGAACAGAAATATTGTTCAATTTGTCAAATATTTTGAATTTATACAATGGGAGGGACACATAAACTATAAACTGTAGATTTAGGGAATTTTACAATACAATTCCATTGTAACATATAGAAATGTGATGGACTTTATTACAGTGTGTTCTTCCTCCTAGTAGAAATGCCAGAATTCACAGAAAGTTGCCTATGACTACACAAAACATAGTAAGGAGACTGCTGGAGCTAAACTCATTTTGGACAATGCCAAAAAATCGATGCTTAGGAGTCTCAGGTGGGACATTAGGAGGTAACACACTCCCACACATACACACATTAAAATATGTGGAACAGACATAGCCCAGAAAGGCTTTGGTGATTTCCAAGACTTAAGTAGATAAAGCCATAACTGATCTGACCTAGTGCAGGGATGCTTCTGCTTTGAGCTGATATATTAGATGATCTTTAGAGGTCTCTTCCAACCAGCTTTTCTATGACAGAGTGATTCTACAGTTCCATATTACCCCAGTATACTGTGAGTGTACTGAGTGTGTACCTACAACTCATAACTATAACTATACACTATATTCTCCCCTCACTCTTTAAAGTAAAAACTATATGAACTTGGAAATGGACTCAGAAAAGAGAAAGAGGAGGACAGCATAAGAGACTTTGTCAAGAAGACAGCAGTGATTAATCCAATGCTTTAGATGCTGGCATGCAAATACAGGGGAAAAAAAGTGAACCAGAAATATTAAAAAATCATAAGAATGATTAAGATAATGACTTAATGAAATAACAGATGGTCATTAAAAAAAATGTGTTTAGAATATGAAAAAATAGGAAAGAGATCAAAAAAAAGGTAGCTGTAGGGGTGGATATAAAACTGATGAGAATACCATAATCACTAAGTATCAGTAGTCTATTATTGACATGGAAGAAAATATCAAAGGGTTGCTGACACACTTCAGTTAAGGTCTACTTTTTAAAATACTTTCATTAATGACACTTCTGATGGGAAATTTAAAATGCTTATTAAGACATCAGATGACACCAGGTGCACAGAGACTGCAGATACACTGGAAAACAGGATTAGAATTCAAAATTTCACATTGAAATTTGGGTTAATTTTTAAAAAAGGATAATCAAAAGAGAGAAATGCAAAATTATCTACATGGAAAAAACCAAGTATGTCACCACAAGACACAGAAAAAATGGCTAAATAGGTCTTCTGCTGAGTAAAAACCATCACATTTCTGTGAAGAATGCATTCATTATACTGGGTTGTTTAGACTGGAATGGATCTTACACACCAAATGAAATCATCTTGTTGATAATCTCAGGATGGGTAAGACCTCAAATGCAGTACTGTGTCCAGCATCCTGCACTGCAATTCAAAAAAGATTTAGCTGTCAGCTAAAGGATTATAATGAGAATGATCAGACCAAATGTCTTATCTGCTAATGAAGTCTGAAACAACTGGATTTGCTCAGCTGCAGAAAGATGAAGATGGAATAGCGGTGCTCAAGGCTGTAAAAAATTCTTGCAAAAAATGAGGAAATATTTTTCCTATCACAGAATATGCTGAGTTGGAAGAGACCCACTAGTTCAACCCTTATTCTTGCATAGGACAATTTCCAAGAATTACACCATGTGCCTAAGAGTATTGTCCAAAAGCTTCTTGAACTCTGTCAGGCTTGGTGCTGTGACCACTTGCCTGGGAAGCCTGTTCTAGTGCCCAGCCACCCTCTGGATGAAGAACCTCTTTCTAATATCCAGCCTAAACCTCCCCTGACACAACTTCAGGCCATTCCCTTGGGTCCTGTCACTGGTTACCACAGAGACCAGTGTCTGCCCCTTCTCTTCCCCTCATGAAGAAGTTGTAGACTACAGTGAGGTCTCCCCCTCAGTCTCCTCTTCTCCAGGCTGAAAAAGCCAAGTGACCTCAACCACTCCTCATACGGCTTCCCCTCAAGGTCCTTCATCATCTTTGTTGTCCTCCTTTGGACACTCTCTAAGAGCTTTATATCTTTCCGATATTGCAGTGCAAAACCTGCACACAATATTTAAGGTGAGGGTGCCCCAGTGCAGAGCAGAGCAGGACAATCCCCTCCCATGACTGGCTGATGATGCTTTGCCTGATGCCCCCCCCGGACACGGTTGGCCCTCCTGGCTGCCAGGGCACTGCTGACTCAGATTCAACTTCTCATCGACCAGGACCCCCAGGTCCCTTTCCCTGGCACTGCTTTCCAGAATCTCATTCCCCAGTCTGTACATACATCCAGGGTTACCCCATCCCAGGTTCAGAATCCAGCACTTTCCCTTGTTGAACTTCATATGGTTGGTGATTACCCAGTCCTCTAATTTGTCAAGGTCTCTCTGCAGAGCCTACCTGTTTTCAAGGGAGTCAACAGCTCCTCTGAGTTTTGTGTCACCTGCAAACTTGCTTAGTATCCCTTCCAGTCCTGCGTCCAAGTCATTTATGAAGATGTTGAAGAGCACAGGGCCTAAGATGGAGCCCTGTGGAAGCCAACTAGTGGCAGGTCACCAGTCTTATGTTACCTCATTCACTATTACCCTCTGTGCTCGACCCATGAGCCAATTGCTCACCCACCCACCACAGGATGTGTTTATCCAGCTGTGTGCTGGACATTTTGTCCAGAAGGATACTGTGAGAGACAGTATAAAAAGCTTTACTGAAATGATGCCTTAGGACCCTTTTAGTTTTTTGATTTTGCTAATTTTTATAAGCTTTATATGTAATTATAGTAAAAGTAGATTTTAGAAGTAGCTATATTACATTCCTCACCCTTTAGCACAAGTAGTTTACACATTCCTCAACCTTCTTTCCCCATTCCATGCTTCCCATATCAATTCTACCCCTGAATTCAGCAGAAATGTTTAGTCTCTTGTCACGGCAAGGCCTATGGTGTTTAGAGAACACTCATATCTTGGCCTGAACAACAGAACACAGTCAAGAACTGGGTGACCGTGTACCCTTTGTGCTCTGAAGATGGTGATGGTGATGAAGAGGTGGTCCCGAAAAACCCCCAGACCCAATTCCCAGGGGTTGGGCCAGGGGAGGACCAGGGCAAAAACAACAGGATGGAAACACTTGGGATTGGACAGATAGGATTATAAAATGTAATATCTCAGCCACAGCCTGCGCGCGCATCCTGTAACATCTATGCCTTGGTACAAATTAAACCCTTTCCTTATCTCACCCTCAATTAACTGCTTCTGAGTTTTTTCTTTAGCATCAGCTGCTGGTATCAGATATACAAAAAGATTACAATAACTGGTTTCCCTTGATCAGCTACGTGGCTTATCTTGTCATAAAAGGAAGTCAGGTTTGATACGCAGGATTTTCCTCTCCTGAAGCCGTGCTGGCTGTGACTGATGACTGCATTGTCTTTCAGGTGTTTTTCAATACCTCCCAGAATAATCTTCTTCCTAATTTTACCAGTCACTGAAGTGAGACTGACAGGTCTGTAGTTTCCGAGTTCTGCTTCTTGCTCTTTTAGACAACTGGGACGATGTTTGCTGGTTTCCAGTTGGCTGGGACCTCACCAGATTGCCAAGACAACTAAAAAATCATCGAGAGAGGTTTTGCCATGACATCAGCCCGCTCTTCGAGGATTCTGGGATGAATCCCATGAGGCCTCGTAGATTTGTAGGGATCCACTGGAGCAGCAGATCCTATACAATTTCAGTGTTGACTGGAAGTTGATCATTCTCACAGTCATGGTCCTCCAGCTCAGGGCACTGACACCCCCTTGGTCTGTCATCCATGTTGAAGACAGAGGCAAAGAAAGTGTTAAACACTGTCCCTGTTTGTGAGGTGACGATCCTCATCTTGTAATGCACTGATGATATTTCTACACTGCCTATTGACACTAATGTATTTGAAAAAGCTCTTTTCATTGCCCCCCACATTTCTGGCCACCTTCAACTCCAGTTGAACTTTGGCCGCACAAATCTCCCTACAGTGCCAAGCAGCATCTCTGTGTTCTTCCCATGTGGCTTGACCTTTCTTCCACTGGGCATACACATTCCTTTTTTGCCTTATTTCCAAGAGAAGATCCCTGCTCAGCCAAGCCAGCCTTCTGCCTCGCCTACTACTTCCAGCATTTGGGAATTGCCTGCTCCTGTGCCTTTAGGATGTGATGTTTGAAAAGTGACCATGTCCATAGCTGATGGAAGAAGGAACTGACATGCTGAGAAATCAAATGGCAGTAAGGATTCAAGTCAAAAACTAGTAAAACCTTGCTAATGACAAGAGTAGTTAAGCACTGGAATATAATGCCCATGAATGCTTAAAAGGGATTGTAGTGGTGATGGTGGTGTCATTAAGAACAGGTTCAAGAAACCCCTGTCAAGCATGAGTGTCATAGCAGATCCTAGCCTGGAGTACAGAAGCAGATTAGATGACTTTGCAGGGTCTCTTCTAGCCCTCATATTATGCATTTATGATGTTGATTTGTTAATTGTTTTGGTTTGGGAGGATTGTTTTTATCCTCAGGGATAAAACTCCCAAGAATTCAAGGGTGTTTTTTCCCCAAAGCTTTAGTTTTAAAGCTTGCTGGTAGGCTAAAACTGTCAATTGGATTCTTCAGCTGTAACTAAAAATAACTTCCCAGATACAAGAATCTGTGCACTTTAGAACTTCATAAATTACTTATGTAGAGGAAATAAAAATGTAATTTTTAATTTTATTTTTTTTAGAAAGCAAGAACTTGGTATACAGCTAAGACTGTTTCCTGTTGGAAACAGTAGAAAGGACAGACATTATAACCCTTCAGTGATCCTTTCTTCCAACCTTCTTCTCTTCTTTCAGAAAGACTTACAGTGCTTTTACAATAGACTTTCAAATTTCTGAGCAATTTAAAATGCAATTGCCAATACACTTGGTTGATATCTTGGAGGTCTTTTCCAACCTTTCTGATTCTATGATTCTATGAAATATGTTGCAAAATGACAATACATGAATATTGACAGAGAATATAATGGAAGAAAAGTTGTGTTACCAAAAGAGCCCTGTCAAATGGCAAAAGTCTTGAAACTAATGTCTGGAAGGAAGTGAAATCTCCTATGGCATGTGTTAACGATGGCCAGACAAAATGCCCATATTCAAATGCTTCAGGCACACTACTATAAAAGAACTGAACTTTTCACTAAATAATTTATGCTAAAATATGTATTTTCTGACATTAGTTTTCACTGTTTGGAAAAAACTGACCTGATTTACATAATATTCTTATGCTGAGGATCTGACTTTAAAAAAGTCTTAGCTTAATAAAATGTTTTTTAACACAACTTCCCATTGCATATGTCAAGTTAAGTTTCATTCTAGAGTATTGTTCATCAACCAGTAAATATGAACATAAGTATTAAACGATGTAAACCCAGACAAATTACAGAATTATAACTGTCATTTGAGATAATTAACACTGATATAATAAAGGAAAATTCTTTTTTCCAAATGAATTTGTCAATGTTTCAAACAAGGGAATGAGGAGAACAGATTGGATTTTACTAGAAGGCTTTCAGAAACTCAGTAGCAATTATTTTTTGACTAAGTAAGGTAGAAAAGAGTAAGGAAAAAAACTCCACCCAAGTGACCAAAAACACTTCTATAATTCAGCAGTCTGTATTGCAGAACTTTACCTAAAATAATACTCATAGTGAGTGTTTGCACCAGTCTCGTTTTCATGAGGTGAAATCATGCTTAGTATCTAGCATTTCTACATCAGATCCAATCCACAGGCATTAATTACTGTAGCAAATGTTTTCTAAAATTATTCTCATTTTTTAAAGATGGAAAGCTGAAATATTCAGTAGTTCAGTTCTTTATCTAAAGTACCTGTGTGAATCACTGATGAAGGCAGAAATAAAAATAGTTTCCTGAATATTAATCCAGTACATATGATGACATGTACTAAACACAGTTTTCCATGAAGCTGAACAATCCACATACTATTAAAATACATTTTAAAAGTATATGGAAAGTGAAAATACAGGTTATGTGGCATCAAGGAAGGGCTTCATCTGACTCATTAATATAGTGTATGTAGTCACTGGATTGATGACAGCCAGCAGGATGTAAAATAGATTATACTTCCACTTGGTATCCAGTGACAAGTTGATGGATGTTAGTATCAGGCTGTTCTCTGGTTCACAATTAAATTATGCTTTTGATACACTTAGAATAATCTGAAACCCTGAGAAAGAAATCTAAGGAATAAGAAACATTAGTGTTTTGCCATTTCCATACAGACCTTCAAAAAGAAAATCAGATCAACTTCAGATTTCAAAGTTGTACATAAACCTTGATAAAACTATTATATTTATGCCCTATTTAAAAAACAAAAGTGTTGAGAAGAACAACTGGAATAAAACCACAGCAGTATGAAAAGCTTAGAAGTCTGTCAATATTCTCTAAAGTGCTTTTCTTTGATCATCTTCAAAGAGAGCTTCTAACATCTTCCCCCAGTTGCCTGTGTATTTTGTCTGGGCTGAAAAGGTCTGATTGCCATGGTGTCAAAGTTTACAACTTTTTCAAGTATAAAAGTCAGAAATCAGTTCTGTTGAATGAAATCTTTGTCAATACAGATAAAAGGTCAGTGCAATTTTATCTACAATATAGGATAAGGCTGACCTGTGGAAGAAATGCTTTGTTGCTTTATGGGCTGCAAAACATAGTCTTTTGACACATTAATTCTTTTCTCAGCTTTTTATCTGAAAAGACATTGTTATAAAAATAAGGCATTTATGATGTGCTGTTATGTACCCCTTCTCTTAGGAAAGTTCTGTACCATAATTTATATTTTTATTGACTAGTTGGATGCTCTCCATTTCATAATCATCACGATTTCACACATCCATATTAAAATAAAGAGTAGCCATAAAAAGGTAGGACAGTAGTATGAAATAGGGATTCCAATTTCAAATGCCTGTAACAATCTGTGGAATTAATTTAACAAGCAAAGTTAAGTTTTCAGGCATATTTAAACATATAAATTGCCCTATGAAACCTAGAAGCCCAAGGTCCATGTGTGAAGTTCTCTGGCAAAACAATTATTACTTTCCCCTGCATCAAAAGCAAAACATGCAATAAAGACTTCAGTCACTTATCTAAGCAAGGTTCTGTGTACATACAAAAAATTACAACTAGATCTAGGTAGGTATGTCTGAAAACACTTGCCTAAAGCTGTCTCGTAAATAAAAGGTGACTAAGTGAGACTGTATAAGATTTGTAAGTAATCCTTCCTCTTCCAGATGGGGTAAATATTTTTTCAAACACATAGCTGAAGGCAAGGGTATATAGATATCTCACATGTATACCTCTCTGTATACAGTGAAGTTTACAATTGCACTTCAAAGATTTTAGTCTTTGTGTCATATGAAACAGAATTTCAAATGACAACACAAAGTTTAGAAAACTTTTTAAATGTAAACAGATTATAACCAATTAATTTGTGCTTAAGATGCAAGAAAGCTAACTAAAGCTTTTCAACATAGCCACTAAATCAGTCCTTACATTACCCATTTGCAGTACCTAAAGCTATAATTTATTGTCAGTCAAGGATAAATTTATAAATTACACAATCTATGGGTGAATTATTTTTAAAAGTACAGGATTTAATGGTTGTAAAGGTTTTACAGGTTTGGAAAGCATTTTGTAACTAAAGAAAGGGGAGATTACACTAACCCATTACACTAGCCTTAGCATTAAAGAGCATTTACTAACCAGAACTGTTAATGAGAAATTAGACACATAGCTCCTATTATTGTTGATGAAATTTTCATTCTACTTTCTCTACGCACAAAGTAAAAGATATAAGACATTGTTTAAAGAAGGTGCAGTGAAATTGTATACTGCAGAACAAGATATAATTTTTGAGAGGTTACGTGTGTTCTATAAACATCAGCAGCTTATCTCACGTATTATTAGTTGAATGAACTTTTTAATGAAGTTGCGTACATTTCACACATCTTTAAACTCCTCGTGCAGTTCTTGGGTCATCTCAATTTGTAATTTAGCATCTGGAAAGCCTGCTGCCTTCAGAAGGTCTTTGTGACATTTTTTTCAGATTATTTTTACTGTATGAATAAAAGGATAGATTCTTTCCTGTTGGCAAGATGAGGTACCACAGTGGTTACTGCAGGCACCTAAACTGCTTATGGAGATCTCCCCTCTTTCTTGTCCAAATGCTCCTCAAAAGACAAGATCCTAGATAACAGTCACCCTCTTCTATTCACTGCGGGACCCTCTAATCAGACCCACAGATACAACCTGCAGTAGGCCTTTCATCCCTCATCTGTCCACTGTAAAGGTCATACTAACAGGTACTGCAACTCCTGACTAGCCAGCATATGCTCTTTGGGTTTCTACCTACCACCTCCATGAGGTCTCTGTAAAGTTCAGGCCTTTCAGCAAACACATTAGCTGCCTACTCTTAAACAGATTTAACATCTATATGTAGTCCTGTACCACAGCATTTAGCTGCATTGGTATTCAGAAGAAATTACCTTGGCAATTAATCCCAGTCTTCCTTAAACTTTGGTTATAGGAGTAGTGTTTAATTAATCTGAGAGTGATGCCCATGCAACACCTTTTTTTTTTTTTTTTTTTTGCCCCCAACTATCACATTTTATCACTGATCACTTTCACAATTATACCCAGAGTCTGGCCATAAGTCCAGCTCATCATGGATTTTTGCAGTATGTATTAGTGATAGGTATAACTGTTCCACAGCTGTAATTTCCCTGGTGTTTCAAAGTGGTAAGTATTGGAAAACATTGCATTTTACATGAAAATTAATTTGTCTTTGATATTTGCACTAACCATATATTTCATTTATCCTAAATGCAGAAAGCTCATAATCTATTTTCTTGTATTTTGAAGTATACTGAGGCGCATGTGCTGTTTTTTAAAAAAATATATTATTTTTTCAGCACTTGAATATAAACTGTCCAAATATAGTAAAATCTTTCAATGAAACATTTTCATAGCTGGTATATTATGTTCTGTGCAATACACTGCCAAACCATACATTTAAAGAAGTCAGTTCTCCTGACAAAAAGCAGGCTTAGCATACTACAAGTACCATCTCAGCAAAGAAATGGGGTTTTGCTGACTTAATGCAAGAGTTTTTCTCACACAAGCTGCTTAAGTGGGTCACTATATCTTATTAGTTTACTGGCCCAAGGGCAATTTACAAATTTGACTGAATTTTATCTGTGTATATAGCGCTTTAATCTTATTCCCACATATTTATGTTAGTTGTAGAGGAAAAATGAATAATTTATTTGTGATTAGAAACTATTGGAATTCACGAGGAAATCAATATACTTCTGAGAGCTCTGGCACTGAGTGTAACTTTTACAAATGGGGTATGCACTTTGTAGGAGAGCTCTCATTGCCACATTGGATCGCATTTTTCCATGGGTTTTTTGACTCCTTAATTCTTTACAATTACTCCTGATAATTTAACTGCAGTTGTTATTCAGCAGTGTCATTATGGCAGCAAGTTAACTACTTCTCAAATCAATACGAGCCTCTCTGTACTTTTTTGTGACAGCAGGATCAGACCACAGAAACAAACATGATTAACAAAACCTCTGGCCAGCTGACACACCATTTTAAATAGGTGACTTAACAAAAACCTCTGTTTCCTGGAACTACAGCTGCCAGGGACAATTTAATTTGTCTTTCCTCTATGGCGTACAAAGGAATAAAAGCAGGATATATTCCTGTCTCCAGCTTTGTGATCTTACCAACAAATGCTCTCGTGCTCGAAGGTAAGAACTGCATGAAGAGTGCAATTCTTGTCAGGAAAAGTAAAATCCTAAGCCAAAGGAAGTTAGTTGTGACACTAAAGAACAACTGGATCAAACGAAAAGTATACTGGTGTACATGTTATTAAAACTGTACCAACTACTTGACATTGTAAAAAAAAATTGTGTTATAAACTTATTTTTGTGCATATACTTTAAAAATTAAGTGAGACATCACTACTGTAAGAGCAGACCAAATTTCTCCTGAAACTGTAAGATACCTGAAAGCAGACCACATTTCCTTGGATTAGCATAGAGTTTTCTAATCCTAGGTAATATGCACATATAGATTTTCATGTTTGAAGAATAAGACAGCAACAGAAAGCTCAGCTATTTACCAACTTAAAGAGTAATACTGTGTGAGGAAGAGAGAAGAACAGGGCTGAAATTAACCTACGGTATTATGTGAGAATGTATATGCCCATGGATCTGAACTAAACTAGATCCATCTCTAAACTAGTGCAGAGAAAGAGGAAAACTTTGTATTTTCAACCATAATATTTTTAAGAACAGAAAGTGCACTTTTTTTTATTAGTAAAAAATTTACTAAATGTAGTCTTTTACACTGAGGTTCTTACCAGCAAAATGTCACTGCTGAAAGCTTTTAGTACATACCGATCTATCTCACAAATTGTCCTGATAAACAACAAAGATTGTAGACCAAATAAGAACTAGTCACCAAGGTGAAGCAATGTAAAGTTGCAGAATTCAAATATTTCCATTCCATTTACTTAAAAGTACATATTCAAAACTATTCTATTCAAAACTAGAGGATTAGCAGAGGCAGAGAAAAATGAAAAGCACAAAATCTTTTGCGTAGCAAAATGTCTTATTTGTACTTGGGAAAAAAGGGAAACATCAATAAGAGACAAAAATAGTGTTCAGTGAAGATGATGGTGAGATAATGAAATACATTAGAGATGATCACATCAAGATCTACATTACTACACAAAGGTAACTTTTTCACTTTGTGCACAGGTATTTTTAAATTGCAAGATCAACCAGTAGAGAATGCTAAGCTCTTGTGATAGCTTCCATTCTTGTGACAGCTTCAAACACTGATACTGGGATTCAGTTGTGAATAGCAACCTTCCTAAGAATTATTGAGCAAAATGTCAGAATATGTGACAAGGTCGGAATATACTTTAGACAGAATGTTAAACACAAGTTCTGACTTCTTTGACCCTTTGGGAACTAAATGATAATGTGTAAACCTAATGGTGTCAGCTACATCTTCAAGAAATTCATACATGTTAGCTTTTATACTTTTTCACTATGCTTCAGTATGGAACTGGCATTAAATGACAAGCAGGTGTCAAGGGCTTGCATTAAAAGTAACATAAATCAATTCTGAAACTCTAGCACCAGTCAGCGAAAGAAATAAGTTTATATGAAAATTAGACAGAATTTTTGCCTGAAAGCCTAATGTTTCCACCTCTTCTATTCACTCTACAACAAACCTGTGAGTTTATACAACAGCCCTGATTCTCTTGGGATGGAATTCATCAGACTAAATTTAGATATCTTTAGTGGTTTGCAATCAAGAATATCTCCATGAGATCCAAATACAACAAATTATGAAGTTGATTGAAAGGTCCAGTCTTTGTGAATAAAATCCCTAATCTCTCAGATAGAGAAATGTTGCACTCTCCTAGGAATTATATTAGAAACTGGCAGGTTATGAAGGTATTCTTGATTCTAATCAATGTATTCAAGAAACCATTTCAAAATAAATACTACTCCAAGTCCTGAAATAGGCCAGTTAGGCTGCATCATGGAAACTTGATGCAAGTGCTATTCATGCATATGACGTGTCTAATTTACGATTTCCTC
The DNA here is from genome assembly GCF_003945595.2 of Pipra filicauda. Lineage (NCBI taxonomy): Eukaryota > Metazoa > Chordata > Aves > Passeriformes > Pipridae > Pipra > Pipra filicauda. The sequence goes on from NW_024103696.1 coordinate 1,228,670, forward strand.
CAATTGTAGACAGAATTTCTATAATCAGAAACCATCTTGTTTTCCATACCACTGAGTAGTTCAATCAGTTCAAGATTCAAGAATCCAGCAAGTACAATCTCCCAAGTTTACAGGAACTTAAGAGCTTGATTTCCAACCTTCTCTCTTGATTTAAGCAATTTGTGTGTTCCCATTTTCACATTTTAAAAATCTTGCATGAAGCAAGAGCTATTGTGCTGCTCTTGAAGGATAAAATACTACTCATTTCTTATATGCTGGTACTCCTGAAATGAATTGAAAATAATTTTATCTGCAGGTTTCAGTGATAGAAAACACCTGCATTTCAGGGAGGAAAAAAAAGGATGAATGAAAACTATAAAATCAATTATTCCACATGCATTTGACAAGAATAAAACAGGTCAGAAATTCATATTCCCTGAATCTTAGTCAGTTAGCAGTTTACACTACCCTTTTTGCCTGGATCTGAGGGATTTTTGACTTCTGGAGAATGAATATTCAGGATAACTCATAAATATGCTGTTCAAATATAGAAAACACTTGTGTACATATATGCACTAGAATCTTCTGCTTTCAGACAAATCATTGTCCTTTTTTTCCTTTTGTATTCTTTTATAATCAAGCTAAGTATCATGCAGCTGCTTGCTCACCCCCTGCCCTACTTCTCCCACCAGTAGGATGGGGAGAAAAATTGGAAAAAAAGTAAAACCTGTGGGTTGACATAAGAACAGATTACTAATTGAAATAAAATAACAATAATAATAATATCTTAGTAAGGAAAAGGAGAACAACAAAGAGAAAGAGAAAAATAAAACTGAAGAAAGAGAAGCAATGCACAATACCATTGCTCATCACTCATCACTGATTGATGCCCAGACCATCCCTGAGCAGTTGGCAGTGCCTCCTGGCTAACTCCCCCCAGTTTTTATACTGGGCATGACTTTCTAAGGTACGGAGGATCCTTTTGTCCAGTTTGGTCAGCTGGCTAGGTCATGCTCCTCCTTCCCAGCCTCTTGAGCGCTGCCTCACTGGCAGAGCATGGGAAATTAAAAAGTCCTTAACTTAGTAAGCATGACTTAGCAACGACTAAAACATCAGTGCGTTATCAACATTATTCTCATACGGAATCCAAACCACAGCACTCTACCAGCTACTAGGCAGAATATTAACTCTCTCCCAGCCAAAACCAGGACATCAGGAGAACAAGATCCAATTTATAGTGAAAGAAATTATATATTTAGTCATATTTTAAAAGAAAAATGGGTAGAAATCAACAATTGATGGCACTGATAGACAAAGGTGAGGAAAGCATCCAAGGACTCGATCTTCAAACAGACATAAGCAAGCATTTTAGAGGACTGTGAAGCTGCTTGGGAAGGCACTTAAAATGTGTCAAGTGGATGCTTCCTACATCTGACAGATGTCCTACCTACAAGATTGTCATGCTAAGAGGGAGCATTTTTTTCCTGCATGTCCTCCTGTCTCCACCGCATTTGCTTTACCTCAGCAAAAGGAAAACATTTCCTTTGTCTGCTGTGATTCTGAATGAAAATACCTACATCTCCTTGTTTTCCTTCTGTGATATCTTACACATGGTGGAGTAAGGGAGAAGAAATATAAAATTTCCCAGGCAACAGATAGGCAGACAAAACACTTTAAGGTAGCAGCTGTTGTTCTCCTCCTGATGCTGCACTTCTGATATTTTAACTTTCCCTTTTTTTGCTAGGGGTGTGGTTTACTGTTTTACTGCTGGTTTCCTCTGGTTATAAGACAGAACTGAGATTCAGGAAAAAATTCTCTTTATTGCTGAACTGACCTTCCCCATTAGAAGATGGACACTTGATAACTGTGGGTGCCACTTTAAATTAATTTTATTTTGCTGAGAAATTGTCTCGGTTATCACTTACATAGATATGTTACTTAAAAGACTTGAGCTCTTTTTTTTTTTTTGATGTGCAATACAGGAATAAGTAGATTTTTAAAAAATAAAAATCAAGTATTCTACCTTGGGATGGTCACTTTCCATATTTTACTTAATTGGAAGTTACAACTTGGTATCTCAGCTCTGGCAGATGGCTGATGAGAGAGACAGGCAACTGATCTGCTCAACAATTCTATCATTCCACAGCAAAGCTAGAGAGAGCATTTTTATTTTGCTTTACTTTTCCTATTTCATACTTAATCTATATATCTTTTAAAAATAATTTTTGTAAGCCTGAATACTCCTTCAACCAACTTCTAGAGTTTCACTATAGTATGACAAACCAATTGTTAAGACAAGAAAAATCTACAGGTAGGTAAATAAATGTACCAGCTCGTTCTTAGAATCAAAATGTTAATTAAAAAAAAAAAAGGGATGAAGCAGCATGAAGAAATTAGAAATTTCAAATACAATCTAATTTTCTAGGCAACATAGGATTCTTCACCTAAAGTGATACACTCAGACAAAATCCTTGGAGGAGAGTTTACAGCTACAGGTGGTAATTTTCCCACATCTATTCTTTAGAAAAGTTTGAATTATAGGTTTAGAAACATGTAAGCAGTTGTGGAAACAAGTCAGAACGGTGCGATGCCATTGTCGAAATTAACGACACTAAGTCACTAAACTCAACAACTATTTATGTTTCACATATTTTTGTTATGTTTCATTGTGTTTGTAGCTGGAGCAATAAAATGACAAATTAAACATAAATACAGGGTATAATAAGTAAGTAATACCTTTGCCAGGATATTTTATTTGATTATTTACACTTCAACATGGAGTGTAAAAGACTATAGTAATGCCAAGCATTTAAAACTTTTTCTTAAAAAATGCACATATGCTAGAAACCAAAGTTCCATTTTGATCAAAGTAATAAACAGAAAATTGGACATATCAATATTATTTATATCAAGCAGCCTTTCAATACTTAAGGGAGGCCTATAAGGCAGACGGGGACAAACTTTTTAGCAGTGCCTGTTGCAATAAGACAAAGGGTAATGGTTTAAAACTAAAAGAGAGATGACTTCGATTAGATATAAGGAAGAAATTTTTCACAATCAGGATTATGAAACACTGGAACAGTTGCCCAGAGGGGTGTTTTATGCCTCATCCCTGGAAACATTCAAGGTCAGGCTGGACAGGGCTCTGAGCAGGCTGACTGAGTTGATGTCCCTGCTCATTGCAGGGGGTTGGACTAGATGACCTTTAAAGGCCCCTTCCAACCCCAGCTATTCTATGATTCTACGACATGTTGCTCTCTAATTTACTTTTCAGTTTAATATTTTTGTGTTGCTATGAAGAAACTGCCTTATCTCTGTGGAATGATTTATTAATCACTTTATTCATAAATCAGAAGATGTAACAGAATCAGTGATCAGCTACCTGTGGGAATATAGTGCACTTAGGCATTTTTACAAGAACTGTTTATATGTGCATAAAAATTACTGAGAAAGGAGAAGAAAAAGCCTGAAACTCTCTCCCTTGTTAAAGACAAACATGTGAGCCTCATAAAACTGAAGCTGCATTTTTGAGCTTCCTTTTGGTCCTTGCTTATATAAAATGATCACCATTTAGATGGTGATCTAAATTCTCTATCTTTCCTGCTCTCCATCTCATTCCATCTCTCCATTCTGGCGACATCCTACATTTCTGAGGTTTATTGTTTAGCTAGCTGCAAACAAGAGATCACAAGTCTGTCTTAACAAGAAAATCACTTCCTGAGAAAGTGGCTAACTGGCAGTGAGAACAATTCAGCTTACTCCTCTGCCCTTCCCTAAGAACAGTGCAAAAGTTAAAAGAAAGGACAAGATCTACAGTTGGTAGCATATAAAGACATTTTCTTTATCATCTGTTCATAGAAATCTAATGTTTTGGCAGTCTTCCAAGTATGCATATATAATACAGGGAACCACTTATAAAAAAGAAGCATTTGCTGGCACAAGGCTTAGACTGAGTTGAAAAAATCAGCAACTAAAGCTCAGCCCTCTCCCACAATCATGGATAAAGTGGTCTTTGTTAATCTGGCAGAGCTGAAAGGAAGAATTGAAACTTTCTCTCTCCTCCTTCTTGGCTTTGCTTACATCAGAACTCCCTAATTAGACTTTGTTTTCATTCTTGAGATATTCTTTTCTGAATTATGAACTTTTTTGCTTAAATGGTTTGTCTAATTTTGTGTGTGCAAAAAATTAAAATTAATGCTTCACTCAGATTTCTCAGATTTGATTGGACTGATGATTTCATGAGCAGTAATTGAAAGTTATTGCTTATCAGAAGGCAGTTTAGTTGTGAACTTTAGTTGTGGTCTCAGGTCCTGGGAAGCAGGTTTTCACAAATCACATGCAAATCCTTTACAAGTGGTACTTGTTAGCTTCTTTCAGCTAAGAGAGTGAATGGATATAGAGATGACCAGGCTGAGGCAACACAGTCCTGTACGAAGTTCATGCATTTACAGATATCAGGCATCTAGTGAGCCCAAAAATTACCTTCCAGCCTGCCACGTAGTTTCCCTGACATAAAGGTAAACGAAACACAATGCCTGTACAAACATGAATCACATGGACTATTACTGATTTTTATTCAGGTTTTCTGTTACTTTTTTTGCAACAATTATTCTTAATTCTAATTACTCCCTAATCTGGCTATCCCTGGAGTCCTCCAAATAATATGATAATTGTCTGTGAGAAAAGTACCTCAGGCAAAGAGCGGTTCCAGGTACCAAAGGTAACAAATGTGGAGGTCAGCTGCATAGACACATGCTCAGCTCTTTAACTGCATATAACTTTAATCGATGCTTGCTGTTAAAGCAGAACTGGCATCAAAACTAGCTTGTACAATCACATTAGTTCCACTTTCTGTTACCTTGGTCATCATGAAGAGCAGCCTATGGACAACACCCTGTTGCAAACAGCAGTCTACCTGGACTGCTAAATCAGTCCTTCGTAGTGTCACCTGCTCTCCATTTTGGGCTAAAATTAATACACAGTCTCATACAGGGCTAACAAAGCGAAGGCATTGACTTATGTGTTAGCCCATTGAAATATAACCACCCTGGATAATGAAGAATCCTCAGCCACAGAGAGCTGGTTTATGAGCACAGGGGTTGCCTGGTAACAGGCGTCTGTCAGGTGCCCGTTATCATTTGATGAAAGCTGATCGGGGAGTCGTGCTGAAGGAGATTGGATCATTATAAAAAAACCAGTAATTCGCCCTTATGCCTCAAGTTGAGGGATCTGATGCAACAAGAGTCTACGGAGATAAGAGGCAACTCTATTTTTTCTCAGTGTAGAAGGAGAAAATTATCTTTTTACTGTGTCTTGCAGGGAAATGACTGAGCTAGAGCACTCTGGGGGTCTGTGCTGAGACTCCAGGGGCTGTCTGGGTGCCTCTTGGGCTGCTCTAGGCACTGCACTGAGGCACATTCAGTTTTCTGCTGTTTTGTGGCCTCTTCTGGTTTTTTCTCAAGCAAAAGCAATTATGACTTCAGAAGCTCTGCACCACACCTAAGATGCTCACCTTAATGATGAAACATTACTCAGAAGGCTCTGATCTTCACTGCAATGCTAGGGAAAAAGGGGTTAAAAGTGTGGAAGATGCTAGGCTGAGCTTTATACACCTAAAACTGTAGGTTCCTGTATCCAGAAATCTGACTGAGTATTTCAGAATAAAAGGCAATCTTCCTCACACAGGAAACTCCCAGGTGACCAGTGACTAGGTCCTCCAGCAGCTATTTAATAGGTGCTGAGCAGGAACTGCTCAGTTAGTTGCTGACATGAGATTCCACATTCTAGGCTGGGGGTGCCTTCTAAACAGGAACTGTTTTGTCATCTTGCAAAGGCCTCTGCAGTGGGATTTACATTCTGTTACACTACAATTTAGGGGAGCTATAAATAGAGCAAAGGACAAGACCCAAATAGCAGATGCAGCTAAAGTGAAATTTAGGCAGAATGTTTAGGAAAATTATTAAAAAAAAAAAAAAAAAGACAAAGGGGAGAAATGCATAACTTTCTTAGGAACCTGAAATCCTTTGGCATCTGACCATCTGACATTAGCTGCCATAACCTTTACAAGAGGTTAAAACTATATTGCTGTCGGGAAGTGCTGCAATTTAGAAAGTCTATGTATTCCCTAAAACTGGTCAGGATCGAGCAAGGAGATTCCTGGGTCTGGTTAAAGAGTATACTTATCCAACTACATCAAGATCATAGCTGCTTTATCCTCTTCCTTGGCAGTATTTCACTAGAAAAATAAAACTGATATAGTAACTAAGCCCTGGACAGGTTTTGACAAAAGCAAGTAGATGCAGCCCTGCCTGGGAACCCCAAGCTGTGAAAGACAGCATTGTGTCTCTCTGACTCACTTTGGCTGTTCCCAACACACACCAGCTTGTCTTCCTAATCCTCCTTCTCTACTCCTGGCCATGCTGCCAGACCTCCTCCCTCACTCTGGCCCTGGTTTTCACTTAAGTCCATCATTAGCTACTTCAACTCACTGAATTCAAGGAAATCCATCCTTCTTTTCCTGCGAGTTTAGTTTTCTTCCAGAATAGTGAATGAAATCAGATCTCAGAGGAGCCTGGAGAGCTACAGAGCAGATGGAAAGTACATGTCAGAAGTGGAGAAAAAAAAAAGGAAAAAAAGGCAAATTTCCCTTTTGCCAGAAATGAGCTGTTTTGTCTGCCTTACCTCATGTCAGGTAACTTTATTCAGAATATTCTGACTAATAGATCCACTCCTCAACCTGAGTTTATGCAATTTCCAAGTCCTCCTTAGTCAGTACCTGATTTACATTCAAAAAGGGCAGATGCCTAAATTCTAAATGATGCCTTAAGAGTCTTAAGATTTTTAGCATACAGATTTTTAATACAGTTGTATAGTTTCTAACACTTTAAAATAGCAGTTGACAGTTATTAAACCCCCTCTCTCACAAACCCCCTGCTTTGTGTTCTCTTCTTCCATTTTAGGCATCATAAGCACATCACTGCTTGCTTACCAACAAAATACCTTTACTTCAGGTTCAAATGAATACCAAAAACCCCCAATAAAAATTTCAAGAGATATTCACTCACGGAAGTCTGCAGTGTTGTTCAAATTTTCAGAAATGAATTTTACTTGTAGAGATGTCAAAGAAATCACATTAGACTTGGAACTTGAGTTGTTGCACTGAATGGTGATATATTTCATATAAGATAGAAAGCAGCTTGATGACAGGGTTACCAAAAGCCCTTGATGCAGAGGCACTTAGACGAGACAGTCAAGGCTCTGCCAACACCCTCTGCAGTAAGAACCACTCACCCCCACACAATACTTTGTGTGAATGTCATGACAGAAAATTAATTTCAAAGTTTTTATCCAGCCAATAACTCTTGTGGCAGCTTATTTTTTTCAGAGAATGTGACTTTAGGAAAGACTTCTGTAGCAAAAAGGAAGAATTTAAGTTGCACTATTTTTTCCTAAAAGTATATTTATCCAATCTTACGATGCTTCTCAAAGCATTTCAAAGACCCAGTGGGTCGTTCTACCTGATTTGAAGTGTATATCTTACTTAAATTTGAGAAAAGTATTGATTTGTCTGCTTCTGTGAGCCAAGGGAAAGACTAAATTTTATTTGAAATATTCTTCTCATATTATTCTCTCTCTAAAAGTCTTTCATTTCAGCGACTGGAATGTGTCTTGAGAGTACTTAGTAAAATCTGGAGCAGAAATCCTCCTAAATTTCTATTTTATTAACACAATAGCTTTACTTATTTTAGAATTGTTTTTCAAAGATATTGAGGCATTTGAAAATGAAGATCAACCACAGTAGGCCTGAAAAATGTCCCTGAACATTCCAAATTTCTGCATCAATGCTGAGAAATGTCTGAGAAATGTGCCTATCTGCATCCTTAAGCACCTGATGCAGTGCCAGGAGTTGGACTCAATGATCCTGATGGGTCCCTTCCAACTCAGCATGTTCCATGAGACTTTTACATTTTTGTAAACTAGCCCTCTGTTTTAGACTTGAAGTATATTCTAAGTGTATTTTGCTTCACGTGTTTCTCAGGTAGCTAGGCAATGTTGTGCACAGTGTATGTGTCACAGTACATTTTACAAGTCTAAAGTGGTACAAGCAACAAAAGAAAGTAGCTCATGTTGACCACGACCACCCAGTTCTTAGGGGCGTTGTGCTCTCTTTCTGCCAAGTTTCTGTATGGTTTGTAGTAAAAATTAATGAAAAGAATGTAATCAAATTACAGTGTTATGGTTTTTTCTTGGATATTTCACAACAAAAATGGAATTTAAACAACCTGCTGACAACATTTATATGGATGAACCATTCCTTTTATGATGAAATAAAAATTAAAACATATTTTTTTATGACCAAAGCTACAAATTTAGGATCACTTGTTTCTATAAATCTTCTGATATTGAGTAGATACAGAAGATGAACTGTTCACTATGATGAGCTGTTTAACCATTTGTTGCTTCTTGAAGACAAATATCTTTGGAAGAATATTTTCTGTAGCCAGGTCTAACTTCCCATAATCCACAGACACCCCTACCATATCCTGGGAATACAAACCTAATAGCTTTTAAGATGATGGATCCTTTGAGGCCTCTTAAAGTGCTGTGTCCTTCAACCATTCTTCACAAGTCTCTGTAAGTGTAGCTGAGGAAAAGGGGCATACTGGTTTTTTTTTGTCATAATAGCTCTGTCATGTGCTGAAAAACTCTCAGCCAAGTTCTGAGCTGCAGAAAAAAACTGCAGGTTTAGGCAGGTTGTTAATTAAGCACCTCCCTTGTTTGGAACGCTGAGATTTGCTCCTTGGCTTTGTTTTCAATAGCTGTGTATCCAGAAGAGGTGCAAAATGACTATTTTCAACAGAAGTTGGTTCATATGTTTTATGTGCTTATCTGTTTGTGTAAAATGCATCACTTTCTGAGGGCGAAAGCAATAAACAGAGAGAAGAGACTAGTGTATGCACAATTAGTGAATGCGTGTCTAGTATACTGTATGCTGCTCTGAGGTCTGATATGCTGAAGAATATTGAAAAATTGGTCAGTGTTTAGAGAAATGCAACAAAAATGACTTCAGATGAAAATGTTGAGGAGTGCCACCTTAAAGATTACTCAGTCATGCTCTATAGAAGGATAAAATAGAGGTCTCTGTGGCCTTTGAAGGTCATGAGAGACAAATTTTGTTTAGAAATTAAGTGAATACCTAGACTAGAGGTTGTAGTTTATCACCATGCAATGAAGTGGGTTTTGCATCATGGGGGATTATTAAATGATGATGATGTGGTGTTTGTTTGTTTTGTGGGTTTTTGTTGGTTTTTGTTTTTTTTTCCCCAAGGCATACTCTAGTTAAACAGCTAATTATTATATTCTGTGGAGGAGCAACAGATAAATACTATTCCCTTTACTTTGCAAAAGTTATGCAAAAGGAACCTCTTGATCCCTTCTGAATTTCTATTAAACACTGAGAGAAATTCAGTTCAACATCATACAACTAACAGGGTTGGTGCCTATATTATTAAGTTAAGAACACTGTATGCTGTTATCCTCATAATAATTGAGAAACAAATTCTGTAATGGTTAGTCAACGTCTGGCCACTTCAAATTCTCTAATTTTTACCCATAACAATGGTATTTTTATCTCCCTACTCATAAGTCTGAGACAACTAATTTTTCTACTTTTCACATAGCATATTGTCAATACATTGAAATATATATTACAGGCAATATTATATAATACAGGTAAAATTAAGCAATGTACATAAAAACCTAAAATAGTTCACAGTACAAAGAAAAAAACTGAAGAGAAGAAATCCCCCTGAGAAACTCCCTACATCTCATCTCATGTCATCTGTCTTATATGCTATCAAAAAAGCTACTCAACTTTCCTAAGGATCTTTGGATTGGCAAGAATTTTCAGGGGAGCTCAGGACTGTCTATAACTGAGGCTCTGGTCCACTCACGTAAGTTCATTACACGTTCTGGTAAAAGAGCATACCTCCACAGGCAGCTGCCACTTAGGGTCTTAATAAAATACAGGTTAGAATTTTCTCTCCTAAGGCACATGCTCATCTATTGGCCCAGCCATCACTTTTGGTATTGAAAAAAATGCCTTGAACTTTATCATTTAGAAGATGGAAACAAAAGCAGATGCATGGAAGATGCTCTTGTCTGAGTAGACAGACGAGAGCTGAAATAAAGACATTACAGCATCTTCCTTTGCCTGTTTAGCAATACTGTACTATAAAGCTGTGAGCTGTAAAGCCTCTCCTGTTTCCTACTGAGAGAGGTAGCTGCATTTCAGCGATGCATGAAGTAATTCGTCTATGTAGCTTCTAAAGCACTTAGAGTTCCTTTGGGATAAAAAGCACTTAAAAGTGTAAGGTATTAGTATTTCTCATGTGTTTAAGTTGTCAAATCTTACTTTCTTATCACTCAAATCATCTTTAAAATTCACTTTTGCTGTGAAACGCACAAATGTTAATTCACTTCAGTTAAAAATCTATTGCCGGCACATCTTTTTTACTGGACGCAGGTGATTGGGTGGAATATCCCTTTGAATCTTACTCATGCAATAGCACAGGGCCAGCTTTCCCTCACATTACTATCCATGTGCAAGAGCAAGCAATTCTTTTGGTTGTCTATGACCTAAACATCTTTTTGCTGGGGTCAAAAAAAATTTGGATTTATTTGTTTTCCTTCTTTGGGTTTTGCTACTGGAATGATAAGGACCGTATGCAAGGGTTTGCTATGCACATAGTTTCTTTTGCCTGTACCTCTTCACTCTCCTTCCAGTGTGCAAGGTTTCACTAAATATAGGATGCCACAAATGCCAGTTTCTAATCCTTCGCCCAAATGTCATTTCAGTAATTCTTACATTGCTGAAGAAAGCTTGTACAAGATTTTCTAGTTAAGTGCTTTAGTGCAATGGGACTATGGCTGACATTTACATCAGCCCTTTCTGTGATTTAAAAGTGGGCAGAAGTGCTTGGGGTGGGGGGACATGAGCATATGTGCCTCACTGCAGCTGTAGTGAGGAAATAGGAATGGGGCTGGATACAGGTAGAGGTTGAAGCACCACAATGAAAATTATTTTCTAGACGTTATTGCATGATTTTGCAAAATATTGTTTACTTTAAATTATTCTGTAAAGTCAGACTGAAAGAAGCCTATTATTACACAGAAAAAAAAAAAAACAAAACAAATTACAGTAATTAATTATTTAATTTAGAAATTTGTGACATTCAAAACACTATGCTTCAGAAAACAAGTATTACAGCCCAGTAGCTTTTTTGACTGCTAAAACTTGCAAGTCACTGTGCCTTAGAAAGCAGCAGTAATAGCATGATCTGAACAGACATTTCTCAGATCTATCCAATAATTTGCATGTTAAGCATCCTAAGAATGTGAAACCATTTGGTCAATAATCTATATTCTTTAAGATTTATTTCTCTTTTAATTAATACTGAAACTTCAGTTGTTGAAAAAGGATGCCTAATGATGTATTCTGAGTCTTCCTAATGGACGACCATCGTGTGCATTACCCCAGCATAAAAAAGTGAGTTAATAACAGAGATTTAGCTTTAACTCTGAATTTCCTGGGTTTTTCAAGCTCAAACAAGACCCTTAATGTTACTTTAATGTAGTTTTTGGTGGTATAATTCTTCTTAATTCTGTCCATTGCAGTCCTTTGATACTTTATGAATTACTTATCTCACATTAATAAGGCTTAACATGGAGTATTAACCTCCTATACATTCCTAATTAGTTTTTAATGAATTTTAGTTTCCTTGTTAGAAAAAGAGCTAGCTAGCTAACTACCACAAATTTAATCTCCATTACTGGAGCATAAGACAACCACCCCTGGGGATGCATGTCCTTGAGATTTTCACGTTAAACAAGCAGCTTTATAAAAGAGTCAAAGAAACTTATTATGTGTATTAGCTTACTTCTCAGCTTTAATGGTGTAATGAGTCCTGAACTATTTATAACTAGTGACACAATACACTATATAAACTTTCAGAGATTTCTATAATATGTTAAGATACCACAAAAAAATTTAAAAGGCCGAATTGCTAGTCACCTGACAGCCTGATACTCTGGAGTAGGAAGGGAAGGTGAATTAGTGCATTTTCTAATACATGATTTAGTTCAACAATAGTAACAGCTATGATACAGCTAGTAATGGAAAATAAAATTTCCTTTTTTTGACATCATAATCACACTTTCCCCCCAAATAGGTTTTTTTTTTAATGTGAATTAATTTTATGAAATGTATTATGAACTATAATTATTTTTTGTGTATAGTACAAGTAATTATTTTGCAAGGGAGCCAACTGAGTACAGGTTACAAAAGCTTTTTTTTCTTGTTTTGGCACTGCTTTAAATAAATATAAACAGCGATAAAATTGATGAACTAGTACATTGGGATAAGTAAAACAAAAAGAACAGCATCTCGTTATGAACTGCAGCAGTAGCTCAGGAATGAATTACAAACAGTTTTCACTGGCAGTATGCAGGATGTTGCTGAAGCAGCACTCAGTGCTGGCATCAAGTCAGAGAAGCACAAGCTCTCTAAGCCCTTTGGCTCTGTTGGGACAGTGCTACAAAGAGGATGTTCTTCATCCTGGTTCTTCAATTTCAGAATTTTATTTCCTTGGTGATTTACCAAAGCCCTATAATTTTGTATTCAGAATGTACTGCAGGAGGTATGTGTCAGTCCCTTACCCATCTCCTAGGGGATGGGGAGAAGGTGTGGTTCTCTGGAGTTGGTATAGAAGGTCTGCAGTGGAGAGTTCAGTTGTCTTCTCTGACATTGTTCTACCGAGTATGCAGACCTTCTTGGTATTGGATGGATGATATTTTGGAATGGAAAGGCATCTGAAGGACTATAGTTGAGTGAACATCTATGTTAAAGTAGACTGCAATTGCTTATGTTGGACAAAGGGACATTTCCTCTCTCTAACACAAACTGTACTTGATTAATTTCTTTTTGTCAGCAAACAGGAGCAAAAAAGAAATAATAGTGTCCCAGACAGTGAAAATGTATGAGCGTACAAACGTACATTATTAAAACATTTTAAATGCAAAAATCTAGAATGAAATGCAACTCAAATTAATTTATACATTATTTTTCTAAATTCCTTTCCATAGTGTTTTTCCACATTTTCAAGTGGAGTAAGTTTATAAATATGTAACGCTCATCCTTCGTGATGGCTAACAGTCACTATGCTAGGCAAAACCAGATAGCTGAGTGTTTTAACAGTTGAATTTCCAGATCAAAAGAATAAATTCTTGAAACTCTGCATATGCCATAGATCTTACTGGGACAGAGGCCTGGTACTGGGTCTGCATCACCACTGAATTTCACTCATTAATCTTTTACTTACAAATTAGAGTAATAAATACATGATTATCATGCATTCATTAACCAGACTTCACATTGCATGTTTCATGTTGAGACCCATCACTGTGTAGCAGCTGATGGGAAACAGAACAGCTGAAAATGAAAGGCTGTCCAAACCCCTGAAATGCTAGAGGCAACTTAATCACTGAGCCTGACACACAAAGTACAGACACCATATCCAGATGTGGTTTAGCTGAGTTCACAACCTTATTAACTTAATTCTAAGGGCTAGCAAGCAATAACTTGTACAGTGCAAATCATCAATCCTCTCCATTAGAGACTGTCATCGGCCCATGACCCATCCACGACTGGCCTCAGACAGCAGTGAACCTGTCTTGCTCTCACTTTGTGTGATGGTTCAGGGGAAAGGAAGTATGCTCTTCATTACATAAAAAAAGCAGCAGCTATTGAAAAGTGCTCCTTTTCCCTAAGTCCAGCATCAGGTGATCAGGGTATAAGAAGTAAGCCGGTGAACTAGACAGCTATCAGATAGAACTACTCATTCACTTACCTGCCTTCATCAACCCTGCAGTTTTCCAGATATTTAAACCAGTCATATCTATTTCCCAGTTTGAGAGAAATATCACTTTTTCCTCCATTAGTTCTGAAGACTAATGAAGCACTTGGACTATCAGAAGGGCTTATATGCACTTTCTGTTACACAGAAGATTGTTACTGCCCTCTGTCTCCCCTTCTCTTGTCTTGTCTCCCACTGACTCTATCCCTCTCCACCTGAAGAAACCATTGCTGACATTAAACAAATATTTTCACTCCAGTCATTAATACTTCTTCCTGTATTTTTTAATAGACTCAATTTCCTGCCTCATACCTTCTGTTAATGACAGAAGATAATCTGCTAGGATAAAGGTGGAAGGTAATGAACTTTTTCAAACTTTCCTGTGCTAAGCCTTTTCTCCTAGATTTATGGTGGTAGGGACAGATAATAGTTCCAATCACAGTAGCAATATATGAGGCAAAACATGAACCTCTCCAAAGACTCTATTTATTTTCTGTAACAGGAACATATAAACACCAAGGCTAGCTTTAAATACATAAAAATACAACTGACTGAGCAGCATACAGATATTTTTTGACAGGAAGAATGGGAATTGCAAAAAATTTTTTCTGCAGTTACAGATGGCTATCCCTTATTCCTGTTGCTGAGTATTTCCAGGGAATACCTTCTGGAACTGACCACTAGCTTGACTGGTAGATGACTGGGTTTCAGTCATTATAAATGTTGTATGTACACACTAACTTTCCATCTGAAAGCACACCATTCTGCTGAGAGAAACCAAGTTGATTCACTTCTCAGTTCAATGTAACACCATTATGTTTACTCATGACTCTTCAATGTATATGCTTTATTACATTTCAGAGAAGTCTTAGGAGAAATTTTGACTCACTCTTAAACACATGATTTCTGTAAAGAACACAGAAGCTTCTATAAACGACTGTGTTAGGTTCTTGCAATGATTACATTACAATGAATTCTGATACTTCAGTGATACTACTTCTTTTCTTGGTTATCACAGCTGAATTGGCCAAATGAACAGTCTTTCAAGGTGTATCATGTGTTTATTTTAAAAGACTAACACAGCTATTCACAAATGTGGATAAAACTGAAACAATAAAAATGTAAAAATGAAAAATGCAATTTTTACAAATTGGTAGCAAAAACCTTAAGTATTCAAAGTATAACTGCAGTTTTTTGCAAATCTTTCAGCGAATATTGATCTTTTTAGATTTTACAGGCTTTCAAATATATGGAACAATCTTTTGCATTTAGATCATTCAAATTGTCTTTGATTGAATACATTTAGCACTGACAAACTTGAGAAAGTTGTCTAATAACTGCTATATGAAACGAAAGAAGCAAAAGAAACATAAGTCGATATTGCCACATGAATAGTCATTCCTTTTAAATATAAGAAGACAATTTAATTTCCTATGAGACAGGAAGGCTGAGGGTATTGCTACAGTCAGTAGGTGTGGACTGTCCATCAGAGCTCATTTTCAAGGACAGACCTCGTTAAAAGTTGTATTGGAGTTTATTCATGTAACTTTGAATTTAGCCTTACTTTGAGTGTGTGTGTGTAATGCATGACCTTCACAGCTGCCTTCCAACCAAAATAATTCTGTTTCTGAAAGACTGTGAAGAGGAAGATGAAAAGAATGAGGACAGAAAGAAGAAAAAGTAGAATATATAACAAGGAGTTGGTTTGGGGTAACAAGTTTTTCCATCAGAATGAACAGGTAGTTGGCAGGTGAGAACCATGTTCAAGGGGAAAGAATAAAGAGAAAATAGCTTGACATCAATTATTTCCAAGGCGTGTATAGCAGTTTCTTCAGTGTCTGCTTCTGCTAGTGGAGTCTCAGCTTCAACCTTGCTTCCCACCCTAAATTTCTTTCTGCCTTGAGTTGTTGGTGTCTTCAGGGAATGTTTCTCTCATTGAGAGAATTACTGTTGTTTGCAGATTCTTCTCTCAACAGTTTAAGGATGACAGGAGCTATTAAATGGCTTGAATGTTATTCAAACGAGTTCTTGACATTACACTGAGTCCTCAGATGATTATTTAGGTGAAGGCTGGTGAGTCAGTGCTCAAATCAGCAATATGAATTCTGTCCTTCAAACTGTTTGAAAATGTGATTTTACCTTGTGACAAGTTTGTGGTTTTTTATTTCCTCTGTCTTAACTTTCCCCAGTTGGTATTTTGCTCATCCTGATCCATGTAATTCTGTGTTGAGTTTAGCTGCATATTTGTTATATGGCCAGATTTGTGTTCTTTGGTGATGCTAAATTACTCAGAGGTGCCATGCCCCTTTTTGTTTTGCTCTGTCACAATCACATACACATCATTTCTGAACCACAGATAAGAAAGGTTGTTGATTTATAAGAAAGCTCATGGCATATCGAAGATCCATAAATGCTGACACTGACCCCAGGCGTGGAATAGAAAGGTGCATACTTCAAATGATGTTTAATCTACTTCCCTGTTTGCAGTCTTCACAGTCTTCACAACACTAATATTTAACAGATTGGAGACAGACTTATACTGCTGAATATTCCAATGATCTCTTTCCAAAAGTGATGAATGGGATAGGATGGTTGGAAAGGCATCTGTGCACAATCCCAATGCGTACACTGATCAGTTTTTTGCCAATTTTGCCAGTAGGCTCTTAAACTTTCACATCTAAAGTGTTTAAGGAAGATCTCAATTCATGTTTATTCATGCTTCATTTTCCAACAGTTTTGGATAACATGGACTGAAATCATAGATTCAATACCAATCTGGAGCAGAAGTTTAGAACCATGGGGTGGGGTTTTCAGGGGCCTGTTTTGGTTTGGTTTTGTTTATTTCATACAGATGAAAAATAAACACTGGAAATGCAAAAGCTGAATATGTGCCTAAAGAAAAATGTAAATCTGTTACTAAAGCTGAATAGTTCAGTGATCGAAAGCTTATGAGACACCTTATTACTGAAAGATCTCCTTAAAATAAAAGAGTTTCAGCTCATTTTAGAACTTAAGTGCATGCCAACAACATTATTAAAAAGGAGAGAGAGAGGAAGGAAAAGAGGGACCAGTATAGAAACCACTGAAAATGAATTGATAAAAGTGCATTTAAAAACCCCAACCAATCAACCAAACTAAAAACAACAACAAAAAACCTCCAAACCCACACACAGAAAAAAACCCCACAAACCCTTGTCTTAAAGAGAAAGGCTTTGCCTTCTTTTTATTTAGCATATCCATCTTCTTGGCAAAAGATTTATGCAACTTTTAATACTGACGACTGAGAAGTACCTTCCTACATTACTATAAAAATTTCCTAAATATAGAAGCAGTTTTCCTGACCAAATAAATAAATTAGTGTACTCATTACCCATAGAAAAATCTTTATATTGGAAAACTACTAAACAATATAACATTGTTGGTGACACAGTTATTTGGTTAGAGAGATATTTAACATTCTAATTTACATGAAATCTTACCATGTAAAAAAAGGTTCTAACTATTTGTAGAGTGGAGCAATTTATGGACACTAGAATAAACTGCTGGTCCAGTAATAAATGGCCACTGAAATCTGATCCATATGTAAATCACAGGACTAGTCTGCATGTTGCGTAGAGCTTTTTCATTCAGCAAACAAGAATGGAAATGGATCTGTAAAATGCAAATATTTTTGTTTTACCCAGTAACATCACAAAAACATGGCACACGAAATTCTTACTCATGTCTGAGTTGCTCCCTCTATATTTTAAATAATTCTCATATGATCTCTTGAATATATATCTCTTGTCTTGCTTGAAGTTACTACCTGTAGTTTTCTCAGGAAGACCAAGAATCTACGTCAGAGAAAAGGAATGCTCTATGTGATTCACTACTTTGATAATTTTTTTTTCAGTCAGTGTGCTCCACTTACTGAGATACCTTCACATTAGTCTAAAAAGTTTCTTCCTTTTAAAATAATGTTTGTATAAATTCTTTATAAACCACTGCCATTACACCATAACTTGTACTGATTTTCCTCTTGTTCAGCTGAATGACAACGTATATTTTAAGAATAACAGGCAGACAAAGTTTGAGGTCCAATCCATCTCCATATTTATGGGATTTTCAGATCTTTAGTGAAAAGTTAGTTCCACATCAAGTTGACCTATTGAGTCAAACTGTCAGTATTCAAAGGAAGGAAAAAGAAAGAGTAGCTCAAAGCAAGGGATTTCTATCCATGAGCTCTCATTAACTCAGCTTTTTCTACTAAGGGTGTCAGGCAGTACTGCAGTGCAGACCACCACAGCTATTAAAACTTCCCTTAATTGCTAAATTGCAGGGTAATGTAAAGGTAAACCAATATGGGCTGAATGGAATTGTCACCTATTGAACAACTGCTCAGTCAGGCAAGAACTGTCTTTCTCAGCATTTTTAATTTTGAAGAAACTGAATTATTAATAATTTCACATGAAACTGTAATAATTTTATTATTTTTGGAATAAAAAAAATTGCCTGTCTTAAAATAGCAATGTCAACTTTATGGACCAAGTCTTGCATTCTTATTTTGAAACACCCCCTGAAAAAACTAGGTGGTATTTAATTCAGCTTGCACTTCAGCTATATTTTTGACTTGGAGGTATAAAAGGAGGCATTCTGTTTGCCTGATTCAATGGTCTGAATCTAGACAGTGAGAGGACAAACCAGAAAGCTTATGATTGTAGATTTAAGATTCAAGTGCTATTTGTGAATCTCCAGGGATAAGCCCAGCCCACTGAAGTGAGGGGCAAGCTTTCTCAAGCATACAAATAGTAAACAGGAGGTTTTCAAGTGTTTTGAAGTCCAATCTGTCTGATCCTAGCCTGACCTATGGATCTAGATGCCCTGGGGTCAGTTCTATAATTGCAGATTAAACAGACATCTTCAATTTTTCTTAAGTACCTAAACACAAACCTATGGGATACCCACAGGCACTAGAGTTCACTCTCCCTTCTTACTGAAACTAAAGCAATGTGCAATAAAAGTATAAGAATCACAAGTCCAGACACAGTACGCCACAAACTGGCCTGCATCTTAGTCTAGTGGTAAGAGTAATCACCAAGGGACCACGTACTGTCCAGATCTTCTATTCTCTGGAAGTTTATACATTTCATAGCATTAAATAAAAGACAAAAACAGGCCTGGGAGAAACATTTTCACAGAGAAGGGATGAATCAACAAAGCCCAGGGATACATGCAACTCATAGCCCTGAAAATGGGGTTGATATCTTGGATTTCGAAGTTGTCAGCACTATTTATGTAGATTGCATGTCAGCTAATATGAATGCAAACTGAAGGACAGGACTGTAATTCAAGATCAAATATTCACATTAATATCACAGATATTTTTGTTAAAAAGTACCCAAACAAATATTCTATCTTCTGTGTTACAGACAATGAGAAAACCTTTACACGCTGCCCACAGGGAACCTGATGGAAGAATTAAGATAAGAATAATAGAAAGGATTAGAGAGTAATACCATATCATTAGTTGATTAGAAAGTCAAAAGAACAGGGGAAGGGGTTTAGATTTCAGGTCACAAAGAAGAAGATTAGTAAAGGGAGTAATTGTTGACCTTCACTCATAAGTAATGTCCCTTTTTTGAAGAAGAAAAGTCCACATATGCATCAGTACTTGTAACTATAAAAAAGGACATTAATGCCATTATTTTCTGTACCTAATGGTCAGTAAGCACCAATAAATCATGAAAGACTCAGTGAAACTATCTATTGAGGATCTAATTTTAATTATTTAATTTTACTTGCATGATAGTGAATAGTTGAGTTCATGATCAATCTCACGAATGGGATAAAGTTTAGAAAAAATATTTTCTTAACAAGTAAGATGTAATTGTCATTATTTATAATACAGAAATTTCAACTATTTTTTTTTTAAGAGAAAAATCTAAACCTAATGGTGTAAGAAAATAACATTACTAAGGGCAGCTACATAAAAAAGTAATTTTGTATTTGAATTAAAAACACAGTATACAGTCAGGCCTCAGTTAGGAATCCAGTTAATGTTATATAGTAAGAGCAAGTTTTTTCCATGTGATTTAAAGAAGGAGCTTATCTAGCTGACAAGATATTCTGTAGACATGAATCCATATTCATTACTTCCTTTATTCTGGTTAAGATCATGGCAACAAAAGTAAATCTTAAGCCTGACTGTCTTAATTGAGTAGGAGAAAGAAAATCTGTTCTTTGAACTTGTTACTTCTTGGGTTTAATGTTGTCAGTAGTAATGATTTCTCTTTACTTTGATTGGAAAGAAGCTAATCATAATAAAAGAAGGTTCCACAAGATAGCAGAGGAGTGGTCACTGGGGCTACTTTGGACTCCTGGAAAGCATCTGCAATAATTAACTAAACAGAAATGGTAACAACTAAAAAACCACATTTCCACAATTATCCATACTGACAGCACCAAACCTGGCACTGATTTGGTTCAGTTTAAAGAATGGTCTGTCTTGGGTGAACAAGCATTCTCACTGCGTAGTGTTGATGCATCTACCACGTTTTGCAGGGTAAGGGATTTATCTATATGAACATGAGCAGTGCCATTCCAGTCAGCCTTGGGGTCGGAGAATGGCTCCTGCCCCACTTGATGGTATAGATACAGCCCTAGAAAGGCACTTTCCTTCACAGTTCATAAAACAAGAGCTTCAACAAGTGTTGTAAAAATGAACGAGTAGGCAGCATGATGCATGGTTAGGATGGTGCATCTACTGACCTTGGTAACTTTGGTCTTCAGATATAACAAAGCCAGATATACTATCTAATACTTCACTAGCTATCTTTAAATTGCACAAAGCACCAAATTCATATATATGCAATATAATAGAAAAGGCATTGGCCTCCATCCATCCTGCTACAAAAATATAAAAAGAACATCACATAACCACAGAAGTCTAATGAAAAACTGTAACTCCTGTGGCCTGTGTTTCAAGATAATTTTGCACAGCCACAATCTGTTTGGTGTCTGTGATCACATTACAGTCCAGTTGAATACACTGTGGGGGAATAGCAGCTTTGCTTCTATTGGATATTGAGCATCCATTTAGGCTGATGTTAGTATCAAAAAGAAATTTTGAATCAGAAGACAACATTAAAATAAAAACAATAAATCACCTTTCAACTAAGAAATCTTAACAATCATCCCACTTTTTATATATGTAGTTTTTTAGTTCTCTTAAAATGCTATAAATTGTTCTATTTAAAATGGAACAAAAGGTTTTAAATAATTAGAATTTATTTATTTATTTTCTATTTTTATGTCTCAACCTCTTTTAATTTTTGAGAGGATTTACAAGAGTACTGTTATAAATAATCCAATATATCAAAATATTGTTATTTATGTGGGTTTATCAAAGTATAAGTACTGTCATGCAATCACATAGGAATATGTATCTTTAGTTTTGCGTATTTGCAGTTCAGCTAAAAACCTGAGTAGTTATTGTTCCAAAGCTGTTTCTGTAAATCAATCTCATAACTTAATTTGAGAAAAAATCCAATGAACCAAGAGACTTTTAACATCACAGGCTCAGATGAATTTATTTCCCTACTGTTTAAGCATTTTCAAGAATAAACATCTGAACTTATGTTCTAAATTAATTAGCTTCTGTTGTAGTATCTTGATTAGATTTGGACTGACAGTAATTTGAAAAATTTTCCTTATTCTCTTATCTTTTATATTGGACATTTATTTTTCTAGTTAATTGGTTTCAGGAAAGGTTCAATGATATGGTTCAAATATTACTATCAATTTCTGTAAACTGTTCTTTATTTTAAGATACTTTTGTTTCCAATAAATTTACTTCTTAAAACTTCCTAACAGAAAGTATTATCTGTAACACCATCCTTTACACCTCTGCTGATGTAACTGATGGGAATCATAAATAATGTAGTCATGACACATCAAATTAACTAAGTCACACCTGAGGAACTCTGAATGAGATAGCAACCCACTTTACACTTATCATGATGTCACCTGGCTTGTTGGTTATGTTTTAATCATTATATTTATGTATTCTTGAATAAGAAAAGTTATATATTTTTTTTAATATGTATTATTTAATACTAAAAATGTACTGAGCATTTTACCAGGCTAAAAATAAAGCTATTCTCCCTAAATTGAGAGAATTTGGTAGATCCTAGCTGAAGCAAATTTTGGAATCCAAAAGGAATCATATAAAACAAGGAAGACCCATTTCAGAAAACAAGAAAGTCGGAACAGGTAGAAGAAGAAATTATTCTTTGTAGCTAACAAAAAGAACATTCACAATGACTACACATAGGTACAATATAAATCTGAATATTTCACTCACCATCAAACCACATGAGTAAGACTAAGTACCCCTTGATCCTTGCCCTGTATCACTAAGGATGGGATTCATATCATTTAATAACTTTAAAAGGCCATGCTGTACATAGCGGCATCTCAATTTTCCAACCTGGGCTTTCTTTACAACAAAGGAAGAGAAATAGGCTGTTCTAAAGTGCAATTCATCTTAACTACTTAATTAATGGCACTTTAGAATTAAAGGTTGGACCAGATGATCTTTCGATGTCCTTTCCAACCTGGGCCGTTCTATGGTTTTATGGTTCTATAAATTTACTTTTCTTCTATAAGACATTGACAATAAACAGGGTCTGGAAGGTTAAGTCAGAACTTTGAACTGAAGAGATGAATCTCATTCTGCATCCCTAAATACCATCTAACAGACAAATTCTTTCACTTTCTTTCATACATTCTTTCCAATACTTAAAAGTAGCACTGCTCTAGAAAGCCCACATCAGTATGTCTAAACAACCATCGTAATTTTGGGAAAATCGTGATGATAAGCAGTTGCTCTGCTCTGATGAAAATTACTATTTACTACAAATCTAGTCCCTTTATTTTCCAGTGCTTTCTGAGGAGAGGTCTGCGGATTTTTGTTTGGTCCTTTTTTTTTTTGTAACAATATAGAAATCTGTTTACATCTTTGCTATATTTCTGTATTTTCTATGCTTACATGAAGATAGATATAACATGCAGCCTAAAATCAACCACGTAGCTGCTTTTTCAATCCCAGGCACCAGGAATACTGTGGATAGTGTTATAATAAATGCTGACTAACGCAATTATGAAATATTTTTCTTCTTTGCATGTGTGCGGAAAGGAAGAAAAAAAGTAATATTTTTTTGAATAGGACAGTGTCAGAGACTGAAATATTTAATGATTTATGCATTCTAGGAGACTTTTGCAGGCTTTTGACTTGCATTTCGGATGGACAGTTGGGCCCATCCCTCCCTCCAGTGCTGAAGCCCTGAAAAGGCAAGAGCAGAGCTTGCAGGCTTTTGACTGTTGCATTATACCTCTGATGGGCAATTGAAGGTGTCAAACCCTGAAAAGGCAGGACCTCTGATGGCCCTTAACAGCCCATCCCCCCCTCTGCCAATCTAAAAATAAAGGTGGGAACCAGGCCAGACACAGAAACTCTGTGCAGGGCCCAGGGAGAGGTTGGAGGCTCGAGGCATGGCCCGTGACACTGAGCATGGATATAATAACTCATAACTTCTTGGAGTGTGGGGGCTTCCCTCCTTCACCCCCAGCAGATCAAAGCCACCACTTCAACTGACAGACATGGAAGCTGCAACTACCAAGTTTCATCGCTGGACCCCGTGAGCGGTAACTATATACATCCGTCCACTCTCAGCTTTTCTTTCCCTTTCTCTCCCTTAGCCTTATCCTGTCTTTCCTTTCTCTCCCTTATGCATTTCCCCCCCCAGGGGTTATCCCTATGATATATAATATAGATGACAACACCCAAAATGCTATCATACCTGTTAAAACAAAATTGTTAAAATAAACCCTACCTATGTATGTTTTCAGACACCGATTATTCAGTGTCGTTTCACTCTAATCCACCCCAAGGGAATTATTGATAAGAACCTGGGTTACTCCTCTCCTCTTTTTCTGGGGTGAGTCATAACAGATAGCTTAAAGATTTTACAGTTCATACCTAGCCTGACCTTTGACTGAAGGGTTATACAGAGAAAAAAACTCAATGATGCTATGTAAATACTCAGAGCTCTTAGTGGTTGGTTAGGTCTTAAAATGTTTTGGGGAAGGAGTCCCAGAGCCTACCCCATAACATGGAAAAGCAACAAAACTGCATCTGCATTATGAAACTTCTTCCCATTCAAATTTGCTAAGTTGTTTAATTTCCACTGAAAAAATTCTTAACCACAAAGATAACATAAAATCATAGCATGATACAAGAGTTTGGGTTGAAGGGATCTTTTAAGGGTCATCTAGTCTAACCTCCCTGCCATGTGCATGGACATCTTCAACTAGATCAAGCTGCTCAGAGCCCCATGCAGCATGACCTTGAATGTTTCCAGGGAATATGTTTGGTTAAATACAAATAATGCAGTTAAAAATTTATATACAGAGTTAAATATTATGTATTATATAGTTGTTCTGTCTTTACTGTTTATTCCCATCCACCAGATCCTTGAGAATTCAAATAGAACATCATCTCTTCTAAACACTACCAAGTCAGATTATTTCCTCTGACAGCCACAACTAGCCATTTCATGCTTATTTTTGAGGCGCCACTGATACTTTTATTGCAACTCTTGCATTCTGGAAGCCTCATGTGCTTGTCAGCATGGACTGACACTGCTGTCAAACTGCTACAAAAAGACACAAAAAAGCTAAATCAAATAAACCTAACTGCCTATTCAGGTGTGCCTCTCAACCAGACAAAAGCAATCTTACCCATTAAATTGTATTGATAAAACACAGTAAGACGTTTCGGTTTTTTCTTGTTACTTCAAATGACTGTATTTGGCAATTACTGGCACTGCTGTGGAAGACCCAGACTGGCTCATACAAGGCCAGTGGATTCAACAGCCTTTCAAAATCGGGCGTGCCTTTTCTGTGCCCACAGTTCACAAAGAGGTGGAGAGCTGATCTGGCACTGACCGGGTTCTGCACCAATGTTCAGCCTTTTATACAGAATTCAATTTAATTTCTTTACCTTATTTTGAGATGGTACAACAATCTTTTCAGGCTTAAAATTTCTTCTGGCTCAAGGTTAGGGTGTCGAACTTGAGTGACACTGGATCAGGGGCAGCTGAATTAGTCTATCTTGAAAATGCCTTAAATGATGAAGAACAGACTTTGTCATAACAAGGTGAGTTTGTTAATCTTAATTTTAAAGAAAATAAAAAAGTCAATAACTATATTTTTCTTTCCTAGTTTAACCTATTAGGGCTCTAATTTCTTCTTCAAAAATATTTTTATGCCTATCCATTACATCTCTAATAAAGTAAACTTGTATATACTGAAATGAATTACTAGATATCTAGAGAAAGATGTTTGCTAGAAAGTTAGATAGAGAATTCTGTCAGCATGGACAACAAGAAGACAAAATGTGATATATCTCCTATCATCCATAACAGGAGCAGCCTGGAAGTAAAATGAAAGAGAAAATCCTTCCATGCATCATTTGTTTAACTGAGATTAGTGTATAAACATGAGTGAAATTAGACAATTAATGACAGATCTTTACTCTGAGGCATATGTCTTCACAGTGTATTTATATTCAAACAAGCAAACACCAAAAAGTATAGTGCAGCTGTAGACAGTGAGGCAAAAGACAAATAAGGCCAGTAAAAGTAAGCCTTCATTTTTCCATGCTGAAATGTTTACTCTAAGTAAAGCCAAAATATTTTTTTTTAAATGGAAATGTATGACCATTTCACTGTGCACGGATGTACATCTTAGTCTTAATTTTATTTTAGTCTTGAAAGAGATCTTCTGGTTTGTTACAGGATAAGAAGGCAGACTTAATTCTCGCTATTTCCAGCTGGACCAGCAGTGTAACGGACCATGCATTTAGGAAAATGCTGTTTTCATGGATTATACTGACACAAGTGTTAAAATTTTTCACTCCTGTTCCAGCAGCTCTATATCAGATGAAAGGTCTCGATCGATGTTAAAAAGGCTTTCCAAATTTCAGGACTTTGGCCCACAGATGACTCTGCTGGGGGCACCATTGGATGCTAACCTCTGAACCCCACACTGAGAACTCTGAGTAAGGGTGCAGAACACAAGGAAAAGTACCCCAGTGGTAAATCTGTAGCCATGTAGTGCTACCGATAATCTGGTAGGTAGGGAGCCTTCAGTAATTTTATCATGTAAATCCTTCTGAGTTTGCTAAACTGGTTTTACATTGCTACAGTTTTACCAGCAGGACAGCAGTAGCAGGAAACAAAAATGCATTAAGGCATCTAACTCAGCGTCTCTGATTCTTGCATTCCTGAACTGTTATTTTACTGCTCTCTAATTTTAATCAGACCTCTACATTTCTGAAAATTGCTCAATATTAGTTATTAAATATTAGGGCAGGAAAGCAGGGATAATGGTATCAGACATAACCAGACAGCATATTGTCTAGGACAATTAAGAAAGCTTTTATTTTTAAAGGACATTTTTAACAGGTCTAAACACATCAACATGTATTCCACAAAACCACACTGCTACAAGACTGCTTCAGTGGACCCTCCCAGAACTATCCCCTACTACTTTATGTTATTCAAAATAGCCCATGCTACTGTGTGTTTGTACAGAGAGGCAACAGAACAATAGGCCAGGCAGGGAGCTGGTATAATCAGATACATTCAAATCATGCCATCAATATTTCAGTATTTTGGTATTATGAGGTTCCAGAACAATCTGTCGAGAGATGACAGTGGCTCAGGAAAAAGCTTTAAATCACATTAATGCAAAGGTAGCAATAATAAAGGGTACTGTCACAATTTACTAATGAATAGTGAAGCACAAACAACTGGAAATAGGGTGGAGAAAGTAAGGAAATCTAGGCTAGTGAAAAGAAGAAGATTACACTTAAAAGCATTGCAATGAATTTATCATTACTGACTTCAACCTCAGATTATATTATTCTGAACGCTGTTTATTATGCCTCTGTTACTAGGGAGCTTACCCAATTTGAACCTCTGACATTCTCATCTCTGAAAACTGATGGACAATTTTTGCATTCATTAACCTTAATATGTTTTTATCAGTCTCAGAACTAAAAGCAAACAAACAAAAAAGCAGCTATATCCTGAACGGTAAGAGGTTTAGCTGCAAAAAACAAAGTCAGCGAAACGAGAATAAAGGGTGACAGTAAAAACCAGTTGATGAAATAGCTAGTGAAAGAAGACTTGAGTAGAAAGGACTGAGACTGGAATAAAATAATCAATTATCAATGGCCAAGGGGCATTTGATATGTGAAAAGAAGAGGAATTTTCTTTTTTTTTAGTTGGTTTTTTTCCCCATACACACAGAGCATACTTTCATATATGAATTACTGATTTCATTTTAAGAAAAAAAAAAGTCCATAAGAAAAACCACTGTGGAACATCTAATTTTCACATAAAGGGCAGATGCTTTGTACAGGATAGCTTTCAAAAGATAAAGATGTTCACCAGGAAATATTCTGTATTTCAAACTTATAAGCAAAAAATTGGTTATTTCTTGCTTCATGAGGTATCCCTAGACATGAAATTCTTAGTAACATTTTTGCCACATTTTTTACAGCCATGAAGCTACAGCTGATATTTAGAGCCCAAAGTAAAGTGATTCTGTTCATTTAAAAATCACAGCAGGTAAATTGGGATTAACTATTAATTTCCAAAAGTTTTAAAAAGAATTAAAACAAAAATTGGCATTATGAACACACAACAGACCTATAAAACACTTCTGAGCCTCTGCAGGTCTACTGAATGACTCAGTAAGTCTTTGTCAGGTGCTTCCATACTGTGAAGTTAGTCTTTACACTTCTGCAATGGTGATTTAATATTGCTGTCACTCACACTACATAAATTCTTGTTTGTTTGCGACTTCTGACTTGGGACAATTATTTTTTTGTGGAGAAGCCTGGATGACAATGGTCCGTGCCAGAGTCCAGACCTAAATACTACGTAGATACAAGCCAAGATGTCTAACTCAGTCCATCCTTCCTGTCATTGATAACTGGTGCATTTCAGTCCTACTGTAACTTGTTTTGAAATTTCATTTTATTGTATCATCTCTCTGCCAGCTGAGTAAGATAAGGATGCCAGAACTAAGAAGAGGAGGAGGAGGAGAAGGAGGAGGAAAGAGAAACAGGAAAGGCTGTTTTACAATTGATTGGCCCATCTTCTGGTTACTTTCTGAGAGCACCAGGCATATGACAACAGACGTATATCCTACTTTAAAAAGTAATATTAATTTACACTTGATTTTTCACTGAGGGAATGTTCAGAGATTCTAATTTCATGAGTTGTTTAAGACATAAATTCTGGAACCACACAGATGAGCCAACTGTGAGTTAAAGAAATAACATAAATAGATGTGTGAATTATCAAAATTCTCACGATGTGTGACACATCAAAATAAATGCAAGATGCCTTATTCTCATAACCATTTCTCATTAAACAGCCAATTATCACACCCAGAACTCTTTCAGGAGCTCAGTTCTGATTGTCATTTTCCTACTTCATGCTAGACAGAAATTATGAAAAGAATGTTTTGTGTGCTCTGAGCTTTTAATATTTCATTTTCTTCTTCCTTTGTATACTGTCCACCTGGCTGCGTATGTTTGAGCCACAGAAACAGCTCTAAGGAATAACCTCAGAAGAGGTAATTTTTCAAATGTTCTCCTTTAGATAGAATTACAATTACAAAGCAATTCTAACATTCATACTCTATTTTTTTCTTATAAATAATGTAGATAAAAATACTAAAAGTAACTGAAGTTCGACTGTTCACTGCAAACACATTTACTTAGGTCTGTGTTCAAAAAGGTGACAGGCCTCAAAGTTTGAGGTCTTGAGATTTTTAAGGCCCAAGAAGAAGCAGTTTCAAAGATAACTGAATCAAAAGACAACCTGCAGAAGTTTTCTACCACCCCTTTCCAATCAATGTAAGTTACTTGTATACTGCAAATAAAGGAATACAGGCTCCCTCAAAGAGTTCTGCAATTTTAACTGCACTCTAAAATCTGAAATTTCAATCCTCACACCATATCATACAATAAAAGAATGACAGTTGACTTCAGAGAGCTCTCTCAGTCTGTTATGTACTTCATCATTTAAGGATTATCCAATTAAGCTCTCCAATTAGTGAAAGAAATCTTTATGCTGACCTTGTCTCAAAAAACATAGTTATATCTAATGAAAGGTTTGAAATTGCAAAACCACTCAGACACTGAAACAGTAAAGTGTGTTTGAGCTTCTAGTGCTATCTGCCAAGCATCTCCACAAGTGGTAAGGGAGAGCTAACAGCTTCAGAAGGGTTTATCAAAAAAACCAGCACACTGTGGAGAAGACCCTCCTGCACCAGCCAATAAAAATGCTGACTGCAGGTGTTTGATCTTCTGCTTGTGTTTCTCCTTGTTTGTGTGCCTGACCCAGTGCTGAGGAAAGGTGCCCTGTCCACTCAGGAGTAAACCCATTGCATTGACTTTCCACCAAGTGATTTTAAGGTTTTAGGCATAAGAGAGCCTTCTTTTGTTCTCCCTTTTTTTTTTTTTTTCCTGTTAAACCAGTAGCAACATGGTGAAAGGAATACGAGATCTATGCAAGTAAAAAGGGAGACAAGGAAACTTTTGCAGTATTATAGTATCTGTGATATATGTGCCATTTGTCTGAAAGAAACAGAAGAGACTCAATAAAATCACTACGGAGAATAAAACAAATGTCATCTAAGCACATATTCCCATGTAACTGGCACATCACTGCCTGCACTTGGCTTCAATTAGAACAATTACAATTACCTGTATGTATTTCTGTATGTAAACAGAAATAAAAGTGGGATTTCCTAAACAAATACTCTCAGGTGCCAAAAGCAGCAGAAGACAAAAAGGTCTATGGATATTTCCAAATGTGTCCTGAACCACCAGGAAAAAAGTCCTATGCTTTTTCCTGTCCTCCTCCTTTCAGTAATGCTGCAGTGGCTCTGGAAAGCAACATTGCTCTTCAGGGTGGAGGAAAACCACAGCACACCAAGCTCCATGCTGCCATGACCAGCTTTCCTCTGGGATGTGTCTTCAGCCACACTTGAAGCTCCCCTTGGCCTCGGAGCCCTTTAATCACTGTAAATTTTATC
Source organism: Pipra filicauda (assembly GCF_003945595.2). Classification (NCBI taxonomy): domain Eukaryota; kingdom Metazoa; phylum Chordata; class Aves; order Passeriformes; family Pipridae; genus Pipra; species Pipra filicauda. The sequence continues at coordinate 1,258,720 of NW_024103696.1, forward strand.
CTTTTGCTTCAGCATGGGCATAGCTAATTCTCCTTTCTCTCTGAATCTACTTGCAACATGAAACCAGTTGCAGGTGAATTTTAAGAAGAGACCCGTGCTGTTGGGAAGCCAAGGAGCAATGGCCATCTTCTGCCCATCCTGTGGACCCCAGTGAAACTGGGTTGGAAAGAGAATGCCTGTCTGTGCCTGGCACTGATGTTCTGCCAGGGAGCAGAGCACTGCTGCAAACCAACTGCTGGGGTATTTTATCGCCAAGCAAAAAGCCAAGTAATGAGTTTTAAGCACTTCCCAGGTTAAGCAGCTGCTGAGCAGGGGGGGTTTGGATTGCCTAGGTACAGCCTTAAAACTAGAGTAACTGGCTTCTAACGCGAAAGCCAATTCTCTGCGATGTCTCAATGTGCCATTTATGCTGTGCCACCAGGGAACTCAGACGTGCTGCACTTGCCTACCTGATATGAATTCTCCTTTGATAGTTACCAGATTGCCTATTAGTTAAAGCAGTATAAATGTAGCACACATGCGGTTTCTATACCACCTGCATATTCACAGTTCTGCCATGAATTCAGATTCATAAACTGGGATAAAACTTTTACAAACATTGATTTTATGGCAGACTGCCTCGGGGGAAAATTGTATCTTTTGATAAGGCAATAGCCGTCTGGCAAATGGAAATCATGTCACTGAAAATCCCCTTCTGCATTGTCCCTTTAATCTCTGATTGTAATTTGCTTTGTTTTGTTTTGTTTTTTGTTTTTTAACCTTTTATGTAAACAATAATGCTCTCAGCATCAAAAGATAATGCTGGTATACATCTGTAAGTGAGGTATATACAAAACAGGAAATACAAAATACTTTTTTTTTCTATTTGATGGGTCTGCTCTATATGTGGTTAAACAACCAGCCATTTAAAAAAATCAGGTTATGATTATCTACTGCAAACTACTGCAATGTTTAGATAACCTGGTAGAATTTTCTGAAGACAGGAGTCATTTACAGATAGAATATGGACAAAAGGAACTGACAAATTTATGGTTTATGAGAACAACTGATTGTAAAAATGTGTGGATTACTGTTCCTCCATATAAACAGCCTTGACTCTGAACCCCATCTTGCTGTGTCTAAGAGCTGGGGAAAAAATTGCAGGAAAAAAATTCTGCCCGAGCTAGACATGATTAGTATGTTCAGTCTTGAGACAATGCATGGGAACAGCCTATAGAAAGCAACTTTTTCCTTGACTCTTCCTACAATCTCATCCTTAGCTGCTTAAGGCAGAAGGGCATCACCATGATTATAGAAATGAAAGAAAGAGGATGAACTTTTCGGCATCCTTCTTCTTTTCCCTCTTCTATACAGAAAGGGAGTGTACAACTGAAAAGCTACACAGGAAAAGAAATAATGTATTATAAATGGCGAACAAAGTATCCAGAGGTCAATAAATTCTCATCCTGTAGTTTACAGGAGCAATTTTAATCTAACAGGTATTACACAGTTATTGGTATGCAATATTGTAATTCAGTGTGACCAATGGAAATAGTATTCAGTACTAAATAGCCAACAAAGCAGCAGGTCCAAACTATCTGCATCTCATTTCAGATTTAATTATTGCAATAACATCTCATTTGCTTCAAGGTATTATAATTATCTTCTCATTTGAAATGGAGTGATATTTTAATACAAATGTAGTTAATGAGGCAATAGGTTGAAAATGTCCACAGCATTGGGCTTTAAAGCAGAACAAACTATCTTAAAAATTGATCATTACTGAAAGTTAAGTGTATTTTTATTCTGCCAAATGCAGAGTATACACTCAAGTGATTTATAATAATTTTTACAAATTGCAGTGGTTTTAAGTTAAAAATTGCTAATAAAGCAGGCATTAATTAAGAGTTCTTCTGCTAAATGGCATTTGGCCATTTAGACTGTATCAGGCCATGATTTAAAATGTAAATGCTCATTTAATTTGAAGACAAAGAAAGATGAAAAGTCTGTCTCAGCAAGCTTTCAGTTTACTTGTACATTAATAAAAATATTCTGGTACATTTGTAACTTATCTAGATGGCAAAAAATATTTCTTCAATAATGCTGTGTACAAACATAAGCATTTTATGTCTTAATTAGTACCTATTGAATTATATAGTTTCAACATATATGATTTTAAAAAATAATATTCTTAAAATTACCTATAATTGATTTTGAATTATAAAGCGTTCTCTGGAAACTTTAAAATCAATTATTATCATAATGATTTTCAGTTTAAAAATTGCCCAAAGTCCAAGGAGATGTTTCTGCATAACTGTGTTGTAGTCCTGAAACACTCCTATCTATAACCCAGGATGAGATGTTCTCTAAGAAAGTAAATTAATTTTTCTTTTATGTCATTGACAATATTTTGTCATTATTAAGTAACCTATTATAAACACCTCAGCCTACACAAGTTATTTCCCTAAGGATTACTTTGAGACATTGAAACTGATTGCTACTACTTGCTAAGCCCTTTCTGCTGCCTATAAAAGCCTGAAACATTTGGTATTTTGCAAGTTGACAATTTCTATTTCACCATTAGAGATTTTCAACATCTAAAATTTGTACAGTTTTTTGTTGTTGTTGTTTTATTTTTTTTTAAAAATGAGATGTAACAGCACATATTCAACACAGAGGTTAAGATGACTCATAACTACAGCAAAAATACTTTCTTCCTTGAGCTCCATGGAACAGTCACATGTGAATGGTTTAAACACTTCTCCCCCCCACAACCCCCGCCACAAAATATGGTAAAGTTGCCATTAAATGATTAGATTATTTTTGCTCCTTCTCTACTTACATTTTGACTTCTGATCTTCCTCCAAATACTTTCCCCTCTGAAAGCCAAGGGTTTTTCCTCTGTCTTCCTCACTGGCATCCTTTTCCCATTTTTTACTTTCAACCAAATGAGGCAATTACAAGCCAGAGAATGTTTGGTAATTTTGTTGTTGTTGTTGTTTTGTTTTGTTTACTTCAATTTACTTGAAAGTGAACTTCTGCTGTACTCCTTTTGACTGCACCAAGCATTGCTATTTGGTAACATTTTAATATCTTCCAAACTTGCAAAATTTGTATCAAAACTAATCAATGAGGAGAGGAGCAATATGGTGATAAGACTCACATGGATTACTTTGTCTACATCTCATATGCCAACACATAATTTAGTCCCAATTCTTTTATTGAAACTTGAGTCTTTCTCTGACCCTAACAAAACCAAATGTTGGTAGATTGCTTGCAATCACTTCAGTGTTTCTACTGGCTATTGACTAGATCTGGTGTGCATTTTCCTAAAGGATTTAGCTGTAATAGATCACTTTCAAATCTCTAATATATTTGCCCTTTCCTGATTTTCCCTTCTCCAACTCAACTACCATGAAACTTGCTTTTTATTATCTTTTTAAAAAAATTCTATCAGAAACTGTTGCATACATTCATCCTAACCCTCTTGAATCTATTACCAGCAACTGCAAATCCCAATGGGACATATATGCTTTTGCAGTACCTCCTGATTAAGATGCCCCAAAGGACATCTGTGTTCCAAAAATATAATACACTTTTTGCATATTCTGCTCTACATGACTTATGCCTGCTGTGCTAATCAGTCACGTCACTCAATAGCTATTTTGAGTTCTTATTACTTATTTTTTTTAACTGAAAAATTGATTAAATCAGGATGATGTACAGTAACCTTTTTAGCAGCTTACCATTGTCCAAGAATGTTCAGGCTGTAGAGCAACTATCATAAAGATACCAGATATCATGATATTTTATGGTTCTATGATTGTAAATCTTTCAGCACTGAGATATAGCAGCATACTATGTCAATGCTTTGGAGGCCTTGCCCATAGTTCTCACTAATGAACATTTACAATTTGAGAGTTCAATTTTAACAGCAGGATAACCACTGCTAAGCTGGTAGTACCACTTCATCCCTAATGATTAAGCCAAAAGCTCTTTCTATATTTGGGTACAGCCACAGGGGCATTGAATCCCACTAAACAGTACACTTCCATAAACATCTGGCTATTCTTTTACTTTTCTGCTATCAGTATTGATTCTTTTCATGTTTTCACCAGTCCTGGAGCTCAAAGCAGGGATATAATGTGATCAGCCACACACAGTTTCAAATGCTCCATGCTGTACTACTGGGATCTGTTATATTATATTCTTTCCCAGATACTGATCTACATTCTCCTGCCCACAAATGAGGCCCAAATTTAGACAAGTGTCATAATATCTCCATACTGTTGTTCTCCACTTTCACTTCTGGAGCAGGCATTATTTTTATCTGTCCTAACCCACTAGAATCAGCCTTTCACTTTCTCCATTTTGATAAATAGGCTACCAAATCCTAGTATCTTGGGAAGAAGGGCTCTCTAATTTTAGGTCCTTGTCCTTCCCTCTTTATAAGTATTACTGTCCTTGGCTGTTTTCTGCCTCGCTGTCACAGCTTATGGTATGTACATAGAGGATGCTAGTTACAATGTTCTTCATCCCACTGAACCTCTCCTGGATGGATGTGGATACCCTCATAAGGATACCAGAATTTTTCTTTTCCTCTGTGCTTGTGCAGAGCCATCTGTAGTGACAAAAAAGCATTGTAAAGTCATCAGTGTGCTGAACATTTCATCGAGCTCTATGTGCAAAAACTAAATGTCAGGTGCCAGATTTATGACTCCACAGGATATAAATATTCCCTCTCTGGAAAGGTCATACAAGATTATCATCAATATACAAAGCAGACAGTGACAACAGTGTTCGTTTCAGTACGTTCAGTTGTTTGTAGATCTATAATTTGCTATGTAGTTGTTTTACAACCACCATAATGATTAGTCAATATTCGGTAACTTCTGATTCTACAGTAATCATCTTTCATGGACTTCAAATCACAGCTTTGTCATGAAAGAGCAATTTCCTTTGAAAATTACTTCTTATTCCTCATTTCTTCTATTTTACATTATCTATTTTAAATTCATCAATTGTCTTCAACCTCTAGTTTACAGGGTTCATTTTCCATTGGAGTTGTCTAGAATTTGTTGTTAATTACTAATGGGTCGCTACTCGGTGTAAGAAAACTTTTGTTTGGCTGTTTGTTTCCTTTTTTCTTTTTTTTAAATTGAATTGACAATGTTTTTTAAATAATTGTATCTGGTGCTAATTCACACTTTGCCTTGTTGAAGCATAATCTGATGAAGTCTTATACCTCCTGCTTTAATTTTGACATTGTATCCAGATTTTCTCCTGTCCTGAGTATTTAGTCTTTATATGTTCTAGGACTAGAGAACTTTATATGTTCTCTAGGACTGAGGACATTCTCTGGTGCTGCACCTTTTCCACACAAAATGTTGGCAAAATCCTTCCTCAATTTGTTTCAATTGCATCTGACACTACCATAACTCTCTTCAACAAGGCACTTTCCATACTTTCATGCCATCTGTCTCAGTAAACTTTTACAACCATGGACTCCTGTCATTTGTACACGGTGGGAGGAAAGCTAACACCTGACTAGTCTTGGTTACTCATCCTTCCAGGACTTTCATTCTTGCCTTTCTATATATTCGTAGGTTAAAACTGAATTAAGATTAGTCTTTAAGATTAGTCTCTTTCAGATTACTCTTTCAAATAGTGTCCCCTACACCAGTTTCCTTAGAATGCCTACATTATATGACAAGAACTATTCTCAACGTACTGAGTATCTGTATTCCTTCATACTTGCTTTGGATCTGTAAAACTATTTTAAGCTCTCAATTCCCAATACCGAAGCGAAGGTAAGCCTTAGAGAAACAAACACTTTCCCTTACAGTCCCCCCTTTTTTTTTTTGCACATTGAGGTCTACAACCTCAGAATCCCACGTCCACTGAATTTTCATCCTGGTTTCTCTCTCTGCTGCAAAATTCAGACATCTCAGTATTTCAGATATGCCAGTACTTCAGTGCTGCAATGAATAGTGCTGCAGTAAGCACAGTGGTAAGAAACAGAGCTTTCATGTGCACAAGCAGTGTCAGACTTGGCTGTTTCCAACTACATCAAAACCAACTTCAAATATGCCCTTAGTCCAAACTAATATATGTCCTTCATGAAAACTGTTCTTTTTTCAGTTCTGCTATAACCTTTGTTATCTTTCTCCAAGAAAATAAATTTTAAAAAAAGTCTTTTACAACTGAGAATGCATATCAGGAACTTAAGATAAAGCACATGATAGAAAAACTATAGTTGTTTCAATATCCCCAAAAGTCAATGTGAAGGTTAAACTGTAAAGAAATTCAAGTATGTTAAGGGAGAAACACACAGCATAATCCCCATGCAATCTGAATTTTTGTACTGTAGTAACACCACAAAGAAACCATTTGGTTTCTGTTAAGATTTTCAGAGCCTGTGATTCCAAATCTGGTTAAACTGATTTTTTGAACATATTGTCTTCTTTTTTCTTGCTAGTTTCACACTAGTGAAAGATAATTCACACATTTCTTTACCTTGGCAAGTCTCAGAACAAGAGTGAAGAATGCCAATGTTTTTGTGAAGTACATATTTAACCCCTCCACCACTGCTCTTCTTTAGCTTTTGAAAAGAGTGGCTGTTAAACAACCAGAAATGCAAGACAAAGTTTGTAGGCGGATGAGGACCATGACCATGACGATGATGATGATGACGGTTGTTATGCAAACTGAAGCATGTTTTTTCCCCTAACTAGGTTTTCAATGTTTTTTCCCCTAACTAGGTTTTCAGGCTTGTAAACTGTGTCTGGAAGAAGAGGCTGAAAGCTTAAAACTAAAATAGATGATGGCAACAAGCTACTTAAATGCAAATTTGCATCTCTTAAAAAACAGTTGAGTAGAAGCTGATCTATTGAATAAAAAAATTAATGCAATGGACTCAGTGTAGACACTACATGCATTTTAAGGGCTACTTTGGATTAGTTTTAGTATCATCCAGAAAACAGAAGGCCTGAAGTATTAAAATGCAGTCCTACAGCTAATCTTCTGGTTTGCTTTTATTCTGTAGGAATACCTGGTAGGAATTCTGAGCTTATTCCTTGCCATGGATCAAACACAGTATGTGGAGGTGATTTAAAGATCCAATCTACACTAAAATGACCACATAAATGCACACTAACTTGTGTCACTGATTGATCTAATTAAGTTGAGCTTATAGCAACACTTCTCATCTTCACTTATACTTCTCTGTATGCCTGAAAGTTCATCTCCATCTCTCCCCTCTCAGCTGGTACAGTAAGATATAACCTTTTCCTACAAATCATCTCACATTTTTATACTTAGACCCTCATGGCTCCAGCACTGCTATTTGCTACATCTCTGCAACTAAGGAAGATGGGACCCAACTACCTACACACACTGTCCTCTCCTAGTTAGTTTATTGGTTCTTATTAGTAGAAATATGGACAGAAATTAAAAATGTTCTTACCTGAAAGCATAACTGGTATTCTTACAATAATCAACCTATAGGTTAGGAAGTGCATAGGCATTTTGTTGCAGAGACTGTTCATTGACATTGGTTATGTGAGTAATTTGTTGTTGTTGTTGTTCCTAAGAGCTTCAAACTAGAGGGTAGAAATGGATTATATCATTTTCTTCCTATATATCAAGCTTTTTTTTCCCCTTATTTTTCTTTATGAATGGATAGAAAGATTGTATTTTGCCTTGTGGAGTATGGGCAGTTTCCCCTCACAAAGGAAACTCGATGAAACAGCAAAGAAAACTTCTGCAGGATTCATTTAGTACCCTAGGCAACGTGGGAACAGCTAAAAACACTACCAGGTAACTCTATAGCAAATGTACTAATATACGAGTAGAGTATCCTCAGAGAAGGAATGCATGGTTGTTTATGGACTGGAAAAAAGGTACTGTCCACTGTTTCCGTTTACTTTTGGACACTATTTAATATTTAACATAAAGCACTTTGGTTATATTTTTTTCTTCTATCATATTGTACTAAGATACTTCTTCTTTGTGTTACCATTCCCCCATCCTGACCATAGCTGTCCCATCGCTCCCAGGGGAACGAGCAGAAGGGGTGCAGCAGACTGAGTGTGGGAAGCACATATTTGACAGAGTTCTCTTCCGGACTGCTCCAGCACTCCCCCTCACTGCACTGCTCCGGCTTTGTGGTTTGGTTTTGTTTTTTGGGTTTTTACTGTTTTTTTAATGCTTTTCATGATAAGCCACGTTCTCTCTGTAGAAAGGCTGTGGGTGTATTGTGCTTGATCTGGCAGTATGAGTGTAGAAGAAAGACAATCTAGAAGTTTTTTTACCTTAATAGGCAAGACCCATTAAAATTTGTTAATAAAACATCAGTGATGATGCAAGCATAGGTTTGGGGAGGGAGCTAAATTACAGGGGTGCCACGAAGTAGCAGAACAAATTACGCACTTGACTACAAAGCAGGTACATCTCCACTCTATACAAAAGCCTCAAATTTTAAAAAGATAAAATTCATGGCCTAAAAGTACAGTTTAAACAAAAATGTGAAGTCAAATTAATTTTAAACAGACTGTCTATATTAGATTATTCTTAGAATTACATTAATGAAGTACAAGTGAAGTTGCTGCCCTTTGCTAGCCTAAGACTTCCTACCAGGCCAGAGTAACTAAGTGTCCATTTTGCACTAGTGCAGTATGTAGAGTCTCGCCCTTCTCTAAAAACAGAAAACCAAACAGATTATTCTAAGGGTGTGCACATCTTACTGCATAAGATTCTCTTAAAATGAACCTGTGAATTTAAATAGTCAAGTAATTATTTTTTCTAATAAAAGAAGGCAGTGTCTTTATAACCTATATTATTTGCACAGAATAGCAGTAACACAGTCGAGGACCTAAAACAGATATTTAGACATAGTTTGTTGCATTTGTAGGACTAGGGATCTGAATGAATACTGGCCCCACTTCGTCAGCTAAACATACTTTCCAAGACTGGGAGGTCGATAACACCAAAAACAAAACTAACAAAAAAACCCAGAAATCCCCACAATTGGTTTAAAAAACCCTCTTTTGATATGTGTAATTTTGTGGGTTTTTCAATTTGCAGTATTTTTGGCATATTTCAACAATAACAAATATAAGCTGCAGCAGATTTAATTATTCTCTGAAATAATTTTAAATGTCATGTATGTAACCAAAAAAGCCTACACCAATTACAATAATTAAGTTCTTAGTAATTGACTATTATTCCCAAGATCAGATTCATTTAGTATCAGCAAGTTGAGCTGAAGTATGCAATTGGAATCTGTAAAGAGTAAGAGCTGCCATCCTGGTAATTCAATATTTTGTTTAATCTAAAACCTTTTCCCTCTTTTTTTTTTTCCTTTTTAAATCACAGTATGGATATGACCAAGTATCCCATTTTGATATTTTCAAAATAAAAGAATTTTTTCCAATTTAAAAATATTTCATTTGAAGTTGTATAGGCTCAAGTCAGTCCCAATTGCCATGGCTCTTTATACTTTTATTTCCTCCAACAGACAAAATTCTCAAACCCCTTAGATTGCTTTCATGCCATTAATGGTCTTCAGACTTCCTGCAACAAACAGCAGGAACCAGCAAGTTACTAACGATACAGAAGCAGTCTGAGAACCATTTATACCTCTGATCTCAACACATTTGGAAAAGAAGCGCAAATGTTATGATGCATCACAGACATAGCCTGCCACTAACACATAGAGGTATGCAACCAGCTCAAAAACTACAGTGGATTTTGACAGATAATTCCTGGGATGGAAGGCACCATAGCTCTAGTTTTCATGAGGTACTTCTTCAAACAGAAATAAATAACTGACCAACTGATCTAAACTAAAGTATTTCAGTTGGTATAAAGTCAAAAGATTTAACTTGCCTTCCATCGTGCCTTGAAGTAATTTTTGAATTATTTTTTTTAAATTTAAGAAAATTAAATAAATTTCATTTTTCTGGGAAACCTAGTTTTGCCGAAGCAATACTGTTTTGGTTTTTTTATATAACTGCATATAAAATTTTCAACTCATTTAGAGTTTGACAGTGCTCAAGGTTGAAAAGAAAACAGGAATACAGCCAAGAAACTAGGATATTCTTTCTTCCAATCTCATTATCAGCTACAGTTTGTATTACAAGCAGTCAGAAATCAAGTTAATTTTTTGGCAAAATCTGAGGAAAAGAGTCTACCTGAAAAGTTGAATTTCAAGAGGGGGAGCAGGCAGGGAAACAGTCACATGTTCCCAGGCTTCAGAGGCTGCCTTCTTGCTTGGCAAAGGCAAAAGAGCTTGTTTCCAAAACACTGACAAAACCCCCAAGAATCTATGCTCACATTTTGAAGTTATGCTGGCATTTGCTTGACTATGTTTATGAGTAGTGATCACTTTACATAAAGATATGCCAAGAATCACTGGAAATTACTTGAGCAAAGTACCACAAGAGCAGCTTATAGTTTTTCCAACATGTCTTTGCATCAGTTACAAGAAACTCACTGCAAAAAGAGAACTCTGAAGGAAACAGAGCTTTAACTAATGCTTTCACCACAGTCTCAAATGGGAAACAGAAGGTGACTCCATCTTATGAGATGTCTTGAGATACTAAGATGGATGAGCTACAGAAGGAACGCTAAGCAGATGTCCGGCCAGAAACAAATTAATCCTTTTCTCTCGCAAGAGAGTTAAGGTTGTCTAACCTTGACCTCCGTCCAAGACTGTTTTCTGTTTGTATCTGGTTTTAGCCATTCTTTAGTATTTTTATTCATACTGTTTAGTTTTCCGGCTTTTCAAAAAGAGAAAAAGCGACGATGGTGGGAGTGTGACTTTTGCTTTGCAAGTCTTTACAACTGTATGATTTACCCAAAAATGAAAGCTCATTCACCTATAAAAAAGGACAGAGGGCCTTAAGGTTACCATACCCTCACTGGAAGGTGGGATTTGATTAGCTCATTGACAGCTAGCCCCTAAACTTTCATGAAACAGCACAAAAGGCTGAGCTCGGCTGCCTGACAGCTTTGTTGTAAAACCCAACTCTATTATGCTTTCTGCTGCATCTGAAGCTCTCCAGGGACATGACAAAATGAATACACAAACAGATTAAAGAGTAAGGAATATATATTAAGTAGATAGCCCCAGCACTCAGAGCTATGCCCTCACTCTTGCTTAAGTTTTTTTTTGCCGTAACATTGAGCCATCTCCTTTGAATCCATCAGCTCCCTGAGCAATTACAAATAGATAAGCCCCTGAGCACTGCTCACCCCAAAAAGCCACATCTGTTTCAGTCACTACGCAGCCACAAATGAGCAACAACACAATTATAACATAGCTCATAACAAGTGAAATTCAAAATGCTGCTTACATTGCTGCTTGCAGTGATAACAAAATTAGGAGAGCAACAACAAACACTGAAACCACTCAAGCAAACAAACTAGAATACACGTTAGGTTTTTGTGGCAGCAGCATCCCAGCGCTTTCTCCAGGCTTTCTTCCTCCCTTGCTGTAATTTTTCCCCTTGACCACATCTCACTTTACATCAAAAAAAAAGGCATTCTTTCTTGTAGAATGTGCAAATTGGATGTATGGTATGAGATGAAGAAGGGTAGAGGTAACATGAATCTTAAACTGACAAATAAAAGAAGAACTGGAAAAGAAAGTTAACCCAAATAATCAAGTCGCACATACTCAGAAATCTTTGAAGAGCTATGTGCATATTGCAAGTTGCAGCAGGCCTGCAGGCAGCTTTAATTTGCATGAACGGCTGTAGCACAGAAGCAAAGGGCTGGATGACTGGACGACCTTGGCAGCATTCTGAGGGTCACGGAAATGCAGCTTCTTCAGTCAGGCTCAGAGGGTTCCTTTGATAGGATATATACCAGTATTTTCTTTCTTCAGACTTTTCTTTTCTTTAGCAAACATAATTCTAAGTGCAGTAAAGCTGTAGTATTCTCAGTTAAATTTGCCTGTTTCAAAAATTTGAATATTTCCCTCTCTGGATACTATTTCACTGTATTCTATTAACAGAATACATCTTGAGATTTTAGCAGTATTTTGGAACACTTAGCAGGCCATTGCTACTCATCACAATGTTAGTCAACATAAGCTGTGTTTCTTACTAGATTTTGTTTAATTATCATTACATCAGCATATGAATGCCCACTTCATGCCCCTTTCCTTTCCACTTCCGAGATACAGCAGCAGAAAATGTGCAGGTAGTGTGCTTTAGGAAGCAAAAGTGGCAGAACCAACAGGGTTAGATACCTATTCCCTAATTGATTCAAAGAGTTGATGCTCACTACCCCCTGATTAAGTCTGTTACATTTTGGTTGAATACCATTAAACTGAACATAGTTATTACCGTGCTGTTACTATAGATAAAGAAAAAATAAATCATTCCATACATAAAAATAGCATCCTAATAAAAAATTAAAAAAGATGTTAAAATACTAAGGGGACAATGCATGTCCCTAAAATTTAAACACAAACCGAGTAAGCTTCTATAAAGCAGAATGTTCCTCTGTTGGCTAGGAGGACTTATTTCTTTTCTTGATGATAGTTCAAGTTTGCAGTTAGATCAGTGTATCTCACAGCTAGGAGGATAGATAGGATAAGTGCAGGAGTCAATAAATATGATAACACAAGCTAAAATACCAGATATATGTAAAGCTATTCCATAGTTCCAACACACCTCGTCTTCCTAAAATACCTGAGCATAGTAAAGATGAGATGACAAGATGACATAATGGAGAGAAAAAGACACTTGTACAAAACACTGCTTAATTTTATTGACCCAGAGATACTACCTCACAGGCTGATCCCCTCATTCCTGGTTTGTAGTTTTGATTACTGCACCTCATACTCAAAAGTGGAGACAAGCTTCTTAAAAAGGTTCCATTTAGTACAAATGAGTACAGTTTAACTGCGATACATTGTGCTTGGTAAAATGGATTGTCACAGGCATGTCACTTTTGCTTTCTTTTTGTGCTAGTTCCTTCTGAATTCAGAGTCCAGTCTATCCAAGGTCTGTGTCCTTCAATTCATAGCCCTAGGAAATAATTCTTTTGTGTAAGGAGCCATTCTGGTTGAGTAATCTCAGACAGCTGAAAACCACAAAAGTAGATTTGATGAAAACTAATAAAACATAACAGGAAGAGCTTGATTCATATTCATTGCTAAAATATCTCTAAAAATTGGAATAAAAAATCCCTTCCTCATATCCATCAGAAGGCATTTTTTTCCTTCAGAAGCGACTTCAAAATATGCATGATCTAAGTCCATCACAAAGGAGAACAGCAAGGCTGCGTCTCACATTGAAACAGTGAATGGTGTCACATGTAACATTTAAAACAAGAAAAAAAGGAGTTAGAATTTCTCATCACTTTGTGTAGGAATCAGCTCCAAATAAGAATATGCAAATGTAAGTCTCTAGTTTTGAGCAATGCATCTGAACTCTGATTATAGCCCTTGGGAAGCTGGTATAGCCAGTGGAGCCTAGAGACAGAGTCGGGATCTACTGCTACTCCGCTGATCATCATTTTGAAAAATCCTCATCAGTAATTCTGTGAGGTATTCTCTTTAGTCCAGAAAAACCCCTAACAAATATAAAAATGCTATTTATTTTGACAGATCCTCCCATCACAACTTAGAATTAGGTTATTCATTAATTCTGCCATTTTTCAAACTCCTGCAGTTTTACAGTGTCTCACATAAAATTTTCTTCTTTAAAACTCCAGTTTTTGTATTATCTTAAACCCATCAATGTATTTGAAAAAAAAAATTAGGTATGAAAAACAACATGAAAATATGAACAATACACATTGCAAAATGGAAGTGGATAGAAGACATAGGCATTATGTAAAGACATGTCAGCTATGATAAAGTTTTCAAATATTTAAACTACCAGTGCTGGTCCTCCTTGACCGCACAAACTCCAGTTATTAAATGTGTCATGGCCATGAAAGTCCCCTATATTTCCAAGGTAACTTAGTTTACCTTCCAAGTCCACCTGACACAGATACCTCCTCAGTATTGTCTGGTTTGTGAGCACAGTTGATGAATAAAATTTTTAGTATTCACATGTATAAATTCTGATGACAGATCATTCCCTGGTGATGTGGGAGCAAGTTGGTCATACAGCTTAAGTTACAGATCATATCTAGTTCAGATCTCATGTTCAGTAAAAATTGGTGGCTGCTTTTCACCTACACCTTTAAGACTGATGATCTACATTTGACTGGGAAACACTTCAACATACATGAGTTTTACCATCTTTTAGAATGATTGCTTCTTAAACTTTCATCTTATGCACTTCTCTATATATTTTGTTTTATATTAATTATATTTTCCTCTGTGGTTAAGTAAAGAAGCAACTTTTTTTTTCTTTTTATAACATTTTCTTTATCTGTGTTTTCTTCATAAGGAAGTCAGGATTACTCTTGTTAATAAGTAATTTTCTTCACAATAGCCATGATTTGCAATGTCACTCCAATGTTTTCCAGAATGAGGCAAATGAACAATTCTGAAATATTCTTTTTGAAGTAATATTTTTTAAGCAATCTTTTCAATTCTATTTTAATTACCTTCTGCCTGGATTTTTAATCAAGGTCAAAGTACTACTTAACATTTAAAACTGTCAAAAAATTTTTTTCAGTATTTTTCTCACAGCAACTGTGGTTTTTCATTCTGATTTCAAACAAACTCTAAAGTCAAGAGAAACTCAGAATCACAGAATCATAGAATATTAATTGTTGGAAGGGACCTTAAAGAGCATCTGGTCCCAATCCCCCTGCCACGGGGGGGTTCCACTGTACCAGGTTACGGAAGGCCTTATACAACCTGGCTTTGAACTTCATGATATCTAACTTTTATTGTCCAAAAAGTTCTGCTTTGAGGTCTGTCCAAAATATCACTTGGCTTATACATCTTTTGTAAGAGGATCTGTCACGGAAAAAGTCTATGGATAAGTAAAAATGTCTCTACTCTTATATGCTACTCAAATTATCCCTTGCTAAAATTGCAAACTAAACAAAATCATTCTGTTTGCTATTGTATTTGCTGGCAGTTATACCATAATGACTGAACCACCTAATTACATAAACAGCCACAATATTTCTGGGTCAGCTGGCAATTGCATTTGGAGGCATAGGAGTCCCAAGGAATATCTGAAAGCCATAACTGGCAGAAGCTACATCTGCAGTATTTCTCTATTTAACTTAAGGGGTAATGATTCAGTCATTCAACATTTGTCCACCAATCAACCAAAGGCCAAGTCCTTACTTTAAGCCTCTGGACTTAATATGCAGATGTGATTTTGTTCCTTCACAAACTAAGCAGCATTTCTTTGAGATATTAAGACCATTATCATCATTTATTACACAATAGAAAGGCTTTTTAGAAAGAAGACAAAACCAGAAATTCACAAACATATTAAAAAAACCCTTGCCCTTATAAAATAAGAGCGTTGAACAAATAAGCAAAAGTACATCATGCAATAAGTTTAAGTTTTTGATGCATATATATTACTAAGTTAAGCAGCTGAAATTCTGTTTTCTCACAGACATTTCTAGTTCCTTCTTCAGAATTGTTCCTCATTTACTGATGTTTAAATGAGAAGAAAATTAGAGTCTTTCTTTTTTTTTATTTGAGCATAATATTCTTGATTCAGAAGATATACTGCAGAGATAGACTAACATTTCACTTTTTTTTTCAGAAAGGGATTACTGTCCATAGGCCTACTGTATGAAAGGGGACAGCTTTCATTCCAGTATGAACAATGCAGGATATCTGTCAACAAAAACAGCAAAGGAGAGTCTGTGATCTGCTGAATCCTGAGACAGCCTTTGTCATGCTGCTCTTTCTGCAGCTATGTTCTATTTCTCCAGCCTAATCCTGTCCTGGATTTCGCCCTATTAGGTACCACTGACAGGAATTTATGGCATTGTAAGATATAAAAATTGTAAGGATGGAAGATGAAATATTCTATAATTTTTCACTTGCAGCACACTTCATTTCACTGCTCCTAATAGGTACTAATGGCACAAACATGAAAAATCCATTAATTTGGGTACAAATAATGCAGTATTTACTCATCAATCACAGTTAAAGTTTGTTTAGTAAGGACTAAATTTAGTCCTTACATTTCAAAATAAATAGACACCTCCCCACCCCCCTGCCTTCCACCCTCCACTAAAAGCTTTCAGTGGTAGCACTTGGAGAAAAAGGCACATAAAGCTCATAAATGAGTCAGACCAAACTGACACTTTAATCAAACTTGTAGTACTTGGCTGTAAAGCACTACAAAAAAAGTATGAAAAACTGAAACACCCTTAAGGATAACTGCACAAGCCAGGACTGCCATCATACGGGGAATAAATATTGGAAAAACAATAATCTAGAAAGGCTGATGCTGCGGTGAATTAAATTAAATACCCACACAAGTTAATTACTGGGAAAGTAAATGTGCATCAGAAGGAGCAAAAGAGAAGATAGACAAATAAACCTGCTACCTACTAAACTTGATTTCAACTATCCTTCTACTATTCTCTATATAGTGTAAATTACAGTGGGTACATTGACAGGAGTAGATTCACAGTACTGTAGGAAGAATAAAATTTAGCCCACGCTCTTTCTACTTTATTGAATTTTATCTGTTTCTGTTTATTGGAATTCTTGGTAAGTACTCTGGTGTTACAAATTAGAAAATGCAGAACATTTCCAATTCCTGTTTTGTCACTTCAACACTATTCTCTGGAGAAGCCATCCAGTGTGCAGCCACTCCTCCCTATAGGCAGTGGAGTGACAAAAACAGTTCTGGCATTCATTTGGCACTCATTCCTTCTCCATAGAGGCAAAACCCACCCAGTTCTGGACTCCAGGTATCTATTTAACATTTCAGACAAAGACAAGACAAATCAAAGGTGACATGAGAGCATTCTCTAAGGAGAGGGCTGAAGAGTATAAATCTTCAGTGTACTTCAGTTGCAACTGGAGCTTCCCCTACTCTTGGAAGAAGGACATCTATTTCACAGCAGTAGCTGGAAGTAGCCCAAACATGACATGGAGCATGGGAGATGAAGTGATGCTACCCAGAAGACTATTGTACATTGAGGAGTTAGTGATCCGTGCAACAGGTTGTGCTGTCTGGTACTACACTGCATGGACAGCATGGCTTCAGGCCTGTGTTGTGTTACACTTTTTCCTTGGCTGCAGGAGAAACTTAGAGGACTAATTATAACAGAGGAGGCTGCAGGCAGCTCACACTTGGTACCACTAATTGCATAATCTGTCTTAAAGTGAACCAGCAAGTTCTTATGCAAAAGTATGTTTCTTTCATGGTAGTAATTATGAACAGAATAGTTTTCTTCCAAGAAAATGCCAGAAGAGCAATAAAGAGTACAATGCTGACAAACCTCTGCATGCTGTGCCCATACTGGCAGTGTATCCTATGACACTGCACACCTGGAGTTCCCACATGGGAAGGACCATGACATTACCTATTCTCTTTTTCATTTTTCTGTTGGCTCCAATAAGTCATATTCTCAGCAATACCTTATGAAGCCCGAGTCTTTTTCTTACTGGGATCATGAACACTGCCACTAATGGGGTTTAACACAAAAGTCATATAGACTTGGAGTGAAATTGCTCTGGAGCACTAAAACTCTTGCTACAGTTCTGGTAATATCATGGATCCTAGTGCAGTCGAAATATATTTTGCGCTCCTTCTTTAAAAAGTCAGTTATAAAACTGATACACATCTCACAAATTTACAAAGTTTCACTATAATTCCAACGCTCACTTGTTCTCTGAAGCAGCTAAATTAAATATCAAAAGGTTATTTCTTTGAGATCCCATTTTAAACTAATTGCATTTAAAATATATTTTAGAGAGCTGAAATAAGTTATAAAGATTTACACAGAAAATGTTTAATTGCCTTTCACCAAACTATTTCAGTGCAGCACTATGCATTCAAATCTACTTTAAGGGATATGACATTAGTTTGTTTTTGAACACAGACTATATCATGTGACCCATGACATGTGGATTGGAGAAGAGCACATCTTAACCCTGAGATTAGCTCAGTTGGTTAGAGCATAGTGCCAATAACTCCAAAGTTGTGGGATCAGTCCCTGATTGGGCCATTCACTTGAGCTGGACTTGTGGGTCCCTTCCAACTCAGAATATTCTGTGAAAGTATGCATTGATGTTAACAAGACACTCTTTGACAATGTCTCCTATAAAATCCTTATTCCCAAATATCTCAAATGTGGACTAGATAAGCAGGTAAAAAGAAACGGGCTGAAATGTTGACTGCATAGGGTTGCAATTATAAGCATCAAGTTCAACTCGCTGACTAACTAAAGGCATCCCTAGCATTGACAGCAGGGCAAACATCCGTTTGGGTGGGTCAGAGGTCACTCTTTAAAAGCTTGCGGACAACACCAAAGACAAGAGATAGATTTAGAGGTGGACAGCAGTATGATGGGAGACAACAGACAGAGGTTGCAACATCGAGTCATAGATTTCTAGAATGGTTTGGGTTGGCAGGAACCTTCAAAGACCATCTAGTCCAACTTCTTTGCCACGAGCAAGGACAGCTTTCCCTAGATCAGGCTGTTCAAAAGCCTCATCCAACCTGGCCTTGAATACTTCCAGGGATGGGGCATTCACAACTTCTCTAGGCAACCTGTCCCAAAGAAATCCACAATTTCTATGGGCAACCAGCATCCCACCACTCTCATCATCAAAAATTTCTTCATTTTATCCAATTTAAATCTACTCTCTTTCAGTCTAAAAGCCTTGTTCCTTGCCCTGACACTACAGATCTTTGTAACAAGATTTTCTGCATTTTTCTTACATGACCCTTTTATATATTGAAAGGTCACAATAAGGTCTCCCTGGTGTCTTCTCTACTCCAGGCTGAACAGCTTCAACTCTCTCAGCTTTTCTTCACAGGAAACATGGATTATTCTAACTTTACATAAAAATTCAGCATGAGAGTGGTCAAATACTGTAACATTATCCAAACTGGTGGCAGAGATATGCCTCTGGAGATACTAAAAACTCAGCTGTAAAAGTCCCTGAGCAACTTGATATAATCAGTCTCCCTGTGTGAAGAAACAATAAATATTTAACATGCCTAAAACGTGAATCTTCCACAGCTTACAGCACAGCTGGAAAAGAAATTCTCTTGTCATCCTATGAATAGTTCAAATATCTCAAATATTTTTCCTGTCTTTTAATGAAATCTAAAATCGAAAACATTTAAAATTTTCAGAAAGTATTTTTTTTTTAATTTGGTCTAGGTCATTTGGTTATGACCTTTAAAACAATTGTTTCACTAGGATTAGCTTATTTTTAAAATGTCATTTGTTGGTGAAAAAAGTGAGGTCTTTCATTTTGAAAAGGTCAAAAAGCTTTGACCTTTTCAGAACTGTTATAGGAAAAAAACTGTCAAAAAAGTTTGTTTTGTGAATAGCTGAATGTTGCTGTTATAACAAAACAACTCCATTGTGCAGATCTACTGCTTACATTAAAAACTTTGTGGCATGGTTTTCAGTAAAGACACGTAGTCTGACTTAAAAAATGCTGACTCTTTCACCTTTTTTTCTGCCTGCCTAAAGCAAAATTTCATTTTCCTTCATTAATGGCAGTAATCTACCAGGACACAACAATTATCTCAGAAATTGACATGTTTTTACTTCCAATCATAATTTTAAATAACAATTACAAATAAAAAGGCATATAATTCTAAATATTTTAATATTTTTAATATTTTGTATTAGGTATAAGGAAGAGAAACTAAAAAGAAAAAAGTTTCTTGCTCCACAACAGTAAGCATTCGTGTCTGAGTTACAATGTTTTTCTCAGCCTGTCAGAATTGCAGCACCTCTGGGCATGACATTTCTCTTGGATGAATGTCTCCTCCACAGTTTGTTAGACATTGCATACTGATGCGTTGATTCCCCAAAGGTGACATCATTACAAGGGGTGTTATCTTTTTCATGTTGTCAGAAACAGTGTCCAGTTTTTTTTTTAAACAAAATCTTCTCCTCTTGTCTTCCATTTTATTTTTTCCACTTACTTTCACAGAGTATTTATTTTAAGAATAATATTTTGGACATTTATTGGCCCCTTCTGCTACTTATTTAAATAAAATTTCATACATGTTCTGAGTCTGAAACACCAGGAAACAAATTCTTGACATTTTAACTAATTAATTAATTTTTTAAGGTTTTTTTACAACATCTTTCCCCAAAAATGGGCTACAGAAACTTATTCATGTGTCACACTAATAAGTTACTTTGATTCTGTAGTATCCAAAATACTGAAACATTCTGAACACCCATATTCTATCCCAGGTTGCTAATTCCATTTCTGAGTTATAGGTTCATAAGGAATTAAAAGTAGGGAATATCTAAGTAATCTTATTGCAATTTGCAAACTGAGTCTATGAAGATGAACTTTTGTTCATTTATACACTTTCCAGTTCATTCTGAAGTCACCGAACTATTCATACGCCCATCACACTGTTTCAGACTGCAATATCATGATTTAAAATTGTACAGGATTGTCATATAAGAAATGAATTATGGAAAACTTCTTTGACAAAATTGACAAGTGTTTAGCAATGTTACCTCAGCACCTTCTATCAAACTGCATGAATCACTCATAAAAAGAGAGAAAAGGACAGTCGTATGGCTCACTGCAGACTGTATTAAGAGAACAGGAATTTAAATTCCCTGCACCCTCGTACAGGAAGACAGAAGTGCCTGTAGGACAGTGATTCAGAATACCTAAACTCCTAAAAGAGTAGACGATTTGAATCCCTTCGATTTGCTTAACAAGCAAAGGCAATACAATGGATCAGATACATTCATAACCAATAAATACAAGCCTAAATTGCCCAGAATATTAGAATCAGAATGGGGTAAATCTGGCAAAAATGTCAAATGTCAAAACTGCAAAGGGTTGTCACACTCATTTCTCTACTTTTCTGCCAGTATCCCATGGTTTTGATTTACCGCTGTCCAGCATTAGCCCTCACTTGAGCAAAAGTTTCCAATTCTATCAGAGTACCATATATAATTACATCTTTTTTCTATCACAGTAGTTCCTGGAGGTCTTAAGAAGACAGTGGTATCCTCGCACCTCTGGCAGTGATTGCCTGACAAGCAACAGACCTTTGTGTCTGCAGGCTGTGACAGGGAAACATAAAGAGAACTACAGGTGGATGCAAGGCTGGAATGGAAGGGTCTGATGAGCTCCTCCTGGGGAAGACCTAGCTCCCTGAGACATCCTAGCCTCCCCCTCCGGTGGCACTGGTGTTCCTGACCTTGTCACCCAGAAGGACAAGTATAGCAGCACAGAGAAAGAGTAGATATTCACAAGTCTAACTGTTTAATAATTTTGAGGGTATTATTCCTAATAAAGCTGTACAGTATTACTTGGGTACTAAACTCACTTGATTATAGTAGCAAAAACTCAACTGTTTGGTGTATTTTAATGTGAATGTTGAGTTTCCAGTTAGGTTAATCATAAATCCATTTCTCCACATATATATGATGTATTTCCTTGTGCCCAAAACAAGATTTTGAGCTTATCAATATTTAAGTAATTGATGCAAATTTCATTGGTGTCTTAGCACACATCAGTACTGAATGATGTAGCTATGCAGCAACCAAAGCATCAAATCACCTTCCTAATGGTTTTCTGAGGAAAAATAACTAAACAAACATATAAAACTGTCAAATGGACCAAGTGGAAATTCTGCAGAAGTATTACAGCCCTTTTAAAGTTTCTCCATTTGTATCAGATTTTTAACAGTATTAGCTGTAATATTAACTGCTACGGAAATTGCAACTGTTGCTGCACTGACATCAGCAGTGGTCAAAATGGTGCTTCAAACAGAGAAATGCAAACACAAGCAGTATTCTGCTGCTTGCGGTTTGGTTTTGTTTTGTTTTGTTTTTCTTGCACAAACATGCCATGTAGCTTTGAGATGTCTCAGACTGGCAGAAAGTAGGATGTTGTAGCCACCAGCTGTCAGGGACTTGAACAGTGTTATCATGGCTATTGCTAAACCCACTTGCAGATCCATCAGCGGGGAACAACAGCAGCATGCGCAGACCAAAACTCAGCACAGCACCCCACTTTCATTATAATAACCCAGAGTGTCCTGACTCCACGTGGAGTACTGTGTCCAGGTCTGGAGTCCTCAGCACAATCAAAATGTAGACCTGTTGGAGCAGGTCCAGAGAAGGGTCATGAAGACTATCTGAGGGCTGGAGCATCTATTCTATGAAGACAGGCTGAGAGAGATGGGGCTGTTCAGCACGGAGAAGAGAAGGCTTTGGGGAGACATTGTTACAGCTTTCCAATACCTTAAGGGGACTTATAAAATGGAGGGAAAGCAACTTTTTATATGGGCAAATAGCGACAGGACAAGGTTCTAAAGTGACGGGGGGGGGGCTAGATTAGATATTATCACAAGTCTTTAATCACAGGGTGGTGAGACTCTGTACCAGGTTTCTCAGAGAGGCTGTGGATGTCCCATCTCCAGAAGTGTTCAAGGCTAGGTTGGATGGGGCTTTGAGCAATCTGATCTAGTGAGAGGCATTCCTGCCCACAGCAGGGGGCTTGGAACTAGATGACCTTTAAGGTCCCTTCCAACCCTAACCATTCTAGGATTTTATGATTCTATGAATTTTCATTGCATTTGCACTCAAAGTCGCTTCTCTCTTCCCCACTCCCTACATCCCAAGGAACACCCAGAGTACTTTGACACCCTGCTCCTACCAGGGTTGAAGAGTCCTCACAACCGGGGCAAATTTGTTCATGGCTTCCATCCTATAATTAACAGTGGCCAAAGGAATTTCAGTAGACAGAAGTAAAAACTGTGTTTTTTAAAAAAATATATATATCACAAATTTCAACCTGATTATTGTGACTGAGACCAAGAAGAACATTTGCCCTCTTTTTTTCTAAAAAACATAACTCCAGTGCAACTTCCATCTGGAGTTTTAATGCTATGCAGGAGGCCTGATTTGCAACAGCTGCTCTCTCCTCCCAGTCCTCACAGCGGGAACGATCATTTTATAACCCATGAGCCTTAACTCCACAAATCATACACGAAAGCTGCTCTTGCCATAGCGCTGGCAGGAGGCAGGATGCCACAGAAGCCCAGCTTAACATTTCTCAGGAGCAGTCTTAACCTGCCTCAGTGCCTATCTTCACCAGAAGAGGAAGGCAACACGAGAGGTTTTCAAATCCTGTGAACAACTAAGCACTGAACAGAAAGCTTAATACGAGGTCTAGGATGTATTGCTGTTGAAGTTTCAGTAAAGGCAGATGTAAGTAAGGCTGTCATTGGATACTCATTTCCTCTAAGTTATGGCCTCAATGTAGCCCATAGCAGCTACACTGTGGTTCCTGGAAAAAACCCTAACCGAATTATCAAGAAAGGGTAGCTTAAAAAAAAAGGTAGCATCTGACTTATCTTGGTAAGCAATGGGGGAATGATCCAATTTACAAGTATATAAGAATAAAATTTACTTCTGGGATTAGCAAAATTAAATTGAAATACATTCCAAATACTTTTGTCACTAATTCCATCTGTTCTGCAAGTTAAACCCTGAGCTGGGAATATCATAAAAAAACTGAACAGGGTGCAAGCCATCAGAAGCTCATTAAAAGAAGTACTTTTTAAGCACATCTTTTACAAACACTCTATATTCATGAAGTTGCTATAAAACAAAGCAAATGAACATGAGACGTTCATGACATAGAATCAATCCCCAGTTTATGTATCTACAAAACAGAAAAAAATGGAAGTCATATATCAAACAGATTAATGTAATCAAACAATTATTGCTATCTTTCTGTTAATTTGGTAGAATAAAATTAATTTCATTATTTTCACTTATTTTCTACAGCCTGGTCCAACATAAGGATCCAGTAGCTGGTTTAGTTTAGCTAAAGCACAATATATCCTAATGACTGATAGGCTGACAGAAGAGGTTTGACCTGACTAACACTTTGATAATGAAGTTTCTCTACTCAAAAGAGAAATGTAATTCAAGAGTTGTATTACTTCTTTTGAAAGGAATCCTCCATATTTTGAAACAGTGACCCTACTAGACCTTTTTTTTTCCCAAGACTACACACCAACAAGGACAAAAAGGAAAGAAGCTATTTCAAGGAAATTATTTTCATGTTATAAGAAGCTGATTTGTCAGAACACTGCACCAGGAGTATTTCATGAAGCTAAAGCAATAGGATTAACTTTTCAAAGTTCTCTATACTAAAAAGACAACAAAAAATTATTCTTACTTTGAGAGGACTATAAACATCATCTCGTTTGCCGGCTGAAGTCTGATTGTTCTGACTGTGTAGTAATATATGTTAAAATAAATTTTATAAGCAACAATATTTCTTTCAGTCCAAATATCTATAGGCCTTTTGAAAATTGTAGCTGAACTCTTAATAATAAATTTACAACTAGTTGCAGTCAGTAACTGCTTATTAAACCGTAAAACTGATGAAAAACTGCTACTTCTGTTGAATAGATAAAACATCTTATTTCTTAAATTGTATTAATGTATAAAAATCAGTGCATTTTTGGTATGTGCAAGAATATAATGATTGCGTATAATTAAAATTATGTAAAAAAACTAACAGATACAATCTGCTTAAAATCTTTTGAACTGAATTTTATTGGGAAAATGTGTGCTAAGTTATCAATTGCCATATTTTCCTAGGGCATTTCTTTCATTTCCTTTACTGAGATTAGGTCTACCTAGCTCAAGGATCATATTTCTAATATCCTAAGATTTGAGCTATTACACCGCTGAAATATCATGGGAGGAATAAACCACACACAAAAATATATCTTATTAAATGACTAGCACATGGAGCAACAGTAAAGATATTTTTTCTTTAAAATCACATTCTACATAGCTATAACAGATACCATGTTAAAAACCCCAATGCCTTAAAAATTAAGCAGTATAGGTAATTCCTGAAACTCCTGTGTGCTCAAAAAGAAACAAAAGAGATTTTATAAAATGGTGGTTTTGAAAACCTTTGTTATAATTTTGTTCTGTGAGTAGTGATCCAATGTCCATCAAATGGGTTTAGATTTAAGGTCACAGAAAAATGTCCACTAAATTTAATGGAATTTTGCCTGGCTAAGGAGCCTCAAAATTCATGCATTAGTGTATTATGCCCCATTTGATAAGTGAGAAAGTAATGACTCAGAAAATGGTAATAATTTAGTTTGGTCCACTCACTCCTAAATGGCTGAAAATATCTTCCCTTTTAAATTATAATTGTCATAAAACCTGTGTCTTCAAAACTACATTTTGACTAACATTAAAAAGAAAAACAAAGCTAAACAAGGTGACGAGTTCATTCTGGTTTTAGGTTTGTTTTTACGATGTCTTCAACTATAATGGGCAAATCATGGGTCCTCCAAATAAAACTGCTATTTAAAGAAGTACTAGGAAAATATCAACTCAGCCAAAACAAGAAACATCAATGACCTCAGCACGACCATGACCAGCAGCCAGGTGACAGACTGATGCACCACAGCTCTCATGATAAAAAAAATAAAATCATTGTTTATTATTTGCAAACCGAGGTTGAACTCTTCTTCTATGCTAATGTGAACAATCTTCATAATGTTAATTTTCAAAATTTTTGATTTCTATACTCTGGAAGAAGGACATTGATAACGGAATACGTATTGAAAGGTATATAAGAAAGAGTCTTTCATATAATTTTTTTCTTCTTTTTTTACAACTTCTGTTTGCATAAGTTGCCTAGACATTGTGACCTCCCAAGAAGACAGGATTCCTTAACTGTCTAAGCATTTATTGTCACAGCTTTTCAGCAATCATCCAATTTCACAGTCAGGATACCAGTGAAAAGAGTATTCAATATGTCTTTATATAGGATTTCTGTGACAGATCTATTAACTCTCATTCTACTGCCTTCAGCAGAAAACTGCTTTCCCATGGTCATTTTGTAAACTTCTTTCCATAAGTAAATCAAAGTGGTGCTAAGAAAATGACTGAAGAAATTTTAATTACCTACTGCTGATGCATAATACATTAAAAAAGAGGCTGTTTGTAATAATTCTGCATGCTTGGGATGCAAGAGATGAGTTTTTCCAAAGTCTATAGTACAAGGATTTGTATTGCACTGATTAAAAAAGAGAAAACAGAATTTAAAATGTGTTTAGAAACATTAGAGGATATTTTTTCCTCTCTAGGTATTGTACGGATTTTATTATATAAAGAGTAAAAGCAGATTGAAAAATACTGGTGTTGACACTACTATTTATACAATACAGTAATTTAATCATAAATATTTGAACCTAAAGTAATGAAATTCTAGTTCATGCAGGTGACTGAATGGTCTTCTGATGTTGCAGATCTTCTGTAACATTACTGAATCCCCCAGCAGTTTTTTGTTGACCAAGAGATCTTTAATTCCTCTATGTAGAATGCAATATCTTCATCAGGTAGCAAACACACAGTTCAGCCCCATCCCTGACATATCTAATGCCTGATTATTAGGTCATCCTCCTCAAAAATCAGAACATCTTTTTGAATCCCTTTGACACTAGAACAAGCTAAACATTAAGCTATTAAGAAAGATGGGAAGGCATGAGGGTAGCTCCTATAAAAAAAGTATTAAGAAAATTTATTTATATATTTGTTTATTTAATACATTCAAGAAACACTTAGGTCAGGAAATTACTCAGGACTGTAATCCCAAGAGGATGGTAATGCTTCCCAGTAGTGCTGAGTAAGGACCTTAAATCTTAAAGAGATATCTAATTTAGGATGTATTTCTGTGTTCAGCATTTCCTACTGTCTAACTCAGAGTTTCCCTGCTTAGCATGATGCTTTTCCTAAACCCTTTTCTGAGACACTGAACTCTGATATACATTCTACAGGAAGTCTTTGTATTACAGTAATATAGATTTAGATATCAGCAGGTTACATGTTAGGCGCTACAGTACTATGCAGCTGTGTTTCATCCCTTTGTGACTCCACAATCTTACAAAACTGCTTTAATTCAGATTTTTCAGCTGATATAAACTTGCTCTACTACATCAAGAAAACTGTATCAATTTACACAAGTGAAAGGCTGTCCCTGATTGTACAATGAAAAGTATGAGCTTGTATCAGTCATAATGAGCACTCAATCACAATCCATATGTGAAAGAGAAGTCAGTGATTAATGCCTGAAAATTGACATAAGAACCTTAATTTCTATTCAGACAACCATAAGTAATGGGCAAAGTGAACACCAGCTTGATGATATGGTCCTTTTCTAGACTGCAATTTGTATACAGGTCATAACTAAGACCTGACAAGTGATTTGTACTCCTAGCCCAAAGGAAAAAGGCATTCTGTGAGAGCAGCTCAGTTGGTAGTTGTCCTATTACAGAATGACAAGTGATTTGATTGTGATACACAATGTAAGTGCTTTGTTCTCATTAAAAATGAACATGCTGTGGGAGACTTTTACCACTTACTCTACAGGTACCCACTGTGAAAAGCTAAGATATAATGAATATGTAATTTGGATATGTGTTTTATGGAAAAATCCAAATAATCCAAAATAAAACTTGGGAAGAGCCCCTAGGGTTAGATATCATTTTCTGTGTCTGTTCTACCTACAGTTTTAAATGAGGTGACTTGTCATCTCTGAGCTATAACACTTTCTCTTTCAAATATTTACTAGATTGCTATATGAGACTGTTGTACGTTGTATTATAATAGGATAGACAAACTATCTGTTACATGTTATAGCTGCCATAGGAAAATTACAAAATCTATACACACATCGTATAATGTGCATGGTATTTCCGTGGGACATTTTTCTTTCATCCTTGGCTATCTTATCTGAAGTTTGTTTGTAGGGATGATGCCTGATATTTTAATCATTTGGGCAGATCCTGTATATACTCTTTTAGGGAAAACAGTAGCATTGATACAGATTTACTTCTTTTTTTCCCAACCTGGAATTCTAACCCTCAAACATACAAACAGAATAAATTAAAAGAAAAACCCACCACACTTGAACTAAAATGCAGAAATGGACAATATTTATTGCTTATAAAATGACAAGTTTGAAATCTTATGATCATGCTTTCAAGGTGAAACTATTACCTTTAAGAGGAATATCCCAGCTTCAGCACAAGTTATTCAGTAGCTACTTCCAGTATTAAAAATGGTCATAAATTCAACCTTTAGTCTGTGAAATGCAGCATTATAAACATTACACAACTACACAATGATTTCTACAGAGTCAAAGAATCATAGAATATGCTGAGTTGGAAGGGTCCCACAAGGATCATTGAGTCCATCTCCTGGCCCTGCACAGGACCATTCACGAGAGTCACACCATGTGCCTGACAGTATCATCCAAAAGCTTCTTGAACTTTTGGTGCTTGGTGCTGTGACCACTTGCCTGGGGAGCCTGTTCCAGTGCCCAACCACCCTCTGGGTGAAGAACCTCTTTCTAATATCCAATCTAAACCTCCCCTGACACAAATTCATGCCATTCCCTCAGGTCCTGTCACTGGTCACCACAGAGAAGAGATGAGTCAGTGTCTGCCCCTCTTTCCCCTCATGAGGAAGTTGTAGACTGCAATGAGGTCTCCCCTCAGTCTCCTCTTCTCCAGGCTGGACAAACCAAGTGACCTCAGCCGCCCCTCATACGGCTTCCCCTCAAGGTCCTTCACCATCTTTGTTGCCCTCCTTTGGACACTCTCTAAGAGTTTAACATCTTTCTTATATTGTGGTGCCCAAAACTGCACACAATATTCAAGGTGAGGCCACAGCAGTGCAGAGCACAGCAGGACAGTCACCTCCCTTGATGTGACCCTCTGAGATGTCTGCTACTGTATGTTTGAAAACTAAGGCATCTCAAGCATTAGAGAGTAATAATGGACCACAAATAATATTTTGTGGTTTGTTTGGTTTTTGTTGGTTTTTTTTAAACAGGCTGTTTGTATATGTGATACATAGAATATATGGAGTGTGAGAAGTGACAGTGTTTGCAGAAGTCTATCAGAGGTTGCATATGGCTTCCTTGGTCGTTAGTTCTGTAGCCACTTCCATTATATTATACACACCTATAAAGCCTGCTTATCTGAAGAAATGTGCACATGTATCTACAAAGTTGCATCAAATTTGAAGCACAGCATAACACTTGGGCATATCTAGAGCAAGAGGTAACATGCCATAATGCTATCACATTTTTTCCAGGATCAACAACATTAATTTTCACTTCTCAAAAGGTCAGAAAAATAAATTCTCTTTTCTTTTCAATCACTGAACAATATTCTTGAACAGCGCTGAAATGGAGTCAATTAAAATATTTTGATACTCTCTGCTACACTTGAAATTAAATCATTTTAAGAGAAAGCAAAAGTTATTCAAGCAGCCAGATTGCCTCCTTCATGGAGCATACAGCAAAAGCCAAAAGCAAAGCAAATCAGAGACAGAACTAATCAGACATGCTAATAAAAAATGTTTGGTTGTATGTTCAGTGGATATATCTGTATTTGGAAAGTTAATAGACTCTGCCACAAACAGTTCACTGCATTCAATTGTTTTTAAACACCCCAAAAGAACCTACATATAACAAGACAGGTCCTGGGAGACTATGAATTTGGGCACAGGAGCCTTCTAGAACAAAGTCCCTAGAACAATCTGTTCAGATTTGCTGCATTAATATATTCTATTTCCTTATGAGCCAAAACAAAGAACCTAGTTCTAAAAACTCTGCAGCAGGTCCTAACTCATTGTATATTTTCTATCATGCAGTGGTGTAGTACTTCTGGTTTGGAGTCAGCGACTACTTCTTCAGGTCTAATAGTCCCAATTAATCTCTGCCCTAGTCTTTAATGGTCCCTTAGCTAAATAAAATATTTATTTTGAATCTGAGGAAAATTAGACAGCATTTTTGTTGTATGCAGTCAAGGTGATTTCAAACGTTATACCAAACACAAACATATATGAATTGTTACATGATGTCTGGTCAAACTTCATTGGTTAAACAATAACCACTATTAATTTTGTGTATCTGGAATGCAGCCAACCCTCAAGTAACCTCAAGTGGGAAGGGAATAAGGAGTCTTCTCTTTTTCTAAGGCCTCCGCAAATTCAGTGCAGAATTGCAGCAGTCCTAGCCAGCACTCAAGGGAGTATATGGATTGCTGCCAAGTCCTCTACTCAGAAGCAACACACAAACTAGGAAAGATAAAGAAATGTGGAACAATAGCCCTGCCATGCCCTTGCACTGATAGCCACTGGCCTGACGTGCTAGAGATCGCTGCTACATGCCTCCCCTTTCAAGAGTGTCATACTGCAACCAGGCAAAATGTCTTCTCCTTGCAATACAGGAACAGCACTGTAAATTTAGCTCATGATGATTTATTGGAGTCCTTCCAAAAGAAAACAATGGTTTTACAGCCAGGAAGAACTTTGAATAGCTTCTAAGTGCAAACCTCAAGAATGTATTACTGAGGTGCTAAGTCCCACTGAAGGACATGTGAACCTAGATAATTAGAAGTGTAGTTAGTATGAGTATCTTTATCTCCATCACTTCACATGTTAAAGAAAACAATACTTTCTTTCCCTTCAAACTAAAAACTGACGTTAAGAAGGCTTTTAAAATTAGTTAAAAGTCCACAGATAACTAAAGTGCTGTTTATAAATTACTAACTGAAAAGAAACCCATGCTTTCATACTTATCTTTATATTTGAAATACATATGCATTACACAAATATTCAAAGGCATAAAATAAAACAGAAGCATCACTAGTTTGAATGAGGATGAGGCAATGGTAAATTTGACATTAGTGATCCTTACACAGGATCAACAGTTTCACTAGGCACTGTATGACTATAAATGCAGCCAGTTACTTCACTTTTTTTTGATAATTTAACCTGTTATCAAGAGTTTAGGTCTCATGTTCTTTATTAAGGAACTTGTTATGAATATATTATCTTGATATTGCCTTCTGCGAAACTGTATTTTTTTTTTACATTCACAGGATCTATTTCATATCCTAAGACAAAAGTAATATGAACTGCATAAAAAATTCTATTTACCATTATAGGTTTAATATGCTCAGCTACTTTACATGAGATATACAGTATTAGAATTTGGAGGTAGAAAACTTTTATTAAGATTAATAGTAGAAAAAAGAGTTCGAAAGGATATTATTTTATCTCAGTATATAATTTGCAAGTGCATGAGATCTCATCATCCACACAACTGAAGTTATTTTTAATCATGAAGATCAAGGATTAATCTCCTATATTCTTTCATCATGTAAGCTTTTATCATATGTTAATAATATAACTTTTATGTAATGTTAGATGTTGCAACTCATCAAACAGTAGAAAGATTAAAGTGAGAGAAAAAACATATGTAGGCCACACGGAAAAAAATACAGATGGAAATAATTAGAAACTAGCAAAGTAAACAGACAAGAAATGCTAAGAACTAACGAATGCCATCAAAAGAAATTTAAAGATAAACATGAAAATCTGTCACACATGAAATTAGAATACCCCTGGAGAGCACACATTTTTAATGACTGCATAACAAAATAATCATTTTAATTATTAGCTGAGGAGGTCCTCTTATGGAGGAGGTTTTCAAATGTACAAAATTATCCTTTAAAAAAAACAAAACAACCAACCTCTTGTAAGCAGGATTCATTAGTAAGTGCAATGCAACAATACAACCCTTAGGAGAAGAGGCTTTGTAAATTCCTAAACTGTTGAAGATAATGGGAGCTTTTAAATGAAGAAAAAAAATCAGAATACAGTATAAATATAATGCTTAAATATCTGATGTGATGTGAAAATTGAAATGTATTTGAAGTACCACTTAATCATACACTTGTCTAGAAGCTAAGCAGTTTAAAAAAAAAACTTATCTAATTTTATTACATAAATAAATTCTGGTGTAACCATTTCACATGCATTTGTTATCGAAACACTAAATATAAGGACAAGAGTACAACTAATGGGAACACATTGTGAATTTTAGACTACCTCTGTGAATGCAAACTGTGTGAGTCTATAAAAGGTTTTTCTATTCCAGAAGGAGCACGTTTCTGTCCCCGCCTGTCACCAACCATCAACTATCAACCAGAGAGAGCTCTTATCTTTTTTTTTCCCTGAAGATGGCGATCAAAAGGGAAGATGTAGCTTCCTATTGTGAATTACAAGCATGCTGCCTTGTATTCTGCAGTTCTCCTGCTGTCTGGAGACTATCATGGCACTAAAACAACTCCTAATGTTTGATACTCTACTTAACCCTCAGTTACTTAGAGAGTTTGAGAGGAGCAAATACAAAAGGAACAACAAACACTCGCTCTGCACCCTCACACCATCACAGTCTGTCACATCAGGAGTGTGAAATCATAGTTTCATAGGAAGGGGTGACACTTTGCAAAGGACCCAAAAAACGTGGCTGTACAAGCCAGGAGATTGCATGCATTTGACACATTCGGCTGCTTAAAACACATCACGCTGCTCATCTCCGGAGCACTGACAAACAGAGGATGATGATAATGTGGCAGGTAATATCTTTCTGTCTGCTTGCTTTTCTGAATGGATGGTGGCATGCTCTGCCTTAGTAAAACAGTTCTCAGAATCTGAAGGGATCAAGGGAAAACCAGGAAAAGCACAACCATGACTTTGAAAGTAATGCCGCATGATCTGACAATAAACAGGTCACAGCATGTCTAACAGCTTGGTGTTTCCTTGTAATAAAGTATCAGAGAGTAAGGCAAAGTTTCTGGGACACTTGAAAGTATCTCTTTAGTCCAACATTCAGAATGTAAATGTCAGAATCTCCCAATACTCACACCTTCCTTCAGCCAGCAGTTAGCCAAGGTACTAAATCATAAAGACTTACATCTCATTTTTTTTTCAATTTAATGCAACCTCATTTCTTATAGAGATAACCCTTACTGTAAGCTACAGGTTTGTTGGGATTTTTCTATCCTGAGCAGATACAGTTCAATTAGAATGCAACAAAGTAAACCAGCATTTCATAGAATCATAGACACATACAATCATAGAATCATTTGTGTTAGAAAAGACTTCTAAGATCATTGAGTTTAACTTTTAATACACCACTGCCAACTCCATCACTAAACCACATCCCTAAGTGCAACATCTACATGTCTTCTAAATGTCTTCAGGTATGGTGACTCCACCACTTCCCTGGGTAGCCTGTTCCAGTGCTTGACAAACTCTTCCATGAATATTTTTTTTCCAATATCCAATTTACACCACCCCTGGTTCAACCTGAGGCCATTTTGTCTTGTCCTATCACTTATAACTTGGGAGGAGACTGACCTCCACCTCACTACTACCTCCTTTCAGATAGATGCAGAGAGTGATAAGGTGTCCCCTGAGCCCCCTTTCCAAGTTTTCAGGTTACTTCTCCCAAACTGCATTATCATGTGTCTACTAACTGTCAAAGTAATTATTCAAATAGTTTGGTTCTCTCTTCCTGACTGAGCCAAGTTATTACATCACCTGTGCCTGGAAAGGCACCTCACCTCTGACATAATGGTTTAATTTTAATGGCTCATAAAAATGTATTATATATGGAACTTCTTGATTACCAGAGTTCAAGCCTCCAAGTACAACCTAAACCATTCCTTAAGTTGGTAGACAGAGAATAACATTCCTTGTTATCAAACCTTATATTACAGAGAATGCGTCTTCATTTTGAACTAAAAGACATAGTCTTAAATTCTGAGTAATTATTGCATCTTTCCTTCCCAAAACCATTAATTCTCCATTTTATCCCTGCTAATTAAAAAGAATTCTATAGCACAGACTCATCATCATCCTCACATCTGCATGATGTCTTTCCTCTCTCAACAACAATTACTTTCCCACTGACCTCTTACTGAACCTTCTTGTAACCCATATCCCAGTGCTGCATTCCCCTGAGCTCTGGCAGAAGGACACTCAACAGAATTTGCAGCTCACAATTACTTGTTGTAGTCATGTATGCAGTCAAAGTTTATAGCAACAGAGTTGCAGCAGATCAAATATCCTAGATGGTGTCTATTTGTATAAACTAATTTTCTCATGCCAGACACACAGGCAGTCCTTGTCACTAAATGACAATAACTGGTACAGGTGCTCTCTTTCTCCTGTCTGGAGGTAGCTCTTAATTCATCTTTCTTGTTCCTGTACTGACTAGTCCCATAATACATGAGTCTTGCCTGTATTCTTCATTCAGTGGTTCGACAGCTGATGAGTTGAGATTTAGAGGGTAAATTTAGAGATGAACAAGAAAAAATTCGCATTTTTGATAATATGCCTTCTGCCTATTTTTTACATTATCTTTAAGCTTCCTATGCTCATTGGGTAATGTAATGCTGACAAATACATTTGGGGATTTTCTTAGAGACAATCACACAAGGCTATCTACAGATTTTTTCATTTCCTTTTCCTGATCTCTGATAAACAAGCTGATCTCTGCTCACTCGTTCTTCTTTAACCTTCTGTACCCTTTTCCTGTTTACCTACTTTTGGATAGACTGGTCTTTTACTGGTCTTTGCCTCTCACCTCACATCAGGAACTTTAAAATCCTACAGTTCTTATGCAGCACATAAAGACAAGAAAAGTAAGTCCTATATCAGTTAAAGAACAGATACATCTTGTTTCTTTGATTTTATTTTACAGTCCAGGTAGCATATCTTGCAGTTACATTGACACAACTAACCTCTGCAATGCCATGATGGTAATCATGTTCAAATGGACCCACTGGATACCTTAATGGAACAATCTTTTGTTTGCTCCTTATACAGAGAGAGACCTTTTCACTCAGCTCTTCAGGAAAAGCCCTAAAAATTCATCTCTTTTAAAAGGTTATGTATGCTAAAGATAACAGATAATTGGGATTAGAGACTTCACTAGCAATTACTAATATCATATTACCATGAATCAATTTTTTTAAAATAATGGTATAGGTACAGAATGTATTGTATATCCTGATTCACTCTAGGCACAGTAATTACCTTGTAGATCACTCTTAACACAAATTGATTTTCTAAGTTTTCTAAGAGTGTGCTCAATATCATGCACAAATAAAACACTGAACTAATCAGAAAGCAGAATTCAGAGGGAAAGCAAGTAAATGATGAATTAGCCAATACGTCTAGAGAAACAGGAGAATGTGCAACTGCCATCAAAGGTAATGGGAGCATTTCACTCCCCTTAGGATTCTGGGTCTTAGTTATGAAAGCCTTTTAGTTGGGATTCCTCTTAATATAAAGATGTAAATCCTATTATAGTCCCTCATAAAGAAATGGTAACCTCAGTTAATGGAAGCACTGCCACTAAGCTCATGATGCTAAG
Organism: Pipra filicauda; assembly: GCF_003945595.2. Lineage (NCBI taxonomy): Eukaryota > Metazoa > Chordata > Aves > Passeriformes > Pipridae > Pipra > Pipra filicauda. The sequence continues at coordinate 1,294,118 of NW_024103696.1, forward strand.
TTACCATTTCTGATTCAGGGCTTTTTTAACTCTCATGGTCCTCCTGACTATTTACTTCTTTGATAGAAGCTTCTATTATTTTGATAAAATCTAGAAGTATATAAATCACCCAACTAAGGCCTTTTCCTTTTTGCTCTTTCAAACCTAGCAGCCACATACTAGGAAAAATTGTCAGGAATATCAGAAAAGCTACTTAATTTCTGGCATGGGTTCATGTCTTTTTCATACATCCATTTGCACTTCTACAAAAATTCAGAAGACTATCTGCAACTCAACAGTTACCCTTACAGAAATACTAATATGAAAATACCATATGAAAATACCATACCACCTTCCACTACTGTGGAAGTCCTTGTTCATAGGAATAAAAAGTCCCTCTATTAAACAAGCTTTCTAATTAGAGCCACAGTATTATTAATTGCTGCACTGCTCTTCTACAAGAGAAAATAGAGGATTAAAAATTATCCTGGAGCAGCCTATGGTTAGTCTAAAGCTGATAAAGGGAAGAAGTCAACAGTACAAAAAAAGGGTTAAAATTTTTCACACAACTGAATTTTATTCCGTCAAGAGGATACTATTAAAAAGTCAATGCCTACCAACAATTACCCCAGTCCAGCACTTGGTATATTATTGCTATGTCTTTTATTTCTTCAATAATAGAGGAAAAAAACTGCCTAATTTTTAGAGAACATAAAGAATCACAATTAGTTTAAAGCTTAGACTATGTGAGACTGGCCTGTCTTCTTCGATGAATGGAAATTACTGACACCACCTAAATTAATCTTAGAACACCGTGAATAGTCAAAACAATACATTTCATCATTGAACATTTTCTTTGAATGATTATACCTCACCAAATTAGGTCACAGAACTAACATTCTTACTCCTCCCCAAATCTTCCATTAGTTTTGCTTAGCTTCTCTACAATCCTTTTATCTCCTGAAAGGATTTTCAAGTAAAATTTACTGACGGTGCAATTTTGCTATTGACTCTTGAGCTTTTAGAGAAAATTAAACTGTACCAAAACCTCCTGACTGCCGATGTTTTATTCTGAGTACCTTGCAATTTATAAAAATTATTACATGTAGTAGATAAAATAATTCAAAGTCCTTGAAAATATTAATAAATTGTTATTTTCTCCTAAGTTATAGATTTATCAATAAGAGTTTTAAATGAACATTAAAGTCTGGAATTAGTTTAACTTCTGATTTCCATTTTCCATGTCTTAAAAGCTTCTTAAGAGGTAAAATGGCTCCTGTGAAAATCACCCCTTTAGTCTCTATTGCTCTGATGAACAACAAGGCAGAAATATTTTTCCTCCAAAACATCCTTCTCTAGTCTTGAATAACCATTTTCTTTGATGACCAGGACTGCGGACAACCAGGCACAGTTTAGCTTCCAGTGACTGGTGAGGTTTCAGCCTGCATTTTCTCAGTCTCCAAGCTGTTTAGCAGTCACATCCTGAACCTCAGTGGTTTACAGCAGTGGCACAGCATAAAATACCATGATGGAAGCCGTGACACTTCATCAGTGACTGACAAGCAGTCCAGTATCTGTGCAGTGCAGGTGGCAAAAAGAGATGGAAGCAATAACGTCAACATCCATTAAGCTGTCCCCAGTTGTCATTCAGATCCTTAAGTAACCACTCAGCTGTCTGGATCACTCTGCACAGTATAGCCAGCATATGTCTGCCAATTTTAATATTTATCCCAAGAAAACATAAAAGATCTTTATGCAGCCCCTCGTCTAAAGCACTCCTAGTTTCTAAGAAATTAAATTCAGGAGTGCAGAGCAGGGATAATCTGCCGCAGAATCAGGGGGCCACAATGGCAATAGAAGTGAGAGCGATTGAAGGTTAAAAGCTCCACTAAGACATAGTTCTGCTCACCAAGCTATTGAAGAGGAGCTCCACTGAATACATTAAGTGGCTTCACTCCTACAGAAAAGGCTGAGTGTGTTTCACGATAGAGCTTTTGATAGTTCTAGTAATAAGAAGAATTGATTGAAAATCTCTTTTTTTTACTATATAAACAAGAGAAGGAATGTGGATTTAGATATTAAGAAGAGGTGTAGGTTGATTATTATCCAGTAAATTGACAAAACAAAACCAGCAATGAAATCAAGTCATCTCCCTTCTTCTATTTTGCTGTTCAGGTTCAGAAAGGTGGTAGTTCTTATTATGTTAACACATGTTCCCTAACTATTGAACAGATATTCACATAAGGGAAATTGCACCAAAACGGTATTTTAGGGTTTCAGTGGGGTTTTTTTAACTTTTAAAGCAGTGCCACTCAACTTCAATGGCATTTTAGCCATCAGTTGCTGTCTTGTCATGATCTTGTCTCCACCCAGTTCTGCCATGGATATTTTTGGTGAGCAGCTGACATGCTGGTGACAACACAGACTCCCCTGGATGAATCACAAGCCACCAAATCTGGTTTTGACCTCCTTCACTAATTTTCTAATTTTTTTACATCTTTTTTTTCTGCGTATGAGTTCTTGAAAGATTGATAGATGTTTTTGGTGGTGGTGGTGTTTTATTTTTAATTAACATGGAAAAGTCAATTGAATTTATGAAACTTTTAAAAATCTGAGGGGTTTATTTCTCAATTTTCCTTGTTTAATAAATTGATAATTCATTTGCCATAAAATGTTCAACATCCTCTACATACTACTAAATAATAACAATTTGAGTGTAGTATTATTTTCATCAAGTAGGTTGAAAAGATTTGAGCTACTGAAAGAAGGATGTTTTCAATCCTTTTTTATAAATTCAATGGAATGGTCTGCAAACCTCACTACAAATGTTGCAAATATTTTTCTTTTTTCATAATTAGACATTCATAGAGAAAAGAGAAGATATCAGCAACTTTAAGAACAAGTTTTGTTATGTAAAAATCATAGATGAGGCTTAGAAAAAAAGTATTTTTTACCTCATTTATACATAGTAGCAGATGAAAGCCATTATATTCACATTTTTGTTGACTAAATTCTTTAGAGCTTTTTTTTCCCTGAGAAAAAAAGGATATCTTCCACTAGACCAAACTGATCAGGGCTCTATCCAACTTGGCCTTGAACACTTTCAGTGGTGTGACATCCACAGCTTCTCTGGGCAAACCGTTCCAGTGCCTCACCACCCTCCGAGTATAGAATTTCTTCCTAATATCTAATCTAAACCTACGCTCTCTCAGTTGGAAGTCATTACCCCTTGTCCCATCACTACCCCTTGTAAAAAGTCCTTCTCCCTCTCTCCTGTAGGGTCCCTTTAGGTACTGGAAGGCTGCTCTAAGATCTCCCCAAGGCCTCTTCTCCAGGCTTAACAGTCCCAGCTCTCTCATCCTGTCTTCATAGGAGAGCTGTTCCGGCCCTCTGATCCTCAACATGGTCCTCCTTTGGAACCACTTCAACGGGTCCGCGTCCTTATGTTGAGAGTCCCAGAGCTGAACACAGTCCTCCACTCGAAGGGGTAAGGGGGAAACAGATACCGAAGTACCTTCAAATGACCTTATATATTCCTGTAAGTTGCAAATTTTGAAACTCAGTTTAGGTATTTCATTTGTCAGCATCGTACCTATCCTTACTAAAAAGAGCTACAGTGGTGATCAAAACTTTAAGTTAGAGAAATTGCTTTGTATTTGGTATCACAAGTAGGAGTACTTAAAAATACCAATATTTTCCCCTTCTTCCACTCCTCTAGATGCTATGTATAAAGAAATCAATCCCAAACAGCTTACTTGAATAAACAAGCGCAGTCAAAGCCTCATTGTAACCATGCCAGGGAATACCAGTGGAGCAAAAAATCATGTTTGATTATATTTTAAATATCTATGCACTTGCTAAAGGAAGATTTTGTGACAAATATAAGCAAAAATGTATTTTTTTAGTAGAGATTTTTTAGAAAAACGTCATACTGTTTTCAAATTTAACTTTTGTTCACAGGAATCAATTAGATCCTTTGTGCTTGTTACAGTCAGATTAATAGGTTCTGGAAATTATTTGCTCTGTTCCCAATCTGGTACTTAACGTATGTGGTTGGTTACCTAAGGTCTTGTCTGGATGGATGGATACAGATAGAACTCCATTCACACCCCATACAGTCAGGCATGAGCCCATTTTGGGCCAGAAGCAATTTAGTCACATTAGAAAAGTGTCATATTCTAGCAAAGGAACTTTACAAAAAGGCACAGAAATTCACTAATGTGAGTACATTGTTTTTGCATCAGAGCTGGCTCTTATCCAGGAGTTCAGAGTGTAATCAGAGGAGGTCAGGTCCCCCCTCCCACATTCATGTAGATGCGCCTGAAGTCATATTGCATTGTTTCTGCTCTCTGACAGTATAACCGTATTTTTTTTCACAGGAGAGCAACTGGGGTACAATAAAACTCTAGTACAGAGGGTCAATACATATCCTGTACACTAACAGCTCCTAAACTATGATATAATGTACTTAACTGAAAATGGGGATTGACTTTAAAAGCTTAAACGACACATAAATTGCAGAATATTCATAGCTGTATAACTGTTACTAAATAAATAATCTATTGATTATTACTTATCAACTGAATACCATGATAAACGGATAGCCATTACATCAAAATGGAGTTATAAAACTGATGGGGATGTTGCTCATGTCTTAAAGTTCAAATTACATTATTAAACTGCATACTGTTACCCTTAAAAAAAAAAGTATGCTGTTCTGCATACTGTTTATTTCACCACACTAAATGCTAGAATGAGGAAATTGGACACCTTTCAGAACGTTTGACAACAATTAGGAATGACAAATCTTAGTCCCCTCTCTGTACTGCTTAAGTATCCTAACCCGAATGAAGGAGGACAGCAGTTGGCTGAGTGATGCAGTAAAACAACTGCAGCACTTGGTAGAAATTTATATACTGTCCTCTAAGACACAGTTGTCTTCTGCTCATGTAGAATAAGGATGGGAAGAAATGTAGTGTGTGAATTTACATGTGAACTTCTCGTGTAGGGGAAAAAAGAAAAAAAACCAAACAGATATGTAGTGATCGGATGAGATGGAATGGCTTTAAACTGAAAGAGAGTAGGTTTGGGTTAGCTAAGAAATTCTTTAGTGCCAAGGTAGGGAGGCACTGGAACAGGTTGCCTAGAAGAACTGTTGATGCCCCACTCCTAGAACTATTCAAGGTCAAGTTGAATGGAGCTCTGAGCAAGCTGTTCAAGCAAAAGGTGTCCCTGCCCATGGCAGGAGAGTTGGAACTAGATGATCTTTAATGGTTCATTCCAACAGAAACCATTCCATGATTCTGTAAATTAGAAGAAGAAAGAAAAAGGTCCAGATAAGACTAACATATGATAAAACAGATGCAAAACATAATGGAAAAGGTAACTGGAAGATTAGAGGACCACTTTCAGAACAGAAGGATTTATTAAGCAAAATTACCAAAGGTTCTGCTTGGGCTCTCGTTCTATTCACATTTTTAATAACATGGATACCACTACTCTAAAGATTACACACAATAATTCTAAGGTGGTAGTAAACAACGAGAACTGACTATTTTCTTGGGATGAATAAGAGCAAATGCAGTGTTATTTAAGCAACAGCAACAGAGACATTTAAGGTATAACTTACTAGGCAGCAATACTTAGCACGAAATCTAGAAGTCTTTGGAATCTTAACTAGACCAGACTCAGCAATATCCAGTAGTTCTCAGAAAGTTAAATGTTACACTTGTCATCTGTGTCATCTGTGAGACACGAGGAGTAATCTGTCTGAACTAACAGCTGGTTTAAACTCTGCATCTTGCCTTGAGAATTGCTCTCGCAGAAGGTGGTTCACTTGGAGGAAGTCTAGTGGAGAAAATCAGGAATTATAAAGCTATAGTTTATTAAGAAATCGGAGATAATTAGCCTAGAAAATGGAAGAGTTATAGATGGAAGGATTTATTAAACATATTTTTGCAAGCTTATGTCTAGGGTGATCACAGACTTCAGTTTCATAAAAGATACCTACCAAGAAGAAGGAAATATTTTTTTCTTTAGATTCACAATGATTAATAAAAGAACTGGTTAATAAGAAAAAACTTTTAGAAATCAAAACTAAACCAATCACAACCAAAACTTTTATTAAGGACAGCTAGTAAAACAGCTTGTCTGTGGTGGCTGACAAATCTGAGTCTCTGGCAGTGTCTAAAAACGGGTTAGATTTACATCTCTTCAGGAATGGTTTAGATCAAGTCCAGAATTTTTGGGGGGAAAGGAGGAAAGATAATGTGATTTCCCAAGGTCCTCCCAAGCTTTTTTGTACAATTCAGTTTAAACCAATTCGCTAAGGTAGAGAAAGCACTTCAGGTTTTTCAGTACGAAGTACTAAATCTCAGACGTAGAAGATACCCATCTTTTGTAAAAACAGAAGCAACTGCAGACATGCTACTCCTAGCACATAGTCCCTTCAAAGTTAAAGTGTATTGCCCTGTAGTGCAGGCAGACTTCAACAATATATCATGACAGCTGGTACATCAGAACTGCAAACATGACCACTTCAAGGAAATAAGTACAGACAGTTTGTTCTGATATGCCACAAACAACTCGCTCATCCAGCCTATATAAGTACTAAGTAGGATAGCAGGATAAAATATTTTACCTCATAATATTCCTGGATACACTGTTTGGAAACCAACCAACAAATAAAACCAGGAAATCAGAACACAAGCATTGTAATAAGCCTACTATTTTCTGCCTTTACTCTGTGGTCTGTGTACTGCATCTAAGAGATCTTGGACAACCAAGATCTCTCAGACTGAACTTAAATTGAATGGAATTGAATCAGTTTGAACTGATTAGTTCAAACAACTTTCTGAGAAATTTCACTCAATATAATGAATGAATATAATCTGAATTCAGAGCACTGTGCAGACAAGGAACCAACCAAAACCTAAAACTTTCTATATTTTTTTTCCAACTTGTACATGAGGTCAAGACAGACCTCATAAACAGCAGACAATACAGAATTTTCTTGATTATAGTACTCCTGGGCAATATGGGAAATCACATTCATATCCCTAAATCGCTACTATTTTTCACCATAAGTAAGTTGCCCAATTATTGGACTGCAGAGTTATTGTCTTTCCCTTCCAAGTAAACTGCTTATAAAAGAAAACAGTTTTTAACAGCAAAAATGAAAGGAACTTATCAGAAATCAAGAACCTTTTGGAGACAGACAAGTACAATGATGTATAGAATTACTAGGGGAGATTCATAGGAGCAAGAGTTGAGATAGCAATGCTGCTTTTACTAGCACTGCAAGTTTAAAGAATTGGAATACTGAAGAAAGTAAGGCATAGCGTAATTTACTTCTACTACACGCAAGGTTAAGCTGAAGACTTTCTACTACTGCTTATTTAAAAGTTAGATGGATGGAATGACAGCCATAAAAATTCATGTCTCAGGATTTTCAAACACAAGTTGCACAAACACAAAAATGAAGATGTAGATTGTGAAATGAAAATATACTTGTCTTCTACACTGATAGTGCGATTCACACATTCTCACACGGGTTTTAAAGGATTTGGTTGAAATTATTTAACTTCATTTTTTGAACAGGTTTTAAGTTCTTTCAAGTAAGGAACAGAAGAAATTATATGTTAGTTACGTAAGCAATCACTGATGGGCAAAGGTTCAAATCAAAGATTAAAAGAGAGTAAAAATAATAATACAATATTTAGAAAAGACTACATTTAATAAAATCCTGATTTGGTCACAAGTTTGCTTTGAGAAAGGAGGGTTAAACTTTTCTATTAACTCATCATTAAAAAGCATTCCCTGAGTTGTGCTAATACATATTACATGTAAGAAGTTAAATTTTTGTATTGGCACATTAGTGTGTCAAATCCCACTACCCTTGTCTTCATTAGAAAGAAAAAGAGTAACAAGCAGTTTATGTTAGGACTGGGATTTATTTAAAAACAGGTTATATAATACTTCTGGAGATTGCAAAACCTTTTAGAAAAAGAAATAATTTATAAATTTTCAAGAATTTTACCATCAATTTTTTATGAATCAATCAAATGATGGCATAAGACATTTGTTTAGCAACAGATTTGATAAACACTCTATCCAGAAATAAAATATGATAGCGGATTTAAGATTATGCAAGATTACAGCTTGTGTGCTATTCTGATGATTCATTTTGTTTACTGTTTTTTTACTATATGTTCTTCAATAAAAAGGTTAGAAAATCCATCTATATTCCGTTCTATAAAACCTACTGTCAGATTTCTGGTCTGCTTCAAAGCCTACTTCTCTTGAACTGAGTATCATGAAGAGTAGCACAGATTGAAACTGGACCTCTTATACGAGGTTTACATTCTAGATGCTTAAATTACTTTTAAAAATTAATAAATGTACTGATGTTTTTAGATGAAATGGAGTTATATGTATAGTCTACTTGACCTTAAGCCCTGAATATGTTAAGGCACAAAAGCCTTTTACTCTGTTGGTTTTATGAATCTGACAGAATCTAAAGTGAAAGGCAGGATTTTACTGCAGATAAATCATTGAAGAAACGTAAAAGATACTTCTACCACGAAAGCCCAAGGTAGGCTATTATCTGAGAATACATCAACAATACAGAAGTGGAATTCTACTTATGAACAACTACAAAGATAAACAGAAAGAAAGAGAACCTCTTATTTAATGATATTTAAGTCTGGAAAGAACAGTGTTTTTCTCAAAGAAAATGCTGAAATTTTCTTTTTCTGTCTTTACATATACTTCTATTTTGTATTATCTTACATGGATTTTTTTTCAAGTTTTCCTATAATTGAAGAATAAACAAATAAAAACCAATGCAAGGTAACTGGTCTTGTGCAAACCAAGAATATATAAAAAATGCCATTTCAATGTTTCTCTGTTAGTCTAATGAGCAATGTATGTAAGTGAGGTACTCAATATAAAGTATATTTCTCTTTGGAAAGAATTTTTCAATGACATCTGCTAAAAAGATGAGATCTGGCATTTCTCTGTAGCAAAGACTTCAGAAAGATCTATTTTCCCTTAAATTAAGAAATTTCTATATGGTTCTTCTGTACAGAACACAGCATGCTGAAAAGAAAGGAAAAAAAAGAAATTTTCTTGACATTTTGCAAACTCTAACACATTCCTCCAGGCGCAAAGTTTATTTTTATGTCTCCCCAGCAAACTACTGTGCAAAAGACTTCAAGTTTTTGGGGGGGTTTTTTGGGTTGGTTTTTTTGCAGGTTTTTTTGGGTTTTGTTTTTTTTTTAAAGAAAACCAGTAGTGTTTGTTTATTTCCTGTGTATGAGAAGAGCTGAAAAATATGCAGGTCTTTTGAAAGATGTACTGCAAAAATAACAGAAAAGTTAAAATTTTCTATAGAAAGCAGCTTTCTGTGTTCTTACAATATCAAAGTGTTTCCAGGACTCATTTTTCCATCATTTATATCCCTTTCATTTCAGAGGCCACTGTGTCCTTATAAATGGCATTTCATGTTCCCTTGGGGGAAAAAATAAGTATACATTTTAAAGCCACATTTTTGTGAACAAATACATGACCTTAATCTATTGTAATGTGTTTTCTAATAAAGATTTCTTCTTTCTTAAATACAGCCTCACTACACATTTGTTCATGGGAGCCTAGGAAATACTACATTGGATCTGAAAAGGGTGTATCTAATTAAGTATTCTCTTACTAGAAGTATCTTGACAAGGAATTAAATGTGTTACAGATTTGAACTTTCTACATACTAAGAAAGTGAGCCTTCTAGAGTTCAATACAACCTGACTGACATATGTCAGAATCTTAAGTTTTCTTTAGCATTGAGTTTTGGAACATATAAGAATATACCTGCTAAAGGCACTTTAAGACAAGTCTTCTGACAGCAGAAGAAATCCAAAGCAGACAAGTCTTTTCCAAACATCTAAAAAGTAATTATTCTGTGCAGTAAGAAATGAATTAAACTTCTCTCTTGTATAACTAAGGATGTTCTCTTTTATTCCTATAGCTGTCTAATCCTTTTTACCAAGATCTTGGTCGCAGTGAATTAATTCTTTGCTTTAGTATGACATGCTTGGTGTATTTAGCCCTAAGACAATCTAGGGGTGACATAGGAAATCATTGCAGGCTTTCCCCAGAGTATATTCTTCTCTAGTCTTCAAGGAATCAATCCTGTAATGAGAAATTGAGAAGACAAACAAGAAAAAATGCTGGAGGCTGACTGAAAGACTGCTTTTACCTTAATAGCAGAGAAGAAACTCCTGCAAAAATACCCTGATTTCTGAATATCCTGTGACCCCTTAAGAATCCCTCCAGGGTGAAGTAAGCTATTTTTTAAAAGAGAAAACAGTGATCCCTGGAAAGGCTAGCTTTGTTTTGCAGGTCCGAAACATTTTCTAGAGGTACTTAGGATAGAATTCACCTTACAACAGAGACTCAGGAAAAGCGTTTACACACCAGTTAGGTTCCATTTCAGTCCTGCTGTAAGCACTGAAACATGTAATTCATTAACTTTTTTTTTATTCTGAAATAAATGACAGCTTAATACTCATAAAACTCAATGAACAGAAAATCTCACCCTGGGGCAATGGTGATGGTTGGTCCAATTTGCTATCCCATGAACTATTAAGCCTTCCTACCCACACTTTGTTTTGTGTCACTCATGCCCACTGGTCCTTCTATCATTCATGCTTCATCCATATCTGGCATTAAGATGTCATTATCCACATCCTGGGCTGCATCAAAAGAGGAGCGACCAGCAGGTCTAGGGAGGTGATTCTGCCCCTCTGCTCCACTCTCATGAGACCTCATCTTTGTCCAGCTCTGGGGTCCTCAGCACAGGAAAGACATGGACTTTTTGGAGTGGGTCCAGCGAAGGGCCACAAAGATGATCAGAGGGTTGGAGTACCTCTCCCACAAAGACAGGCTGAGAAAGCTTGGGGTTGTTCAGCCCTGATAAGAGAAGGCTCCAGGAAGACCTCATTGTGGCTATGCAGTACTTAAAGGGGGCTTATAAAAGAGAGGGAGAGCAACGTTTTACATTGGCAGATAGTAATAGGACAAGCAGAAACTACAAGAGGAATAGATGTTAGGAAGAAATTTTTTACTCAGAGTATAGTTAAGCACTGGAACTGGTTGCCCAGAGAAGTTGTGGATGCCCCATCCCTGGAAGTGTTCAAGGCCAGGCTGGATGGGGCTTTGAGCAACCTGGTGTAGCGGGAGCTGTCTCTGCCCATGGCAGGAGGGTTGGAACTAGATGATCTTCAAGGACCCTTCAAACCCAAGGCATTCTATGATTCTAGATGAAAAATACCAAATAAATTTAGGAGTTAAATTAGCCTATTTTGCCTACAATATCTTAATTATTTCATGTTGAGAGGATAAAAATTTCCTTTCTTTTATTAACATACTGATTTATGAGATCATACAAATTCTTTACTATCAGATCATAGTGGTTTTAATGGAAAATACAATATGCATATATGAAATATATAATATCCACAATATATATTATGTCATGTCATGGCTAGGCTGCGCAAACGAAGATTTAGGAAGGCTCTACCCACGTTTGTTACAAGCACACTGGTGGCTAATGAGGCCAATACGTGGCAGACATATCCGATTGCAAAAGGCACAGCAGAAAGACTCCTTAGGTGGTATCTTCTGCAAGACACAATTCTTTCTGCGTTGTCTTTTCTCCTCGAGAGTGATCCTGCGTGCGTCCTCAAAGGAAACAGCAGCGTTATAGATGGTGTGTCTCCAGGCCTCCCAATTGGAGGCCAGAGTAGACCAGTTATGTTGATCAAAATATATATTATAGTCTCTAAGATATATAATCAGATTCATTGTAACCTATTTAGTGAGCAAAAACATGTAACAATAATGCCTAAGACTAGGAAAAATAGAGACATATTGCATGAAATTTTCCCATATATTACATTATTGTATGATCTTATAAAAAAAAATTAAAGACTTGTAAATGTATATCCAGTTCACAAACAACAATAAATTTAGGTTGAAAGCCACCTTTTTAGTCTTTGCTTACATAGGGACTTTTTGTTTTGAGTTCCAAATCACTCTCTGACATCTCTTTCTCTCTGCAAACGCCTCCACATATCACTCACTATTAGTGCTTTCAGGATTTATCCTTCCCATTTTATTCCAATTTAGTTCCAGGACAGAGTTTTAGTTTACAGTATTCTAAATTCTATTATTTTATGTCCTTCCCATATTTCTAATTGATTTAAGTCTTCTTTCTTTTCTCCCAATCCCCACTAGTATGTGCATGTCCTCCTAATTTATTGCTAAACTCCAAGTTTCACCAAGTACATTATTTTCTTTAAATCACTACTGAAGATATAAGTTCAAATACAAACTTATGCAGATGTCAGTACCCTACTGCTATTAATTTCTACTGTTTGCATAGACCATAGTCTGTTTTTAAATGTGTTAAAACCTAAATCAATCTGAATTAAGTTTTATAGAAATATGAATAATATACATATCTTCTCATTTAATGCTTTTGTTTACCCACTTTACAATTTCCCCCCCCCAGAAAAATGCTGGTTAATTTATAGTATTAAAATAAATTTAATACACAAAGTTGTGGTAATTGTTAACATCTTTTTACTTTCACATAGTGATATCCTTTCAGGTTACTTTCAAAGTTTTACTAGTCTAGAAATTGGATTCTTAGAACTCCAAAGTTAACTATTTTCTTGTTAAATTAAAAAAAAATATACAATCCTGTGTTATTTATTTACTTTAATAGTCTATAATACACATTCCCTATACCACTCTATACCCACATATTCGGATTTCTCACAGATGACCTTATTTCTTGTTTGTCAAGTTCTTCATACTTTTTTACTGTTCTAGAATCACCCTTAATTTCTTATTCCTAAAAAGAAGCTTTTTAACGCAGATATTTTAAATAAGATTATTATCATCCCTTTCAGTCTTTTTGGTATTTGTTTTTCCCCTATGATGTTGTACAAAAATCCTTATTATCTTAACCCCTTTGGCTAGCATTAATCCATTTCTCTTTTTATACTGTCTTATCTTTGCCCTACAAGCTTTAACTACGAATAATCTTGTCTGGCTGCCTCTTCTCTTTCCCCTTTCCAGAACACTATTCAATAGTGATTCCTTATCTTGCCTTTCAGTGCCAGAAGTTACCAACAGCATGGTACAGCTGTGACATATCACAAGGAAAAGGGAAGGCACGCAAACATGCTTTGCTTTGTGCGAGTGATGTAAAATACTGTAAGAAACTATTAATTTTTTTTTTTTTTAATGCAACCTCTTGGCAACACTGAACTTTGACTTGCTAAACACCAAACGTTTTCCAAAATCTATAGATTAAAGACGACTCAGCCAAAATTATTTTTGGATAATTTTCTCTAGAGTTTTTTATTAGCTATTCTTCAGATAAACTATTTTGGCCATTCTGCACACTGTCTTTGTGATTTAGTTATTTTTCTACTAATTGGAATACTAAAACCTGAAGCATGATAAAGAATAACTAAAAAACCATGGACCATTATAGTGACTAACAGGAATAACAAAACTCATTGACAACACATACACTAGCTCCTATTGTGGCTCTAGGTATTTGCTGAATTCTGACATATGTACAAACTACTAGGGACCAAAACAACCTCACTGTGAACCAAAGAGAAGACTGAAATAAAATACTCAATTAGTTTTACCCTGAAAAAGGGATTAGACTATATGACCTTCAGAACCTTTCAAACCTAATTTATCTATGAATCTGTTTCACATAATTTAAAAAACATTTTGGAACCTATTCACAAAAATAGGTCTAAAAGTAAAATTTTAGCCTTAGGCACCAACTTTAAGATCTCTTGAGTTTATTATCCCATCTGGTTCCATGAACACAATGAACTACTCTCAAATATGAAAGAACCCCAAAATCTTAATATGCATCCATATATTAAAAAAATACCTCAGTGATAATTTGGAAAACTTGAGCTCTTGTCTTCTGGGAATGCTCAGTTTCTGAATTCTGCACACCACATCACACCAGGGGAATGCTAAAATATAACCAAATCGTGACTATGGACTCTTAACTTAAGTGATCTTCCAGGGATTGCTATTGGTTCTAAATGCTCAATGCAATAAAAAAAGTAGTCCAGCTAACTCTTCTTACCCCGCTGATGTCGTAAATGATTCAAGTTTCCAACCTCACCTATCAATGTTATCCAGAGCTTTCCCAATTCTAACTTTAAAACTATGTTATATACATTCAGAGCAGAATCTAAAAAAAAAAAAAGTAAAGCTCATATGTTTATGAACTTTATTTTCTAAATGATGAAATAGAACTGTTGCAAAGAACAACATCAGTTTGTTAATTTATTTTATTAGCGCTGAAATGGCTGAGGGTAGCCTCAGAAACTGATTCTGTTGTTCTCATAAACTTCTCAAACTTACTGGTGGAGGCGTAAATTGCCTTTTGATAGCTGTATATCAACAGTTTCTGCAAAAATATAGGAAATAATCTAATACACATATAAAAGAATAAGAAAGATGCCAAATATTATAAAAAAAATAAATTCAGGTTAACGTCATTAGGAAATCTGTCTAAAGATTTTAACTGCATATTTCTCAGTGAGCTGGCATTGATTTTTTCCCAGGTTACCATGGATTTGTACATTAACGGAACACATAATTGTTAGGACTATACAACTGAGTTCTGTGTGGTTGTGCTTATCATGTGACTAATGAGTGATGTACACAAAAATGAAATTTCTTGGAAAACAGAAACGTGCGCTCAAAGGTCGTAGGGAACACCTGTGTGGACAAAGACATTTGTGTATGATATCTGGCCAGAGTTCAAGATTCATGCTGCTTAATGTTCACACGGGAGAACTAGCACAACTTCAGTTGTGGCAAATATGCCAGAGACAGGGTGGCTAAAAGATTGAGGGGGCAATTTAGAGCATTTTCTTGAATAAAAAACAAGTATTCAGTAATAAAACAACTATTCAGTAATAAAAATTAAGATTAACTGAATAAAGACAGCTCAGATAGCAAGAGTGCTCCCAGCACCATAGCCAGTCAAAAGCACAAAGATCTAACATTGCCCTGAAAAGGTCATCAGTCCATCTGTTTCTTTGGCAGAGGTGACAACCAGCCTACATGGATTACTCTCTCCTAACAGTATTTAACATTCCATAATCCTCAAACAACACAGAGACAATCCCACAAAAATCCAGGGGACAATCTAAAGCATTCTATGATATTGCAGACACAGTGGGCTTGGAGGAACACAGTTTTTTTTCTGTAGTAAAAAAGCACTGATTTCAACGGTTTCTGAGCAACTAAATCTTCCAAAGGAAATTGTAAATGATGTCTCTATGTAGACAATCATTTCCATTTCTCTGAGCATAGAGCATGGTTTATCATAAATAATTTGAAACAGAAATCGTACAACATACATTGAATTGTTTTAATCATTTCATTTTTAGCACATTTTACTCACAAATGAAAGTATTTCAATGTTGTTTATAATTCATGTGATTTCAGAGACTTCTTATGTCATTTAGATTAAGGTATTGTCAGATTTGAGTAGACTCCAGTGCATTTACACATGACAGATCTATTAAAAATGTAGTAATTATTTGTGACGTTGAAACCACTACAGTAAAAAAAATAAGATCTTGATTAAATAACACCTGTATCTTTGTCTTTCTTACAGCAATGAGTAACTAACTTGTAACTGTGCTTTTATATCAACAGAAAAAATAATGGTTGCAATAAATAAAATCTATAAATTCCACTGTGAATTTCATTTTTAAGAGTGCATGTGCTCTTTCTAGTAGTTCTTGTGCTTTAACTGGTGAGAACCCAAAACCAGAGAACACGAAAGACCCTCTGGTTATCCTTGCCTTCAATCCTACTAACATCAGTGGAAATTAAATACCAAGGTAAGCAAAGCTGGACAAGCAACATTGTTAAAATCTTCAAGATTACTGCAGATGGATTAACTCACAATATTTGCATATGGTCTAGATACCTGCTTTGGTGTCTAAAAGAGGACTAAGCAGAATTGAAAGTTTCATTTCAAGCAAGTGGTGCAGATTACATGAAATTAGCTCCTGAAAAGCCTATGTGGGGACATCCCTGTTCCTGACAGGCCTAAATAAAGGCTTCCAGGACAGCAAACTGCACTTTGTTCTCTCTTTGAACTTTATCAGGGACCTAGGTGAACATATAAGTGTGCTGTGTGCCAGAAAAAGGCTGCTGATGACCAAACCTCCATACGCTCTTGGGCAATGCTATATATCTCAGAGAGTACTGAGCTGACCCTGAAGACTTTTTGCTCTTGTTCAAAAATACCAGCTACAGAAAATGATGTACACCTTTCATATATAAATATGCTAAAGTAAGTATCTCTTAAGGAGAAGGAGACACAAGATCGCGGTTATACTTAGCCTGAGGAAACTTAAGCCCTTATTTTCTTTTTCCTGGGATACTGCTGTCACTAGATTTATGGGGTCAGCAGAAGCAACTCAGAGGAAACAGCACTACGTACTGGTTGTTGAAGAGACTGAAGTGAAGAGGGAAGACTGGGCTCTGGGACATACAGGTGTAGGACACATCGACACATTGAATTCACATCCTAGTTTAGCCCACTGCATTTTGGTTGCCTAGATAGACTCTTACATCAGAGAAGTAATGGGACTTCCAGAAATGGCTGAGGCATGGGCTGGAAGGCATACCCTGCCTTTTGTGACTGAAACCTATTTTGTGCATAAAACCAATGGAGAAAACCAGTGGAAGCAGATGGCACAGGGCAGTGGGAGAAAAGAAACAGATCTGCAGAGTTTATAACAGAGGAATCATGCTCAAAGTAGAGCATAAAGCTGGGAATACTAGACTCTTCACCAACCTTCAACTTCAACTGGTTGTGTGACTGAAGTGATGAGGAATCAAAACCAGGGGATTAAATACAGGGATTCTATTTCTTTGTCCAAGCCTGTGCATTTCTCAGGCTAACTGAAAAAAAGACTTTTTTCTTTTGTTTTTGGGTTGGCTTTTGGTTTTGTTTTGTTTTCATTTGTAATTCCTACAAAGCTTCTGTGTTTGTTTACTTCACCTGTTTTATGCCCTGGATACGATAAACTGCAAGCTTAGAGTACTAATAAGACCGCAGCTCTGTGAAAGTGCAAGCTTCTGAGGAATCTGACGGTTTAGCTAAAAGAGTAATGTGAAGAGCTAACAACCTAGAAAGACAAAGCAAAGTGGGAAAAAAGCAAAAAACGTGTTTAGAGTCAGTATAATTTCAAGGGAAGCTTAAGTATGTATAAACCTTGTGTTAAGAGCTGCTAATCAAGAAGCCTGTTCAGTATTTAGCTGTGAGTTCCACTGGGGCAATGTGACAATTTTTAACAGAGACTATAAGTTACAAATACCAAATATGCTGAAATGGACTTTGTGGCCTGAGGTTCTGTCTTATGAGAGGCACAGTGTGTAATCATCCTTCAAGTTAGCATGCACATAAGGTATTCTCTGATCAACACAGCACTTTGTGTCTTCGCCAGCACATCACTGCTACCATGAGCAACGTGTGTCTGCCAAAGGAACAAAGAAGAATACCGGGGGTCTTTTTAACTCTATGCCAAAGGATCCCTGTCCTGAAATGGCAGAATTTCCGACTGTATCACAGTACCAGACACTATCTTGGTGTCATATCACAGTAATGTCTTTCAATAAAAGAGATTCAGCATCTTCAGTACTTTTTCCTCAAGAAATCTTCACTGTACCCTATTCTCCATTGTTTCATTTACTTATGCATTTTGAGTTAACTCGTATAAAAGACACAAATATCTTCTAAATTTTCATGTTTTCTGTTAATTTGAAATCTAATTTTCTCCTTGTGTGAAGGTCCACATAGGTTTCTCTTCGGAATACCACAGTGATTCTCCATAATATGCCAAAAAATGATCACCTTTAGTTAACAGTATTCACCCTTAAAATGTACAAAGATTGTAAGTAGTCATGAAACATAAGCTCAGGACTTGTAACAATAACTGAGCTGTGAGGAAAGACTGAACGGACAAGACTTTTAAACCCTTGGTTGGTATCGGACATGTAGCTAAGACCCATGTTAACAGGGTTACACAATTCACAACATTCTGTGCTGCCAGCAAAATAACTTGCACTTTTTGAAATCAGTCTTAGCAAACAGATTATTGAAAATTTATTGATTCTAATGCAAAATGATTTTCTACAACTTTCTATGCCCAAGTGTTTGAAGTTAAATATTGTGGTTGAAGTATACACACAATGGAAAACAGACCTTAGAAATGAAAAAAATCCTTTGACACAGCATTATTTCAAGATATTCAGTCAGGATTTTTTAAAATGGCACTTACTAACCTCTGAAATCTAATAATTTGCTGGACAGTGTTTCCATAGATCACCAAAACATCCTGCATGCTTGTTTTTGCAGTTTTCACCCTCATGCGATCTAAGTAAATTCTGTTGTTAAGATGATCATTTTGTAGTGTTTTTTTACATGTATCCTCACATCCTTTAGGTCACATATTCTTCCACAGCTCATATTATAGTAAATACTTAGGAAGAACTCCCTGACAGTGGTTGTCATCTCAAATGACTGTCAACTTTATGTTCAGACACATATTTTAGAGATAAATACAAACCCCAACTTACACAAAAATAAGAATTAAAAAGCATCTAGTTTTATAGTAGTTGTGTCAGTCATAGCCAAACATCAGCCAACTGTTCCTAAAGAGATTCCCGTTTTTATCCAGATGTGTCTAGTGTGATACCATTTGTCAAATATAAATCAATAACGTGACACTACTTTTTTTTTCAACTAATGAGAAAAGATGTATGCTTTAGAATGCTAAAATTTTGCAACAAATTCCATGGCAGTTTCTGAACACATTCAACAGAAACAGAAAAAAAAAGTACAATGACAATAACCGTGGCCATTCTTCATGATTCTAAATGTATTTTAGTGCAGATCTGTATTGCAATAAATACGGTACTGCCATTGCCAATTAAAAAGCCTTAGGACACATCAAGTATTTTCTGAACTTGTTCTGTTCTTCCTGAAGCTTTATTTAGCTTGTCTAATGACCAGCCAGCTATTGCCTGATTTGTTTAACTTTTGCTTATCTTTGTAGAACCATATTTTTTTTACAGATGGTAGCAACGAATAGTTATTCTGTACAGAATGACATACTTCTTACCCCAGCATAACAATGCAATGCAGAAGAGCAGAGTTCTGGTAAAGAAAGAATGGTTTGAGAGCAGAGGTGTCCAGGTGCAGGTGCAGGTGCAGCACAGGGGAGCACAGGTCTGGAAGGGTCAGTGAAAGGCAAAGGATGGCCCTGGGGAACTCAGAGCTAACAAATAATACACTGATGATCAGCTAAATCAGTGTAGACCTGGGAACTGGACAAAACTGGGTTCTAGGACAACAAAAACAAAGAATATTTATCCAACTTATATAAGACAGGTCATATATAGTAAATTAATTGATATTATTAATATATATTAATAATGATTTGATTGATTGCATTTATTATTGTTGTTGGGATTAATTTTTAATAATATTTAGAGATATTAATATTACTAATAAAATAATGGTTTCCTGTTCTAATATTGATTAGATATATTTCAGGAACCCACAACTTCAATTGAGGGTATTTACTGGCAAACCTGCTTCTAATTAAATCCTATTTACATAAATAATGATGTTGATTCAATGAGAATATTTATGTACAAATGAACACAAAAAGCAGGAATTTAGTCATGTCTGAAAAATATTGAGATGTTACATCCTGGCATGCTTGGGTACCCTGCCATGTCTTATTTATTCTAGAAATTCAGTTATTGTAAAGTTATTGTACATGTTATCAGACTAAAACCTATTTTTTGCAACACTTCCGATTTTACATGGACAAAAATCCATTATCCAAAAGCTTAAAAGCATGGAATAGGAGATAAATGTAAGAGTCCTTCATTCTCTTCATCTATTTCATCTGCAAAGCAACCAATAAAAATACACTTTCACTTCAACCACCAAAAATACCCGGGAAGAACACAGATTTGATTTTCATCCCTGGGAGGGAAAAAAACCCTTTCATGTTTAGCAGTGGTGGCATAATCCATATACTCTAAGTACCTGTATGATGCTGATTGCAGAGCAAAACTTTGATGTACTTATCCTCATAATATCACCAGAAGGTGAGGCGGTACCATTCTAACAATACCACACAGAAAGAAACTGATGCACAGAAGCATCAAAAAGCATTTACAAAAGAAATCAAATAAATTTACATGCCTCATCATCACTTTCATGACGCACATTCCAAATGGGGACCTCCAGAATGTTCATCCTAGGGAAGCCCACACCTGCTGGTGTTTAAGAGCCATAAGCAATATGTGCAAGGTGCACACAAGGGTCTGGGCACTTCCTTACTGTGATAAGTAGCAAACTCCCAACCAGAGTGAATCAAAAAGGTGGTCTTGGATCAACCCAGCTTAAACAAGCTTTGCACGAGGCACAAGATTTCATAATCTGTGTATAAACTGCCAACCCAGACCTGAATATCCTGTAAACAACTGCAGCACTTGGAGCAATCTGGACTCAGTGGCTCTTTTTCTCAGAAGGTTCTGTCTCATCAAGGAATAGGAATAGTCTTTATTTTTCCCAAATCTGAAACTGCCCTAATTTTTGTGAATAAATGAAAAATTCACTGGACTAAAGATAATGAATATGCAACAACTTGAACATGCATTTATGAGATGGGGAAACACTGGTTCCAGGGCTGGCTCTTATTTTTAAGTACATTTAAGTACATTAAATTCTCCCAGGACAATAACTAGTAAACTTTTGATCTGATTATAACTCTGCTTCAAGAGGTATAACCCTGTTGCATTTATGAACCCAAATAATAACCCAAATAATAACACTGAAGCCCTATGGCCCTATACATAACTCCCACAGTTTTATTAGGTGTTGGAATTGGATAATATCCCAGCCTTGGCACCTTTCTCCCTTCCAAGGAGAGTGAAACTTCATGATCCTCTCTGTATTATTAGTGACTTCCTAGACATTTGGTGCAGACGGACCAGCTGGACAAGACTCTGCACTCACATTACACCTGCAGTGCTGAACATTTTTCCTCCTCTCCTTTGTCAGTGTGAAGCACATCTATCAACCTTCACACATACCAGTATGGAGCATCTGTATGTTTGCCAGTCACTTAAAATATCGGCCAATGCCACAGAACAAACAAAAACATTTCCAAGGATAAAAACACAGTTTGTTACAGTTCAAGTTGAAGTGCCCAGCTTTGCAGACAATTGAAATCTTCTATGTATGCAGTACAGAAGAATATGTTCATAGGACAGAGAAGCAAACACTCTAAGAAAAAGTGAACCATTTAGAATTCAAAGAAATATTCCACACGAAACCTTTGGAGTTAAGATTTTCCAAAACCCTTTCAGGAAAAAGTGTTCTTGCACAAAGCATGTACAACATTATTTCTCATAACCAATAAATAGCATGAATTAGATTCCCTGATTTTCTAACCTGTAATTTAAAGTCTTTCTAGCTGCACTACAGGAATGAGCTACAATGGCTTCACAGACTCGTCTCCAAGCACTCTACACACACTTTCACAGCAATCTGCACCACTCTTTAATGGTCAGCAGGAAGCCCTGGATAAACATGTATCTTGGACTCTATTTTGAAGCATCTGCCAGAAGTAAACCTGGTACACTTGCCTAGAAACAAAGTATTACGTAACTGGCTGCTAACATATCCAAAATAGCAGGCAAGGGTAACGTATTGATCACTTTTTCATAGACTTTTTTTTTCCTAAGCAAATCTAAACTGTGCTGAACCAGCATCACTGTTTCTCTCCAGCTCTTTCGTGTGCCATGTTCTGAGGGAGGTTTAGCTGGGTTGTTGTAGCATGCTAACTCAACATAAAGATCATCCTACCAAAAAAACCCAAGGTGATTAGTTTTCTTCTTGGTTGGTGTACTGACGTAACTCAGGAAAGGAGTAAAGCCTGAGCCATCTCAGCAGTAATGGGGCCTCAGATTCTCACAAACAATTTGTGATAACAAACCTCAGTTGGTGACACTGGTTAACAGATTCCTACTTAACATAAGGTATTTCCAATGCTAGTTAAAAGTGGTAAGGTTAGAATTCCTGTTAATCTTTATTTTTCACAGTTAAGAGTTGGAGAACTGCTCTTTGGATTCTCCGATAGTCCTTCAGCGAAGAAGTTCAATAGCATGTAACTATCAGCTATGGCTGAGAGTTATACACCATGCTATGAACAAACACTGTCCCTGCATATGAATGAGCTAGCAGTACATGATGAACAACAGGTACCAAAGTCAGCTCTCAAAACGTTTTACATCTCCTGAAGAACTGAAGAGAGCAAATTAGTGAAAATTGCCCCAAAGTGGGTAACATGTTCTCCACATTGTCACCAATTTTCTATCAAGCTACCAAAAAATGGATGGGATTCAAATTTTGTATTTGTCTGTGTTTTTGCCATTTCTAGGAGATATAAATAAAATTTTAACTTAATAACTGAAAATAACTTGCTTCCAAATTTCAGTTGCATGCATTTTCAGCACTATCAAAGAAACACTAATTTGAGTATGTCATATGTCTTGTTTCCCCTTCAGATAATGAAGAAACAAAAAACCAAGAAACTGAAGTAAAGCATGGAGAGGGACAGACTAACCAGCTAAAATTGAAAGAAGTGCAACAAATGGTTAAAAAATTGTTGTGGGGTTTTTTTTAAGTACATCTGCTTCACTCTACTCAATGTCAATGACGGTTTCAATAGTAAAACTACAGTGAAAAAAAGACTTTATAACTGAAAATTATGAAATAAATTGCTTTTGGTAGTAGGAACACATGCTATTACTGTTTCACACCTCTTCCACGGCTCTAATCTAATCTGCATTTAGACCAAAATATATTGATACCATGGAGAATTTGTCTCGAGTAAGGACAATAATTTGGCCTTTGCAGAGCAAAGTAACAACACTGATCTCATATACTGTTATTATTGATTGCTTTTATTAATTCTGATGGTGGCTAGTACATCAGAAAACTGTGTCAGTAATTTGACGACAACTTTGTAACTTCTCTACAAGATTAACAAAACTGAGAATGACTTTGAAAAATTTGACTGTCTTTCTCTTGAGATTAAACTAACATCACAAGGGGCTCAAATGCTGAAATATTCATAAATCAGTGATGCATAATTTGTAAATTTGTACTTTATATCGTGTACAATTTCTCTGTCCTAAAGAGCATTTTATATTTCTTGTTAACAGTGAATGCAAATAATGCTCAATGGAATTCTGCAGTGACCTTTGTTTTATTACAATTACTGCATATTTATAAATGAACAACTAAACTTCAATTTGAGAGCTACAACAACTCTGAGTTGGAATCCTTTGATAAAACACAACTGAATAAACTTCATAAAATTAATTCCCTAAGAAGAGAAAAATCAAGTCTCCTCTGAAAATTCCTCTGTGTATACCCACACACAGAGCAGATTTTTTCCATGCTTTTGCAAGAAGAAAACTAAACAAAACAGCAATATGCATAGATTTGAACAGAAGAGGATAAATTGCCTTAAAAAGAACACAGGAGAACAGCCTGGATGTAATACATCATCTAATCACTGTATTATATAAATGTATAAAAGAGAAATACATATGTATAAACCATTGCATAATAAGAAGAAATGCAGTACCTGCATTATGTCATAATATAATTCCATGTAAAGTCACCGAGACTTAATAATTGAAATCCCACTCCCACTATGTAAACAGAATCATCAACTTCTGCTAATGGCTGTTCTACACTGGAACACTTCCACATTTGTCAAAAGCACAAGCAAATCAGAGGACAAGGTCTAAAATACAGTGAACATATTGTGCATCTTATCCACCCAGACAAAAGGTAATGGAAGTATTTGAAGACAAAAGGCACAGACTACTGATATGAGAAGGGCAAATAAAGAAGGCATGACTGGTCTGAAATATCTGATGGTACAGGACTCAGTACTATCAAGCACTTGTTCACTGGAAGCAGCAGCAAGCGAGTTTGTTCCTAATTTGGATATTTGCTTTGACTTCATTCTGAACACTTCATTTCTTTATACACCTCATTCTTTATCACTGGCTTCTATTTATGTTTTGCACTCTTTAGAGCAGAGGTCTCTAGCAGTATTTGTGCCCAGCTGGGAGCAGATCTTCACAATGTCTGAGTGCAATAATGTACACAAATAGAGGTTTAATTCAAGCAAAAATTACAGGCTGGGGAACTAAAATCCTGGTTTTGGTTATAACATACTATTCAACTGAAGCCATGGATGTTTTGAAGAAACAATGAGCTGATGAAAAACTTGTATTCAGATCCTATGCAGGACAGTTGTGATCCCTCTGAAGGCAGATACTAGACTGAAGCAGGCTCACCTTTCCCACAAAATAAGTAACACGACATCTTGTTAGTGTTAGAAATGCTAAACAAAATACAGACAGAATCTGTGATTCCTAAGAAATTACCATGCAGATAGAGAGACTGAGCCAAGTACATTTACTAATAAAGTATTTAAATAACTGGAAGCAAAGTCATTTATGTAGGCTTTTTTGTACTGTAAAGGAAATGGTCTGGGTATTTTCCTTTTTGAAGACATCAGAAAATTCACTTACGGGTTGATCCAAATCCCACTGAATTCCACACACATATATGAAATGCTGATTAGTCTTGCACACAAACTTCTAAACTTATATCAACACAAGAATTTTCATAGTTTACCGAAGTAAATCAGGTGGAAATGATCAATACAGCATAAAGCACAATCATTTGTGATAATCGTGTATAATACTTGAAAACAAAGAGAGGCCTTATTGATTAAAAGAGATTCTGATCATAAATTCTTTTTCTACAGTGCATCACTTTAAAAAAAGGATTTGAAATCAAACTCACATGACTGTGATAAATTATCCTATTTATTATGAGTGGTTCAGAGTGACTCAAATATGTACTAAGAGTATAAATTTTTAGGGCGATCATTTTCTTTTAGCAAAAGAAGTCAAAAAGGGCACTTTATAAAGCACACTGGAATCCATAGGAGATCTTAAAATATTTCCTTCCACTGGGAACCAGACTGACAAACAGAATGTCTTTAACTGATTTTATGAAAGTTTCTATGATGTTTTTGGCCATGAGCATTTTAGGAGGGACAATATTTACGTAAAAAGAAAAATTATTTAAAGTGAAATTATTTTTCTTTACAGTCTAGATTTTTACTGCTTGTAACAGTGTGATAACAAGATGCTTATGACCTGCATGGTAACAGGTTATTTTAGAATATAACTTTAAAGTTTCTAAACAATATTTCGTGAAGTTATAATGAAAAATACCTTCCACACAAAATTAAAAAGTGTGTTCTTCCCTTACTGTTCATCTTCCTTTGTCCCCTTGAACTCATGAATTAATGAGCCACAGCAAGCGGCAGGATATAAAAACTATTAAGAGTCTTCCAAGTATGTTACTGTACTCATTCAATATTCTGGACAACTGTTTTTATTTATTTTGGATTTTCTAAGTTTTGCTTCAGCCTCAAATAATCATAGCATAATAAACATTAAATATCCTCCTAGAAGTGTTAGGTTGTTGGACTCCATTTTGTAATTTTTGTTCCTACTAGACAAATCCTGCACTGATTTAACAGTTTAAATCCTCTGATGGGCCCATGATTTGACATGGTATTACTGACTATGACTTCCTGACTAGGGATGTCCAGCTTACTCACCTAGCTAGTGACCTCTGGATATGTGGTGAATATTATTAATTCATCCTAAATGTTTGGAACAGGAAGCGAGCATTCATGGAATAATATATAAATAAATGCATCCATGTCATGAAAGCTCCACAAAACTACCCACATCCTACATCTTACTATTCTTCAACAACGTGGCATAAATTATTGTAATCTTCTTTTAAGATCTCCCCATTGTTTCCAGTTGTGAAATCAGGAAAAAATAAATAAATCACTGCTGAATACTGTGATGCTGGTACACAGTGAGATGTTAGAATTTGCTACACAGTAGACCAATGCTACATTTCTAGCATAAGAAAAAATCCCTATTAAAACTACTTTAGACTGTCTGAATGAGATATACAAGATTAAGCCTGGAACTCCAAATGCTGAGATTTAATGAATGTGAGTATCCCCTCTCTTCTGTTGGATGTAAGGAAGAGGACAAAAAATTCTTTTAATTGTTTTATGAAGGCCCTGCTCAGATTTGGCAGTAAAATATGGGGAAAAACTGTCTATAGTTTCTGTCTAGGTAACTTTTATAAAACCCCACAATCATATTACAGTTTGGCAATGGCCACAGTAAAAAAAAGACATTTTTGGATTTTCTTGTCCTTGTTCAAAAAATTGTGTGGATCGACTACATGCAAACGTTTTACAGGTCCACTAGACTTGGAACTGAGTCTTGTCTTATAGACAGAAACTTCATAACACAGTTCAGTCACAGCACTGAGAATCGAGAGGGCAAATTCCCCATAGCCCTTAAATTCAGGATCCCATGAGAGTACTGACATCTATTTGCTAGTGCTTTTATCTAGGCTAAGCATCTCAAATGTAAGGCTACAGAAACAGATCTAGATACAAGAAGTGAAAATGTAGCAATTTTTAATATTGCTCTAATCAATGACACAAAAGATAATCTGTCTACAGAAGAAATGTTGAATAGACCACATATTTCCAAACTATTTTATTACAAAGTAATAGTGATAGCTTCTTTTTTTGACCTAGTTCCTTTTATTGTTCAACACTTCAGCACATTTAGAAACACAATCATCCATTGTATACTTGTCACATCTTTTGTAAAATGCAACACTTCTTAAAAAGGAAAAATACTGACTTTCATCCATTTTCCTTAGCCATTTATCATATTCAAAATTGTAAAAAACTTCAGAGATTCAAAATAGAAACAGCAGGCTTTAATCTAAATGCTCTCTATTCTAAAATGGGACTGAAAATAGTTTTGGGAAAAGATTTTGCACTTCATACAGTCAAGCTTGATGAAAGCAAATCTGAAGGATGGAAGGGTTTTCATAATACTGCAGAAAGCTGTCAGGTCTCTGCAATTCGTTTCCAAAAATCATTGCTAGGCAACGTCAGTACAAAACCTAAAAGTAATACACAAATTCATAAAAACAGAGTCTTATCAAATCCAGAGCACCTTCCCAATGGCAAACTCCATTCCCTTTAAAACTCAACTTACACTGGCAAAACTGTACTTTCAGTTGTCACTAAGAACCCTACCAACCATTCTCTTACTCATTGTCTACCTTATTTATGCTACTTGTGCCAATATAACTTAAAGCAGATTGTCTGTGAAAACAAAATTTGTATTTCTTGCCTTAATGTTTGTTGACAGAAGTGATGAATTGCATCATGTTTGTGGCAAGAGCATTCTACATTTTGATCCTTCAATAAAGCTTTCAACTGAACCACAAACTAGCTTTATACAGACAAATACACTGACTGATGTGCCTAATGAAAGTGACTATATCTACAGAAAACAACGACTCAACACACCTCTCTTGCACATTTTTAGCCTTCTGAGGAACAGGAAAAAATGCTCAAAACTGAGTGGAAGACAAAAAGTATACTGCTACTGAGAAATACTGTGAGGCTTAATTTGCAAACTCATTATAACTTCGAGTAACAATCTGATGACTGATTTCCAAGTGCATTAAAGCAATAAAATAAAAGTGTGAAATAATTTTAATAATGTTAAAATTCTCAGCAACGCCCAAAAAAAGACTAAATACAGTGAAAAGCAAGCAAAGCAAACCTTCCACCTACCAAGTGAAATTTCCACCCCCTCTAACAATGCCATTTCTGAAGCTCATATGGAGGAAAACGCATAAGTAGGGGCAAGAATTAAAATACGCCTGAAACTGGAAGCAAAATATGCTGGGAACATGTTACAAAATTTAAGGGAAAAAAAACCAAAACAAGTGTTTGCCCTCAGTTTCCTCTGTCCTTTCCAATAAGTACCTTTCTGAAATAGATGCTTTAACTTGGAGACACGCATCCCCTTGGATTTTAGCATGTTTTGGGGAAAGATGTGAAGACACCCGGTGGCCTGTGCACCCCCTGTGCTCGCGTTCCCTCGTCCCCGGCCCCACCAGGCAGCTGGTGCCTTAGGACGGCAATCAGAGGCAGGGGCGGAGGAGGAAGGGATAGTGCGCCTTTCTCCCACGGGTACACTGCCTCCCGCGGCGCCGGGGCCACGACGACTGCTCCGCTCGCCCCTCCGCGGGGTCCCGCTGGACCCTGGCGAGGCTGAGAACGCGGGGCGACCCCCGCACCGCGGCTGCGGTTCCTGCGCGCGTTCCGCTCTGCGGCGTTTCTATTTTCTAGAGGGCTCCGTAGCTCCCCCGTGACTCCCATCTCTCACACGGTGGAGGCTGAGGGAGCGCAGGCGGTGCTTCACCCGAGGCCGTCTCGGGCGCTGCGAGCCCAACGCCAGGCGGGGGAGGCGGCGGCGCCCCCGCGCAGCGCCCGGGGCTCCTGCCCGGCTCCGCCTGCTGCGGCCGGGGCTGCCTCCGCCTCCCTGGGCAATAATTAGCTCTAAACTATCTCAAATACCATCCCTGCCGCCGCTTCTCTGGGAGGTTTTTACGGCAGCCGAGCCTCCCCTGTCCGTTAGGATCGTTCTGTTCCCAGGATGCTGGGTGGCGGGAGAGGCGCGGAGCCGCAGGACACCGAAAAGTGTCCCCCACCCCTCCCCCTGCCCTGCCCTTGGACGCTGGCTCCGCGGCAGCTGGAGCAAGTTCAGCTTTTCTTCTCCCACAGCACTGGGGCTTGGCTGCCCTTAAAGAAAATTCTCTCCTAACAACGTGTCAATGTTACATTCCTCCACAAAGCAACTTCTATTAGGGGGGCTGGGAGCTTGGCACTGCCTCGCCACAGACTGAGAGCTTTGTGGCTATGCAAAAAACAAGGAGAGAGGGAACATTTCCTGCATTAAAATGCAATATCCAACGCTCGATAATTTATCCCCCCGTCCCCCACTCCCTCACGGCAGCTCTGAAGGCCCCCCTCGCCCATAGGTTGCAGCCAGAGCCCCCCATCTAGGTTCAACCCATGCCTTCCCTGCCTCGCAAGCCCCTAACGTCCTTCCCAAAATCACCCTCCCCACCCCGACGTCCCCAAAATGTCAGGCTAACACAAGAAGTATGTAGCAGAGGGACTAAGCAGAGGGCTGCCACGCTAATTGCTGGACCCCTGTCTTCACACCGTTCCACAGCCACCCCCTTTTTCCAGCAGGGACATGAAGCAGCTGCTGGGAATGACACATCAGCCCCCCCTCCCCCTCCTCGCTAATACTGCAATGAGATTCTGAGCCTTCATCTCCGGGAGCCGAAGCTGCCTGGAGAACAGGTGCAGCAGCAGCCCCCGGCCCCTTCGCAGAGCTCCCAGCAGGTTAAACCAGCATGTCCTGCCTGCACAGTGTCTCACATTGCCAAGTATCTCAGGCAGAGGGTTCACCCTGAGGAATTGCATTTGCTTTGGGTTTTGTTTTAGGTGGTTGAGTTCTGGCCCAGTTAGGACCAGGTGACCTGAACATGGAAATCTCTTGGTCTTTTGTCAGGTTGCCTGCATGCCTTTGGAAATGTTTTCCTTGCAAAGTCAAGGGATCATATCAAGAGGGCCAAGGTTTTGTATTTGGGTGGTTGCAGTAAAGAGGTGGTGAGGGGGAGAGTGATTCCTGGCTCACAACCTGTGGGAATTATTGTAAGTGAGGCCTTAAAACAGATGGATCTTACTTGTGAGGAGTTTCAACAGTGCTCAGCAGAACTATATGCTGAAGCCCAGACCAGTTTAGAAATGAAAATGCAGCCTTCCCTGCCTTGAGGGAGTGTGCATCTTCTCCAGCTCTTTTGCCTCGTCTAGAGGAGAGCCAGAGTGGAGAGCAGCTCAAATGAATGTGAGTATTAAGGAGAGCCAGCAGCAGGACTTACACACTGGCGTGGAATTCAGCCCCCCTCCAAGAAGCACCTACCTTCTTTTGGCGGCCTTTTGGCTTCTCTGGTGAGATTGCAGACCTGGGTGGTTTGGAGCTCCTGGGTCAGGCAGCCTTCCGTCTGCTCATTGAGGGGCAGCACCACGTTATTGAGCAACACCAGGGACTGGTCGTCTATTCCCCATTCTCCCAAATGCTGAGGGCAGGTGCATTTTGTATACATGATCCCACAGGACTCAGTTCTCCCGTTCTCGGATTTCAAGCAGCTCTCCAACCAAGTGCATAACACATGGCACCCAAACTGGCTTGGGCTCACCTTGTTCAACACCAAAAATTCAAAGAAGGATTTTTGTTCTTCTTCTTTTTTGTGTAATCCTGGGAAGTTGATAGGATAGACGCGACGTATCTGAATAAAATTCTTATCGTACTGCAGAAATACAAAAGCATTCTTGGAATTGCAGAGCTGCATTATAGAATGGTTATTCTTTAAAAGATCCTTTATTTTTTCATGGGAAAAATGATCGAACTGATAAGCCAAGAGGGAAAAGTTGGAGCAGCTGAAGTCCTTTTTGGAAAATTTCAGGTAAATACTATATTTGGTTGGATCTGGATTTTCCAGCGTCCAAGTGCAGTTTGTGAAGTTTTTAGGAAACATTTCACTTACAGAATACGATCCATAAATGACCCCCTTCACCAACGTGGAACACCAGAAGTCTTGGGCAGCATTAAATCCAAACATAACCAGTAGATAGGTGGAAAATATATAAATCAGCAAATTACGAACAGCCTTCATCCTATGTCATTTGGCCTGCAGGAGATGAAATGAAATAAAAATGCAAGTAGAATTCTTCACGCATAGAAAACCAAACTCCTTCCAATATTCGAGCCAGCTGTTTTCAAGCTTGCAGTTAGAACCCCTTTCAGAAAGAAGGGCAGGTAATTTTTATTTTATAACGCAAGGGCCGGGGTTGCCGCTGTGTTCACAGCGCCATCATGTGGCCACCGCGACAGACACGTCTTCCACAGGCAAATTAAAACTCAACATCTATTAGATTATTAATAGGAATGTCCTCTCCTCTCTAGGATGTAGTCATCCTGGCGTGGACTAGAACTGCTCAACTTAAGTAAAAGCCTAGATGCCTTACCTGACAGACCAAGAGAAGGGAAATTTATTTATTTATTTCTTCAAAAAAGTAAATAAGTAATCTGCTATACTCATATATGCATATGCAGATTTTCACCGGAATAGAACAATAAAGCCGGTAGCATATGTTGTTATACATTATTTTTCTATTAAGTCTGAGAGGTAACTGAAGAATTACAGCCATAATTTAAAAATGCACAAATTACTATTTGTTACAGATGGAACATTATCTCCCATATGCCTACATGCCTTCACCCCAGCCACCTGGTATATAGAGGTCTCTATAAAAAGGATATTTAGACAGCAAATACTGAGATTAATATATTAATAAAATTTTGACACTGCCAAAGAAACAAACAAAAACAGATTAAAGTATTGTTGGTCTGACACTACCACTAAATGCCAGCTTTTTAAGATAATAGTTTCAATGGCTTCAACCTCTAAGGATATATAAAATAGTTTACAGTATTAGTATCTACAACTAGCAGCTCTATATAGCTGGCAGTGCTACAGCAGGATCTCTGCATCTATTGGACTGCACTTGCCCTCTTTTTGCAAATATCTTCTACTGTCTGATTAGTTCCTGTGTTTTGCAGCCGTGGGCTTGAACAATGAAAGACATATTACATTTTCTCTGCTAGTATCTCCAAATAAAGCTGTTTTACTGCACCTGTCAACCCTCACAACCTCCACATGCTCTGTTCTCGCAACAGTGGCCTAGGTTGATACAGCAAACCTTAGTTATATTTATCTCTGTAACGATATAAAAAAAAAATCAAATTGACCATTTTCAGCATTAACCTTTGAGAAGTTGCTTATCTCTTACAAATGAGTAGCTTTTTGCTTTCTGCTCTTAAATGCAAGCAGAAAGCAGCGATACTAACCTAATTTCAAAACTCTCTAAATTGCAGTCTCTTCCACTGTTGCTCAGTAAGCAGAGGCAGACGTACACACAGGCGCTGTTACTGAGTTTTGATGTGTGTCTTTGCCTAGCTTTTCATCTCCTCACCAAACAGCAAGGCATCTTCTGTTTCCCATTGCGTAACACACAGCAAGTCACCGGATTAAACTCCCTTGAAGAGATTTTCGTATCTCCTAGATTATAATGCAAACTCTGAATCCTGAAATGGGCAAAAAGCACCACCAACTCTAACCCTCTTTATAGCAGAGGTTTAAAAAAAAAAAAAAGCTGAGCTGCTGCTGGGTCTATCCACACGATCAGATTTTCTCCTTTCTGAGCATCCATCTCAATGAATAACATGGTCCTCCTTCTCCAAATAGGGCTGGTACAGCATTTAAGGTTTTAAGAAAGAGAAACTTATTGGAATTCTGGAAACAATTTCCCCTTTGCTGAAGCACTTTGCAGGCAATGCAGTTCTGCGCAGTGTTATTCAGGATGGTGTAGGCGTTGAAAGCCAATGTGACAATAAGTGTCTAAATTAAGAATTCCACCCATGGAAAAGGATTAATTTTATAATCTGGAAAGCAGAAAGTGAGCTTATTTACTTTTCCGTTTGAAAAGGAAAAAAGCCTCTGACTTTTCCCATCCTGTGTAATATCTGCACTAGAAAAATAAAGACGTCTGCAGTGCTAGGCTGTTTCCTATGAAGAAATGTGATCAAATAGCCCTCATTTTAGTTGTGCATTTGTTCATACAATGCTACTTAAACACAACAGTGTCTTAATCTCTCTCTCTCTGTGTGCATTACACACACACATGTACAGAGACACACAAACTGAGTGTGCCGGCAGCATTTCAGTTAGTTTGCAGAATTGCTAGATGTTGAGTGAATCTGATCACTGAAAGGATTAGACACTCAGATTAAAAAGATCATTCTTGTCCATGGAAGAGGGGGTTAAAAAACGGCCACAGAGGTTTAAGGCTACCCATCTGGGTAGGGGGAGAATCCTCTTCTGCTGAAAAGAAAGGGGCATTTAGTTTGGATATTCCCCAAACTGATTTTCTAGGTGACACTGTAGTTTAGCCGAACATAGACGGCGCCATCACTCCATTTATTTTTTTTCCCCCAACAGAAGACCCACTGACTTCTCCTATTTTAACTTCCTATTAACCTAACATTCCTCCCCCCCCCAATCCAAATTACCCCAATCGTGCACAAACCTCAGGTTTTCTCGGTCTCGCTGGAAATTACTCTCAGGGAAGCAGACCTGTCTCAAGACGGACTTCTCTAACTTTTAAACTGCAGCGCTGAAGTAAATGCGGAGATCATTTCGTATGTGCTGTCTCTATCCTTCAGCAACAGCCTGTCCCCCTCCTCCGCCGCCTCCTCCCCGGAATCCCAAGCTAAAAGCTTTCCAGTCGTAATCCCTGGAAATGGGAAATGGAAATGCCCCGGGCACCCTTACCTTCCACTCCGAAAGCTGTCAGGCTATTTCTCTAAAACACTAGCACCACAGGCACACGTCCCAACAACAGTGATGGAGAGATTCCCCTTCTGACGGAAGCACCGTTTCCCATTTTTCCCGGCTCAGGTTCAAAACCAAGATTAAAAAAAGCAGCAGAAGATAAAAAACGCAGCGAGAAAATCCCCGCACGCCACACGCACACCCCACTGAGGAAAAAAAGCAGCTTTGGCTCCGGATCCACCAAATCCAACCACATGAAGGGGGAAGAAAAAAAAAACCAACAAAAAACAACCACCTCAAACCAGCGAGACTGCAGGGGAAAAAATGGAAGTGGCTGAGCAATCGAAGGGTTTTGTTTGTTTGTTTGCCTTTTTTTTTTTTTTACTTGAAACAAAGTCCCAGCACAGCAGCCCGATGCACGGCGATGCCAGGCAGTCGACGGTCTGAGAGAAGGACTAAGGCGCTAGTGCGGATTTGTTGGTGGGTTTTGTTGTTGTTGTTGTTGCTGTTATTACTAATAGACTTATTCCTCCTTCCTCCCTCCTCCTCCTCCCCCCCTCAGGCACTAATGGCCGGACAGCGGCGGGGGGGGTCCTTGGCTGCCGATGTCGGGGAGCGGTGTGAACGCTGCCGGGCGCGCAGGGAGTACGGCGGGAGCGAGAGCGCGTCTGTGCCGCTGCGTGTGGCTCTGGGTGTGCGCGCCCGTGTGCGCGCCCGCGCGTGTGCGAGCGCCCGCCCGCCCCCGTGTGTGCCGGGGCGTGAGTGCGCGCATGTGCGCGGCCCCCGCTGGGGGTGTCTGCGTGCGCGCCCCTGCGCCCCGCTCCGCGCGTATCCGCGCGTGTGCGCGGCGCGCCCCCGACCCCGGCGGACGGGCCCGCGGTGGTTTTCGCGCGTCACGGCTGCGCGGCCCCGAGCGCGCCCCAGAAACGCTGCTCGCCGCGGACGGAGGGGGCTGCGCGCTGGGGCTGCGCCTCGGCGTAGGAAAAACCCACGGGCGGGGAGCGAGGGAAATGGGGACGCCGGGGCGGGAAGCCGGCACTTGATCTCTCTCCTCTTATTTTTTCTTCCAAAGCACAACCCCCCCACTCGCCGCAGCCCCAGGAGCTGCCGGCTCGGCCCCGCGATGCAGATTAACTGATACAGGGCTCCCGGGATAAACCCGCTCAAACTGCCGCCCGCCTTTGACTGGAAACAATAGCAATTTCCTCAGAGCGGCTGCAATTAACGCCGCGTTTGTTCCCTGGCAGAGATAAGGCTGTGCCCGATCGCGGCTGCATCCATTAGCCCGGCCGCCGCCGGCCGCCCTCTGCACGGGAGGGAAGGGGAAGCCGGAGGGGTTCCCGGAGCGGTGCCCAAAGAGGATGCCCGGCGCGGGAGAGACGCTGTCCAGGCTGCGAGCGGAGTTTGCGAGGCGACAGCGACTGAAGTCGTCCCGTTATTGGCGGGTGGGGTCCGACAGGCGGGGGAGGTTCGTGGAAAGAGCCGTGCCACAAGGAGCACAAGGAGGGCATCCTCCTCCCCCGCCTCCTTTTATTTATTTATTTATTTATTTATTTTTTATTTTGCTACAGCTGGGTAGGGTTGGATATGCTTTTTTCTCCCTCCCCTCAGACTGTGTGCCTCCCGTTCCTCAGGGCGGGTTGGGTTATTCTCTGGCCTTTCCCTCTGGCGTGAGATATTGGGGCAGTCTACACGACAACAGAAATCCGGCGTGAAAATTAGGAGATGACATTTTAATAAATGCTGCTGTCAGTCAGCAGCTCTCAGCCTGGCTGCCGTGTGCTCCACTTACTGCCATTCTGTACAGAGCACAAGGCCCTGCTGAGGCTGTGGGGCAGTACAGCCCCTCCACACCTTCAAAGTTCATATGTAACATGGCTACACAACCTCCCACCCACTCTGAAAATGAACGTTTAAACTTCTGGAAAACTTCCAAATCAATCAGTCTGTTTTCTCCCCTACAACCCTGTTCTATACCCTCCAAGGTGTGAATTCCAGTAATATAGAGCTTTTATGATTACAATTACACGCTGCACAAATTCTGATCAGAGGTATTGCTGGTCACAAACCACTTGACCAAAATAAACAAAAGCACGGTTATAGCTTTTTACTGTATTTTCCATAGGTACAAGCTGTAAACCACATCCCTCATAGCTTTTACAATCGTACATACTTTTTGTCCCTGTTGTCAAAATAAAACAAATAAAACAAAAAATATCTGACCAAGGAAAATGTGAGAGATGTGCAGGATCTATGCCCAGCAAATGCAATGCAATGAAAACTGAACTGTTACTGGCTTAGAGATTCACTTCCATATTGGGTGACATTCCATGTGGGTGATCATCATGTTGCTTGAAATACTTCAGGGAAAGTTTGGTCCATTGACAGGGTGATATGAGGAGAACAAATCAAAGGTGTACATTCATGGCCAGGCTTCGCGAACGAAGATTTGGGAAGGGCTCTACCCACGTTTGTTGCAAGCGCGTTGGTGGCTAAAAAGGCCAATACGAGATAGGCATGTCCGATTGCAAAAGGCAGAGCAGAAAGACTCCTTAGATGGTGTATTCTGCAAGGCACAATTCTTTCTGCATTGTCTTTTCTCCTCAAGGGTGATCCTGCGTGCTTTCTCAAAAGCATCCACAGCGTTATAGATGGTGTGTCTCCAGGCCTCCCGATTGGAGGCCAGAGTAGACCAGTTATGGTGATCAATATGGCCAAGGCTGAGATGTTGTTTCAGGGAGTCCTTGTATCTTTTCTTCGGGGCTCCTCTCTTGCAGCAACCGGCGGCAAGTTCACCATAAAGCAAGATCTTAGGGAGGCAGTGGTCCTTCATCCTGGAGACGTGCCCTGCCCAGTGCAGCTGTGTTCTCAGCAACATGGCCTCAATGCTTGTGACTGCTGCTTGTTCTAGAACAGGTGTATTGGTCACATATTCTGACCAGTGGATGTTTAGGATTGTACGGAGACAGCGTTGATGGAAGCGTTCTAGGAGACGCAGGTGGTGGCGGTAGATGACCCGTGATTCAGATGCATATAAGAGAGTAGACAGCACTATGGCTCTGTAAACACTGATCTTTGTACTTTTCTTCAGGTGTTTATTTTGCCAAACTCTTTTATGAAGCTTTCCAAAAGGTGTACATACAATGCATTTAAATAGCATTTAAATGCATTTATTTAAATACTTTTTTCATCTCCTCTATATTAGATGAAGAACTGGGGGGTAAGTCACAAAAAAACTATCCTGAATGAACTGTTTCACCTGTTCCTATAGCATTGGCAAGTTGTAGCTCCTTCAATTATGAGTGGAAGTGAAAAAATAATAAATACACAATGTATGGTAAACTATTGTCTTTAGAAACCTCCTAGGTATTCCAACATGGTGATTAATTTGCACTTTTTAATTTTGTGAAGACATGGGAATGCTGGAGAGGAATCTGGGAGGGAAGACTCCTAAGCCTCTCTGTGTCTACAAACTGAAGGACAGGGTGGAAGTTGCACAAATCATACTTAGGTTAATGATGGGATCTGAAGAACAGAGGGATGGGAGCACAGAGCACTCTGCAGATTTCTTTACAAGATTTGCTGCGTTCACACTTGAACAGTGCAGGTTTTAATGACTGGAGCTAATTAAAATAGGCTATACCATTTTTCTGAGTACACAAATATCCATGATCCACTTGCAGGTGCCTTTCTACTTGAACTGAGGCCAACTTGAGAAATAATTTTGTTTGCCAGGTGTCACGCAACATTTGAGATAAGAAATACCTGGAATTTTGATAGTCTAGAAATGAGAGTCAGGATATGTTTAAGTTTGCAAAATATAAATAAGTAGAAATGGGACAATATGTTTGTTTAATTTGGTCATGCAGATCATTTGTGTTTGGAATGGTACTATTTGGTATGTACATTTATTCCCAAACTACAGTCTGAACAGCATATGTAAAGTGAACCTATACACATAATTTGGAAATATTGAGTAGATCCATCTTGTTTGAGTACTTCTATTAAAACCTAGGAATAATGTATTAATGCAATCCCACACTGTTTCATGGAAGGGCTGTCAGCCCTGCATGGTACACGTACCATCTGTACTACAAAGTATCAAGGCACTGAAAGATGTGTTACGTCGCTCAGTAGTAGTGTGGTAGGGATAGGCACAACATAGTGAATGCTAAATTTATAGTGCTGCTTTCTAGACTCAATGCAATTGTTTCAGCAAGATTGGGTTTGATCCAAACAAGGAAAGAGAGAGGAAAGTAATATTTTTGAGTAATCTCTGTATTAGTGAGAAAAATGAGTCTTACCCATTTTAATATGTTGGATGGAATAAGTTAAAGAGTCTGTTTAGTTGTTTGTTTGGTTTTGGTTTTGGTTGTTTTTTTTTTTCTCAATCTGCAATAGCACTTTGAGATCTTTGGGATCTTGGTGACAGCAGTTAGATGATTTCAGTCCAAATTTTAGTGAACATAGCACAAAATTCAACACAATTGGAATTGGAATTATAACTCACTGTCATTTTTGGGACAAATTTTAAAAGGAAGACCACAGTCTAAAGCAAGTGGCTTTGGAGAATGGTCTGTTCTCTCGTTCCATCACCTGTCACCCTTAGGGGGACTCTTCAAGTCAAGGTCACTGTTGCAGCCTTCAATGTCACTCCTTTGAGCAAGTAAGACAGTCTGTCTCCAATACTGAAGGCACACATTTAGAAAAAAAACTCATAAAAGTGTTTTTCAACAAAGACTTTAATCTTTTTCCTTAGTTCTTTATTATTATCACCATGTGTAACTGACTCCAGAGTTACAGGCACTTAGATATGTCCTTCTGTGTGCACAATATAAAACTTGCTATAGAGTCAACTTACAGGTAAGAGTTGAGGGATATTTTCACTGAGCCTTTTAGCTTATATAGAAGTGGCATTGGTCTGTTCCCCACATCCCACTGCACTCAGATATACAAGGCCCTTCAAAATCCCCTTTGGCAAGAATAGACTTTCTACTCTGCATTACAGATTCTGCTGCATTACACCAAACTGTATTTCCCTGCTATAAGTCAGGGAAAATTTTAAATCCAAAACTGATGTGACCATCTCAAGAGAAATGTTATTTAATTTAGTCTGAAGCAAAGAAATAAAATGGAAGATGCTGGCCGTATTACAGGTATTATATAATATAAGAAATACCTGAATATGAAACAAAGAAAAATATTTTGTTGCTCTAACATGTTGAGAGCAAGTGTAAATTGGAAATAATTTCGTGGACTTGTGTATGTTTTCTGGTTGAGGACGCTACAAACTATTAAGAAATATTGTATTTCCCTTTTCTGTTCAGATTCAAAGTGAATTTCGCCATTATTAGTTTTGTCTTTGTTATTAAGAGGAAAGATTAATTTAATAAATAATAGATTATGTTCTGCCTTCTCAATTTTAAATATATTTTGAACATTATATGGTTCAATTTAATTTTCTTAGAGAGGTGATTTGTATAGTCATAAATAACTAATTAATAATGCAGCACCAGTAGATGGTGCTCAAGAATATATACCATAACTGAGGGGTAGGGGTGAATAATAATTGAAAAATTTCAGAAAAAAATTTGATCTTCTTTTGAGAATTTGATTTTACATCAGAAAACAATTTTACCTTCCAAATTCAATCAAACTTTTGGTTGGCTGGCAATTTTCAAATTAAAAAGGTCAGTGATTTGCTTGCTTGTTGTTTGTTTTCATTCTTTGTATGACTTCTTCAGCAAAGATTTTAACAAGTACTTTTAAATTCTGCTTTTAGACTTAAAGATTTTAATGTTGTTATTCAGTCACAATAATTAAGCTTCAAGCAGTGAATTTTGTGCACTAGGTAGCACTAAGAGTATGGGCAGAAGGGGTCTGAATCACACATCAGGCCTGTGCAGCATCCTACCTCAGACAGTGGCCTTTGCAGACTCCTGAGGAAGGTGCAGAAAAACCAGAATATGACTGTTTTTGACAATCTGACTTCATAAAATCTCACCTAGTCTCCAGTATGCAGAGATCTATTTAAGTCTTCAAATAAGTTGAAGTTCCCCTGCAATACTCATTTAGCTAGTTTAACTTCATACGTTCTTGTTTTCCACATAAGCACCTAATTGCTTTCAATCTTACTTTCTTTTCTATCTCAACATTATCAAATAATGAGTCCCACAGCATAAATACTAAGTAAAAACTGATGGTATCACTTCTGTTAAATTTGCTACCTTTTGATTTAATGATGTGTCACCATACCCTTCTGCTAAGGCAGAGAGAAGTGAGATTCTGACTTACTGTCGTGCCTCTGTTTAATATCCTTTTAAGATATCTAAATCCGTTTCCACAAAAACATGCTTCTATAATTCTAGTCACTTTTCTCTTAAACCCTCCCTAGTTTTCTGATATCTTTCTAAGATGTAGAAACCAATACTGCACACAGCAGTTCAGATGGGGCTGCATCACTGATTTATATAACATTGTTTTTCGTTATCATCTCAGTCCTGTTCTTGATTAATTTTAATATCTTGCTTCTTCTGAGAGCTGCTACACTGAACAGAGATCTTCAGTTAGCTGTCTATTCTTTTTATCAGTCTCCTGTGAGAAACTTTGTCAAACAAGTTTAAATAAATTATGTCTGTTGGTTCTCCTTTGACCACTACAGCAGTTTACCAATGTGTTAAAAACATTCTAACTGATGAGTGAGGTGTCATCTTCCTTTGCACAGATCTATAATCTCATAGTCTTCTGAGTGTTTTATTTTCTTATTTTTAATTTGCCAGGTACAGATTTAAGATTTATTAATCTTTAATTCCGTGAATCATCCTAAACTCCTTTTATGACATGTGAAACATTTGCTACTCTCTTACCTTCCAGTAAAGGAGTTGTTTTTTAATTAGAGATTGCATAGCTCAACTACTCCTTGTTCAGAATTTTTAGTCCTGCTTTTCAAATGATTGATTTGTTCCAGCACCTCTTCATCTGATAGTACCTAATTTTTATTACCCAAGAGTAGATATCTTCCTAACATCTTCTATTGTGAAGACTGATGCAAATAATTCTGCTATGTTCCTAGCAACATCCTTCTCTTCTTTAATTGCTGTCTTTATTCTGTGAAGTTCCCAGAAGACATGGTAACTCTTAAAAGTTTATTGCTTTTGATATATTTAAAGGGGTTCTTTTAATTTGTTTTTATGTTTATATTTTCTATGCTTTGTAGCAGTTATCTTTGCTATTCATTTTTCCTTTTTTTTTCTCTTTACTATTATAACCTGTGATCATTTCCATCATTTTCTGAAAGCTGCCTTTTCAGATTTTGACAATTCCCTGCTTAGCTCAAGCAGCATCACAGATCCTTTCATTTCACTTCACTGGTTTGCAACTTACCTTCCTTGTTTATCTCCTCCCCTCCCCATATGTGCATTTATCAGTGGAAATATTCTTGGTTTTGTGAGCAACACAAATGCCACATCTAAGGATACTAGAGATGGTTTTTTTAACTAACATGCATTCTATTGAAGATCTCTGTCCAAAACTTAGTGTTGTGGCATTTTTTATTTATCTTATCTCTTTCTAGATGCATTTAACCTCATTATTTTATGACCACTTTATGTTTTATTTTGGATATCCATAATCCTTGACTTCTTTCTGCTTATTGTTATTGAAGTCTAAAAGTATGTCTAAATTTTATTTTACTAAGGGTCTCCAGCTTACCAAACTGAGCTGGTTGATTTAAGGCTGTCTTATGTCTTCCAAGGTGACACTGATTTCTCAGAATAGCTTTCTTTCAATTGTTCAAGAAACTATATTTGTAAACTTTGCCTGATTTGTTTCTAATTGGGCAGTATAAGATTTATTATTATCCTGTTTTCTTACGTTTTCTTGCTTTTTATCTTATTCAATGCTGCAATCTTAGTATCCTAGTTGTGACCTGTATTCTTTGACACATGTCCTCCTATGCCCTGGGCTTCCATTCTGAAGTACAGACCTCTTCACTTAAAGGTTTTTTTCACACCACAATTTATTGAGTCTTTTATGTACGGAGCAAAATTCCTCACAGAATTGGTTAATTCTGTTATTCTGGGAAAGTTTACAACAAGGCACTGTTGGGTACTTTTAAAGTTTTTTAGTATTTATCCAGTAATTTTCCTATGTTACTACACTTCCATTGTGACAATAACATAAAGCTTTCTTCTATTGGAAAGCCCTTTATTTTGCTTATTTTGCTTTTAAGTTGTAATTTCACATAAATAATTGAAGTTCTTTATTTTGACCAGATGTCATTCTATGGCACATTTCCTGGATTTGTGCTTCTTCGGTTGCATTTTAAATGGATACTCAAAAGTATTTGTATTACCAGTTACATTCGTAGTTGATTGGTGTTCTTTGGCTCTGTTTATCAGATGACCAGGAAATGTTTTCTAGTCCTTCAATCTATGAAATCAGTATTTTCAATAATTTATATCTTGCATATATAATGGTTATCATTTGAAAACAAACTTGTCACTATTTCATGTATGTAGTCTGGTGGTGACACTAACTAGTTGTACTGTTGTGTGACTGTAAAGCTAGGAGAAACTCACTGCAGTCCCTATACGAGGGCTATATCGTAAACTTTACAAAATTAACTGGAGAATATTTATGCAAAGATCGAAATAAAAAATAGGGCCACTGTTTTCATGTTAATTATCTAAATGCACTGAAATCCTCTTTATACTGGAAGGAGTACAAATATTTTAAGAATGCCCTTTCATCTCTGATGTTATTAATCTACTCTAAAATATTGCCTAGTCATTAATCAAATTGAACTGTGATAAATACAAAAAAACAGCCCTGTGTCTTTTTGACTTGCTCTACTGAAAGGAAAGAAATTCAGAGTTGATACTGACTACTTCTTTAATAACCTTCATTTTCCTTATGTAGGCTGGGGAAAAGTGATTTTGTGTACTTTATGTGTGGTTAAGATCACTAATCACAGAGTGCAGTGTTGAAAAATGCCATTTTGTGTTGAGCTTTTCCTTCCATTAGTGAAAAAGAAGGACTAATAATCATGTCTAGAGTTTAACTTTCTTCTGTAAGAGTTCAGAGTTTAAAACTGTGGTGGTTTAACCCCAACTGGCAACTAAGCTCCAGACAGCCGCTCAGTCACTCCTACCTCAGCCATGCTGGGGGAAGAATCAGTAGAGTAAAAGTGAGAAAGCTCATGGGTTGAGATAAAGACAATTTAATAGATAAAGCAGAAACTGCATATGCAAGGAGAGCAAAAGCAGGAATTCATTCACCACTTCCCATGGGCAGGCAGCCGTTAAGCCATACCCAGGAAAGCAGGGCTCCATTAGATGTAATGATTGCTTGGAAAGATAAACGCCATCACTCCAAATGTTCCCCCCTCCTTCTTCTTCCCCCAGCTTTATATACTGAGCATGACACCATATGGTTTGTAATGTCCCTTTGATCAGTTGGGGTCAGCTGCCCCAGCAGTGTCCCCTCAACTCCTTGTGCACCCTCAGCCTCCTCACTACTGGAGTGGGGTGAGGAGAGTTTGAAACCTGCACTTTCTCCTTCTCATAGCTTGCTAAGCCAGCAAAAAGGATAGCAGCATTTGGTTAGGGCTAACAACAATTTTTTTTATTCCTCTTAGACCTCATTCAGGGACTCAGTCCACAATGTCTATTCAGCATGAAATACAGAAAGAATTTTGTAAACTAGGATCAGAATTCAAGTGACTCTTTTTTCTCTTATGTCTTTGGTTCTAGTAAGGGTAAGTAAAAAAGGTATGGCATTAATGCTTTACTGCTGCTGACAAAATACTTTCTTTTTAAAAGAAAGTTTCTATGAACCTTATTTGATGGGAGGATTCTGAACTGTGTATTCTGAGCATCAGGAAGTAGTAGTTTGAAATTAATTTTTGGAAAGTTTCAGGAAGGTCTCTTGCAGCAGTATCTCAAGTTATCTGGGGCTTTAGGTAGCCCACCACTAAGCATGTTGACTTTTTGAGGTACATAACTCTTCCCAAGAACCATAATGTAAGGAAAAACTTCATCATAGCTCAGATTTCCAAATTCCATGGTAAAGAAATAGGAGTTGAAGTCTTACCATAGTTCTTCCCTGCATGCTTATTTGATCCAAATGCACACATTTTTATAAAAATTAAATTAATAAGCTGAATATTTAAGGATGGTATTTTCTCAAATACCCAATATTTCCATGGAAAGGCCATTCAAGGTTTGGCTGTGTTAACCAGGAAGCTTCACCCTGGGAAGGAAAAAAAGTACACTTTGTGAGACTATGATACTACAGACTCAAAAGTGGCAAGGAAAGACAGGCTGGGGATTGATTATTCCCTGTCTAGTAGCAGGCATCATAAAAAAGTGAAGGAGTCATGCTCAAAACAGAGGAGGTGATTGTTATGCAACAGGTAACTGACCTTTGAAACTTCTTATAGATAATAAAAATATATATTTAAATAAATAAAATACAAATTTTCACAGACTCAGGGTCAGACTGGACAAGCATATGAAAGAGAGATCCAATGATGGTGGTGATGATGGAGTTGTCAATAAGTGTGCAAAGTCATATGTGCTTCAGGAATTTCCCTGAGCTGAAAATAGTTGTAGATTGGGAATGTATTAGGAGAGAAGCGTGTTCCTCCTTCAGAATTTATTTACAGTCACTTCTGAAAGAATGTGGAGCTGGGTAAAACTTTAGTTTGGTCTAGTATGACTGTTTTCATCTCCACTCTTTTTGGATATTTTAAGATTGACAGAGAGGTAGATTTTCAGAGGTGCAGATCATGGAATCAGTTGGAATTTGGAATCAAACACTGGACATTAATGTTCAGAATATCAAGACATCAGTATTTCAGTTTTAAAACGTTGGTTGAGTGCCTATAATTGCTAAAGTGAGTGCTCACATTTAAAAATTTGAGGATATAGTTAAGACTTAGATCAAATTGAGATCAGAGAAGAAATTCTCAATTTATTTTTTCTCTATCTGACCACCATTAGTTTTGTAAATGGAATAATGAAATGCAAACACAACATATATTTAGCATTATCTTCATTTCCCCCCATGTTTTAAAAGAGGATGAAGCTATGTCCTGTTCTAAAATTGTTCAGTATCTAAAATCTCATTGAACGTGGCAAGGGTTATCTTCAGCTAAATAAATGTTTTAAAATTTGGAATAAATGTGTATATGTCAGAGTGACATACTTTATAATTTTCGAAGAGGATATTTGGAAGAAGAAAAAATATACTCTCTTGACCTGATCACTTCCTTGACTGCATGGTGGGCATCCAGAGT
Source organism: Pipra filicauda (assembly GCF_003945595.2). Classification (NCBI taxonomy): domain Eukaryota; kingdom Metazoa; phylum Chordata; class Aves; order Passeriformes; family Pipridae; genus Pipra; species Pipra filicauda. The sequence continues at coordinate 1,339,021 of NW_024103696.1, forward strand.
ACATTGCTTTGTTGAAACAATTTGTTTATAAGTTTATTTATATGTCAGACACACTTTTGACATCACATTATAAAAATTATTATAATATCTGAAAAAGGGAGAACATCACACAATAATAGCCAAAGGCGTGAATGTCAGAGCTGCTTACTGACGTGGCTAGGACTTCTCATATGACTGTCAATAAGGGTTGCATAGTCCACAGTTCTACAAAGAGGTGCTGTGAGGCTCAAGTACTTGGGGAAAACAGATGTGAATGTATCATTCAAAGTTTAAGAAATGCAGATTTTTGGATATGTTAGATATTTGAGAAATAGCTGAGTTTACTTAATATTCTAAAGGAATGTGAAACCTGAGTTAGAGATTTGTATGCTGGCAGTAGCTCAGCTCATATCAGTGGCCTTGTATCAGTCTAAAACATATGTGAGAATAGAATCATGCCCTTGATATGTACTGTGTGCTCAAACTGAAGAGTGAAAGGAGAGGAACACATTTATATTACCAAAGGGCAATATATTTTGTGAAAATGTGAGGTATTAATGTAGAGAGCTGCAGGTGGCTGTCGTCATTCTGAAGAGATACATTTTTGACTACACTATCCAAAATATGAGAGATTGCAAGAAAAGGAGTTCCCAAATTGTCAGGCACAAGAAAAGAGTATTAGGAGGGTGGAGGATTGTTGTGTTGGGGTTTTTTAAAGATGAAAAATTGTGTTTGGGTGAGTGGAACAAAATTGCAGAGATGCACTAATTTATATAGCTATCTACCACTGGATCAGAAAAGGACAATAAATAAAGGGAATTAACCCCAATACAGTATATAGCAACTACACTAAATGTATTATGTCTACTGCTAAGAGTTATAGGCTTTTGTGTTTCATACATTCTGGCGGCGTTCTCGGTCCTCTCCTGCCAATAATGGCTGATTGTACTGAAATATTTTTTCCCCTCTATTTCTCCCTTTCTTTCTCTCTTTTGCCTTTCTTCCTTCCTTCTTGTATGCACACTTAAATCTCTTATTTCACTATTGTTAATCAGTGAATCCTAGACCTTTTACTGAAGTTATGTAACTAAAAGTTGCTGGTGAATGATTTATTGTTCTGTTCTCGATGAACATTGCTGACTGTTATCACAGTAAATGTAAGTGGTGTCACTGAAGTCAGCAGATCTATGCTGAATTAATCGGCATGGATTCTGGTCCTAAGAGTCATAATTGATAAAGTCGTTTGTCTGCTTGCAACAAATTCCTGAATGGATGGCTCAGTATAGGTTCCTTCAAACTGACTTAACTGTAAATTCTGTGTGTTTTAGAGGGTGTCAGGTTCAGACAGAACAACTCAGATTCAAAATTTACTCAGTCTTGCTCTCTGTGACATGATAGCTTACCAGGGTAGGAATTTAAATTTAATTAAATTTTGAATTTCCAGTGTATAGATATCTGATTGATTATCTGATCCCCTATCTCAGATTTTCCAGTGGTACCTGTACCACAACGTGACTTTTTTCACTGGCAACTGCATCCTGTTTATTGATTTACCTGCCTGAATGCACACATATGATTTCCTAATATAGGTGTGTCTATGAAGAGAGTATAAGATTTTTGAATCTATCTGAACATTTTTTAGCTCTTACAAGCTCATGTCTTAGCTGCTTGTGAATACATGGGCTTTTGTGCATATGGAAGTAAACATTCATGTATGTATAGGATGCATATAATGTCTGTATGTCATGTATAAATAAATGTAGGCAAGTGAATCCTTGCTTTCTATGTCAGGAAGAAATTGGGTTATGAATGTCTTTATCGCATGAGAACATGAAATCAAAGGCTACACACTGATATCAAAAAACCTATTTATAGTATTATTCTTCATAAACTTTATTTTTGTTTATTAGTATAGGATTTTTTTCTGTGCTTTATTTTTTTGTGTGTCATACTAGGCTTTTAAAAATAAGTAGGTTACCATGCAAAAAGGAAGCCAACAAATGTAGTTTCAAACACTACACTGTGCTGTATGTTCAAAAATGATACAGGGTTGAAAAAAATCAGTAGCCTGTTTTCAGTAAAATGTTTAGATAGAATAATATTTCTATTTTATACCCATTTTAAATATGTGAAAGAGACTGAGAAATATATAGTGATGAAACTACTAAAACATGATATTCAAATATACTGACAAGAAGCTGTTCTAATCTCTTCCTTTCTTTTATATGCCTCTACTGGCTTCTTCTCTCAGTATATTTCATACAATCCTTTCATCCCACTTACAGAGCCTTGCCTAATCTTTTCTCTTATAGAGTTCTTTCACCCATTTTTCTCTCTCAACCATGTATTTCTTCTCTTCCATGTGTTTAGTATTTCTTCTCATGCTTCTCTTCCTCCTGTGCTACTGCATCTATAGTGTTAGAATATCTTCTGTATTCTAATTTTACACTCTATTATTGCTCTTTGAATTCTATTCCCACAGTATTGTTTCAACTTTTTGGAAATAGAGATAAAAGATGAAGGCTATTTTTTATTTAAACAGCAACTTTCTGAAGTTACCTGAAGACATCCAACAGTGAAGAACAAGGTTCCTTCTTTGACTGTTTCTACAAGACGTGAGTATTTCTCAGTCCCTTCCTCCCAACATTCCTCAGAAAACTGGTCCATCAATGGGATATATATTGGAATTAATATACCCAATTTTGGACAGATTGCTAAAACGTAGACAGATGGAAGACATCTTATATGTAGATGTCCATATCTGGGCTGCTCAGTCTCTTGGTATGATCAACAAGTAGAAACAGGGGATTCTATAATATTTTTCACTTAATCTTGCTGTAGATCTCAGAAGTATGTTAGATGATTCACATGCTGATAGTTGCTCTTTTCCCTGTTCAGATGTAAATGTCTGAAATTATGTGAAATTAATCTTGTTTCTGCTGTCTCTGACAGTAGATAGTGGGGTGGTAAAAGTAATTCTCTGCTTGACTCCCCAGTTTCTTTGGGTATCCTCTTTCCTATGTCTCTTTTTGTCTATAATTTGAAAGGAAGTCAGACCTTTTATAAAATTTCTCTGCTAGAGACCTGACATTTGTAACAAGACATACTTAAGTTGTGCCTTTGAACCTGTTGAAGAAGGTCTCTGATGCGAGATCTAGTCCTGTTAGTCTGTGAGAGAGGAAGAATCCTCCCAAGTCCTAGTAAGCCATCAGAAAAATGTCCACAACTGTCTCAATATCTTGTCCTTTTAACAGCGTAGTTTTCTTGACCCTGTTTCCACCTTCTCTTCCCACCCTGTATCTCTTGGTGTTTCCAGTGGCCCCACACTAAGTTGGGGTAGGACATCACTGCAGCGCTTGGGTCACGCTCCTATGCCCTCCTGCAAGATGCTGAGTGTGTAAGGACCAGCTAAGTGCTCTGACTCCTCCTGCTGCATGCTTCATGCCTGGCAGAAACCCCAGGGAGTGCTGAAGCTCAGGCAGCATCTCTGTGTTGCTGCAGTGCTTGCAAGGCACGTGACTGAAAACCACCACGCAGTCCCTGTATGTATCCGCTGTCAGCCGCAGGCTTGGTACAGTATAGACAAGCCCAGCCTGTGCTTTGGTGTCCTCCTTGCCTGGAAACAATCTGCCACTGTAACCCTGCCCATAAATTACCAAAAATGAAAAGTATGAATGACTAACCATTGATCACATACCTGTGAAGAGGAGTTCTTATGATCTGAGGAGAGTCTTTACAAACATTCCTGAATTCAGGGGGTATGTGGCACACCTCAAGTCAGGAAACAACATACCTCGTTCGTGTGAAGTGTTCTGATACCTACCCTCCCAAATGTTGCTGGAGAAGGACTTCCAGGAGTAAATGTCTGGCTTTTTCCTGATGGTCTATTAAAAAACCTTGATGATATTCTGGATTCACTCTCTTTTCTCTGCTTGTCTTCATTAATGCAGCACTGTTCTATCTTTCCTTTTTTTGAGTTACTGTCTTCCAACATTCTTAACAAGTTTTTTTTAAGCTATGAACCCTTTGAGGCCAGGGACATGTCTTGTTAAAATTTGAGAAGTGGTGTAGAAGCAGTTTTTACCATGCTAGAATAAAATTGAAAAAATATTCGTGAGATGTAATAAAACTCTGAATTCACATACATGGTCGCAGTTGGAAATGTCCATTTGAGAGCAGAACAAACTGATACTTGCAGAATAAGGGGCACAGTCTGCAAAGGTCTGGCCTGATAACTACACAGTTTATAATTAGTAATAATGCTCATACTTTACATGTAACTTATAGAAAGGAGAAAATTCACCATAATTTCTTTTTTGTTGTTTGTTTGTTTTTTGAGTTTTTTTTTGTTTAAAATATTTGGTTTGTGATACAATAATGAGTACTGGTATAAATGGTGTATTGATTAATTAACACTTTATGATTTGAAATCTGCACATTTTTCTTCAATCTGATCTTTATTCTACAAAACTCCATTGAGCAATTAACTTTAATATAGTAACTGCTACTAAGCACTTAGAAATAAGGATGTAGGTGGCATGTCTTGTGAGGTGCCAACTGGCATTAATTATGAGGTTGAACTTTCGCACTGAAGTCCTACTACCTCTGTGGTTTTAATATAGAAGCTGTGTCCCTTATGAAAACATTTTTTAAAATGTTCACAGATATTTTTCTTCCTGTTGTATTTTTGGACACAGGATGTTAATTAGAAAACTTTAAAATTGTACTTGTTGCAAAGAAAAAGGACTAGAGGTGTTTCATATATAAGAAATCTCAACCATTTCTATAGACTCAAAATTAAAATAATTGTAAAGCTCAGTTATTAATCACATGCATTTATTAACAATAAAATTGCTAATACTTCTATTATTCATCCATTTGGTGAAGCAGATGAGGGATGAGGCACTCATGCATTTCGTTGCTTTTAAAGAATGTTATGGTGTGCTCCAGTGCACTTCAGTTCAATTTTTCATGAAGTATTTATTTTTACCAGACTACATTTTAATACATGTATCATAAAACCATAGAATAGTTAGGGTTTTAAGGGACCTTAAAGATCATCTAGTTCCAACCCCTCTACCATGGGTATGGAAACTTCCATTAGACCAATTTACCCACAGCCCCATCCAGCCTGGCCTTGAACACTTCCAGGTATGGGGACTCCACAACTTCTCTAGTAAACTGGTTCCAGTGCCTCTCCAACCTGAGTAAAGAATTTCTTTCTAATATCTAATCTAAATCTATCTTCCTTCAGCTTAAGTCCATTATCCCTTGTCCTATCACTACATGTCCTTGCAAAAAGTTCCTCTCCAACTCTCTTGTTGGAGTACCCCTTTAGGTACTGGAAGGCTGTTCTAAGGTCTCCCCAGAGTCTTTTCTCCAGGATGAACGACACCAACTCTCTCAGCCTTTCTTCATAGAAAAGGTGTTCCAGCTCTGTCATCAACTTAGTGGCTCTCCTCTGGATTCTTTCGGACAGGTTAACATCTTTCTTTGTCATGTTAAAGGAAAGCATTTTTCCCAGTTTTATATTAACTTACTGCTTTGTAAGTTGAAACACTTGCTCACTTGCTATTTATTCCAGCTGGTTGGTAGTAAGGTAAACATAAATGTAAAAACTGAGTTTGGAATAAAGACATGGCAGTGGAACACACACAGTTTTTATATGTTTCCTGACAAATCAGATGGAGAAATAAGTGAAGAGAGAAATGGGCATTATTGCCTGAAATGGGAAGGGAAATGGAATAGTTAAAAAATATTTCGCCTAAGATTTATTTTTTTCCCAATAACATTTTGCCATTGAGAAGAGAACATTGTACATTCAGCTCATGCCACAAAATTCAAAGGTATTGTCCTTCACTGGTTGATTGGACAGTTGCTGCTTGACTAAGCCATTTGTTTGTCAGTGGACAAACAAATTGTTGACCATTGGATTAATGGAGTTCCTGTAGTAAAAGACATACAAGGGAAAACAGCACAGGTGTCTTTAATCAGAAATAGAAGTAAGGAAATTGCTGTAGTGTATTTTACAATAACAGTTTATAATACCCAAATGAAGACACAAACTTTTTAAAGAATTGACTATACTTATTTAAATTATCTGGAAAGCACTGGATTAGCATTCTTGATAACTGCTTACTATTTACCCTACTCTGATCACAGCAGTGTTTGCCTCAGCTCTATGTGTCTTCCATCTAACATGACTCTAAGGAATGGGAATTGACAAGAATTGCCTTTGAACTCAAGAGTATCACAGTTAGTCTGCAACCACCTGTACTGACCTAGTCAGTAGGTAACCAAGATGTTTGTGGATTGCATTCTGTCTCAAGTACACAGCTGAGATACACACTTTTGCAGAATTGACTTAGACCAATATCAAAGTGAATTGCTGAGAGGCCCAGCCCTATGATGAGTGAGGAGCTAACCTACAGGCTACACTGTGAGGTAAGTACCACAAATACAGGAAAAGAACCTTGAGCACAAGGGAAGGACTTTTTTGTTTGCTTGTGTTTCTTTCCTTAAAGAAAGTAGGCTGCCCTGTGCAGTTTTCTTTTTGTGTGAAAACCTGAATGGACAAATCTTGCCTTGATTTGCAGCATTACCTTGAGGAGCAGATTGGTTATGACATTCTCTGGTTGATTCTCTATAAGTGTAGGGCCATGTGCTATGGCTACAAATTAATTCAAGCGATTTCTAGCAAGAAACCTGTCCCTTGATTATGTTGACTTTCTTCCAATCTTCATCTTCCCTTCTGACTCAGCAGTCAGTGCTCACTTAGGAGCTGAATCTGGGTGAGTCGATAGTCTTCTGCATGATGCCTTGAGCAGCTGCTGTGAAGAACCACAGGGCACTGAGGAGCTGGAGACGAGGTCCCAGTAGCTCTTTGTCAGTTCTTTTGCCATGAGGTCCATGAGTGAAAACAGTGAAGGTATTTCACTGTACTATATTTCAAATCCCTTGGAAAAAAAAAGTGTACAGATTACTGTCTCCTAAACTGACACCATGAAGGAATGTCTTCATTCAAATCTTTTGTTTCCTACATACCTAGAGTCGTATGTGCGCACACTTCATTCACATGACCCTAAAGAAGACTTTCTTCCTCATCCTTCTTTCTTCTGCAGGGTGTGTGATGTGTGTTTGGGTGTCTGTAGATTGAGCAGCTTTCTAGTCTTGACTCAAAGGAGACAGTGAAGGACATTATGATGTGTCTTAGTCATTAAACATGGGAGAGTGGAAGCTGAGATGCTGTGTTCAAGAGTTCAGGTGAGGTGAATCTACAGTCTGTAAACAGAGCATATCTTCAGTTTCAGACATCACCACCAACAGGACGTTGGAAGACAGTGGGAAGGGGCAGGCAAATGTCACCATTCCAGGTTTCTTCCTCTGTTTCCAAATTGCTTCAAAGATGCTAGTACAAAATTAACTAGTGTCTACCCTGTGGTGAGACAGGGTAGATCTGTCAGATATATCCCAGAACAGGTTTTTACAGGCATGCTGTGAGAGCCTGTGGGAGTGGTGAGATGTCTGAAGACTCCTTGTTTGCTATACTCTGTGGATGTGCCTGGGATATGCTTGTATGATTATGAAGGCCTGAAGAGAACACACCGTACGGGGTTGATTTTTGGAAGTGGTTGAAGCATGCTATAGTCACAGACAACCCAGGTAATGTAGTGTTCTGTATGAAAACCTCTAATTAGGGATTATACAGGGGTAGGGATAATACACAATGGGCTGGGTTGCTTGAGTAATGAACGCATGCACACGTTTTCTCTGAGAGAACTGCCATTTGAATTGAATTAAGAGTTCTTTTTCCTTATTTTTTCAGTATTTGGCATATCTCCACCACTGCCAACATAAGACATGTCACTTTGTTCTCTGGGTTTTTTGTGTTATCTCTTTCATAAGAATGAGGGATGAGGGGTGGAAGCAATTTCCTAAAGTTTGATTTCAAGAGGGAACAAATGTCCAGACACTGTGAATGAAACAGACTTACATTATTTTACCCCCCTCCCCCTTTTATTGTATCTAGTTTATTTTTAAATAGTTTATTTTTAAATAGTTTTTTCTCTTTTTTCCATTTCACTCTTCTCTCATGTAAAGTGTTTATGATACCACATTGAATAATCATACCTTTTTCAACTGTAGATTTGAAATGTTGCAAAAGATGTCATAGTAACTGTATTCTATAGACACCAAGATGTTAATTTATTTTGCCAAGGTAACTAAGGAGGGAACAATAATAAAAAAGAGAATAGAAAACTTTTTCCTTTCTCTATTCTTCAATGACAACCTGGGGTGGTCTTAGTGCAGAACCATGACACTGGATGCAGAAAAGCTGGAATGTGTTCACAGAAGACATCGAACAAAACTAAAATCTTCTATAATAGAAAGGAAATGAATGCCCTGACCTCTTTATACATCTATGCACATTTAATTTTATTCATAGGAGAAATTTCTCAGATCTCAATTCATTTGGTGCATAAAGTTAAACAGAAATTTAAGTGGCTTCAGGATGCAAACATTGTGGATAACATTAGCATTATCAAGGTTGTTCTCTGTTTTCTTTCTGAACCCATACTCTTGACATTTGAATTTTGTTTCCTTTTTTTCTTTTTTTTTTTTTAATTGGCTGTCCTTCATAAAGACTTGTTATTAGATAAGGCAATGGCTAGTCCTATGAAAATCTATGAATATGGGAAAGTTACAGTTTACCATTAAAACAAACAGCCTTCCTGCCTTCTATATAAAGAATAAGTCTTAGTTTAAGTACATAAATACTCGGCTTTTTTACAGGGCTCTCACTCATGTCTTTTTGCTAATTTGTGTGTTTTTACTACTTTAATATATTTTGCAAGCCATTTTTCAAGGTAAAAATTGGTATAACTAAATTTACCTTTGAAAAGATTAAATGTAAGTGGTTTAAAATGGATAGTTTTTAGGGAACACCATCTGGTACGTGGTTATTAAAAAAGCCCATGAAAATATTGCATGACAAAATTCATATGCAATTAAATTAACATAAAAACCTAAATTAACAAGTCAGTCCAAAATACTGATTATGATTAATTTTGTCTGTAAGTTTGCATAATTTTGAATCTCTGTTATGACCCCTGGTGAGATGTAGAAGGGATTTTTGTAGGACATACAATATAGCAGTATTTGAGGGGATTAGTAGTACTTGAGGGGATAAGAACCAACAGAAGTCACTCATAATTTTGTCTATCAGGTTACCCTATTAATAAACATCTATAATAATGAAAGATTTGCAAAATTGGATTTTGAGGAGGTTAAGTGGGATTTTTATAAGCTCGCTTTTTATGAGTGACTTAGAAGTACACTGAAAGTTATGATGGATATGAAATTACTATGCATTAATGTATTAATACTGAAGATAATTCTTGGACATTTTATTTTGCTGGCATTTCATATTATTTTTGCACTATTTGATGAAGTTACCTTGGTCACTGAAATCCCATTGCTTTATATCTGTGGTGAGTTATGAACAGTCCCTGTAGTATTAGACTGATTAACTTAATAGGAAGCTATGTGCAAAATAAGCAAAAATAAATAAATAACTAAACAAAGTGCACAATCCATCCCTGTCAGCATTCCCGAGACATTAAGTGAAGGACAGTATTGCAATTTCTTAGTGTCAGCAATTCTGGGTTTTTTGACAAGGTGCAAACTTTGGTTTGACAGAGGTAGTCATCAAAGTGCTACAACAGTTAGCAAATACCTTTATATGTTTTGATTTCTAGGAAATCGAAGGTCAGTTGTTACAAACTGCTTAGGGAGACAGGCTGACAGGAAGATAAAGGGAGAATGCTCCAGGAGCTGAAAGATGGAGGCCTTCATATGTTCTGAGAACAGTGCGTTCTGCTAGAGAAGCTAAAGGTGTGTGCAATGAGACGGGGCTGCTAAGGCAATGTTCGTGAAACTACTAAAATTCTTTCTTCTTGTATGCCAGCCTAATGCCCCCTTGTAGCACAGACATTATTCAGGGGTTCATCATTTAGGGATGTCCTGCAAGAGTAAATATGAGTGTGATCCTGCATATGTAAAACCCTGAAAAATGGCTCTTAATAGTTTCAAGGCAACTTTTAATAAGAGGGGAAAGATTTGATATGTTCAGAAAAGATGACAATGATAGGGGGATAATAAATAGTGCTAGCAATTGGGTGAACAAAGAGGGTGGGAATGACCCCACAGGACTCCAGGCAAAGTTGGGTGTCTGATGTCACATGAGCACTCACATTCATTTTTTGACCCTATCTCCCTTAGATACAGGTCCTAGCGTGGGATGTCTCCCTTCCTTGATCTCCTTTTTTTCAGTTAATTCACCATGGAGGCAGCCTAGTGAACTAGTTTGGATCAACATTTTACATGACTGAAATGAGGCAAGATAAGCCACACTTAAAGGTCATCAATTCTCTTTCCACAGTCTTCCCCTCTCTCCACTCTGTTTTTCTATCAATCTATATATAATGTCTACACAGACTTAAAATGTAGACTTCTGCCCACATATGTGTGTGTGTGTGTGTTTATGAACACATATGAAAGCACATTGGTCTGTCAGATTTTTAAAGGATGTGATTCTGACTTTACAAAACAACTCTTACGCTCTTATACATGGAATATCTCATCTGGATATATGAGAACTTGAAAAGTGAGGCATCACCTCTATCCTTTTCCAAACAATTTAAGAATTCTGTCAGCAAATATTTTAGCATTTCCCCAAACAGCAGCCTTCTGTCTGTGGGATCAATGGTTAACTGCTACTCACTGCTATAATAAAAATCTGTTGCCTATCCCCAAAGTCTTGCAAGTGTTGAGATCACATAAAGACTAAAAGATCACATCAACACATTTTGCTGGATCTCTAATTAGCCAAGAGTGTTTTAAACACTGTATTTTCCCCACAGCCCAGGTCACAGGTAAAAATAGACAGCTCTAAATTAAATATACAGGTTAAATACATGGGTAAAAAAAATATTTACAGCTCACAGGTAAAAATAAAGCTCTTTCCCTTGCTCTTATTTTAATTGTCTTAGAATGGAGACAGGGCTAGGGTTGCCTAACCACTTTTGAGGAGGTGAGCACTATTTTTTGGATATCCTCATGGCTGCATTGTCATTGTGATTACGCAAAAGTTTAAGATCTGGAGTGAGGCCTCCTACTTACCACATGAAAGACATTGTTTACACAATTAAGATGAGGAATACGTTATCTAAGATTGCATAGCCCATACTCTGTAATTGAGTCTCATAAATCAAAGAATAGTAAAAAAAAAAAAAAGTGCTCTGATCAATAATTTGTTTGGGGTATTTTTATAGCAATTCTGGCATGGTTTAATCAAATTGTGCATTGTCTTCAGGGCTTCAAGTAAAAAAAAGGGCAGGTATGGCTTCAAACTCAGCAGGAATTGGCTACCAATGCAGTCAGAAGGAGCCAAGAGCCAAGATATGTGCTTTCACACAGGTAAAATCCTGTCTCAGAGGGAGGCATGGGGTTTATAAATGCTGAAGTCGTTGGTAGCTGGAGGCGATGGATTTCTTACTCTTACCGAAATTACACAAAGACCCAGAACTTCTGTGTCTAGGCGCCTGTTGAGTTCTAAGTTCCCCAGGAACTTCCAGATGAAGTGTGTTTTTCAGTTCTGGTGGATTAATTACTCTTTCCTTCTGGTGGTAGCAGGATGAAAAAATCCTGAACTCAATATGGCACCAGGTGAAGAGACAAAAGAGTATGATAAAGCACCTGTAACATTAATATAAGGATTCATAAATAACACATTTTTATATTTCAGTTTTCATTATTTGACCCTGAATTCACAAAATATCTTACTTTTTGAAATGTGTGATTTCTGGAAAAATCAATTTCACTTAATCCTTCCCACTCTGTCCCCTCTCCATTCCCATTTCTGCAATGGCTGGGGTTCGTCTCTGTGTCTGTGGAGTTGGAGCTGTGATTTTAGCTGAGGCTCCGACAATCTTTCTTCTCAGCAACTCACCTCTGAGAAGGTTACTCTTGGTCTCCTCCAGTTCCATGGACATAGTCTCAGTGCTTGATCAGCTCATCTGATGCTGCTCAGTATTCACGGCCCAGAGCCAGTCAGTAGTTTGATTTTTACATAGAATTAAAGAAGTTAAACAGTATAATTGTATGTTCGGTAGGCTGTAGGGTTCCTTAAAGAAAGTGTGTTTCATACTTAAGATACCAGGAACAACAGGTTTGAGTCCTTGATGTCATTTCAGACACTTATGCTTTTAAAATTGGATACATTAGGTACAGTACAATGTATTATGTGTGAACTTTAAGCATAAGCCCTTAAAAACATCTTTCTTAACACAGACCTTATCCATGGACTGTTAACTTTGGTAAAATAAGTGGATCTGGTATGCTTTATGAAGTTTTGGACAGTGTCTCATTTATTGCATGACATGCTTTCAACCTGCTCAGATCTGCTGGCTGCCCAAGGGAGGTGACGTTGTATTCACTGACATGTTGAAAAGAGCTATGTTTTTTCAGCAAACTAACAATTCAGGTTCTTATTTAGCAAGGTTTACTTACTTGCCACATGTGAGGGCTAAGCTTATTTACTTTTTTGGTTGTTGTTTGGGTTCTAAATGTCTATTATTGCAAGATGATAGAGCAGGAAAACTAACAACCAATAATTTTTTAATACATTCTAGGCTTTCTGAGGTTTATTGCCTTTTTTTTCTTTTGATATTTTAGGTCTGTAATGTATTTATTTCCTATTTTATTCCTCTAACATGTGGACTGCCATTTTTATTTGCTGAAGTATTTTGCTGGAACTTATTATACTTTGTTTTTTAAATAGAAATGGTACAATCCTTGGTATTCATATGGGAAATGCTTGTTTTCTACATCTTTACTCATTATCTTTGGCCAGAGATGCTTGTTTAGTTTATTTCAAACTAGAATATGATCCAGAACTGCACATCCTGAAAGCTGCTGACAGAAAGAAATTTGTAAACATTTTTTGGTATCAATATCTAGGTAACACAAGTTACAACACAGTTAGTGGTCCTAATTGCATAATAACTTTTTAAGGTCCTGGAAATTTCAATTGAGCTACCATGACCTCTTCAAAATTCATCACCTTACCTGCCAGTGAAGATATCATGTAGTCCTACCTCCATGGATACTAAGAAGTGAGAGGGCTTACAGATTCCCTTCAAAACCAGAAGAAATAGAAAAAGAAAAAGATTTAAAAAAAGAGAAAGAAAAAGGAAAAGAGGAAAAGTGTTCTGTCATAGCTAGACTGATCCTGATACTCAGATCTGCAGCAAGACCAACAGATTAGAAATCTCAATACAGTTTTAGCTCTCTTTCACATTACAGGAACCTGGTAGTTAATCCAAACACCTGAAAATCTTACTCTTGAGAGACCCTTGTTGCAGAGCATTTTCTTTCAAGATTGCAGCCTAGAGATCAACAGATACTTTCCTAAACTGTAATGTATTTGTACAACAAATAGGCTTTTTTATAAAGCAGTAATACTTAATTTTTCAGTTTAGAATTATGAACATATGCATCATACCTGCGCATGTGCAGACACTGTGGTAATATGATGTGGAATCTTTTCTAGATTAGGGGACTAGTATCTATCTTCTAAGTTTTAGATTTTGTTTTAAAATTGGCATCAGTGGTCATGTGTAAAACTGTAGTGGTTTATGTCCTTAAGAAAATATGTTGGAGAATCAGTCACACACACCTTGATGACCTTCATCAAAAATAAATGTAGTAACTGTGGCACAAAAGTGTATTGTGAGACAAAAGACCTCAAGGGTTTTGTTAAAAGGAATTCTATACTATTTGAACCAATGTAGTAATCCAAAGATAACCCATAATTCACTGAAGAAAATTTTGATTCTCCTCTGGTCAGTAGGGGAATTTGGTTTTCCCCCTTAGCAATACTAAGGGCAGCAGCTTTCAGTGTGTCTCAAGAATATTTGTTGCAGTTAAAATTCTCAAGAATATTCGTTGCAGTTAAAATTGATCTACTGATAAATACTTTTGGGAAAAAAACATAGAAATACCATTATTCCAGAGGAGAAAATCATGTTTAAAGAGTTTATAGGTATATCATTGTGGAAAACGTACTTTTTCTATTTTAATTGAGAGTTTATCAAAATGTAATTGCTGCTTTCTAGAACAAAGCAAAGTCAAATTATTTTGAATTTTCCCATGGATCTCTCTCTCTCTTTTTATTTTCCCTTTCAGTTTTGGGGTTTTTTTCAGCTGAAATGTTTCATTTTGAAAAACAACCACAGTTCACAGAATCACAGAATATGCTGAGCTGGAAGGGACCCACAAGGATCAGAGTCCAACTCTTAGCCCTGCACAGGACCAAATCTAATCTACTATAGACTGTAAAAAGATAAAGAAGATGTAACTCTACAAGCTGAATATAAACAGCTTCATGTTATGAATATGCAGTTGTTGAGAATGTGTTTAACTTCAGGCTAGTATTCTTGACTTATTTCTTCTTCAAGCAGAGTTTGAAAATAAGATTAAAGTAGAAACAGAGTTTATAGATCTACAGAAAGTAATTGCATTTTTTATTTGAAAAATATCAGTAAAAGTGCCGGTAGTGGGTCACTTAAATTACAAATACCAATAATTTAAATAACTATATGGACACTGAGTTTAAAAAAAAAATCCATCAGAAATATTCTGTGTATACCTCTTAATAATATTTCAACTTAATTATCTAAACAAATTATTGACCGTCATAGGAAAAAAATATGGAAAAAAGGTAAATCTCAAACCACACTGGTAACATGCATTTACATTCTTCTTAATTCCCACACCAAATTTTAAAATTATCATCATAAAACGCAACTCTCAAAACATTAGGGATAAGAAAAAAGACAAGAAAAAAAGGTTCATCCTTTGGCACCCAGGAATTTGATCTTTCCCCTTCCCTTCCCTGCCCTTCCCTGCCCTGCCCTGCCCTGCCCTTCCCTGCCCACCCCTCCCCTCCCCTCCTCTCCCCTTCACACTTTTTAAGTCAACAAGGTCCCTCAATCTGTGTGACACAGAACAGACTTTATAGATTCCTTTTTTTAATCCCTGATACCACAAACTGAATTCTGTTATAATTATTTAGTTTACTGATATTCTGAAACATTAGTACAGCAAATATCCACATTTATCTGTTACTGATGAACAAATTATGGTTCACTCTGATCCATCGTTGATTCATGGATCCCAAAGTCCTGCAGGCAGTGTGACAAATCCACATAATTTCCCTGAGTGCTAGGTTGTGCATTTGAGTATCTGATTAAGTTGAAAGAGGTGTTAAAGAAACATAAAAATCCTCATGTATAAAAATCATGTATATGTAGCTCCCTATGGCTACATATCTCAGAAATCTCTGAGGCATTTTGTTATTCAAAGCAAAATTGGCAGTAATTTACACTCAATAAATTGGTTCCAGATCTGCCTGTTTGAGATGACATCGTAAGGACAAGATTTTATGTGTGATTCCCTTACCTTTTGTCAAACTATTCTTTTTAAGAGATTTGCCATCACAAATGCAGATGATAGACTCCCTTGCTCTCCAGAGCATGAAAGAATGTGATAGATCAACAGTTCATATACAAGCTATGTTCTGATCATATCAAATCATCCTTTTTTTTCCAACTTTTTTGAAAAAGGACATTCTACATTAGTGGAAAAATCATTACATATATCATTCATAATGCATTAATAAAGCCTCCATTTGCTACAAACCACAAGGTCTCTGTAGAGAGCTACAATAATTTCTGATTTGTGACCAAAGAAAAGTGAAAATTAAGTCTTGTAGTAGTCAAGCCTTGACTGTATGATTAAAAGTCCATTGCTGTTTAACAGATTTACGAAAACAATTGTTTGTTGCAAAACTGATTAATTTGGTTCAGTATTTTTTTCAAGGCAGTTGTGAAGAAAGTCTTATCTACCTGAAAGTTGTAAATTCATAGAAAAAAGTGGTTCAAAAAATAACAACAGGAACTATAAATTAATATGACAGTGTGAAATTAAGAAAATGAAAATTCAGACTGAAAGAAGAGAAATAATTTCACATGGTGATAGCAATTAGACTTGAAACTTTAAAACAAAAAAAAGTGGAAATATTGAAACAAAAAGGAAAAAAAAGTACAGCCCAGCACTGGGAAAAGGATAGTTTAAATAATGTAATGGTTCTTTTATGTTTTGAACTTACTAGCTCTGTGATTATGAATGGCTGTAATTTTAGGAGAAAGAAGGAAAAATGTGCTTTGTTTGGATGACAGTAGTACTTAGGTGGCTGCCTATGTGTGTCTGAGATAACAATGCTACTGTGAAGTTGCTCATATACCTATACAGTCTATTATTTGAAAGAAAAATTACTTTCAGTGGAGATGCATTAAAGAGGTCCACAGATACCCATTGCTTGACTCCAGTCAAGTTGCAGTTGCAGGGTGAAGTCAACAACATCTTGTACCACTGGTACAAGCATACTCTATGACCTGAAATCAATGAAGTATTGAAAACAGCAAAAACCTCTCCCATCCTTATCTCTTTGTTTGAAGGAAAGCATCAGGTAGCTAATTATTTCTGTTGACTTTGTGCCAGTTGAGGAAATTCTGTAAGTTTAACTGACTGTAATACCTCCACTTTTGACCTTTTTTTTTCTTATTTCAGGAAAGCTTGAGAATATGCAAGATCCAACTATATTTGTGGATCTCAATATTTATATCCTCTATTTCCTTAATCTAGGGAGATATAAATCAATTTTGCACCATTTTCCTAGTTACTGGCAACGATAGGTTTGTAGAAAATTTTTTCTTTCACAACATATTGATAAGACTTACTGCTAGAGTATAATATTCTTGCCCTTTTCTTTTTCATCTGGGAAGTATATATTTGAATGTATTTGTCTTTTTGTCCATATCACAGCATTGCAACTAGACCTTTAATTGTTGAAGTGCTGTTTTATGGTGCTGCTTTATGGTGTTGCTCAGAAGTACATCAATTCTGTTAGACAGATCAGTGTGTAAGACCCCTTCATCTGAAACAAAATTGATTCTACTCCTTCTTTATATGCTTACATAGGCTATCCTTAGCTGTCTGAAGATATTAGGTGGAGTAGCAGTCCAAATGTAAAACATTCTCCATTCTGTGTTCATGTAAAATATATGAATAATGCCTATTTACATTACTATTTTAATTTTCATTTGAGATATTTTCCAAATATTATAAATTATCTTTTTCTTTGTCAAAAATGCATTTAAATGCAGGTGATTTAAAATAAATAAATAATGCACAAAACCAAGTTCTAAATCAATACATTAAAATTGTAGTGAAGCATTTGTTCCCTGAAGGAAATTATAATAGATTTGTGCCCTTCTTGTTCTGAAGTACCAGACATTTTATATAGCCTTAGAAGGAAATAAACCAAATACTGCAACTTTTGAATAGTGAAAAAGAAACTTCTCAAAAATAGCATGCAAATATGGTCAGTTGATTGAAACTTCTGGTGCATCATGTTAGATTATTCTGTTTTACAACTAATTTATACAAATTATTTTGGACACAGTAAAAAGAACTACTGTTTTTTAATATCACATATTGAAATTATTCTATCCATATAGAAAAAGTCCAGGCTTTCTTTAGACAATGTAGTGCGTTGGCAAGGCTCTGGTAACAGGGCTTGCAGGAGTGGCTCCTGTGAGAAGCTGCTAGATATTTC
Organism: Pipra filicauda; assembly: GCF_003945595.2. Taxonomy (NCBI): domain Eukaryota; kingdom Metazoa; phylum Chordata; class Aves; order Passeriformes; family Pipridae; genus Pipra; species Pipra filicauda. The sequence continues at coordinate 1,356,740 of NW_024103696.1, forward strand.
CTTCATGTTTAATAGAACCAATACCAGCCAGATCCAAGATGAACCTGCTGCTGTCCAAGGCCAAGCCATCTGAGATGGTGGTAGCACTTCTGGGATAATGTATTTAAGACAGGGAAAAAAGTTATTGAATGAGAGCAGTTGCAGCCAAAGAGAGGAGTGACAATATGTGAGCAAAGCTGCTCTGTGGACACCAAGGTCAGTGAAGAAGGAGGGGGAGAAGGTGTTCCAGGCACCAGAGCAGAGATTCGACAGCAACGAGATTTATTTGTGGCCTATGGAGGACCCCATGCCAGAGCAGATGGATGCCCGACAGAGGCTGGGACCCTGTGGGAAGTCCATGCTGTAGCAGGCTCCTGGAAGGACTTGTGGACAAAGGCACCCATGCTGGAGCAGGTTTGCAGGTTTGCTGACAGGACTTGTGACTCCATGGGGACTCTTACTGAAACAGTCTGTTCCTGAAGGACTGCACTCCACACTGAACTAGCTTGTGAATAACTGCAGCCCACAGAAAGGACTCACGTTGGAGAAGTTCCTCACATTGGAGGACTGCCTCTCATAGGAGGAACCCCACACTGGAGTAGGAGAAGAGTTAGAGGAGTACTCCCCTCTTAGGGGGAAGGAGAGGAAGAGACAATGTGTGATGAACTGACCCTAACCTCTATTCCCTATTCCCCTGTGCTGTTCAGGGGGAGGATATAAAGAAGTTAGGAATTAAACTGAACTTGGGAAAAAGGCACAGGTGGGGACAATGCCTTTTAAGATTTGGTTTTATTTCTCATGATGTATCACTATATGCATTCAAATAAGTTGGCGGAATTATGAAAAAATTATATCACAAGAGAATAGATATCAACACCTATATATAACTGTTGGTTCTTTATACTGTTTTTTAAATATAGTTTTTTATGCCATTTTTCTACCCTTTGCAATAATGATGAAGTATTAAGAATTTTTTAAAAAGATAACCTCAAATGTTTGGTTCTTATTTGAGTAGATGTTTAGCATTGTTTTTTCTTAATCAAACCAAACCTCCAGTTATAATTATGCAGATTAACAGTAAAAGAGGACAATACTATCATAATACTCTCACACACTGCAGATCCTACCAAGTAATTTGAAAAATAGAACAGTCCCACAATTGCATTTGCAGCTTGTTGAAAATAGTATTAAAGGTTGTTAAATTGTATTCTTCATATATGCTCTCTTTCACTGTAACTGTGGTTTTACGGATGTGGGGGATGGAACTACAGAGACTATACTTGCATCTTAAATTCGTTAATTACTTGATTGAAGAAAAAATACACACCATTGTGCAGACTATTATTATTTAGGCTTTTTGTTTGTTTTCATCTTCCAATGAAGGGGTGATTTTTAAATTATTACTACTAATGACATATTATCCTGCAGACCATTATTAATAGTATTTGGTTAAGGGTGTATGTTGCAAGAGATCATATTAGATGTAGATCTAACTAATTTGACTCATTTTCATCCCTTTTTCGAATGCATCATATATTTTTCATCAACTTAGTAAAATCTTCTGAATGCTATAAGATATATGGATATCTTTAACACAAGGTTAACAAATGTGAGGTTCTTTTCATAAATCTCCTGATTTCCATTACATGTAAAAACATAAAAAGATCAGTGGGTCAGAAAAAAAGGTCCTTTCTGTGCCCATTTATTTTAGACTGCCAATCACTAAAACCCTTTTCAGGGAACCAATGATCCTGCAAATCCTGTTTCTTTTAAAAAATCAGCTGTCATCCTGGATATTTTTCTATTAATAGTTTTCCTGCTCTGTGCAATAACGCACTAAAACTGCTTAAGTGGTCACTTCCTTTTTCTTCTGGTACCTCTAATGAAAGGATCGAGACTTTGGCCTTCATCAAGAAAGTGGGGGACTCTATTGGCCGCAGTATTGGACTCAGATGAGAGAGACAGTGTGACTTCAAAGTTGCTCCCAAAATGGCACAGACTCACAGAATGATTTAGGTTGAAAAGACTTCTCAGATCAAGTCCAACCTTTTTGACTTATGACCACCACCTTTTGACTGATCACCACCTTACCAACCAGACCTAAGTGGCACTAAGTACCACATCCAGTCTTTTCCTAACCACCTCCAGGGACAGTGACTCCACCCCCTCCCTGGCCAGCCCGTTCCAATGCCCAATCACACTTTCTATGAAGAAATTCTTCCTAATGTCCAACCTAAACCTCCCCTGGCGCAGCTTGAGGCTATGTTGTCTTGTGCTGTCACTTATTGCCTGGGAGAAGAGACCAAACCCCACCTGATTACAACTTCCTTTCAGGTAGATATAGAGAGTGATAAGGTCCCTACTAAGCCTCCTTTACTCCAGGCTAAACAACCCCAGCTCCCTCAGCCACTCTTCATAGTACTTAGCCTCTAGACACTTCACCAGGTTCTTTGTACTTCTCTGGACACGCTCCAGCACATCAATGTCCTTCCTGAACTGAGGGACCCAGAACTGGACACAGTACTCGACAATCATTTCCCTGGTCCTGCTGGCCACACTGTTCTTCATACAAGCCAGGATGTCATTGACCTCCTTGGACACCTGGGCCCACTGCTGGCTCATATTCAGCACCCCCAGATCCTTTTCTCCTGAGCTGCTTTCCAGCCACTCTTGTCCCAGCCTGTAGTGCTGAATGGGATTGTTGTGGCCAAAGTGCAGGACTCATCACTTGGCCTTGTTGAACCTCAGGTCCTCATGCCGTCCAGTCCTTGCAGGTTGCAAAGAATTGCAACAGAAATGAGACTGGAAAATAGATGGGAGTGTCTGGATATGGAAATAGCAGAAGAGGGATGTAAAAAAAAAAAGTGTTTATGGCATCTAGATAGGAAGGTCAAGAAGATCCCTGTGCTGGTACATGCAGCGTACTAAGGAGAAGAAAATTAGGGAAAAAAAATATTAAGGACAGCCCACACCCTGAACTGGATGGGCATCTTAAGACATGAAGGTACAGAGACAAAGGAAAGTTAATCAATCCAAATGATGCATAAAGGTTGACCAGGACTGAAAGAACAAAAAACCTAACTGAGGCCAGCTCCTAAGGGATATAAAAAAGATATTCAAAACTATCATATGTGCCAACCTAGAAAGAATCTGAGAGACATGATAACAACTCAATAGGCATTGCTTCTTGTCCTCCATCATGAGGCGTCCTGGCCAGGCCACTGCAGTACATGCCCTTTAATCCTTGAATGTTAGACAGACTACTTGCACAAACGTGTTCTACTTGTTATAAGGTGTGCATGAGAGTGAATTAAGCATTTTTTTGCTTTAAAATAAAATATTTTAAAATTTTTAAAATAAAACTGTGTTGTCCTCCTACAAGGCCTCATGATAAAGTCTGTTACATAGTTGTTACCAGAAGTCAACATTATTTCCTAAAAAGTCTAAGGAGGTGTAATCACCTGGTACTAATGGTAATGCAGTGATGTTTAATTAAACTGCTGCTATGCTGCTGACTGCAAGGTCATACCACAAGATCCCATAAATAAGTGTCTGTGGTGGGTAGACCCTTGCTGAATGCCATGTGCCCACCAAGCCATTCCCCCTCCTCAAATGGACAGAGGAGAAAAAAATTAAAAGAGGCTAATGGTGGAGATAAGGTCAGGGAGGCATCACTCAGAAGTTACTGTCATGGGCAAAACAGATTTGACTTGGGGAGGTTAATTTATTACCAGTCACATCAGAGTAGGGTAATGAGAAATAAAACCAAATCTTAAAACACCTTGTCCCCACCTGTGCCTTCTTCCCAAGTTCAGTTTAATTCCTAACTTCTTTATATGCTCCCCCTGAACAGCACAGGGGAATAGGGAATAGAGGTTAGGGTCAGTTCATCACACATTGTCTCTTCCTCTCCTTCCCCCTAAGAGGGGAGTACTCCTCTAACTCTTCTCCTGCTCCAGTGTGGGGTTCCTCCTATGAGAGGCAGTAAAATATGGAGAAAGTTGGAGAGAGCAAGTGTTAAATTATAATGATAAGGATGAACAGCATCAGATTTGCCCTGGAGTTGTTGGAAAAGATGCCTTGCTATTTCTCATTTGCCAAATTGGTTTCTAAAATGTGCATAAATTAAAATATTTCACAGAACTATCTTTTTATTGCTTTTCATTATCCTATAAGAATGGAAAAGAATTATAGTTAACAATTTAAAAATACCATGCCATTCAGAACGAAATCTTGCAACTATATGTAAAAAAAATAGATGCTTGTATATTATGCTTTCTTTTTGGCAATTTTTCCTATATAGAATATATATAAGCAAAATATTTACAGCCTCTCAGCCCACTGCTAACTAAATCCTTTTCACAATTAGACATATCTTTTATGCTAACTGGATAAACCAGACAAACAACCACAAATATTAAAGAATTTATGCACATATTGCAAAGCCTCCTATCTGCTGAGTAAGAGGCATTTTTGGAAATTTAAAATTATCTTTAAAACTGAGAATCAGTGATGGAAAACAAAAATTCCACACTGGACAAGAGCTAGAGGTTTTCATTTTTTGAAGAGAGTTTTGTTGTGTCACATGGGAAACAGGGATTGTGTCTAATGGGAGAGCAAAACCACGCAGCATCTATCGTTCAAGCAAGACAATCTCACTCCAGCTCTGGTAAGGGTTAAGTGTTTAAGAGATGTCCATCATGTCTTTACCAAAGACAAGAAAAGGTCTTGATCCCCTAAGTCATTCCTGTATTGACTGAGAACTGAACCAAAAGTACACATGAAAAGTAAAAAGTCTGGAGGATAATGGACTCAGGTTGAAACTTTTGAACTCATGAATATCTTTGAATGAGCATACCTTATAGTCATTATGCTGTAATACAGGAACAAAATATTATATAGTTCTGTACTACATGGTTTTGTATTTAAATAACTATGTACATCCTCACGTATAATAGTGTAGGATACCAGTAGGTCAAAGGTATCCTAATATGTCAAATTTTAAGACACTTTACTTGCCATATATTTCTTTAATTTACTGAATTGGGCAAGGAAGTCCTATTGCTTTCACTCTAAATATGAAAAACATGCAAACATGGAGCTGATAATTCCTGTGGAAATTCTTGGTTTGGATAACATTTGTAGACCTTACTAAGTGTTGGCTGCAGAGAAAATGAAAAATCCTTCTTTTCTGTTTACAAAGAATATAAACAAACCAACCAACCAATCAACCTTCCCTCATTTGTTCTCTTCTTTGCTTTCATTATCTAGCCTTTGACATACTGAAGTAACTTGCCATATTATTTTTTTACTTCAGGGGCAAATTTACCCTTCAATTCCGCCTGGAAACACTTGCCAACCTAGAGCTGTAGTTTAAGTGTTATTAAGGTTATATGGCTCGTCTTGCCCCTTCCAGATCAGCTTCACAACTTCACTGAAAATCCCTTCACAACAGGCCTTTGAAGGAGTATTAGAGGCAGAATCCACTTCTTAATGCTTCCCTCAAGCAGCTGCTGACACTATTGCAACCTTTGAGTATCAGTAACGTTTGCAATGCAAGTTAGACTGAGGATTATTTTGACCTAGGGACCATGAAGAATTTTTTTGTGCTAAGCTTAGATATGCATGGACCTGACCTTATCTAATACTGTCTTTTTTATTACCTTTTTTCATAATTTATTTTTTACTCTAGCAAGCTCTTCTAACAAAGTAATTTTATATGTTCTTTCATATTTACTTAAGATCAGAGAAGTACTTTTGAGATCAATCTCCCAGGTAGTTCCCATTCTATGGCACTGTTGGTGTCTTAGAGGCATGTGTTGGTGTCATGGAGCAGGGACCTTGCGCACAAGTGAAATTCCTTTTAGATTAAATTAATCTGACCCTGCTAGATAAGGCTCCTGGCCTGCCTACCAGGGTGCCTAGATAAGGCACCCTGGCTGTTTAGAAGCATCTGGTTCATGGGACCAAAGTGGTTTTAGAGTAATCATCTCTGAAATGTATATCTGACATCAGGTCCACAGCCTCAGTTTTTAGCTCTACTAACCTACTCCAACCATGTATCACTGCTTGGTAGTTGTAAAAGGAGTGGATTGCCACCCAGTAGTGGCTATTGTAACACCAGAGAAATATGCAAGTCCAATGAAGTTGACAGAATTGTTGCTGTGCAAGAGGAGGCAGTAAATTTCTTTTTACTGTAGGCATAGCCTGGTTATATCGATTGCCTGAAACTTGGGTCTTTACTATAGGAATTTAGGGATATCATAATCAATGGTTGAGACTAACAGTTCTATAAAAGTGTGAATGCTGCTATTAGTAATACAGAAATTAATTTCTCACTGGAATAATGTAGATTTGATCTAGATATTTAATTGGTAAATACAGCCCTTGAAATACTGTGAAAAACATTTCATAAGCACAAAAGAATAAGGAAATTAATATTTGCAGGTTCCTGAGAGGCTGTTACTAAATATAGTAAGTAAAGTGCATGCATTTGTTACAGCCATCTAGTTATGTACACTTATCAGATGACTGTCATACAAATTAGAAAATCAAAACATCTATTGGATTGTTAAGGTAATGCTCTTCTCAGAGTATGATTCTATCTACAAAGTGCTGTCTAGGTATTTATATAGTCCAGTTTAAAATGGCTTAAGAAAAAGTCTTCCAAATTTCATACCAGGACACTGCTTTGTAATTGAATGTATATCATTCCGAGATTGTTTTACAATTGATTGGCATTCTTTAGACTATATTTATAACACAGCTCTGGTAAAACAAACAAGTATATTCAAATTAGATCCTGAGGAAGCTAATTTTCTTTCTGAGCCACTGCAGTGCATTTGTAATTCTCCTTACTATTGACATAGTGTTGTTATGCTCAGGCATATATCCCATAAAACCTTATTGACAGCTCTAACCTGTTTTATTTTTTTCTTCCTCTTAACCACCCTCATGTAAAACCCTTATGTCCAACATGTATGTGCTTTCACTGCAGATACAACTGCATGAGATACCGACAAAGTATTACAATTGATGAAGATATGGAAAGAAGCATGATTTTGGTTTAAAGAAGACTTTTTCTGTCCAACTTCTAGTGAAAATGAAGCCATCATTTGGATTACTGAGATGAGCCAAGCAGCTATTAGATGTTGCCTTGCAACACAGAAGAGTATGGCAGAATTTTATTTACCTTTGCAAGTTCTTCAAGCAGCATGGATTAGGCAGAAGCATTTGAAATCTTCAGGCATTGAAATATCTTGAGGATGTTGGTAGAGGTGGGTGTCAAATAAATATTCCTCTAACATAAGTGACCACATGCAGTGGTTATGAACACTGCCCATCTGTGCAGTGGTCATACTTCCAGTGTTCCAGTTTGCATATGGAAAGTCATGACATGTTCTTATTGTAAGCATGAATGAATTCTTCTTAGTGATCTGGAAGCAGAGATATTTTGTGTCTTTCTCAGAATTTTCCTACATCCTGCTAAAATAGCTGCTAAACCACACATAGGAAGAGAGTACCTGCTGCTTGGTACAGGCTGGAACCAAAGAAAGTGGTATGGAGAGCTCAAAGTGTCACAGGTGGACAGGCTGAAAGTATTGCTGTAGAAAATCTTAAGAAAGACAAATATATTTTGTCAAAACATCTCACAAAGTGACTGGATTAATTAAAGTAACAGAATTCCAAAGCAGCTTCTCAATCTGTGCTGGTCCATCTCTTGTGGGTTGACTTTGACAGGTTGTAATTGGGTTTGCATGGCCAGGTTTTGGTAGCAGGGGGAGCTACAGGAGTGGCTTCTGTGAGAAGCTGCTGGAAACTTTCCCCATGTCTGGTAGAGCCAATGCCAGCTGGCTCCAGGATGGACTTACTGCTGGGCAAGGCTGAGCCAATCAGGAATGATAGTAACACTTCTATGATAACATATTTAAGAAGGAAAAAAGTTATTGTGCAGATGAATTGTGGCCAGAGAAGAGCAAAGTGAGAATATGTGAGAGGAACAACTCTAAAGACACTAAGGTCACTGGGGAAGGAGGGTGAGGAGGTGCTCCAGGCATCTGCTGACATTCCTCTGCAGCCCATGGTGAAGAACATGGTGAAACAGATTGTCTCCCTGCAGCCCCTGGAGGTTAGTGGGGGTGAAGAGATCCACCTGCAGTCCATGGAAGAGACCCATGCTGGAGCAGGTGGATGCTCAAAAGATGCTGTGACCCCGTGGGAAGCCCATGCTGGAGCAAGCTCCTGGCAGGGACCTGCGGACCCATGGAGAGTGGAGCCCACACTGGAGCAGGTTTTCTAGTATGATTTGTGACCCTGTAAGGGACCCACATTGGAGCAGTTCATGCAAAACTGTCTCCTGTGGGAGGAACCCCACACTGGAGCAGGGGAAAGAGTCTTCTCCCTAACCAGCAGCAGGAAAAATGTGTGATGAACTGGCCATAACCCCCATTACTTGTTTCCCTGTGCCACTGAGGGGAGGAGGCAGAGCTGGAAGAGAGGGAGGGGTAAGGGAAGGTGATTTTAAGATTTGGTTTTGCTTCTCATTATCCTGTTCTGATCTTGTTAGTAATAAATTCAATTAATATCCCCAAATTGAGTGTGTTTTTCTCGTGACAGTATTTGGTGAGCGGTCTCTCCTGGTCCTCATCTCAACTCATGAACCTTTCATTACATTTTCTTTCCCCTGTCCACTTTGGAGGTGAGTGATAGAGTGGCTTTAGTGGGTACCTGGCATCCTGCCAGGGTAAACCCACTACACAGGTGCCCACAAAACCACTCTCTCTCTCACTGCTCCTTCTCAGCTGGACAGGGGAGAGAAAATAAGATGGAAAACGACTTCTGCGTTGAGACAAGGCAGTTTACTAAAGCAGAAGGGAAAGAATGAATGTACACAAGCAAAGGAAAAAAACCCTGAGACTTTATTCTCTACTTCCCATCAGCAAGCCATATTGGGCCACTTCCCAGGAAGCAGGGCTTCAGCGCATGTAGCAGTTGCTTCAAAAGGCAAACATTGTAAATAATGAACGTCCCCACTTCCTCCTCCTTTTCTTAGCTTTTGTATCTGAGCTGATGTTGTATGGTATGGAATATCCCTTTGATTGATTTGGGTCAGCTATCCTAGCTGTGTCCCCTCCCAGCATCTTGCCCGTCTCCAGCCTGCTGATGAAAGGGTGAAATGCTGGACAGTGCCGATACTGAGGGTGCACGGCTTAGCACTAGCCAAAAAAAGTGGTGTGTTATCAACACCTTTCTAGCTACCAATGCAGAGCACAGCACTGTGTGGGCTGCTGTGGGGAAAATTCACTCTATCTCAGCCACACCCAATATAGCATCTCTGCCTTGTGCTGCAGAAACAACTGGCAAGTTGTGCGTGTGACTACTGCCTGAGTATAAGCACTGACTAACCAAAGTCTGTTTCTGCCAGACAGAGAACTGCTGGGAAACCCCTGCTCTACATCAGGACCTCAGAAATCCTGGAACAAAAACTAGGCACATTTCAGCCAGGCTTGATTCTGAAGCTGTACAGAGTGCAGGTGCCCCAGCACTGACAGCGTGAGTTCTGTGAAGAGAAGCCTGGGCTTCCCTGGACACAGCTGGTTCCAGCCAGGTCCAACCCACCCACTGCAGGGCACAGCTGAGCCCACTGCTGAGGTGGGGACACCTCGGGGCAAAAGTGTTTAGGAAAGAGGAGAAAACACCATAGAGGGATGGGGGAAGGAACAAAAAGAGTGAGAAAGAGCAGAGGGAATGCCAAGGTGAGAGAAGGAGGAGGCGGGGGTGAGTGCAGGGTGGTTTAGTTTTTGTCTTTGTTTCTCACTATTCTTCTTTTTTTGTGATCATCAAGAAATTAAATTCATTTTCCCCAAGTTGATCTGTTTTGCCTGTGATGGCAGCTGGTGACTGATCTCCTTGTCCTTATCTCAACCCATGAGCTTTCTATCTGACTTTCTCCCCCTTCTCCTGCTGAGGAGGTGAGTGATGGACAGAGAGGCTGGTGAGAGTCAGCAGCCATCCAAGGTCCACCCACGATCCAACACCCATCGTCGGTATTCACACATGATCCAGGTGCACATATCTAGGAGTTCAGGTCCAGAATACTGCCTTTGTGTGAGTGAGCATTAAGTGTTTCAGGAAAAATGAGTTGACTTCCCTGGGAGCTACACAAGCTAAGTGCTGTATGCTGTCAAGGTCACAGAGTAAGTGGAGTCTAGATGGGAAAAGGGCAAATGTTTACTGTGATATTATGTGTGTACATGTTATGAAGCTTCAGAATTCTTTTAAAATTCATTTAAACATAAAAAACTAAATCCCTTGAAGGCACAAAATAAAAATTCTTCAGTGAAATGAAATCTCATGCTACCTGCTGTTATAGACTAATTGCTCACAATCAATGAACTGTTATCTTTTTCATTTTAAAATTATTAGCACTACTTTGGTTATTAGTGTAATTTGGTGTTATCCTTTTTTCTTTACAAATTAAAATGCACCGTGATATGCTCTAAAATGAATAAGAAGTTTAATTATTTTTCCAAGGGAAAATATTTAATTTAGGTTTATATTCAATACTTATGTAGAATACATCAGTATTATCATAAAAAGGCAATTTTGTTGCGTGAGTAAAATAATTGAAAAGTGTGTGGGGTGTGTATGGTTAAAATGCTGAGCTGACAATAAGTTGATACAGAAAGAGTTCATCAGTATCTCGTAGTCTATATTCTTTGTTTTAAAGATCATTCTCCCCCGTAACTCAGCTTTCCTTTTGCTAAACCATCTCCTGCTTCTGTTTGATCCCTCACACACTTCCTTAGACATCTGATCACTGAATCTTATTTAGTGAATCACTGATTCCCTTTTGAATAAGAGACAATGGTCACACACACAATAGTTTGGTCTCTACCCACTTTGGCTTATCACAATAATCACAGATATCTAGTTATCTATTAGCTTCATTCAAATTCCTTCTGAACAAACTATTTTAATCTTCATGGTTTTGCAGCTAAGATTGTCCCACTGCTAAACTATCTTCTTCAAGCAAGTTTATAGAAGTATTTAGATAATTCTGTTCCTTGTCTTCATATGATATTTTGAGTTATTTTGAATATCACTATTGAATTTCCATAAAACATAAATCTTACGGTTTTGCTGGACAGATATTCAGAATGCTTGATTTGTTTAAAATTTTCAAATTTAAAGCTACTCTTCTCTCTTTGTGAGTTTTTAAAAGATGACAATATTTAATTTTGTACTTTGAATTTTGATTTTATACTGATTTTTTAATTATTTTTTTTTTTAAATTTAATGGTGCTTCACGTATTTGCTAATCTACACTACCCCACAACACTTCCTACTCTAAAACATCTTCATTTGTTCATTTCAGTCTTGGCTGGTTTATGACAGAGAACAGTCAGTCTGTATGGAAGTCAAACAGTCAATTCTAATTAGTCTGTTCTTCCATTTTCATGGGAATTTTCCTCATTCATTTTCATTGTTTGGCTGCATCTAGCATTCTTATTTGGCCCTTCAGGATTAAGTCTTTCTGGGTATGAGATTAATTCCATTAGGACTTTTCTTGACCTATACATTACTTCTAGATCATCTTTCTGATATTTAATTCTGAACCTTCTTGGTTTTGCTTATATGTACATCCAATTCACCACCTCTGGATCATTGTCAAAACATTGAACTTCCTGTCAGTAATTGTAACTCCCTCTTCTTACCATTTTTTCTACATTTACATTGTATAAAATCTAAGCCAGTGAAGCACTTATGATCCAAGGTGTAAAATATCTCACCACCATTGTGACCCTTTACAAAATCCTATGGTTATGCAGTTTCAATTTTGCATTAGGACAGTTCACTGAATTTTCCCTTCAGTACACCCTGCAGCTATAAATTTTCTCAAAGGAGCTGGAAGGGAATCAGAAGAACTTTATTCCATAGAATGAATGGTCATGTTTGTTCAGAAATCTGTAAGTTGGAAACATCGTGAACCTGAAAGTTTCTCTGCCTTATGTCTGGGCCAGCATCATTAGTCAATATGCATCTCATGATTCTGTTCCTTACCCTTTGAATCATTGCTCTCTGACAATGATATCAAGGTGAGACTAATCATGTGAGAAAAACAGGTTATTTAAATTGTCTTGTACATATAAGCTTCAAATTACTTTTTTTAAAATATCCTAATTTCTTTAACCTAAATAATTTTTGTCATCATGAAACTAGACAGGACTGTTTTTGTGAAGTGACCTTTCTTTGACCAGATAAGGATTTTTTTGAAAGTGAAGGAAACAAAAGATATTTTAGGAAATGCTGAGAAAATGAAGACATGGCTAGGTACATGCAAAGTAGAGATGCAGTGAAAAATTGTACCGATTAGGTCATTAACCATAATGAGCATGTATAAGAAACTAGAGGAGTGTACATTATCTGCATTCCAGTTGTTTCTCAGTGAGGATGAAGGAAAATGAAACTTCACCTGGGAAATTTTCTCCTGTGATATGTTCAAAGTACATCTGTTACGGAGTTAAAAATGATATTATGTCAGAATTGCCAGGAGAAAAATCTGACTGTTCTTTTAATTTTACGGTGACTTCAGGTAAAGTTAGATTCTTCAGCCTAGGTTTAAATGTGTTTTGAGAGAGAATTATATATTCTGTTCCATTTGTTCAGAAGTTCTTCAGAGACTTACCATTACAAAATCAACCTAGAATCACAAATAGAGAGATAGATAAGACATCATACTTCTCACAACTACTATAAAGATGATCCATAATCTGAGATCTTGCTCTCCTAAGACTAGGCTGAAAGAAGATGATTGTCAAGTACAGGATATACTTGCCTGTGTACATAGGAGCTGGAAGTAGATACGGAAAATGGAAGTATGAATGGGATACCAGGGAGGGATTTACAATCATGCTCTGACATGCTGAAGCAGAACTGAAAGATGAAAATTCAGATAGATTTAAAAGTGAAGAGAGAGAGGAAGGTGAATAAGACATGAAGGAGAATAAGGAAGGCTGTTAAAGATACATCAGAAACAAAAGAAGAGCCAAATAATAATTTTTCCTTTATAGATGGAGTGGTCTGTCACTAATGAAGGACACAGGAAAGTCTGAAGTCCTTGCTACCTTCTTTACTTCATCTTTTCTGGTAAAGACTAGTCTTAGACCTCCTAGATCTTTCTGCCTAGTAGTTGAGCTTGAGGAAGAGACGTACTACCCGTAGCAGAGAATGATTTATGAACTACTTAATACAGTTGGGTATGTACAAGCCTGTGCAACCAGACAGGATGCATCTGATGGTGCTGAAGGAGCTGGCAATTGTAATTCTGAGGCTTTTCTCTGAGGTCTTTGAAAGGTCACGCTGACTAGTAGATTTTTCCTGATGACTAGAAAAATACATCTTCATAAAAAACAAAAAGGAGGACCTAGGGAACAACAGGGCAGTCAGCCTCACCTCACTCGCTGGAACACTATAAAGCAAATTCTCTTAGAAGCCAGTTCAAGACACGTAAAGGTTAAGAAGGTGGTTTGAAACAACTAGCATGGATCTAATAAGGGCACATCCTTCTGTACCAATGATTATGCCTTCTCCGAGAAGATGGCTGGCGCTAGGGAGAGCAGTGAATGGCATTTGCTTTAGCAGTACCTAGGCTTTTGACAGTGTTGCCCATTGCCTGATGTTGCATCATTGCATCCAAGCTGGGGAGATATGGACTAAATGGGTAAATTATAAATAGGAAAAAATTAGCCTGACCGTTAGGCTTAATGGTTAAAAACCTAATTGACAACCAGTGGTGTTTCTCAGGTGATACTGAAGTTGATGCTGCTTAACTTCTTAATTGAGAGCCTTGTTAGGGGACAGAATATTTCTTCATTAAGTTGATGTGAGACCTCAGACTGGGAGGGCTGCTTGATACACTGGATGGCAGGATTTCTTTCCACAGAGGCTTCGACAAGCTAGAATCTAACAGAAACTCAATAATTCAGCAAAGAGAAAAAGTCCTGCCATCTGAGATGGAATAAACTCATGTAACATTACAGCCTGACAGCTAGGAAGATGCAGCACAGGAAAGGATTGTGCAGCCCTGGTGGACAAAACAGTGTAGTCAGCGAGTCAATTACTCCTTTCTCTTTGACACTTTCAGGCCTTATACTCTGCCCAGTATCTTCCCCTCCTGTACAAAAGAGATATTCAAGCTTTAGAAAGTCCAACATTTGACTAGCAAGATGACTAGGGACTGGAGTAAACGATGCAGGAGGTGAAGAAGACTGAATAGGACTTATTCAGGTTGGAGAAGAGAAGATCAAGGAAATCTAACTGCAAAGGTTAAAGGGGTTTATAGAAAAGACATAATCAGACTTCTGACAGCTATGCAGAGTGAAATAACAAGAGGCAATAGACACAAATTGCTGCAAAAGACCTTCCAGCAGGCTACATAAAGAAAAAAAATCAAAAATCATAGTGAGGGTGATTAAACATTAAAGCAGGTTTCTTAGAGAGGCTGTGGGAGCTCCATCCTTGGAGATATTCAAAGCTTGACTCGAAACAGCCCTGAACTGCCTGACCTAACTTTGTTCTTGATCCTGCTTTAAGGAGTATGTAGACGAAATGACTTAGAAAGATCCCTTGTAACCTAAAGCATTTTATTCTTCAAAACCATTGTCCACCATTATTTGTGGTATAGTCAAGCTGCTTGGTTTTTTTCCTGGGGTTGAATTCATTCAGCTTTCCATCTGGCCCACACTATGAGTTACTGCAAATCCTATTACCTTTGATTTGATCTATTATAGTTGCTTGATTAGCTGTTTCCACAGTAGTTGTTCTTGTCATAGCTGGTAAGCCTGATCTTTGAACCATTAGATATCAACCATCCCTCTGCATCCCCCAGAAATAAGTGGTCTGAGTATTAGTCTTTGAGTAACTACTGTCTTCCCATAAATTGTCATAATATTATAAGAATGTCTGGGCTCCTATATCTACAGATTGTAGCATATTCTGGACTGAGGCTTTGATTCAGGTTACTGCTCTATATCACCCCTTACTATGCAACCGGATGAATATATAAATGTGGAATTTTGTTAGCTTGTCTAACTCTTTGCTTTTCTTCTTGCTTTCTGAAAGGCTTCTCTTGCTTACACCATCTAGGCCAAGTATCCTAAGGGGATGCCTCCCTTTGCCTGTGGTTTTATTCTGTATGCTTTTACAAAATTTCCTAAATCTGAATAGGAAGAGGCAACTTGAGCCCCCAGCACGCTGCAAAATAAGTACTGATTTTTTAATAATGCTTTTAATACTATGAATTATCCTACTTTTATGTAATGGTATATACAAATGCATATACAACCTCAGATCACCCTGAATTGTAAAAGGACATGTGCAACATCAGCTCAGAACTAGGTAAAACTAAAAAGTATAATAATTTCCCTTGTTGAACTTCATGAGGTTGGTGATTGCCCAGTCCTCTATTTTGTCGAGGTCTCTCTGCAGGGCCTCCCTGCCTCTGAGGAAGTGAATAGCTCTTCCCAGTTTTGTGTCATCTGCAAATTTGCTTAGTATTCCTTCAAATCCTGCATCCAAGTCATTTATGAAGACACTGAAGAGCACAGGGCCTAAGATGGAGCCCTGTGGAACTCTACTATTGACAGGTCACCAGTCTGATGTTACCCCATTCACTATTACCCTCCATGCTCAACCCATGAGCCAACTGCTCACCCACCACATGATGCATCTGGTCAGATTATGTGACCAATACATCTGTTCTAGAACAAGCAGCAGTCACAAGCATTGAGGCCATGTTGCTGAGAACTCAACTGCGTTGGGCAGGACACGTCTCAGGGATGAAGGACCACCTCCTCCCTAAGATCTTGCTTTATGGTGAACTTGCCACTGGCTGCCACAAGAGAGGAGCCCTGAAGAGAAGATACAAGGACTCCCTGAAACAACATCTCAGCCTTGGCCATATTGATCAACATAACTGGTCTACTCTGGCCTCCAATTGGGAGGTCTGGAGACACACCAACTATAACACTGCTGCTTCCTTTGAGAACACACGCAGGATCACTCTTGAGGAGAAAAGACAACGCAGAAAAAATCATGTCTTGCTGATACTACCTAAGGAGTCTTTCTGCTGTGCCTTTCGCAACCGAACTTGTCTATCTCGTATTGGCCTTTTTAGCCACCAGTGCACTTGTAGCAAATCATCGTTCGTGAAGCCTAGCCGTGATGATGACATGATGTGTTTATCCAGCTGTGTGCTGGACATCTTATCCAGAAGGATTCTGTGAGAGACAGTATCGAGAGCTTTACTGAAATCTAAAAAGATGACATCACCTGGCTTCCCTTGATCAACTAGGTGTGTTACCTTGTCATAAAAGGAAATTAGTTTTGGTAAGCAGGACTTTCCCCTCATGAAGCCATGCTGGCTGTGACCAATGACTGTGTTGTCCTTCAGGTCTTTTTCAATATCTCCCAGAATAATCTTCTTCCTAATTTTACCAGTCACTGAAGTGAGACTGACAGGCCTGTAGTTTCTGGGGTCCTCCTTCTTGCCCTTCTTGAAAACTGATATAATGTTAGCCAGCTTCCAGTCAACTGAGACCTCTCCAGATTCCCAAGACTGTTCAAAAGTCATGGAGAGAGGTCTCACAATGACATCAGCTAGCTCTTCGAGTCTTTTTACATTAATCCCATCAGTCCCCATAGACTAATAGGGATCCAGCTGGAGCAGCAGATCCTGTACAATTTCAGGGTCGACTGGAAGTTTGTCATTCTCACAGCCACAGCTCTCTGGGAGCCCCAATAGCCATCATTGGTAATGAAGAGTGAAGTGAAGAAAGCATTAAACGTTTTTGCCTTGTCTGTGTCCCTGTTCATGAGGTGACCATCCTCACCAAACAATGGGTCAATCACCTACTCCAACCACTCCAGTTATAGCCAAGGTCAGCTAGAGCAAGATGTTCAGTTGTTCTGAATATCTTCAAGGATATTCAGATCTTCAGCCAAAACCTGTCTTGGAAACCTATTCTAGAATTAAATCACCTTCTCAAAAAAAAAAAAAAAATTACAATTAATTTCTTATATTTCAGTTTGTGCTCAGTGCTCCCTTTTCTGTCATTGGGTACCACAGAGAAGAGTCTAGTTCTCTCATCTCCACTCCCTCCCATCAGCTAGTTACATTTACATCATAAGATCTTCTCTGAGCCTTCTATTCTGAAAGCTGAACAGTCCCAGTTCCCTTGAATATCCCCTCACACATCAGGTGTTCCAATCCTTAAACATCTTCATGGCTCTTCAATAGATGAGGTTTATTATGTCCATATCTCTGTTGTACAGGGAAGTCCAGAAATGTACCCAGTACTTCAGATGTGAGTGACTTAAACTCCTCCTTTAACCTGCTGGCAATGTTCTTCCTAATGCGGCCCAGGATGCTGCTGGCATTTCTTCCTTCAGAGCACATTGCCGACTCATTCATTTCTTTTTACATTTGAATGTTTAGCTAAAAGTTTAACTTATTTAAACATGGTGTCTTAAGAATTGGTGATAAAACTCCTGACCAACTTCTTGTATTTTTTTTTTCAAAATTTCAGTGAGGACTCTGAGATGTATGCATTACTGTTTGCAGTCAGCTGTATTCTATTTCAGAATCGTCTGTTTTAAAGTTTCTAAAGGAAATGTCAACATCAGGGGAATTATATAGCATACATGTTCTTGGTGAACCATGCCTGGCATACAGGTTTTAATGTTTAATACGATGATCTGAAAAATTTTTTATTACTCCATGTGGCTCTTTATTGACATGTTCCTGGATAGGTACATTGACCTGTAGTAACTGTGAGGGTGGTCACATCGATTGTAATGCCCCGTCTTCCATCCTGAAGGAAGGCATGTTACAGATACATTTGAGAGGAGGTATTTTGGACTGGACAGGGTGATATAAATTTCAAATTGATAACTTCACTCCTGTCACATAACACGTCTTCCTTACACTAAAACATTTCTTTATCCTTCACATATCACTCTTATTTCATCACTTGGGAATTTCTTACTGACCCATTGAAGGCTGAAAACTGAAGTTACTCAGCTACTCATACTAGTAAAATGTATTAAAAACCCCCACATTAAAGTGCCATTATCTTTATTCCCTGCATATAACTAATATGGAGTGTCCTCTATGTTTCATGGAATCCATATTTACAGATCAGAGATTTATTTTGCTTTTATTTTTTTAAAAGAAGATAGAAAAAAGGAAACTCTGAACCAAATCTTGTCAGTATTTTACTGACAGCATGAAATTGTCTTGCTGTCCCCGAGGTTAATAAGAAAAAAAATCTCTTATCAGACATCAAAGAAAATGCAAAATTATCACAACAGCAAGCAATATTCTTTCATTCTCTAATAATAAACAGTGCACGTTGCTACAGGAAACAAATGTACCCAACTGAATGGATAAATCCATAAATAAGAGCTGATTTTTTGCTTTAGATAAGAAGAAAACTGAAAAATATTCTGCATGTGGCTGAAGCCAAACTGTATTAGCAATAGTGAGATTTACTAGAAAACACACTGTTTTTAGTGGTCTTTTAGCACTACCCACTAATACACTGTAGAAACTTGTAATAGAAGGCAAACCCCTGGTTGAAGAACTCTCCATTTTTAGATAAGAGGAACACAAAACACCGACAGACAGTATTTTCAAATTAACTTTATAGCTAGAAAGGAAGCAGAAATTATTAGGATCCAATAAAATTGTTCAGGCCCCTTCAGCAGCCCTTAGAGAGAATATATTGCCCAAATCCAAAATGATGTTGCTGAGAAACCACTCAGTTGCTGGTTAGCTCTGGAATTTCATAAGCATGCTTCTTATTTTTTTTCATCTAAGCTTTCCTATACTGAAGAATTACACCTTTGAAACCTTTCTGCATGAGTACCATAGCCACTATCCTGGTAGTGGGAAATGAAAGGTTTTTTCCGGATGTGTTTTGAAAGAAATGAGTGAGCCCTAATAGTGCTCAAGGATCAGTGTTATAGTCCATATTTTCTGGGAAGACTCTTATGCTATGAACGCCGAGTACTTCATGTGTCTTCATAAATTCGTTTGGTAGAGAGGCGAGGTGCTGGATGCACTCTGTTCTGTGTTTTCTTAGAGACCAGTCTGTTTCATACTGCATTTAGAGGGCAGCAAAATGCCTTCCTGGGGCCTGTTCAAAGCTGCCAAACACTCCCTAGGACTTTCAGTGCTTACCTTTAGACTGGTGGCTAAACGGTAAGCAATTGGGCAAAGGGTAGCTCAAAAAGAATAAGTCAAATATCTATCCTCTGAATCCTAGGCCTTTGCTTTACCATGAATCATCTTAATTCTCAATGCATGAAGGCCTTAAAAAGATCTGACTTGTTTTCTTGTCATGAAAAGTCTAACAAACCTTCTTTTTGATTCAAGGATTTTATTTGATTTCAGATTTTTTACTTTGAAAAGACTCCATTAATTTCATTTGCTTTTGGTTTGCCATCATCTTGCTTCTCAGTTCCATTTAGCATCAAACAAAATACTAAGCAAGTTATCAGGAATTATTCTGAATTTTCAATAATAATTGTAGAAAAAGTAATATAATGCCAGAAATAAGCAAGGTCTTCACCTTTCTAGTGTTAATACTTTTTTACCTGGAATGCAAATAAGTATCTGAGTTTTTTCCTATCACACTAAGAAATAAACAATTGTTTAAGGAAATGGGTGAGAGTTGCTCTCAGTGCTACAGTGCTGAGTCAGTCATGCAGAACTAATTTCCTGGCTGTCTCTGAATGCACATAAAGCTGCTCTGTAGCTGCTGCTGACAATGAACTAGTGACTGGAAAAAGGAATCTTAAACACAGTCACATCTCTTGACTGTTAAAATCCTTTACACAAAGCATGCTGATCTAATGTACTGTAGTAAGCAGTAAAGCAGTATCCTTTTTTTTTGAATGTTAGTAAAAGAAGTTTTAATACCTGAAGCTGTTGCTAAGTAACCAACTGCTTCCAAAATATATCTTTCTTGATAATAAAACTGGTTTCTTTTTCTGCTAATTATTATCACTACATTGGAATTTCAACACTGGTATTGCGTAGTGGGAAAAATACCCTAACAATAGAAGATTGTCATACATAACTTAGGATCTCTCATTCATGTGGGAAGCATATTACAAGTCACTTAATTGGAAAATATGTATTTGAATAAAACTGCCTAATGTTTTAGAAGAAAAATGCAAATGGAAGTAAGCTGCCTATGTAAAAAGGGACTTCCTTGTTTCTTTAACTACATCATAGGGTGCAAAAAAAAACCAAACTAACAGATGCCTGCCTTAATATATGATATTTAAAGCAGGCTTACAAATATTTTTGCTTTCATAAATAAAGTGAACCTCTTTGAATGGTGTTTCAACGCAAAGATCCTGAACCAAAAAAATCACCATCTATCAAAAGTAAAAGAAAAAACAAATACACTCATGTACGTAGATTAACTAGGACTGCAAGAAAACAGAAGATGCCGACAAGTGGTAATATTGCTTCTAGCTTAATGTAGATCTAGTGTTACTCTTCAGATAAACTTTAATGGCTGAAAGAAGAAGCAGGTGGGAGGAAAGTGCACTCAGATCCAAGTTTGCAGTGTTACAGCCCACACAGGGATGTAAATGAAGATTTGGACACAGGATCTGCTCAGCGATGCAGAAGGTTTTACTGCCCTCTAGTAAAATGCAGTTACGAAACTGTCTCTTAAAATGTATGCATGCTGAGTAAACCATTTCAGTTATTGTTACCAAAAATGTGATTCGTCTTGGATTCTCATCTCATTGTTTCCATAGTCAAAGAATAAAACATTTATGTTCATTCTAGAATGGCTTATTTTTGAATTAAGCAAAATAGCAATAATGAAGCACAAAAGCAAGGTCTCTGTGGCTACATCTGCATGAACAAATCTCATGCCAAATTTTCAGCACTGTTATTAGCAAAAGCCTAAGTGGTAGCACTCCCTGAAAAAGAACAGAGTTTTCATAGTGCACTGCAAAAATTCCTGAGTCCTAACTACAGGAAAACTAACTGTGTTGTTAGCATTGTATCAGCACTGAATTAGCAGCTCAAGAGTGAGCATGATTTGTATCCTTTAATTTCTGCCAGCAGCAACTCTGAGAACTGAATGGCAGCTGAACTGTTTACATAGTGCTTAGATAGCACTGTAGAGAACCGAAAGATATTTGCAGGGAAGTTGTAGATATTTAAAGGAGCAACACAAAAGAAAAAAAGAAATGAAATCAGAGTTTAGTTGCCACGCACATGCAGTTCCATGCAGTGCTGTACTGCTGGATTATTACTAACAAGGATGACATGAATGGATGTGTGAGGCTGTCATCTTAAGAAGTCTGACACTGATGACAATTATTGTAGCTGTGTACACTGTGACTTGTTACGTGGTGGAGTGTCTGCCTCTCAAACACCAGGGAAAGTGCTTGGGAAAGGGCATGGACTAACTGTAGACTCACAAAGTACCTAGTGCCTTTTGCCCTGCATCTTGCTTTTATTTATTTATTTATTTATTTAGCCTTTTTTTCCCCTCAAATGTAAAGCATAAAACTAGTAGGTTTTTCAGGAGCCATATGGACCCTCCGGGAAAATTATATTTGCAATTCTCAACATCAGTCACTGAAAAGTACAAATATTCTGTCAATCCTAGCACTGTGTTTGTATAAAGGAATGCTCAATCTCCATATATTCTTATTTATATACCTTCTTAAATATTCAAGTATCTGGAGACAATAAGGCTGGAAATGGGGTAGTATTTATAAAGCAAATATAAATTAAAATAAACATGAAGAAATAGAAAGAGTTTATGTTCATTGGGAGAAAAGATCCAAAGACAAGGTAATGTGGCTCACTTCTACTTCTTGCACTCCTCTACTGGGGACAGAGAATAGGGGCACTGTCTTGTGCAAGGACCACCACAGTGGAGGGACTTTTCAACCTATCACTCTACCTTTGTATACTCTCTCGAGGTCAACCCATTACTTAAATCTAGAAACTTCTCCTGTCCTACCTTGTACATTGGTGGTGGTCTGGGATCACAGAACCACAACTGGTTTCCTGACCTTTTCTCTTGAAACCCGCTTGGATGTGGATGAGAAATCAGGCTCTCAAATGCTCCAATACCTTGTTCAGTGTAGGAACAGATGCCAAAGGAACACAGCTGAAACAGTTTTCAGCATTTGTTCTGACATGAAGGCTCTTAGGTAATTTTCCAATCCAGATTCATGGATTCCAAGAAAAAGAGGTCTGGAAGGGGCTGTGGGAGACAACCTCAGGCAAGCTTCATATAGAAAGCAGAATCATTTGTAACGCAGTCATTGTTGACAGATGCTGACACTAACTGATCTGTCCTTGAAAGCCTCAAATAGCAGCTACTCTGGGTACTCCAAGGTCTTTCTGTCTTCATTAGGTAAAATCCCTAAAGAAATCTTTTCTTTTTACTGCTCTCCTGTTTGCAAACCACTTGCCTCTTTTTCTGCAACTCCTTGGCTAAGTCCTGTTTTACAATTAACTGTCCTAATGACTTATGCACTAAAAGAATATGAGGAAAAAAAGATATTGTTTGAGCTTCCTGGAAATAATAAGCTTACCTTTTAAACACCACAGTTTTATTTAAGATATATTTCTTAGCTTTCACTTAAACTTTCTTAAATCAGAGAGCACAATCTATTGGTTTTAATTTGAAAATTATTAATTTATTATGTACTTTTACACTGCATTGTGCATGAAATAAGTATTGCATTACAATCATTTGACCTTCCATGGTACATTGGGAGCATTATTTATTAGTATTTTGTAGATTTATTTTTATTGTTACGGTACTAAGCATATTTGGGAGTTTGAGCTATGTGAGAACTTGATCAGATTTATTTCTATTGGGTTTTGTACAAGTAGGTAGGCGATGGGTTAGTGCTGTTTCTGTGAATGAAAGAAACTTACTCCTATATTAGACACTTCAATAAAAAATATTTTCCATGATTGTGAGTGTGTGTTAGACAGCTCTATAATCTTACATTTCATCAGAATTCTGAAAAGACCTAAATGTGCAATGGTGAAAAATAAAGACTTCAGAAAGCACTCTAGGTAGGTAGTACAGCCACAGCTGTCATCATAATCTCCTTTAGGATTCCTGTTGATAGCAGCAAAGTATTTTCTTCATACCTCCATTCCAAGATATGGCTCATATGTATACATGCATTGCGTTATAAAGAAAAGAAAGGAGATGGGGGTTTTCAACTGAAAAAATGATAGGTGTAAGCATCTTTAGTGAAAAAGTCTCAATTTGTTTGAATATAAAGTTAGGACCTGGACACTGCATTGATAAAATGTGCTGATGAGGCTTGGATATCTTTATTTATTTGCATTGTTTTTGGAAGTCACTATCACTTTTGGATGCAGTTCCTAATCTGTATTTCTCTCCCTTTTCCCACAAAACTGAATTCTCTAAGTGGAATAAATACATAACTAAAAAAATGAAAGAGAATTCAAAGAAGTTCCAGGAATGTTTTAAATTACTTTGTGGGTACAATGTGGCCCATGCATTTCTTGTCTTTGGAGATCTCAGATTTTCTAAGCCCTCACCAGATCAAATTGTCTGACAAATCATAACTAATTCTGAATGACAAACAGGATTCTATCAATGTCTGAAAAAGATATAAACATTTTCCTGTCATGGATCTTATGAAATTACAGCCTTTGGATTTTTTTTAAGAAAATAAAAGTACAAGGAGATTTTGCTACTCTCCTGGTTTCTGCACAAGGCAGTTTTCTCCCTGTCCTTTGAGTATTTGATTCACAATCTTTTCTTCGTGAGCCATCTCCTGTGTGAACATTTGATGAGGAACGCCCCGCTGTGTAAATGGGGAAACACATATTCACATCTCTGCTATGCCTGATTTAGACCAGAACAGTGATTTTCAGCCTTTGTTCTGTAGATCCCTGTGGTTTGCAAAACAGCAAATAAAAAGCCAAGTTCATGTATGCTATAGAACTCTACAGACATGCAACATTTCTGAAGGGATCCATACCTCCTTTGGGAAATGTATGCAGGTAACCTAATGGAAAGAGACTGCAAAACTGTGGACTACAAATTTGGAATAACCACTCTCAATGGTGTCTTAGGTCTCATGCTGTTTGGAAGCTCATGTGTTTTCTGGATGAAATTGTTTCACTTCATAGGAAGGATTACGTATTCATTGAAGGGGTGAGGCAAGGGCTGATAATGCCCTTGTCTGTGAAGTCTCTGCAAAATACAGGTATGGAACTATTGAGACAAAGTTGAACAGCTTGAACAGATGCTTATCTAGAGCTCAGAGGCTGTTGTATTCTTTCTGTTCCTTTTTCTTTTTTATTTTTTAACTCAATGCTCTATAATAGTAAAAGGAAATTTTATAAAAGAGAAGAGAATGATGAAAATTAAATCGCTTTGAGGAAAATGGTGAGAATAAGCTCTCTGTATATATATCTGAATCCTGAAAGAATGCTTGGGCGAAATCAGCATCACCCCTTGTTCTCCCCCATACTGTGAAGTCTTTCCGAATCAGTAGCAAAAATAGGAATGATTGAATCAGTGAAGCTGTGAACATTACAAGATGCACACTCCAACAAACATAAAATGCGTGAGTGCCTGGTGAGCATTAGGAAATCTGTCACTATGAACAATTGAAAAAGACAAGTTTAAATAGACCGAGGAATTCCAGGGTTAACTTACCTTCAAACAAAATATTTTCAAAATTGTCATGATCACTCTTTTTTTTTTTTAACTGAAGATTGGCTGCATGAAAAATAAGTTAATTTAAATTCTTTTCAGGTAAGTGCAAAAAAAAAAGATTATGGGAAAGGTAAGTGCAAAAAAAAAAAAAGATTATGGGAAAGCTATTAAAAATGTAAACAAAATCATTCGTACACTGATTACTTTCCTTTTTTTGGTAGAACTTTCAAGAACACCTTTCCATACTATGAGTAACCCCATGTTACAGCCTCTCATGGGGTTCTGAAGGTCCTACAGCTAAAGATTCCTTAGTTTTTCTTGAAAGAAAGAAAAAGCTTTCTGTTTGAAAAGTCTACCATTTTTGTCAATAACTTGTGAGAGTCCTTTGTGGGATTGATTCCACAGTGAAAGAGTTCAAGCCCTGCAGAGACCCCATCAGGCTGCTCCAGGGGCATCTATCATATTGACTGTCACAGCAAGTGGGGGAGTGACCATTAAAAGCATTAGAAACAGTTTGCCTCCAGAGTGTTTTGTTCTGTGAGTTATTTTAGCTTGTTTAATTCAATAGAGAAGAAGATGGGAAATGATAATGAGGGCTAAGGAGAATGGGATTGTCTTGAGATACTTAATACCACTCTCAGTAGGCAGATGGATTATCTGAAAGGAGGAATAAAAATTGCATTTTTTGAAAACAACTCTAAGCTTCAGGAAACCAGGGAAATAGTTTTCTGTTATATTTGTGGGCATAGTCTCAACTGCAAGATATTTAAATATCTAGTACCCCTGAAGCACATAACTTCTGCTCATTTAGCTATCAAAATGGTTTTGTTGATTTTAGTATTTAACCTTTAGCCCAAATGGTAAAAACAGAATGCTAAGGAAATCTTCGTAATGTCTGTGAATTTAATAAGGGTAAAGTGTCAGAAAGTAGGTTTCTGTCTTTCTTACCATTTCATTCCTTTGCAGTATAAACACTTTGTAAATGATCTGTGCACTTTTATATTTCAACTTTCTTACTTACACTGCATGTTAGATGGAAGTGCTAACTTTAAAATTAGTCATCCTAATGGGCAAAGCACTGGAAAAAAGATGGCTGTTTTGAACATAACAGGCTTTACATTAAATTCTGAGCACAGATTAGATGAATTGTGGAATTATGCCTAATACTCTTAAAGGGTTTTAGTGATCAAACACACAGTAGATCCATGCTGACATTAGGTCTAACATATCTAAGATATACGTAATAGAGATCCAGGGTCCTACAGACCTGCAGTCCTATTGGTTTATATTCAAACTTCTGCAGTGTAAAAATGTTGACTGAAAATGCTCATGGTTTTCTGTAGTCAATAGTATCTGCAGTGGTATTTCTGGACAGTCCTGACCCTGAGTAGCTCACAGACTATGTGCTGCATGAATCTGCTGTAATTCTGTGTAGCCCTCTTACACTGTAAGTAGACTGCTACTTGCAACTTATAGCTTATTGCTGATGTGCTAAAAATATTTCCACCCTCACAATAGGACATTAACATGAAATCTGTTATGATAACCTATGAAATTATATTCATTTGTAATATTGTATTTCTTGAGAGATTTAAATGAATGTATTTTATGTACCACTGATATGCTAGTGTTCACTTACCACTGAGGAATGATTTTCCCCATCCACAGTATGGATTTAATCTTAGTTAGTTGTTTGATTCTCCTAGACTATTTCATAAGATAAGGAGAAGTATCTAAAGCCCATGACATCTAAGACAGATAAACTCCTGTCTGAAATCTTCTGTCTGCCCAGGACTAGACTATTCAGCTGAAGTTAAGTGAGATAAATCTCATCCATAGTACAGAGGGCAGCTACAGAAGAGCTTCAGATCCCTCAAGATGGGAAGTGCTCCTCATGCTTGCAGAGGAATCTGGCAGCTTTGGCTGTTGTCAGAAGTAACTGTGAATAGTTCAATATGGTTAAGTACAATGAAGAATGAAAAAGCTGATAAGTTTGAGTTGCAAACAGATTAACTA
Source organism: Pipra filicauda (assembly GCF_003945595.2). Classification (NCBI taxonomy): domain Eukaryota; kingdom Metazoa; phylum Chordata; class Aves; order Passeriformes; family Pipridae; genus Pipra; species Pipra filicauda. The sequence continues at coordinate 1,383,499 of NW_024103696.1, forward strand.
TAAGTAATGAACTTGGTGTGAGTTTTCACAGCAAAGGATGAAACTAAATGATCGTTTTTACTAGCAGTCAGACTGCATGAAAAAAATAGCACTGTCTGGTATTACCATCTATGAATATCTGTATTTTAGACATTTTTAAATATTTTTATTGCATTCTACAGCCTTATTATTTAGGGAGAAACAAATTGAAGAAACAAATTGGATTTATGTGGCAAAGGTTTGGTAGCTGGGGGCTGCACGAGTGGCCTTTGTGAGAAGACATCAGGTGCTACCCTATGTCAGACAGAGCCAGATCCAGCTGGCTCCAAGATAAACTCACCACTGGGCAAAACTGAGTCCATCAGAAACATCAGGAGCACCACTCTGATATCATATTTAAGAAAGGGAAAAAAGTGCTGCACACAGAAGCTGGGATAGAGGAGTGAGAATATGTAAGAGAAACAGCTCTGCAGGCATCAAGGTCAGTGCAGAAAGAGGGGAAGGAGGTGCTCCAAGCACCAAAGCAGAGATTCTCCTGCAGAGAGGGCCGCAGTGGCACATGTTGTTCCTTGCATCCTATGGAGATCCACCATGGAGCAGATATCCAGCTGCAGCCTATAGATAACCCCACAGGAGAGCAGGTGACTGTCTCTTAAACGAAGCCGTGACTCAGAAAGGGCCCATGCTGGAATTCCTGGCAGGAACTGCAGCCCATAGAGAGAACACAACACAGGAACAGGTTTGTTGACAGACCTGTGACCCCATGAGGAACCCATGCATGAGCAGTCTGTTCCTGAAAGAAAGATGGGTGGGGGAAAGGTGGTTTTTTTTGTTGTTTGGGTTGGGGTTTTTTTGTGGAGGGTTTTTTATTTGTTTGTTTTTAATTTATTCTTATTTCTTATTAATATACTTTGCTTAATTGGCAATAAATTAAATAATTTTTCCCAAGTCCAGTCTGTTTTCCCCGTGACAATAACTGGTAAGTAATCTTCCTTATCTCAGCCCATGAGTTCTTTATATTTTCTCCCTATATCTTCATAAGGAGGGAGAGTGATAGAGTAGCTAGGTGGGCATCTGGCAACTAGCCAAGGTCAGCCTACCACAAAATAATAAAATTTGTTTTTTTCCTGAACCTGAGACTCTGGAAAATAGATGTCAGGTAAGAGATAGAAAAGTAACTTACTGGGGATGAAAATAAAGTCCCCAAAACTCTAAGGCTTCATCTATACACAAGACTAAAGCAATGTAATTAGGTATATGATTAATCATGGTTCAGTTAACAATCTAAATCTTTCCTGATGAAACCAGATTTAAACATGCATAAGATAGACTAGTTGAACTAGGAAAAAAAGATGAGACAGTCCAGTACAACTTGATGGAACAGATGATGAATTTCAGACTAATATAAAAACAGCCCCTAACCCGTACAAGATACAGAAGGGTTTTTTTAATATATAAATTTCATAACAAGTTCAGTCAAAAATGACCATGTTTATTTTTATATTTTTTTCACGTTTTAAAACTTCTCATTCTTTATTACTTCTATATTCCCCTGGAGTACTCCACGACTCCTAATCATACAGTCTGTGTGAGCTGTGGTAGACGTGACTGTGGAATTTGAATAAAGAAATTGAAACATTTGAATTAGACTTCCCCTTGCAGAAACACTTGTCAGTTACCGAACTGATCTGTTTCCCGTGTGAACTGATGCAAGAAGGGCTTTTAAATGTGTGCCATTGAAGTGCATTTTAAAGGCTGTTTTTTTCAAAAACTTTTCATACTACCCTCAAATGTATGTAACTTTTTGTTAACACTGCTTTTTTGGGCACTTGCCGAAATAAATCTATAATTCAAATCTATTGTCTATTTGCCAGTTTGGAATTTTTTCTGTGTCTGCATCCTAAGTATTGAAAAAACTCAGGACTTTCTAGGAAAAAAAGGTTAAATTTTAAAGGCACTTTCCTGGCTTTGATCTTTGTGCACCAATGCCAATAACAGAGCCACAATGAGGAATGGGGGTATGCTCCAACTCCACCTTCCTACTTTGAAAAAATTGAGGAAAAGGATTTAGGCAAAATGAAGTAAAGCTGATCTACTGAAAGAATAATACTGAATGCATAATACTGAATGCAGTATCTTATATATACAGGTAAAGTATCACCTGCAGTTTTTTTGCCTGCTCCAGGGATGACTCACTTGCAGACCACACGAATCTGCATCACCCAGTAACAGGAAGTGTATGATTTCCTTCAGAGACAGACAGGGGAGCTCTTCACACTGACATCATGGAAGTAGGTGCTTTAGGAATACTTCAGAATACTTTACTGATGACTTGGATTTTATCCTTTTTCAGAAAAAATTTCTGATCTTTTTTGAGTAGCCTTTCTAATATGCATGTCAAAAAGGAGATTGCTATTTCTGATCTCCATAAAAGAAATGTATGAGTAAAATATGGCAGCTATTACTATTTCTAGACCGGGTTTTGATCTCAGTAGCATATTGCACAGGCTGTTTTGTAATTAGGTGCCATTAAAGGAGGATGTCTATCAAAATGTTAACAAGGATGGTGGTCAATCACTGTCAGATTTATTGAAAGCAAATACATTTACAAGTTCCATCATAAATCTTGGTCAAGTAATGAGATTCTCAACTTATTTTCCCCAAAGTGGTTATTACATTATGCAGGCAAAATGGCATGGTACACAACAGTTCAATTTCATCAGCTCTTCACACAGCAATGAAATCACAAACCAGTACTGTTCAAATTTTGATTTATTTCATTGTTGTATATTAGCCTAGAATACATGCATGCATGGAACATTTTGGCTGAATACATGTTTAAAACCCCCAAGAATTCTCTCATATCTGTTAGAATTCTAACAATAAAATGTCAAATATGTCTTGCTTAATAACAAAATCGAGTATGCACATTTTTAATATTTCACTATGAAATGTTTAAATTAGTATTTTGAAATTATTACTCAAGACAGGCCTCACTGACACTGATATTGATAACACACAAATAATGTGTAGAGCCAAATTATACAGAACTGCTTCTTGAATCTCCTAACTTTCAGTAAGAAGTTCTAAACAAGAACTTGTTTCCACTGTATATCTGAAATAATAAATTATATAATGCAACGTTGAGCTCAAGGGGAACTTTCTAAATTTGGGGCTATAGGTTATTATTTGTCATCTACCTCAAAAATGTTTAGGCATTTTTTAAAGACCAATTTTTACTTTGATGCTGGAGGAAGCCACGTAACGGTAAATAGTGTTCTTTTGAGCATATTTAACGTGGAGGTAGGAACTTGTGGTTCATCTTCCTGCACTGATCAATGACTGAACAATCACTTGGTGTTTAGGGAATTCATATAACTAGTATGAGATGTGGTTTCAGACTCCCTCATTTAGAAAAGGGAACTGAAATTGCTTGATACTCTTCAAGGTGTGCTCTGCTCACAGAATAAGCAAAGAACATAGTGTCCTCCAGAATTTTACAGCTTCTCATTTCCTCCACCTAAAACTAAATGGGAAATTTGGATTAAATTGAGAAGTAATCTGGGGAGAAAAGAGTAGGTTGTTTAAATGATTATGCTGCTGAAGAAGAAATTCTTCCCCAATATAAGGCTATATTTATCTGTGTGGGTGTATTTACAACTATACTGAATGTTAGGTTTAATTGTAAATTTATTTTTAAGCCTGTAACTGCTGATCTCGTGTAAAAAATTCCTTAGATCAAGCCCCAGCAGGTGGTCATGCCTCAAATTCAGCAGTATGTGGAATGTCCAAGTGCAACATAGTGATGTCTATAGGCCCTTCATGCTGTGTATGGAGTATGTCCATATACTGAAAGTTGTAACTGCAGTAAATCCAGCAATGGTGATTTTGCAATTTCTTGGTCTGCCATTTCTAGCCTTCTACAAACTTCTGTTTCTTTTTACTTTGCTTGTGATTAGATCAAGTAAGGAAAGAAAGAAGGTCTGATCCTAAAATGACTTTGAACAGCATATTGTGGACCACTGTAGGGTGGGTCCAAATTACTGCGTGTGAAAATGGGGATTTTGTGTCTTAAATCATGTGAAGATGACCTTCAGATTAGACCCTGGGGATAACTGTGTGCTATATTACTCGATGGATGTTGTTCCTGAAAGGTGTTACTGCTTTGTTCTGCTTAGGTGAGCAAAACAGTCAGATTGGAATTGATGTTTATGCACTACGCATTCATTTTTGGCATAAATTCAGTCTAATGTTCCCATTGTATATATCCTTTCTGCTCTTTTTTTCATTGTATATGAAGACTGGACAGAGACAATATTGAGAAATTGAGGAAGAATAGTACATCAATTTGTTGATTTTGTTATAGTTTCTATCCAGAAAAATTTTAGACTCTAGAATTAAGCATCTAAATATAAACTGCATTTTTCCTATGTTTGAAATGCTGGAAGCAAGCCACAATTTTCTGGATTCACAGTGTAGCACTGAAGATCAATATTACCCTCTATGAATAAATGTTGTATCTTGGCTGACTATACAGCACAGTTTGGAAGCTCTCCCACAACTAGATTCAAGAAGAGATCCACATTTATCATGTAAGTAAATATATCATTTGGGTTTAAATGATCATGCCTTTTTTTTTCTTTTTTTTTTTTTTTTCCCCTGCCCAAGGAAAGAGGAATTTGATGACTTACTGAAGGTTTCAGGAAGCCCCAGAGAAATGACTGCTGTGTTTCATGATCAGTTACAACACACTGGATTTATGTACTGTGATAAACATGATCTGGCTACCTAGATAAACTGCTGTTTGCAATTTTAATGTCTAAAAGACAGCAGCAACTACAGGGTTCACAAAGTATATGATGGCATATTCTCAACCATATGGTGTCCTTTCTGGATGTTTCTCTTGAGTTTTGTTGTGAAGAGGATTAAAGGAGAAGAAAATGTATTTCCTTGGCTAAAATTCTGCTCACTCATAAGTAAAAATGTCCAGAATTATATCCTTTCCCTACTGACAGAGTATTGTAACCCTGCAGTGAGCAACTTGTGCCAAACATTGTTTCTATGACTAGTAGATCGCAAATTGATACTGGGTGCCTGACACAAAATAGTTGGTGGCAACTCTAGATAGCAGCGTTACAAAACTAGAGAATTTTTGAAGAAAACTAGTAGTTATAGTTGTTCTTTCAAAACTCCATTGTGGAGGAGAAAAACATCAAGTGGAATCAGAAGGATCAGGGAAGTAATCAGGAATGAGGTATGAATGGAATAAAATGGTGTCCAAAAAGAGTCGTATATGATATCATGGAGCACTGTAACCCTCTCTCTGTAGTCCCTGCTGTAAGTTCACAGCCCACTGCCGGGATTTTAGCTGCTTGTGTAAGGGGTCCAGCTTTGTCATGCTCCAGCTGTGTCACCTTGACTCAGACTGATGAGACAAAGCTGTGAGACCGTCTGTACAGTGATAAGAAAGATAAAAATTACAAAGAGCAGTAGGAATGCTGATCCGCGATTGCTAGGAGGTCAAGGATTCATGAGAGAAAACATCCACGTGAAATGCTAACATCTTGAAGAAAAGAAATGAATATAGCTGGAGGCTGGTCTAGTCAGGGACAGTGGGGAGCTGCCAGGTTGGGATTGATCCTTCAGGGCTGTCAGTCCTGATGGAGTGGGAGGAAGGCAGCAGCTCTTCACTTGTGATGATGGCTCTTGGGAGCCATGACCACCACCACTTAGCACCTCAGCACCATCTACCTGGCTGGTAAACACTCTCCAGGTGCTGTACTGGAGTGTGAGCACACCCATGCTTAACCTCATAGCCCACTAAATACTAGCTGTGTTTTACATGCACTGGCCGATAAATAATTGCTCTGAACCTGTGAGTTACCCATATTCTGCTTTCAGAGTATTTTTGTTCCATGCTAATGATGCCCAAACAGACTGACTATGAAAATACTTTGTAGAGGTTAAGGGGTGATTTTATTATTATGCTGGGAAACCACTATGAATATTTGAGAAAGTAGCAGCTCAATAGAAAAGGAACGTGATCTTGGAAGAAGTGATTTACATTTCTAGAATTAAAAAAATTAAAAAATTAATATAGCAGAAGGTACAGTGTTCCTGAGATAGATGAAGAATAATTTGCTTCAACCATACATCTAGGAGAGCTCTGATGCTCAGAGCTATCTGACATTAAATCATGTCAAGCAGGAGCAAACAGCAACTGAAAAAAAATCATTAATGTTTTTAATTAGGTTGTCTTGAAGTCTCATCTGCATTCTAAAAGCAAAGGGCTTTTCAGTAAAAATCATGGCCAGCTTCTGTAACAAGGAAACTGGCTGTACTCAGACTGAATTGGGCCCTAAATTTGTTGCTTGGCAAGAGCAGGGAAATGTTTTGCTCTGGTTTCTGACTCCATTGGCAGTGGTGCTTGTTAATCACACAACCCATTACAATGCACTGTACAAGGAGGAATCTCAAAAACATCTTATTGCTGAGCTAAAGGCTATAAAGTGCAGTCTTTTCTGCTAACCAGATTTGTGTTCTGTTGTGTTTAATGGTAGTTGTGCCAGTCCATGATTACTCACAAATGGTGACTAGAGACTGTGGCTGAGAACCCTCAGTGTGAATGCAATGAGGGGAGGACCTCAGAGCTCATGTTTTGAAGCAATATTTAGGCTAGTGTAACACTGAGCAATAAAAAGAGACAATAACATGGAAAAGGAAGGCTAAAAATGTTTAATTACTTTACTCTGATGACCCTTCTCCTTTCCAAATTGGCAAGTAGGAATTGAAACTTGCCAAGCATGTTTTATTTTTAAATCTTTTATCCACTGGCCAGTCAGCATATTACATCAGACTTCATACATGTTTTTTACAGTTTCGTATGGTTTTTCAGCCTGTATATACCTGTGTGTTCACGCACACACACTTAGAGAACTGACACATGCAGGGGCAACTCTGACTGTGGGGGGTGTGTGGGTCCATTCTCCACTGAATTTTGTAACTAGGTAAAATCTCCCTGAGTCATTCTTCCCTCTTTACTCAGTGTAGTGGCAGCAGCAGCAGCAAGACTAGCATCAAGATGAGCTCTGCAGCCCACTGAAGGAAGTACTCTGTACCCACAAAGTAACCCTTCGAGGGAAGGAATCCCCCTGCCCCCAGTACCTTCCATCCTTCCTCCTCAGGAAAGCACCCACATACAGAGTACTTTAGTATGTTGGATGTTCCTTTTCATGTGGGAGATGGGCAGCACTGCAGCTGTGTACACTTGCATTTATACTGCCCAATCCCTGTTCTCCTTTCTAGTACAGAAACAACCCAACTAGCAAATAACTAATATTTTTTGCATATCAGCATTCTAGTGAAAGTGAGTGATTCAAATTGGGGTTTTGATTAGTAAGCAATATTTGGGGTATTTGGCAGTATCTGATGGCTCGTAACTCATTGGAGTGTAATTTTGTTCACTCAGTTAAATTACTTTCAGTTATTTTTCCATTTTTCTATTCAATGAGAAATAAATAGAGAGAGTAGCTGTTTTTCTGGCAGTAAGGTATTTGAATCCCTTTTTTGGGGATGCTACAGATGAATATCACTTCATAACTGAAGAGTTTAAGCTAACTTCCTAGAAGGATTTGTGAGCACATTCTGTCAGTTGTGTGCATTCCTGGATGTGCACTTTCACTTTGGACCTTTGCATGGTCCAAAGGCTCATTAATTTTTTGTGTTACAGTCGTGACTGAAAAGGGCTTTCATCATTGCTGTGCCCTGGTTGATCAGCAGAGAAAGTAAGAAGTGTGACAGGTTGAAAAAAAGACCATAACTTAAAAATGAAAACAATGCACTTATGAAGGTGGATTCATGTAGTTTGTGTATTTTTAATTTTTACAAAAGCTAATTATTTATTACCAATGTCTGGCTCAAAATAATCCTACAAAATTAATCATTCCCAATTTTAAACATCTGACAACTACAAGGCAAAATTAATAAATGGACCTTAGCAATAAAAAGCACAGGTTTGTTTTGGAAGTATATGCTTTTCCTCTCAGATGAGAAAGGAAATCAGACCTGTAGCTATGAATTTGATTTTTTTTAATATATATATGTATATATATATGACTCTATGTGGATTACTTAAGGGAAACATTGTACCCATCTTTAAAAAGCGTAGAAAGGACTCTGGGAATTACCAATCTGTCAGTCTCACCTCTGTGCCTGGAAAGATCATGGAACAGATCCTCCTAGAAGATGTGATAAGGCAAATGGAGAGCAAGAAGGTGATTTGGGACAGACAGCACAGCTTCAGCAAGGGCAATGCCAACCTACTGACTTTCTATGATGGAGTGATTACATCTGTGGACAAGGGAAGGGCTACACATGTCATTTACCTGGACTTCTGTAAAGCTTTTGACATAGTTCCAGACAACATCCTTCTTTTTAAATTGGAGAGATGGATTTGATGTGTGACTGTTAGACGGATGAGGAATATGTTGGATAGTCACATTCAGAGGGTTGTGGCCAATGACTCCCAAGGGACATTGATGACAAGTAGTGTCCCTCAGGGATCCATATTGGGTAACCAGTGTTATTTAATGTTTTCATTAATGACATGGACAGTGGGATCAAGTGCACCCTTCTAAGGTTTGCAGACGACACAAAGGTGAGTAGTGCAGTTGAGACACCTGAGGGATGAGATGCCATCCAGAGAAATCCAGACAAACTCAAGAAGTGGGCCCATGAGAATCTCAGAAGGTTTAACAAGACCAAGTACAAGGTGCTGCACTTGCGTCAGGGCAACTCCTAGTATCAATATAGGCTGGCAGATGAACAGATCTAGAGCAGCTCTGAGGAGAAGGATTTTAGGGGGCTGGTAGATGAGAGGCTGGACCTGAACCAGCAATGTGCAATTGCAGCCCAGAAAGCCAATTTTATCCTGGGCTGCACCAAAAGCAGTGTGGCCAGCAGGTCGAGGGAGGTGGTTCTGCCCCTCTACTCTGCTCTCATGAGACCCCACCTGGAGTGCTGCATCCAGCTCTGGGGTCCTTAGCACAGAAAGGGCATGGACCCATTGGAACAAGTCCAGAGGAGGACCATGAAGATGATTAGAGGGATGGAGCATCTCCCCTATGAAGAATGGCTAAAAGAATTGGGGTTGTTCAACCTGGAGAAGAGAAGGTTCTGTCAAGACCTTATTATAGCTTTACAGTACTTGAAGGAAGCTTATAAGAAAGACAGGGATAAACTTTTTAGCAGGGCCTGTTGCAACAGAACAGGGGGTAATGGTTTTAAACTAAGAGAGGATATATTTAGATTAGATATAAGGAAGAAGTTTTTTTTCAATGAGGGTGGTAAAACACAGAAATAAGTTGCCCAGAGAAGTTGTGGATGCCCCATCCCTGGACACATTCAAGGTAAGGTTGGAAAGGACTCTGACCAACCTGATCTAACTGAAGATGTCCCTGCTTATTGTAAGACGTTGAACTAGATTACCTTTAAAAGTCCCTTCCAACTCAAACTATTCTATTATTCTGTGTATATAAAATCTATCTCAAATTTTGACAATAGTTCTGTTTTTGTTTTAGATTTTAATACAGTTCCTTCACATATTCCAACAAATGACCAAAGTATATTGTAATCATGTCAATTCTGTATCCAATTTATTTTTCAAATATTCAGTGTGCTGAATCATAGTTATCTTAAAGACCACATTTCTCTTCATTACCTGTCAGACTGGGTGTGCTCTATAGTAGCAGTGTAACCAATGAAGTCCAGGAAGAATGCATTCCCTTGCATTCCGTGGCTTATTAACTGCTTTAAGACTATATCTTAGCTAATAATAACCCGTATATTTCAGTCAGATTCTATGCCTCTTCCTTTTCTGGTAATTCTCTTCAGTGAAGTATTGCATAACAATATTATTAACAAATTAAATTGAATAGTAGAATGAGTGACCAACAATATATGATGAAACACTCATAAATATTTTTTTTTTTTGCCTTGTACAAGGTTAGATTTCCTACATATAAAGGATAGTAAACCGATGTGTATAAATTAACAACATCCTTTCCCTTTTGTGAATTTTGAAATACATGAATCTGGATGTAAGGAAACAGAAAACCTTGTCTTGCCATGATTTCCAATATATAACATAGGGAACACTTGTAATCTATCAAAAAACTTAGATATCAATAAATTCTTATTCTAAAGTAAATAAGTCAAAAAGAGAAATTTGAAACTGCACATGGTATTCAAGAAGAAATAATTTTTTACAGAATCTTCAGGTCTTCCAGGCATGCATCTTATTGATACAAAATAAAGTTAATATTTTAATAATTACGACATAATAAACACAGTTTTCATTTCTCTTTTTACCAATATTTATACTTTTTTTGATGTGGTAATTTAGAAACAGTGTCATCTGAGGTGGCTTAGGGTGGTTCAAGATTATGCTTAAGATTTCTTAGTGAAAGATTTCTTTTGAGCTTTTCAGCTACTGGCCCAAAAATTTGAGTTGGTCTCCTATAGGGCCTGCGCATACCTGACAGATCGATGCAGATATCTTGGAGACCCTAGGATATTGCAAGTGGCATTAGGAGCTGTGTTTAGTCAACTGTATTGTCTTTTTCAGAAAGATTTTACAACACTTAACTTCAGCCATCAGAAAGATAAGGGAAGGATTCAATTCAATGTTGATGCCTAAATTAGGTCTCTGCCTCTGTCATGTGGCATATGAATATCATTCCTGTGCAGGTATCTCAGACAATTTAGGAAATCTCAAATGGTCTTAGGTGTCATTTTGGCAACTGAATTCATCAATTCACTTGCCAGGATTCTTACTGAAGCCTAGTTGATAAAAGATTTAAGTGCAATTCAGCATATGTCAATGCTTGTTTACCTATTGGGTTAATTCTGCCCAATTTTTTTATCTGCTTGAGGTTGTCATTAATTCTTTCTGGAGTCACCAAGCTATGGAGAAAGCCTATAAAATTAAAACCTCTCTAAACCTTAAAAGTTTAAGATAAGTTTGAGGGCTTAAAGTAAAATACTTAAGTTTTGGATAGTTTAAGGCAGATAAGATAAAAAGATGAAAGATGTCACAGGTGTGAAAGTGTTTAGTCTCTTTTCACACACCAAAATAAGAGGAATCAAAAATCAAGAGAAAGCATTATTTTTATTCTGAGCAATTCAATCTTCATTATACTAAAGTCAACCGTTAACCTTAGCTATACATAGAAAATTATAATTCCTGAGAGCTCTGACATGTTTTGCCATTTCCCACTGCTCTGCAGTGTATGAGGTTATTGCCCTAGCTCTCTGCCCTAAGCAGGCAGTATATCTGTTTCTCACTGCTGCAGTTAATAACCTGGTATATGAACACAAACAATTGCTGACTGCAATTAACATCCTGGTCTGAGAACTGTAATGCTCCATAATAGACATGTTGCCTGCTCTGTGTCCCTGCAGTAGAGTAACAAACAGTTGACTACTGTGAACTCTTCATAAATCACAGCATAAATATAAAGATAACAGGTCAACCCCTTGGTAGACATCTCATTTAGGGGAAAAAAACAATCAAAGAAATCCAAGCCATACCAAAACAATGAAGGGCATGCATTTTTTTTCTTCAGAAGGATCACATAAGTTCATATTGAAAAAGAACAAAGCAGATGGTAATAAATGCCAGATTGTCTTTAGAAATCTGATGAGAAAGACCATGCCCTAGCTCAAAAAATTTAAATCTGTAACACACAACTTTATCATCTTAATAACTTCATGAAATAAGGAGTTTATATTTCATTAATAACTTGGTAAATTCACAGGAACTGGACTTGTATTTTCAAAAGAGGATACTTTAAAATTCTGATTAGCTGAATGTTTGGAAACATTTACTCTTCAATCCCATGCAGACTAAGGGAAATTTCAAGAAGATTTGAATTTTCTGTGAAACAGAAAATTTAATTTTGGACTGACTTGTTGAAACATGCACCTAAAATATGATTTATCATGTTCTCAAAATTGTGCTAAAAATCAAGTTCTCTTTTAAGTTATTACAATGGTGCAAATCACATAAGCTCTTAAAAGTCTGTGCCTACAGGTCTTCCACTCTATCCATACCAGAACTTACAATTTATCTACGGCAGCATCCTTTTAATTTATAATATCACTAAATTAAAGCTGGACTGCCTTTCCATGTTCTTGGATTTTATGCAATCAAATTTCATTCATTAAAGCCAAATGGACTAAAGATGTGACCTTATGAAAGACAGATGTCAGAAGACAGGCACGGGAAGCCCAGTAAGATGATGAGGACTTAACAAATATGAAACCTCTGTCCTCTATTTAATTATAGTTATTGTCCATTTTAAAATAACTTCAGTTGAGCAAAAGGACAAAACTACATTATTCACCCTTCTGTTTTAGAAGGGTCTGTTATGCTCGTTATTAATTATGGTTAGTATAATAAACATGCCTGGAAGAAACACCTCAAATAAATGATCAGACACACGGAAAAAAGAATTGACCTGTTTAAATGTCATGAAATTGCACGTTTAATTAGTAAGCTTGTTATTTCTCACAAGGAAGATTATGAGATGACAGCATTCATATTTTAATTAGGAGAGAATACCTTTGCACTCCTCAGGCAGAGTAGGAAATTTGTCATGCGAAATGATTTTCTTTGGGAACTGTTCTGCTCTGACTGCAAGCCCAGACTCTCCAAGGCAAAACTGCACTGAAATAGATGGCACAGATACCTGAACAACCTGGAGAACCTCTGACACTTTCTTTGACATGAAAATGTGTAGAAGACTATCCAACGGTCTCTTCTAGTTGAGAGGACTTTTACTGGTGTCTTAACAGAGCCATAATTATGCCCATAGGCCTAATTTGACTTCAGGTCTGTATAGTTTCCATATATTCCTTTTATCCTCTATTTTGATCATTTCAACTAGCTAGCCATTCCCAATCAGAAGACTAATTCATCACCCATTTGTGGTCACTTTTGGTCCTTATGGTTTTAATTGTCTTTGATTCCAGCAGAATGAAACGGCTACACACTTCCATTGCCTCAGCAGCAACATCTGTTCACTCTTTTTCTTTAGTCTCTCTGGCTAGTGTTCTCAGCTCACTTCTGAGCTACGGGTCTGTGATCTTCTATTCAAGCAGCTAACAGGTGTTGTGGCTGTTCATTTCTTGTGACACTCTTTGATGGGCTTCACTTTGAAGAGTAACTTCATTTTGGCTTTTCAGCATGAAATTGAATGTTCCATTCAATCTTTAATATACCAGGTAGCTTTTATAATGGTGTTTATAATCTATGGTGTTCATCAGTGAAGATTTCTTGTTAAATATATGTATATGTGTCTATCTATCTATCTAACTATCTATATGTATATACCTAAAAATCCCACCACATTATCCTGATGATTGTAGCTATAATATCCTAGCAACAACCCCCTTTTAGGATGAGTTGTTTTTCAAAGGGGTAGTGTCCAGAATGCTTCAATTAGACTTAATTATGCATACAGTTTCTCTAAATTTTTCTTTTTTTTACACAAAAACTTCTTGATAAGGCTATCGTAACAAATAAAATGCCATATAACCTACATTTTTTTAGGTTTTGTTGTCTTTTTTTAAAGTCTGCCTTTTTATAGTAATGCCATAACAAGGAGAAATGGAAATTCTTCTCTTAGAAAATCCCTCATAGTAAATTGATGAAGGTTTTCTACGTAAATGATTTTCAGAAGATGTGTGTTTTCTCTGGATTTGTTTTCATAAAATACATTGGTTCTGTTTTTGAAAAATGTGAAAACCTTTTGGTGCTCCACAAAGAGAGTAGGATGCCTCCTCTGTGCACTCTGTCTCTGTTCCACGCACCTTTAACTCTGCCCAAGGGCTCAGCTTCCAACAGGACATGTATGCTATAAGTCTAAGTGTCTAGTTCTTGAGTTCAGATGCCATTCCAACATGGATGGTATTCTGGCACTTAACTGGCAAATGTCTTAATCAGTAATTAGATCTAACCCTCTGACAAGCTAAGGAGACAGTGAAGTGGAATAGATCGGTGGAAAGCAATCAGGGAAGACATCTGTGCTTATTATTCTCTAGACATATGGAAAGCAGTAATAAAAGTTATATTAATGCTGTGTTAGGATCTTTATTTTAATTGTATATTCACTGTAGCACATAGATTCTCTTCTACCTTCTGGTTCTGTAAAATGTTGTGGAAAACATGCACCTTTAACAAGACTTCAAATAACTGTTATGGTTATCATGAGATGGTACTTTAATTTTTTGTTATCTAGGAGTTTTAAATCTTTAGTTAGTCCATTTTAGTCTCACAGAATGGCAGAAATCTAATCAGACCAGACTTTGAGCTTTATTTGAATGTTTCATAGACAAAAGGAGCAAATATATAAGACATAATAGCAATTATACAACTATATCTTTGCCATTTTTTTCTGTGCTAGTAATTTTTTGAGGTCTCTTCTGTAAGCAAATGAATTGGGTTGGTTATTTTTTATTTACTTATTATGTGTCTATGTGTTGATTAGCACTGTTGCTCCTGTAATGCTGGTCTTGCCAGCATTATTTAGAAATTTGTTATTTATCTGTGGAATATGTCAGCAGTCTTGTATAGATAACTTCAGAGAAAAACAATGAGAGAAACCCATTGCATTTATCACTGAGGAGGCAGGAAGGCAAAGACCTTCCGGTGATGTCTCAATGACTCCCTGTGCCAGATCACAGAAATACAGTTTTTTCAACAAAGTAAAAGATAGAAATTACAGGAATGCTAGTGCAGTGGAATCTTTTGAATATTTTATACTTCTTAAATCATTTTCACACTCTTCATATGGTTTCTAACATTTTCCTCTGATTTTGTCCTTCTTTGATGATTAGACTATGATGTTCCTCAGGGAGTTCATAACATTATAGCACTCCCAATGCTGTGGAGAAATGTTGGGAAAAGGAAGAAGAGAGCTCCTGGGAAACGTTAAGAAAGAGTTCAAAGCCTCACAGTTTTTATGGTCGAAAAAGACTAGTGTGGTTGTTTACTCTGACCACTATATAAAATAGCCCCGGAAACCTGTTTTTCATCTCGCTTAAAGCCCTTATGAGAGGACACTGTAAGTACCAGCCATCTGCAGCAACTAACCCTGAATCAAGAGAATTGGACACACCTTAGTGAAATTTAGCAAGAAGATGTAGGCATGACTAAGAATGGTCTCTTGTGGCTGTACTATGGAAAATGCACCATTTATATTCCAGCTACCTCCATTCACATTACTTCACTAATGTGTTTAATATGTAAAGGAAGAGTGTCATGAGGATGGATCCAGGCTCTTCTTGGCGGTGCCAACAAATAGAACAAGAGACAATGGGCAGAAACTGATGCACAGGAAGTTCTTTACTATGTGTGTGACCGTGCACTGGAACAGATTACCCAAAGAGATTGTGGAGTCTTCATTACTGGAGATATTCAATAATGCTCCTGTGCTGTGCTCTAGGTTGACACTTCTTGAGCAGGGAGGTTGGACCACATGACTGTGGTCTCTTCCAACCTGACAGATTTGGTGATTCTGTGATTTCCTTCAGACTTTATTCCCTTGGTTTCAGAGGCTTAAGTTTCAATGTTCTCTTCACTCAGGAAAGAAAGGAGAAAATACCAGACAATTTAATCTATGCAGACATACATATTTCTGCTGCACTGGGCAATAACAGAATTTTACACCACGATATTTTTTTCACAACATTTCATATTTTATTTCTGGCCTGATGCAATAGGATTTTTACATAAACAAAGGACAAAATAACAACCCTAAACCAAAATACGCATCCTCTCTTAAATGTGATAGGAAGAGAGTTTAAAGAGAAATGAAGGTTTATGGATCTTGCTAAAGTACTGTGAATCTCTTTCTATAGTGCCTAAGGGATAATGGTTCCGGCTTCTAACAGTGGCCCATATCTCACAATCCCTTACAGAAACACCTCATATGAATAATCAGCGGCAGGGTTAAATTACGTGCCACTCAGTTCAAACTTCCCAGGTTCCCTTTAGTGGAATTCTACTGTGACTGCCAATTTTTATTGAAACAAAGAATGCATCAAGAAGCAACAAGGCCGGTGAAGGGACTTGTGCACAAGTCCTATGAGGAGAGGCTGAGGAAGAAATTCTTTCCAGAGAGGGTAATCAGGCATTGGAATGGGCTACTCAAGGGAAGTGGTGGATTCTCCGTCCCTGGAGGTTTTTAAGATGAGACTAGATGTGGCACTTGGTGCCATGATCTAGTAACCACGGCTGTAGTGGATCAAGAGTTGGACTTGATGACCTCAGAGGTCCTTTCCAACCTGGTTGATTCTATGATTCTATGATCTGCTGGCATACGTGATTGTAACACCTGTTTTCTCAGAATTTTTCCCTAAATGTGTCAATGGCTATACTATTTGCATGAGAGTTAGAAAGATAACAACACTTTACCTACATAGCTGTAGGACCAATGAAAATGTAACAGGTTTGTCCTGCCAAATCAGAATTAATCCCAGGTCAAATTAAAAAAAAAAAAAGAAAAAGACTTTCTATTCTTCAGTTATACTGATGAGTGCAAAAGCTTTGCAAGTCTGGAAAGATGTTTTAGCTCTGAAATGACTGCTAAATTAAGAGTTTAAAGATCACTGTTTCCTAAGTACAGGAACCATGTTCCCTGGCATGTTTTCTGTGATAACAATACCCTTGGAATCAAGAAAGAGCAACACTCTCCTGAGGCCATAAGTGATAAGTCACAAATGCCTGGATACAAAGAAGTAGATAATAGAGGGAGGGAGATAGTTAAAACTACTATGGAGGTATAAAATGTGTGCTTTTTTTATGGTAAAAAAACAAGGAAAGAACAAAGTAGTTAGCATTTACATGAAATTCTCAGAAAAAGGAAGTTAAAGAAAGTATTATTTCTGCATAAAAATATCTTTCATTTTGCAGATGGTTACCTTCCTATTCCCTGTCTTTCACCCAGGTGGGAATAGAGTAAATGGAAGGTAGTGAAAAGTAATATAATGAAAAACTAAAAAAAACTTGCCATGAAGTATTACTCTAGTTCACAGTGTATTGTTTTTATAGTCAGAAAACTCTCAGATTTTTAATGTGAATAAAAATGACACATTTAATTTATTATTGTGCCACAGTAGTGAGAAGTGAGAAACTACACAGGACTGAGTCACTCACGATCTGATTTGAAAATCACCAGAATAAAAAAATGGTGTGATTTAGTTACTTCTATAATTTCTACTGCTTTATAGAGCAGCCAATTCCTCCTGCTGTAATTGATGTGAAACCTAGATGTTTTTAGAAGTGAGAAAATAAAACACTGCTAACTCAGACATGCACAAAGTGAACGAGTCACTTTGTGTTGCAGCTGCCTAGCAAGCAAAAAAAGTAAAGTCTCAGAAAATCTTGTTCAAACTATTCCTAGGCTTCAACTCAGTAGAAAAAAGGGTGAGACTGTCTCTCTATCTATTTAGGTATGCCAGTAAACTTGGATTTTGCTAAAGGCCTCTAAAATGTTCTATCTCTGGTTAGTTTAATCCTTGGCTCGAGCATCAGTAATGACTGGTAAAAATAAAACCTCCTATTCTAAAGATAATGTTGGAAGACAAAAAACATAGCTTCAAAATATCTAGGAAGAAAATAAATACCTCAAAAATAATAACTATCTGAATATCCACAGTGATACACTATTACTACTGAAGCAGGTATGGAATGGTAGCACACAATAGAAGTATTAAGTATGGTAGTTTTTTGTAGTGGGCAAATGGCCCTCAAAACTAAGCTGTATCTGTGGCTAAATTATTTGCTTCCAAAAATTGAACACACTGTTGCTTTCATGCTTAAGGGAACATGTGCTTCACAACAGGACTCTCCTGACAAAAACTTCTATGTAACATTAATGTTCTGCAAAACTAGCATATTAGCACATAAATAAATTGCTAATAAAGAGCGATGTAGTATATGTTTTGCATGCACACAGACAGAACAAAGTTACACATAAAGAAGAAAATAAATCTACCATGAGTGTTTTCAAAGTTAATCAGGTCAAGGGTCTTAGTGTGTATGAGTTTGGGTGCAACTAAATGAAAGAGTGAGTTTAGTGGCTGGAATAAAGAATTGAGAATCAATATTCCTAGATTTTATTCTCTAGTGTTTACTTGTCATGTGACTTTGGGCAAATCATTTGAGAGCTTTTTGCCTTTCGAATGAGATATTTACATGATTTATGAGGATGTTGTAAGGCTCAACTCCCAGAATATTTGCAAAGGTACAGACTAAAAGGTACTAGAAAATTAGATGTAAAAACAGTAGTATATTGTCATTACTGCTTTAAACATTCTTTTACCTTAATGATGGAGGCAAATTGTGACTGTCAAGTATGTCTTTATACTTCCAAAGCTGGAAAACCATCTCATGGGTTCTTCCCATGAGCCAGTACAAAACTGACTTCCTATGTTGTAGTATAAAGCAGGAATTCTTTGTAATCTCTGGTGCCCTGTGGGACTGCACATGCTACCTTTCTGCTATATTGCTTTCCTGCAGGATGAAACAGAACCCAGGAGGAGTACCAAGGAAGTGAAAAGAAAGAAAAAATAAAAAAGACAAATCTGTGTTGGAAGTCATTATAGCAAAAATCCCTCTGCTTTAAAAAACAAAAAAAAGGGAAACAAGTCCCTTAATTGGGTTAATTTATGATGAAATTATAATTTGAGTAAATGAGAGATGTGTTGTTTTGCTAAGAAGAAAAGGCTGTTCCCCCATTAAGAGCAATCTTACTTTTTTGACTGATAGATTAAAGACGAACTGGCTGGAGAAGCTCAGGTGAGCCACTGGATCACTGTGTACTTGGAGGGGAGATATAGATTTGACCTGCCAAGAGCATCTTCATACACAAAATTGTTACTCATTTTTAGGACTTGATGAGGCATTTCAGAAGGTAGAGTACATGCTGCTTTAACTTACCAAATGACAGATGTCCAGTGAATTAGCTTTTTTCTGTGGAAAAGCATCTCCTAAGAGTTATTTGAAAAGCCACTAGGGATTCTATCAGCTGGCATGATCCAAATTCACAGCTTGGGTCTGTGAGGTATGAGACAGTATTCTTATCTAAATAGGTAGAATGAGGAAACAATTATCACAGAATTACAAAATGATTGGAGTTGGAAGGACCGCTGAAGGTCATCTGGTCCAATCCCCCAGACTGATTTAGTGGGGCCAGAGCTAGTTGTTCAGAACCATGTCCAGATGGCTTTTGAATATCTCCAAGGATGGAAGCTCCACAACCTCCCTGGGCAACCTATGTTAGTTCTCAGCTACCTACACGATGAGAAAGTGTTCCCTGGTGTTCAGACATCAGTTCCTGTATTTCTGTTTATGCCCATTGCCTCTTGTTCCCTCACTGAGCACCACTGAAAAGAGCCTGGTTTCATTCTCTCTGCACCCTCCCTTTGGGTCATTTACACACACTGAGATAAGATCCCTCTGAACCTTCTTTCCCCAGGCTGAACAGTGCCAGCTCTCTCAGTCTTTTGTCATAGGGGAAAGAGTCCAGTCCCTTGGTCATCTTTGTGGCCTTTTGTTTGGCCTCATAATGAGGAATCTGGAACTGGACACAGCACTCCAGGTGTGGCCTCACTGGTGGGGAACAGAGGGGAAGGATCACCTCCCTTGGCCTCCTGGCAGTACTTTGTTGCAGGTTAGGATACCATTAACCTTCTTTGCTGCAAGGGTTCAGTGGTGGCTCATGTTCAACTTGGTGTCTGCCAGGATACCTGGATCCTTTTCCGGAGGGCTGCATTCCAACTGGGTGGCAGGAAATTGCTCATCCCTGGGTGCAGGATTTTGTACTGCTTCTTGTTAAAATTTATGAGGTTCCTGTCAGCCCCTTTCTCTAGCTTGTTGAGGCTCCTCTGGTTGGCAGCAGAATCCTCTGGCATATCATTTGCTCCTCACATTTTTGTGTCATCATCAGACTTGCTGAGGGTACACTCTGCTTCCTCATCTAGGTAATTAATCAAGATTTTGAAACAAAATGGACACAGTATTGACCCCTGGGGTACACTGCTATTAACTGGACTCCAATGAGACTTCATGTCACTGATCACCACTCTCTGAGCCTGGCCATTCAAGAAGTTAATAACTCACCTCACTGTCTGCTTATTCAGCCCATACATCAACAGCTAGTTTATGAGGATCTTAGGGGAGATGGCGTCAAAGGCCTTACTGAAATCCAGGCAGACAATATTCACTGTTCTCTCCTTGTCTACCAGACAGTCATTTCATTGTGAAAGTTTAAGAAGTTGGTCAAACATGATTTCCCCTTAGCGAACTCCTGACTAATCCTGGTGATTTTCTTGTCTTTAATGTAACTGGAAATGATTTTCAGGATTAATTGTTTCATCACCTTCACAAGGATTGAGGTGAAACTGAATGACTCGTAGCTCCCTGCATCTCCTTGCCCTTCTTAAAGTTAGGATTGACATTTGCTTTCCTCCAGTTTCCAGGTGCTACTCCCAGTTGCCACAATTGATAAAAGACTATCAAGAATGGCTTTGCAATGATATCTGACATTCCCTTAGTACCTGTGGATCCGTCCCATCAGGGCCCATGGACTTACATATATTCAGTTTGCGTAAGTATCCGCTGACATCTTCTTCGCTCCAGCCTTTCCCTGTGGTCTCTTAGTTCATCCAGACAGGCCTTCTGAATTTTTGCCTGACTGTATTTGTTGGAATAGAGTACTCTTGAGCTTGGATGAGGTGATCCTTGAATAGTAACTAATACTTTTCTTGGGTCCTCCTTCCCTCAAGAGCCTTATCCCACAGGACTCTTCCAAGTAGATCTTTGAAGATGCCAAAATCTGCCCTCCTGAGGTCCAGGGTTGTGTACCTGCTTTTCACCCTCCTCTGTGCCCTGAGGAACCTTCTCATGGTCTTTGCAGCCAAGGTTCACAGAATATGCCAAGTTGGAAGGAATCCCATAAGGATCATCAAGTCCAACTCAGCCCTGCACAGGACCATCCCCAAGAGTCACACCATGTGTCTGAGAGTATTGTCCAAACACTTCTTAAACTCTGTCAGTGTTTGTACTATGACCACTTCCCTGAGGATCCTGTTCCAGCACCCAGTAACCCTCTGGGTGAAGAACCTTTCCCTAATATCCAACCTAAAACTCCTCTGATACAACTTAAGCTCATTCCCTTGGGTGCTGTCACTGGTCACCACAGAGAAGAGATCAGTGTCTAGCCTCCCACTTCCCCTCATGAGGAAGTTGTAGACTGCAATGAGGTCTTCTCTCAGCCTCCTCCAGGCTGAACACACCAAGTGACCTCAGCCGTTCCTCATACGGCTTCCCCTCAAGGCTTCCCCATCTTTGTTGCCCTCCTTTGGACACTCTCTAAGAGCTTAATATCTTTCTTATATTGCGGTGACCAAAACTATTCAAGGTGAGGCCATCCTAGTGCAGAGCAGAGAGGGATGATGCTCCTGCTTTGCCTGATGCCCCCCAGGACATGGTTGTCCTCCTGGTTGCCAGGGCACTGCTGACTCATATTCAACTTGCTGTCAACTAGAACTCCCAAGTCCCTTTCCATGGTTCTGCTTTCCAGCATCTCATTCCCTAGTCTGTACATACATCTGGGGTTGCACCATCCCAGATTTAGAATCTGACACTTTCCCTTGTTGAACTTCACATGGTTGGTGATTGCCCAGTCCTCTGATTTGCTGAGGTCTCTCTGCAGAGCCTCCCTGCCTTCGAGGGAGTTAACAGCTCCTCTGAGTTTTGTGTCATCTGCAAACTCACTTAGTAACCCTTCAAGTTCTGCATCCAAATCATTTATGAAGATGTTTAAGAGCACAGGGCCTCTAAGATGGAGACCTCTGGAACCCTTTGATCTTCACTCCCTCAACAAGTTCCTCCTTGGTGGTGAATATGAGGTCCAGCAGACCACCTCTCCTCATTGGCTCGACTGTCTTTTGGAGAAGGAAGTTATTATTGATGCACTTCAGGAACGTCCTGGATTGTTTGTGTCCAGCTGTGTTTTCCCTCCAGCAGATATCAGGGTGGTCAAAATTTCCCCTTGAGGATCAGACATTGTCCTTCCTAAAGAGACTGTATTCCTCCATTTCAACACTCTCGTCATGGGTGCATGCCACTATGTTTCCCTGATCCCAGTAAGATCAAAGCCCTGCATGTGTACAAAGATTTTTAACTCATCATGTGAATTCCCCATATTTGCATGCATTACTGTACAGCCACTTTATAGAGGTAACCCAGCATGCTGAGTTGTTGGACAGGGAACTACTTCTGGGATAGTCAGAAGGGTAGACAAGTTTGTCAGTCCTTCCAAGACATACAGGATCCTGGCCCCCAGAAGGCAGAAGACTTCTCTAGGTAATGGGTTTGGCTGACAGCTGTGTGTCTCTTTACCCTGCAGCAGGAAGTCACCCATTACAATGACTCACCATTTCTTCCTGATAGTCTTGCATATTTAGAGTTGGATGAACTAGGTTCTTTGCTTGTAGGTACATCTGGCTTCTCTTCAACTTTGAGGGGAGTGAACCAATTTTGCATTTGTAAACCTTTAGAGGAGGCAGGAACCTTCTTTTTGGAATCAGAAGTCACCAGCTTCCATCCTTCACTTTCTCCAGAAGTTGCACTTACCATGATGGTGAGGGTTCTTCAAGCTGTTGAATCTCAGAGAAGATGCTTCCTATCTTTCTTTCACCTGCTCTGATGATGAACCTTGCCAAGGGAATTCCATAAAGGAAATGCAGAAACAGAGCATCCATCGTGTTTAGAATCCCATTGACATCTGTTCTTTGTGACTTCCCAAAATAAAAACAGAGAACAAAATTACAGATAGGAAGAAATGTACTTTTAAAATTGCTTAAGAGGAAAAGTCCCTTGAATATTAGTTGCAGGTCCCTACAAAGTACAGGTATATCTACATTAGCACTGAATAATTTTATGGCAGAAACCGTAAGCTATATTAAAATGTTTTCCTCCAAAAAGTAGATAAAAAAATGCTCATTCTCTTTTAAAAAAAGACATAATAGATTATACCATTATATTTAATTAGTAGAATTTTGTCTTGTTTGAATTGGTAGGAAAGTACCTATGGCCTTGAGATTAATTTTCAAATATCAGAACACTTAATTTAAAAGCATTCATTTACTTTACTTAAATAATTCAGATTTCTCTAGAAATATCTTTAACAGATTTGTTCATGAAAACTGCCTGTGTTTCTTCTTCTGAAAATTTATTATATAGATGGATTGTTATGATATCAGTAGCAGCAAAGGGTAACTGGTTGTTGATAAGTTTATTGTAGTTGGTGGATACTAGGGATGTGAAAAGTTGATCAATTAACCATGTTAGTGAGTATTTCAACCATTAATTTTCTTTAGCTGGCCAAAATATATTACTAAAATTCCTTCAGCACTATGTAATCTTTTTTAAAAAATATATATTTAAAGCCTTTAAACTGCCTTTCAGATAGAAAGACCTGCCAAAGCCCCAGTGATCTGAATGCCACAAATTATACTTGCCTTTATTTTGCCACTTTCATCTCTCTACTACAACATAAAGAGACAGAAATGAGGTGATGTAGGCTGACTTTACAAATTCTTCTGAATTTCTGAAAAACAGTCAGCAGCAGGCTGCAGAGGGAGAGAACACAGTGGAGATTCTGTACATATCACAGAAATTCCTCTCAAAGGATATTTATGGAAACTTGGTTTTGACACAGGGGAACTTCCAAAATTGAAGCTAGCCAAATTTTAAGTAGCTCAAGAGAATGAACAGAAAAAAAGCATAATACCAAAATACCGAGCAAGGTACATGTGGTGCCCCTGCACAGAAAAATGACACTAAAAAAGAGAAGACAGCAGTATAGAAGGAAAATAATTTTGAACTGCAGAGGAAATTATATTAGAAAGCCTATGTTAAACGAATAATTTTAAAAGCTGTGTTAAAAGAATAAAGAAAGGATGACCGATATTCTGATGCAACTGAATGGAAAAATGAAGCCTACATGTTACACCATTTGAAGAAAAATGAATATGATTTGAAGATGCATGTCAGAAGCTGAAAGGGCTAGTGCAGGTACAGTGAGACCTTAGCTTCCTTGGTTTGACAAGAGCTTCCTTTTACACAGATAGCTTTTCCTTTAGAATACATAAGCCCCGTTGCTTCACCTCCTTCTTGCCTCTGACTTTGGGTTAAATGTGCTACAGCGTACTGAAAATCTTGTTGACCAACGACAATTTTAAGACAAAAATAAAATATAAGCTTTCCATGCAAGTCACAGATGGAATAATTCTCTAAGTGGTGTAAAGTCTTTATGGCTAAGGTCCCTTTCATCAAAAGAGTTCAGAATCTTTTCTGCAAAGTGAAGATCTTTGAAACTGTGTTTAAAGTTTCAGTGTTCCTCATAGAAAAACCTCCAGGAGAAATGATTACTTGCCTCCCATGTTCTACAATCATTGTACTAACAGATCCCTAAATGTCAGATAAAATGTTTTCATAAATAATATATACAACTACATATTTGCCTTAGATATTGCCTTTTAAAATTCTGCTAGTTATTCACCACTTACTGGAGAAAATCATATCTCTTTAAGTAGATGTTTGAAGCTGGCAGGCAGGTGGTTTCACTGGTTTCAGTTAAATATAAAGTATACTCAAGATATGCTTTCATATTCATTCTTTTTATTTTTTTGTGTATGTTACCACAGAATGATTTTAAAGCTTAAATATGAGAGAAATATTTTTTCGACATTATTACTCATTACATTATATTGCTTTGTTGCCTCAAGGAAAATAATAGAACAATCACATACTATTTTTGCCTTTCTCTAATTCTTCCTATATTCATGGAGGTATATTATCTTATTAAAAATTATTACTGCTTATGGAAGTAAAATATACACTTTTCAAAGTTTAGACCCACTTTCATATATGAATCTTACCTAATAATAAACCACACTACTTTACCAAGCTTTTGAAAGACATGTTGATTAAATATTTTTAACTTTTTAAATAAACAAAAGCTATCATTAGATGTAAAATGTGGATTTTTAAGCTGGATATTCAGCTTAGCCAAGTAAAGGGCTCTGCCTCTTTCATAAGATAAGACTTCTTTTCTTAATTTTATTGCAGAAGCATTTGCAATCTCAGAAGTTCTTTTGTCCTTACATTAAATAATGAAATACAATGGAGGCCAATATATGTGACTTATAATTGGCACTGATTAGGATCATGAATGTGGTCAACTCAGTCATTGGCAGTAGCTTGTTAAGCCATGGAAATATGAGTGCATTTAATTGTATACTCATACCCATATTTACCAGAAGTACGCACCAAAATTTCTACAGGAAGTAGAGAAAATCTCAATAAATACTTCACTTGTAGGGTTACTCAATTTAACACTTTAAAAATCAGAGTCGAATAATTATTAACAGTTTTTTAAAATATGTTTTGTCCTTCTGGCATGTGGAAAATCCATATAACATTGGTTATTATGCCTTCACCATCACAGAGAAGCACTTGGATTGCACTTTAATAAAACTGAACTGTTTCATCATCACCTTAAGCTTGCTACAGATGAAAGTCCTTTCATTAAAAGTCTATGTGATCTAATCTGCTTAAGTCTGTTTCTCTGATTCTCTCACCCTTTTGCGTGAAAGTTGATGACAGATGAGTGGCTAACAGTGAAAAGCATAGTACACATTTTAATCATGCTTGCCATTCAAAGTGAAATTTTCTTATTACAGTGTCAGCAAAGATCCTCAAGGGAGCTTACTTTTGTGGCATAAATCTGACCCCTGTTTAACCTGGGGGTGCTATAGCATAAATAAACATCGCACACGGCTTGCAGAGTGCATTTTTTGTTAAGGGAAGAACAAACAATTTTTGAGCTCTTGAATGAAGGAACTTTCCTAGGAACATTTCTTCCATCTGAAGCTGTCACTGAGAGCCACTTGAAAAAAAAAAGATGAAACTCCTGAAATACTTCCTAGCACTATTGTCCTCCTGGTTAATGGGAAGAGGACAAAGGAATTCAAAGCAAGTTCCTAAGTGATAGCCATATGGAAAGGTTTCTGCATTTCAGAAATTGCATGGAAACAAAGTATACCTTGGCACCAGCAGTTCCAGATGATTAAATTCGGCATAACTTACATCAATAGGTACAAAACTATTGAAGAATGACAGGTACAGTGCGTATAGATTAAATGACAGCATTCTTTCAGTTTCAGATTTTATGAAAAGAGCTTTAGTATAGGAAATGTACTTTTGAAATGATGCCTGCATACCCCCCCCCAGGTATGTTCCATTTAGGTGGCAGATGCCACATAGCTGATTTTGATAGAGGTAGACTGTTACAGAGATCATCTACAGATAGCTGGTAGATGCCTACAGTGACAATTACATTCACCAGGGAGCAAACTCGGGCACTGAACCCTCATCTGTCCAGACTGCTTAATTGTCAGTTTGCTTCCCAGCTGTCGTCCAGATCACTACCATTAGCTTTCTTTCTGCCAGGCAAGAGCAAGTGACGTTTCTGTATTTGGTCTTTTAAAAAAAAAAAGAAGAAGAAGAAGAAAAAAAAGAAAAAAAAAGGAAAACCTAGCACAGAAAAGTCTGCACTGCTTTTGGTTGTTCCTTCTTTCCATAGTGCTGCTATACTTACCCCTGTAAATATGCTAGAGCACCCAGCACGTGCATTGCATTGTGCTTTGAAAGCATAGCTTTGGTGGCCCGCAACACACTCTGAGAGCCCAGATTTGTATCTCATTAGACTGCTTAATTATAGTGTTGGATCCACCATCTTGTCTGTGTGTGTGTCTGGGGAGCGCCCATGGTCCCACCTACAGCCTCCTGGCAGGATCAGAAGGCACATGGTCTGCAGCTAACAGGCAGCCCAGAGCACATGTGGCAGTATCGGGAGCCCTGTGGCTGGGCTGTCAATCAGATAAGGCCTGCCTGGTAGCCCACCCACACCGTGCCCCCTGGAGCCTCTGACTGGCTATGGCACCCCTCACTTCAGCTAGGAAGGCACTGAGTGTTCAGTGAACCAGATGTCCTGCCTGGGAGGGGTGGCCACAGTAGCTGAACCATATAAATAGAGGTGCAGAAGGGCCCATCTTGTCCTGCCTTCTGTCCTGGAAGTTGCCATCATGTGACTCCCAGTAGTAACTATTTTCCTCTTCTCTCTTTCTTTACTTCTTTCTTCTCTTAATCTCTCTTTTCTTTCTCTTGTGGGTAACTTAAAACCCATGGGTTATATTTCACTAACTTGTGGGTTGTCCTGTGCTGAGTGCTTTGTGGACTGCTTCTCCTTGGTTGTTTGTTACTCCTGTAAAACCTTTTTGCCAAAACATTAATTTTCTCAGTAAATTAAAAGAAGTTCTCTTGGGAAGCACTTTTAGCTTGTTCTCTTTCTGCAATTCAAGGTATCAAAGAACCAAAGGCTCTGCAAGAGTTTGATTGAACAAAATCTCTCGGAGTCTTAAATAAAAGTAAAACTCCCAGTAAAGCTTGAAGCTTAGGGACAGGTGTTTTATATACACTTTTCATGTTGCTTCAAGCACTTTGAACTGAAAGAGCATAGGAAAAAAAATACACTGTAGGAGTCACCATAAACCATGTGCCCAAGTGGCCAAGAAGGCCAATGGAATCCTGGCTTGTGTCAGAAATAGTGTGACCAGCAGGACCAGACCATTGATCGTCCCCCTGTACTCGGCACTGTTGAGGCTGCACCTTGAATCCTGTGTTCACTTTTGGGCCCCACACTGCCAGAAAAACATTAAGGTGCTGGAGCAAGTCCAGAGAAGAGTAACAAAGCTGGGGAAAGGTTCAGAGCACAAGTCTTATGAGGAGCAGCTGAGGGAGCTGGAGTTGTTTAGCCTGGAGAAAAGGAGGCTCAGTGGAGCCTGTATCACTCTGTAAAATTACCTGAAAGGAGTTTGTAGGCAAGTGGGGATTGGCTTCTTCTCCCAATTAGCAAGTATAGGAGAAGCAAAAATGGCCTCAAGTTGCAGCAGGGGAGGTTTAGATTTGATTTTAGAAAAAATTTCTTCACAGAACAGCTTATCGAGCAGTGGAAGAGGCTGTCCAGGGAAGTAGAGTCACCATCCTCGGAGGTATTTTAAAGATGTGTAGGTATGGCACCATGTGGACATGGTTTAATAGTGCATTTGACAGTGTTAAGTCAGTAGTTGGACTCAATAATCTTTGAGTTTTTTTCAAATCAAAATGATTCTGTGATAAGGTGCCAGAAGGGGGCCAATTTGCCATGCTGTAGCCCAGTTTGCATGCTAATCCTAAACATCATGAATGGTATCTAGTATAAGCCATTTGGCCTATGATCCAGGAACTGATCCTTGCAGCCTTGCATTCAACAGTCTGGAAATTACTGTGATAGACTTATGAGACCATTCACTCCAATTCTTCTACACAACTTCTTAGAGCAGAGTCATGATGAGTTTCTCTGAAAGAGGCAATAAACTGTACTTTTTTTCCTTCAGAAATTTTCTGGACTTTTCTCAGAAATTAAATAAAGGAGGTTTATATTTCTCTTCCAGAAAAGAGCAGATTTCTTCTAGACTACTCCCTTCCTTTAAGATGGTTTTTTCCTTCACCCACTGGCCCCAGGACATATAGAAGTAAATCCATCACAGAGAAATTCTGAAACTGTTTATTCACCCTATTCTCACTCTTAATAAAACTCTAGTCAAAGCCCTTGATAGATAAATCAAAAGTACTGGCTTTGCCTGAACCCCACACTATCTTAAGATCATGTTGTGGGTTAACTTTGGTAGGCAACTAAGACCCACACAGCTACTCACTCACTCCCTCAGAGTGAGGAAAAAAAGTGAGAAAACTCATGAATCAAGATGAAGACAATTTAATAAGCAAAACCCATGTGCTTAAGCATGCCAAAATAAGAAATTATTTTGCTGCTTCCCATCGGCAGGCAGGTGTTCAGCCACGTCCAACTAGTGTCCCCTCACAAAGTCTTGTGCACCCCTAGCCTCCTCACTGGCAGGGTGGTGTGAGAAGCAGAAAAGGCCTTGATGCTGTGTGAACACTGCTCAGCAGCAGGTAAAACATCACTGTGTTATCAACACTGTTTTCATCACAAATTCAAAACATAGCACCTTACAAGCTGCTATGAAGAAAATTAGTTCCATCCCAGCCAAATCCAGCATAGAACACGTTTTGTGGTTGGGTTGCTGTTTGTTTATTTGTTTTTCTTTAGAGCTACATCTCCCATTCCTCATATATATTTTTTGGTCCTAAAAAAAACTGCACAAACTCAAGATAATTCTTGTAACTGTAGAAAGACAGCATATTGGATGCAATAAAAGTGGGCAGTAAAGACATTTTATTAGACCATATATGTAGAGCTACTGAGGTAGCATTATGGAAACAATAATTTAGTTAGCATACAGGAAAAATGAAGAATTGTTCTGTAGAAATTAGGTAAATGTCACATGCTGCTTAGGTTATCTGTGTGTCAACTTGTTTGAGCACTTTGAATTAAATGAAAATACATTATAAGGGGGAAAGCAGAAGAAAACAAAATAAGAGAAAGAAAAGCTGTGCTAAAGCATATCAAAAGTCTTTCGAGGAAACAAAGGTGAAATGACTGATTGAGGGAAATATCCCAACATAATTCCAGTTGACCTGGTTAGGTACACTGTTCTCTAACTAAAATCTGAGGTCAGAGAGAATATTATAGCCTTGATGATTCATGCCTGAAGGAAAAGGTTAAAATAGATTTCATCAGAATGAGGCTGTGACACAGGCTATACATGACAAATAACAATGTGAAAACATGCTGAGAGCAGGAAGTAAAAATTCTCCCTGCAAGGTGCAGGGGTTAATGTGGCTAAGGAATACTTATATTTTCCAGACTTTGTCTGGCTCCTTGAGCTGTTATGAAAGGTCTGCTCAGTTGCTTATAGTCTTTTGCATCCATTCCAGTCTAAGGCAGTCAACAGGATCAAACTTATTCTGAAAAGATAAGATGTAAGAATATGGGAAAAGAACAATAACAAAGAGTTTGTAAAATCACACTGAATTGCAGCAGTTCTACATTAGCTGATAATACAAGCTGAGAAATCATCATCTGAGATGCTTAGATAAGAAGGAGCAAAATGCTAGAGGAAATATTCAGGTGTGTGAATACTGACTGTATCCTGCCTGACCCCCAGCTGCCACCCCAGAAGAGCAGGGGTCTTCCTGCAGAATTTGTGTCATGCCTCCCAGCCCCTTCCGGAATAAAACCCCTGACTGTTTCAGATGCCTCAGTGCCTGCTAAGTGTTTGTTACTAGGTATTTACACAGCTGAATCTCTGCCTGGGAGACATAATTTAGAGAGAAAGACTGTATTGCCAGTGAAGTAAGCAGCTGAAAGTGACTTTCTCACTTGTGATTCATGGATCTGATGTTTTATTTACTTTTTATTTAAAAAGAAAAAGTGATCTTCAAGTGGTCTATATCTATATAAGTTGAGGCTCCATTCCTTATTGTATAGAAAATCTTATTTGCTTTAAGTATTTTGGTGTCTTTGGTATGATATTTTCTATTGTCATCCGCCAATTTAGACTGTACTGACTTCAATTAATTATTCAATGTTTATATATATATATATATAGAGAGGGAAGGTAATGGTTATTTTTTTGATCATTCTTATTCTCAGCAATTTCTCAGGATTTAGCACCTGAAAATCTGATTAAATTGTCTATACTCAAGTATTTTATGCCATAAAACACAGACTAGAATATCTTACTTAGACTTTAGTTGCAAAAGTTAGCACGCATTTTGTCATTATGGATGAATATTTTGAATATCTTAGTTCCTATTTTTGTGATGGTTACTAGCTCTGAGGTTTTTGGGAGGTGTGAGACACTGGATTATTAGATTAATTATTGGGTCAGAACTCAAATGTGTTGGGGGGGAGAGGGGAAGGGGAGGAATAGGTAGAATTTCATGGAGGTAAGGTAATGCCCTATCCTCCACCCCAGTCCCTGTGAGCCTCCTGGGACAGACCTGGAAAAGCTGTCAGTCACTGGACACCGGGAGCACGTTTGTGTCCCAGTCCCTTGGAGTCTGCTTGAGCAATCCCAGGGCTGCTGTCAGTCAAAAGCAGTCAGGGATAGCTTCAAAACACCACACTCCCTGGAGCCCCTAACCCAGCCTCAGATTGGCAGGCAGAGTGGCAACACCATTCCTCACCCTGGCTTGAAACCCCAGAGTAGCCAGTGGGCCTGAAGTCGTGCCTGGGAGGGATGGCCATAGAGGGCCAAACCACATACAAACAGCAACACTTGGGCTCTGTCTTTGCTTGAGACCTACCACTTGGGACATGTGGAAGGTGGACTCTCACAGACTCTGGTGGTAGCTATGATCTTCTCTTAATCTCTTTTCTCTCTCTTTCTTTACTCTTTTTTCTTCTTTTAATCTCTTTTCTTAATATTTTGGGTAATTTGGGACTGAATGGGTTGGATTTTGCTAAGTTGTATGTGTTAGCGTGTGCTAAGTCATAGCTTTGTGCAGTGCTTTGTTTCGATTGTATGTTACCCTTTAAACTTTTGCCAAGATCTCTTATTTTCTCCCTTATTTTCTTAAGTTTATCTGTAAAAGTACCTCCTGAAAAAACCTGTAAAGTGTCTTCTCCTTACGCTACCTCAAGGTATTGGAGAACTGAAGGCCCATTTATAAATTTGAAGGATGAATTTTTTGGTGCCTTGTATATTTTTACAGTAAAGCTCCTGGTTGACCTCGTAGCACTGGTGCTGGGGTCTTACAGAAGGAGACAGCCAAGAGATTTTCCACTTTAATGCATCTGAAGAAAATATCTGGGACACGTAGATATACGTTCATTTCAAAACCAAATTTTGATAGCAAAATAAACATTGCTTGCATCATAGAAGAAATAATGCAGAGATCATGTTTCAATGACTGACTTATGTTTTACTTTTCTAGCAAGTTTGGTCGATTTTATTGTCAAAAAAGCTTTCAAAATTAGGCTTAATGATAAGTTCTTATAGTAACATTGTGGTGTTTCATTTCTAAATTACCAACCAAGTTTCCTCATCCAAACTTGACAGTTTATAGGTAACCCCAGTGAAGGCTGTTGTTTGCAAGCCAACAAGTTGTATATTTTGCAAGCAATATTTTAAGGAAAGAGAATAAAATATTGATTTTTTTTTTCAACAAGAATTGGAACTGCAGGATATACTTGAATGTAAATAGATCTCAAGAATTAAATTAGTAATTCACGAAACCCGAGAAAAATTATCTCTGACCTCATTACAATAACAAAGCTAACTAATTCTTCTGCAAGTCTATGTGCCAGAATCTAATTTTACTGCCTTTAATCTTCCAAGATAAAAAGGTTTAACATTTTAGTAAACAGCTTATAAATTATATCAGATAAAGAATCTGCAAGGAATTTTACAATATACTCTCTGTTAATCTGTCTTCCATGCTTTCTGTCTCAGGATACATCACTTACGGTGCTTGCCACAATGTTTTCTCGCTTCAGAAAATGTTATTTACCTACATTTTACTCTTCCAGGTTTTTAAAATATTAGAACAAAATATATGGTTTCTTTTGAAGAAGATTACCTTATCAACATTTTTTTTCTTTGTCTTTTTTTTTTTTTAATAAAAGTTACAATTAAAAGAAGGTGTTAGGTCAGAAGTAAGAGATTATCTGACTATATTAACTGTACACAATCTTTTTTGGTGCTCATGCTAGATAGACAAGCAGGAGAAATCTACCTCAGAGGTAACACTTGAGAACTGTAACTTCTCGGAATGCACCAGCATCCTCTTGGAATATTTTTGGAACTTCCTTTTATATGGTGTTTCATAATCCTTTAAATAGACGTGTTAGAAATGAACTAATGATATTCACATATTTACCTGAGTGGCTATGTGAACACTATCACAAAAGGCATTTAAAAATTTGGGGACATAGATGCCTACAAATCACATTGCAAAAGCCTCTCCTTTGAAATTGAGTTCTGTTTGTCTGTTTGCTCTGTACTAATTTATTATTTACATTTTGGTGAAATTTGTGTTCTCTAATTAAACTTTAAGCTAGGCACTCACTGAATAAAATTTATTTCCAGTAAAAAAATTGTTTGGAATAAAATTTAAAAATACAGCTGCAATGATAACATTAAAGCAGAAAGGGGATCACAAGAAAGCAATTATGTATTATTGGTTTGCTTGTTCGTAATATCTAAAACATAATGATGCACCTTCCAGACAACTAGTAACTTGGGAAAAAGCATTACAGTTATACATTGACAGGTCCTGGTAATTTGCACAAACATCTGTCTGTCAAGATCAGTTTTTAATACATCTTGAAATGCATCTACAATACTAGAAAGCTCCTAATCTTTGAGTAAGATTACCAAGAAAGAACAAGCCACATGGTCAGTTCAAACACAGCCCAGTATTCTAGATAGTAGTTTAGAACAAAAAAATAAACAGCAACAAACCCAAAAATATATGCAAAATGTGGGACTGGGTTGATGAGGATCCAGGCAACAGGCATTGTGTTAAAGTGAGTCAATAGGCCTTTTCAGGAAATAAATTTTGTCAAGCAAATCTTATGAAATTATAAAATTGACCAGGTACTAGCAATATGTTTAGGAATTCTGTTAGCGATAACCGAGACAATCACAGATGTGGTTTTGTTGCTATATTTGTCCCTCGATGGGGCTTATTTTGGAGTATTGCATATATTCCTGGTATGGATTCTTGCTGTCTATCCAAGACAAAGTTAATTGCAATGATGAGTATCTTCACAAGGATAAAAGCAGATGTAGGTACAGAAGGACTCATTAATTACTTTTTTTTTTGGAGAAAGACATAGAACAGTCTAAGAATGCAAAGCTCACCGAAAGAAATCAAGAATGTAGGTACATTTTTAACAAAGATGGAAAGCATGGAGAACTTTTCGAAGTGGTGGGTTGTCTCTCTATCAAAATGAAATTTCCCAAAACATATACTTTAGCTAAGCAGATTTGCAAAAGAAAAGCTGAAGCAATTGTATAACCTATAATATACATGATCTAATCATCATCATCGTCATGGCTAGGCTTTGCGAACGAAGATTTGGGAAGGGCTCTACCCACGTTTGTTACAAGCGCATTGGTGGCTAAAAAGGCCAATATGAGATAGGCAAGTCCAGTTGCAAAAGGCACAGCAGAAAGACTCCTTAGGTGGTATATTCTGTAAGGCACGATTCTTTCTGCATTGTCTTTTCTCCTCAAGAGTGATCCTGCATGCATTCTCAAAGGCATCAGCAGCGTTATAGATGGTGTGTCTCCAGACCTCCGGATTGGAGGCCGGAGTAGACCAGTTATGTTGATCAGTATGGCCAAGGCTGAGATGTTGTTTCAGGGAGCCCTTGAATCTTCTCTTTGGGGCTCCTCTCATGCAAGAGCTAATAATATATTCTGGGATATTAAATATAATCAAACCATGAGAAGCAGTGGTTTCATCACAGTAGGTTAACTATAATAAAATATCTTGAAGAAATTGACTTTCAAGTTAAGCATGTCAGTACAGTTGAATCAACAGTAGAATTCCTACTAAATACATCATTAGAAACACTGACAAATTAAAAAAAATTGAAAATTACAAAGCAAACACTCCAAAAATAGATATTTTATTTGAATCATATATTAGCAACTGGAGAAGGAGAGAATGATCATTTATGCATCTATAACAAGTGTTTTAATTTTAGATTTTAGAAAATTTTTTTCTGAAGTAATTGATTTACAGATCAACTTGTCATATGTATTTTTGTTCAGAAACAAAGGCTTAGAGTGCGACACCCATTGAAGGCTATTAGAAACCTTCCATTAGAACAATAGACACTGTATCAAACATAGAAATTAAATAAAGTGAAAAATAATAGGGTGGGAGGAAGCAGTGGAGGAGAAAATTCAGAGTAGATGTACAATGGATTATGGCAGTACAATAGTCAGTACAATTACTATGGGTGTGAATGTTTCAATATTACACCAAAAGGCTGTTTGTGAAAGACCTATTGTGAATATGAGATGCATTTTAAACTTATTTTAATACCTCTCTAAAATCAGTTACTAAGGTTGCATAGCCTTTTACAAAGGAAATACATGTAACATGGCATTACAGGCATCAGAAAGGTGTCCAAACTTGCAGTTCCAGCAATTTTGTAATGCAAAAGAAATGATTATTAAAAGTAGCCATGAAATAAATCACAGAAATTATTGATTGAATAGTATTTGATAAAAGCAGGCAGCACGGGTTTAGGAAGGGCAAGTCCTGTCTGACCAACCTGATCACCTTTTATTGTCAGGTGACCCGCCTGGTGGATGAGGGGAAGGCTGTGAATATGGTCTATCTGGACTTCAGCAAAGCCTTTGACACAGTCTCCCACAGCATACTCCTGAAAAAGCTGGCAGCCCACAGCTTGGACAGAGGCACTCTCTGCTGAGTTAAGAACTGGCTGGAGGGCCGGGCCCAGAGAGTGGTGGTGAACGGTGCTGCGTCCAGTTGGCGTCACTAGTGGTGTCCCCCAGGGATCAGAGTTGGGCCCAGTTCTGTTTAATATCTTTACTGATGATCTGGATGGGGGGATTGAGTGTACCATTAGCAAATCTGCAGATGACACCAAGCTGGTGGGGAGTGCTGATCTGCTGGAAGGCTCTTCAGAGGGACCTGGACAAGCTGGAGAGATGGTCTGATTCCAGTGGGATGAGGTTCAACAGGGCCAAGGGCCGAGTCCTGCACTTTGGTCACAACAACCCCCTGCAGCACTACAGGCTGGGCACAGAGTGGCTGGAGAGCAGCCAGGCAGAAAGGGACCTGGGAGTTTGGATTGACAGGAAGCTGAACATGAGCCAGCAGTGTGCCCAGGTGGCCAAGAAGGCCAATGGCATCCTGGCCTGTATCCGGAACAGTGACCTGGGAACAGCAGGTACAGGAAAGTGATTCTTCCCCTGTACTCAGTGCTGGTGAGGCCACACCTCAAGTACTGTGTCCAGCTCTGGGCGCCTCAGTTCAGGAAGGATATTGAGGTGCTGGAGCAGGTCCAGAGAAGGGCAACGAGGCTGGTAAAGGGACTCGAGCACAAGTCCTGTGAGGAGAGTCTGAAGGAGCTGGGGTTGTTCAGCCTGGAGAACAGGAGGCTCAGGGGAGACCTCATCACTCTCTACAACTCCCTGAAAGGAGGTTGTAGCCAGGTAGGTGTTGGTCTTTTCTCCCAGGCAACCAGCAGTAGGACAAGAGGGCATGGTCTTAAGCTGTGTCAGGAGAGGTTTAAGTTGGATATTAGGAAGAAATTTTTTACAGAGAGAGTAATCAGACATTTGAACGGGCTGCCAAGGGAGGTGGTGGATTCAGTATCCCTGGAGGTTTTTAAGATGAGACTGGATGTGGCACTTAGTGCCATGGTCTAATAACCACGGCATTGTTGGATTAAGGGTTGGACTTGATGATCTCAGAGGTCTTTTCAAACCTGGTTGATTCTATGGTTCTATGATTCTATAATATAGAAAACAGCTGTGTGAATGGATTCTGTACATTTCGTACTTGGAGAGACAGAGAAAAAGAACTTCTCAGTGTTCTTTTTTTTTTCCCTGTCATATTATTCTCTAAAACAAGCAGGAGGAAAAGTAGGACAGTCTTTTGTAAAATGCTTATGCCAAATTAAACAGGCTCTAGGCCACTTCGATGACAATTTCTATTATTTCACAGAACGAATGGATGAGAGCAGAAAGCCAAAATCTACTGTCTAATTTTCTGGAAACCCACCGGTTTCAGCATCTTAATTCTGTTGCTCTTTTCACTTCTTGTAATTAGGAAGAGATCTATCACCCCTAGCCACACACACACTGCCCACCTTCTCTATAGTGCCTCCATCCTGCAGCTTGGTTCACTGTGGGAACTAGAGATGTTCAATAGAAAAAAATGAAACCACCTTTCTTCAACCCAGACATAATGGAGGTGATGGGAGAGCCTTACCTTTAAGACATGACACTAACATTAAGGATGTTGCTTCTTAGATAAAAATCCCTGTTGACTTCCAGAAATGACCGAGATGTAGCATGAACTTCTTTGAAACTGCTCTCACAACAACAAAAAGGCTAGTACAAGTGGGAGCACTGCAAAAAAAAAGCCAGCCACAGAAATAGGTGAATATTAGTTGTTTGATCTAAACTGAAATCTGAGTAGAAGCAGAGGTCCAACTTAAAAATCTGTATTCATCATTGCAAGAGAAAATTAATGCACCTTCTGTATTTCTAATATCAACCTTTTTCTTTGCTTTTCACAAGAAAACAACCATACTGGCAGTTTAGGAAAACAAAGAGTACATCTCCAGGATGCAAGATATGCCTTTCTCAATGTACTTCTACAGCATGTTTTAATTTTCTCAATGAAAGGATGGAGGACACTGTGAGCTCAAGTTACAGGAAATTGAGAATATGAACAAAACAGAAAAACCTCATTCCTTCAGAAGAACATTTGCCACTATGAAGGCATTCTTGGACCATGCTTTTACTTCTGCTATTGTGGCAATTACAAGCCTGGATTATTGCAAGTAATAAACATGTACATCAGTGGACAAATTTACACACATAAATATGAATGTGATGCTTGCAATTCCAGACTACACTGGATGCCAGCAAAACAGTCAGTGGTAAGAAAATAATGGGAAGAGAATAGACGAAGGAAGACCAGGTTAACGGAAGAGTAAACCTGGTTATATTGCGAAGAGCAAAATTATCAGTGCAGGGGAAATAGTAACAACCCCAAATGTCCAACTAGTTACATCCAGCAGAGGTAGCAATTTCTCTAATTCATCCAAAGTCACAAGCATCATTTTCTGCAACATATTCCTTTACACACTGAAGTGCTATTCAAGTGCTGCTCAGTTACAAGTTATTTTGCTAGTTGATTAAAATGTTGAATATTAAAACTGGCATTGGTTCAACCATCATAGTTCATTAAATTACTCAGGAGATGTGGACTGCAGTAGGAAGGCCTATGTGTTAAAATGAAATGTTCTATTTATCAAATCATACCCTGCTGTGCAATTCATTTGGTAATAAAAACTTTATTTTCTCTACTCGTGTCCTCTCTCATTAATAAGATAAAAAGCATAGCCATTTTCTTGGCTTGTATAAATACCTGAACAATCAACCAAAAGCCAAGAAAACCTAGGTAAAGTTCCTTTGGAACAAAAAATAAGAGTTAATTTTTTGAGGAATAAGTTTGTTCCTTTTTATAATTACATGGGATTTTTCGGACCAATAAGGTGTCACATATACCAAAGGGATAAACATCCATTGTCTGACAAAAATCATTCTAATGATATAAGGAGAATTGTTTTAGTTGTGCAATGTATCTTTGTTTTGCTTCTTTTCATGTAATTTTGCCTTGGTGAAAACAGTGTAATCTGTTTTCCTACAGTGTAACCCATCATCCCAGGTAACTGAGGTTTTTGTTAATAGATCCCTTTGGGCGGATTAGAGTGAAACAACACCGAATGACCAGTGTTTATATATATGTATGGGCAGCAGGTTTATTTTAGGACAACATGGTTGCAATGGAAAGGGGATATGTAGCTGCTTTGGTTATTATCCATCTTATAGTTTCACTCAGATTTCTGAGTAGCCAATCACTCCTTTTGCCATTCTTTAAGGGCAGCACCCAGAATGGCACATACAATGCCTTTCCTTTGCCAGGTTTTAGTTTATGTTCTTTTGCAAGACTTTTAATTTCCTCCATCACTGTCTGTAGGCCATGCCAATTTTTATGAGTCCAGATCATGCCAGGAGGAGAAGGTTAGCATTATCTC
This sequence comes from Pipra filicauda, assembly GCF_003945595.2. Taxonomy (NCBI): domain Eukaryota; kingdom Metazoa; phylum Chordata; class Aves; order Passeriformes; family Pipridae; genus Pipra; species Pipra filicauda. Next base: position 1,422,396 of record NW_024103696.1, read on the forward strand.
TTTAATTTCATCAGTAGAGGACAGTCCCCATTTGAGTTACCCTGGGTGTTAAACCCCTGAGGGTCAGCTTGACTTTCTTCTGGACAAAACCTTACAACAGGTCTGGGTTACACCAGAAAACCTTTCAACATGTCTGATGTTCCCAGGTCAATACAGAGAGGAGAAAAATTATCATTATTTGAATCTGTCATTAAAGTCCTCAGGGTCAATTTTCTTCTCCCCACTACCTCCTGGGAGTTGGTCAGACTTCCTCCATGAAGAGACTTTAAAACAGGTCCAGGTCACACCAGAAAACCCTACAAGAGCTTTGGATCACACTGATCACTCCACCACATCCAAGGGTATCCTGTCTGTGACACCAATTTAATGTTAAGATCCAATTAGTGAGAGATGCCTCTACCCAAACTAAGGTACAAATGAGACCATATGCCAAACTCAATAATATGGATTTTATTTAACATTGAATGGGAGGTAGAGAGATAGATAGAAATAGAAATTAATAGAATATTCTGAGTTGGAAGGGACCCCCTAGGATCACTGAATCCAACTCTTAAGCAAATGGCCTGTACGAGGATTGAACCTATGACCTTAGCATTATTAGCACCGTGCCCTAATCAACTGAGCTAATCTCACAGGACAGAAGAGAGTGAGAGAGAGGGAGAGAGGGAAAGATCAAGCAGAAGATAGTCACCAACCATAGATCCAGTGGTATTCTGTTGGTCCTTCTTCAGCCTGGATATCTCAGTGGTGGGAGTCCTGAGGTCATTCAAGACATTTCATTGTTTGTATGTCTTAGCAAACTAAGGAATTAATACTCATTGGCTACACAGTTCTTTTAGTCTATTGCTTAAATAATTCTCTCACTTCTAATGCTAATTAGTCTGCATGTTCAGTCTTTTTCTTCTTTAAGTTGGTGGGTTTCTTGGGTTGGTGGGCTGTGAGTTGGTGGTCATGATCTCCCCCTGTCAGAATTACCTTTTATCCAGTCAGAGCTGATTTCAGTACAATTGCTGAGTTGGTTTTGATTGTGGCCCATAAATTCTGCATTCTTTGTGTCCATTATCAGTGATAAATTCTTCTCCCCAAGCTTTGTTAACCTCCTCCTAGATCTGAGATAACACCTGTACGATAGTACCACCTTTATCTTATTCCAAGTTCCTGCTGTGGTGGCTTAATTTACAGTCCAAGTTCTAGGTATCCACAGAGGCATATTTGCACCAGGCTTTGGTGGTGGTTGGTGGTTGCAGATGCCATCTGTCCCATAACTCGGGGTAATCTTCATTTGACTGGTGACATGCACATGAGAAGTTTCTTCTTTACACAGTTTGCCACAGTGGGAATTTTTGTCTGGATGTTATTCAGACTGTGCTAACCAAATCTCACCTGCCACCTGGCACGCCTGGAGTTAGTGCCATCTTGTCCCTCCATTCTATGCTTATCTCATGGCAAACTCTTTCTGTGGCCTTAACAATGTTTGAGACAGGCAACTCTGCTCTTTAAGTCCTTATAGATAAATACCTTGTGTTCAGTTTGGACAATGAGAAGCTTTCAGAAAGTTAATCACCATTTGGGCCATAGGTCCTGATCATGAGGCAATATATATGCTACTTGAGTTTAGACTAGTGTCTCTGATAATCTGTACTTTTCACACACAGATTAGCACCTGGAACATATTTAGTCAATGAAATTTCCTGTCTGGGCAAGAAATTGCCTGTTGGGGCAAAGCAGCTAAAAGCAGAACCAATTATGTCCATTCCATAATCACATGTGTGAGAATGGCTAAGTCGAGGGGAGAGGATTAGTATAGACTGCAAGTATCTGGTAATTGCTTATTTAGTAAATAGAGAAGCAGGCTATCTAATATAAAAGACTCAATGAATATAAATAGCTTCAGAATCATAGAAAAATTTATTTTCTGTTCAAAGTTCTGTCATGATATCTCTCTGGAGTGTAGTCCTGCAGACACAAAAACTTGTATTGCTGTTGCTAGTAACTTGTATAGGGTTTTCATGACATGGTTTTGGTAGTGAGGGAGCTATAAGGGTGGTTGCTGTGGGAAGCGGCAAGAAGCTTCCCACATGTCCAGCAGAGCCAATGCCAGCCAGCTCCAAGATGAACCTGCTGCTAGCTGATGCCAAGCCCATCAGTGACAGTGGTAACACCTCTGGGATAACATAGTTAAGAAGGGGAAAAAACCCCTGTTGCAACACCTGCAGAAGTCAGAGGAGAGGAATGAGAATATGTGAGAGAAACAACTCTGCAGACCTCAAGATCAGTGAAGAAGGAGAGGGCAAAGGTGCTTCAGGCCCCAGAGCAGAGATTCCCCTGCAGCCCATGATGCAGACCATGGTGGAGCAGGCTGTCCCCCTGCAGCCTGTGGAAGTCCATAGTGGAGCAGAGATCCACCTGTAGCCACTGGAGGACCCCATGTCAGAGCAGGTGGATACCTGAAGGAGATTGTGACCCCATGTGAAGCCCACGCTAGAGCAGGTTTGCTGGCAGGACTTGAGACCCCACCAGAGACTCACACTGGAGCAATCTGTTCCTGAAGTACTACACCCCATGGAAGGGGCCCATGCTGGAGCAATCTGTGAAGAGCTGCAGCCTATGGGAAGGACTTATGTTGGAGAAGTTTGTGGAGGACTGCATCCTGTGTGAGGGACCCCACACTGGAGCAGGGGAAGAGTGTGAGGAGTCCTCCCACCGTGCAGGAAGGAGAAGCAGAGACAGCGTGAAGAACTGACAACAGCTCCCATTCCCCAACCCCTGTGCTGCTGTGGCGGAGGAGGTAGAGTTTGAGAGTGAAGTTAAACCATGTTTTGTACTGACTTTGAAGACCTTATGAATGAGGCTTTTCGGTCTCACTCTGGAGTTGTCTTGACGTGTCTGGAGTTTTTATTTTACTTGTTTTTGCTGTAACAGCAACTTCTTTTGTGATCAGGAGTCTATGTCTAAGTGGTTTTACTTCTGCCTATCTTTGTGTGGTAGCATCACAGTTTTTTGTACAGATAACAGTAAGAAGCCATTATTCTGTGTAAATTGAAAAAATTATAACTGTAATTTAATAATACATATTGGAGAAATTTATGTCTCTTATGACAGCAGAGGCCTGAAGAAGTAGGAATACAGGATGCAGCATAAGAGAGTACAGGCATGGGATGGTAATATATGGGGCACAGACTTTTTACTGGTCATAACCCCATCCTTATAAACAATTCACCAGTGGTCAGTTAAAGAAGTTCGGACTGGGAACTGTTTGAGGGGTAACTGTTTGAGGGGTAAAAACCAGTTTGAGGGGTAATAAGGAGGAAAAAAAGTAAATAGTTAATCTATGTAAAATGCACCATATCTAGCAAATTTGGGTATAATGTGAACTTGCTGACCAGTGAAAAAAGACCAACATGTAAAAGCAGGTTAGTAAATGTTAAAATGAACTAGATCCTGGAAAGGGAAAGAAAAAAACATCAGCATCACAATTCATCCTTGGTGAAGGACAAAGGGCACTGATGATTCACTGCCCCCTACCCCAACAGATGAAAGCCATAAATGTTATGACTCCAGAGAGAAGTGAAGGGTAATTTAAAAAAAAACCAAAAAACAGGAAAGGTAAAACCCAGGAAATGTGTGTAAAAACAAGGTTAAATATGTGGCTATTGATATTTATAACTTTTCTGTACAACAGAATTCTTTTTTAATGTTATTTTTCTTTTTTGTGGGTAGAAATTTCACTGGATGAATTTCACTGGATGTCAGATCCCCACCCAGACACTCTCTCACTTCCCCTCCTCAACAGAACAGATGAAGAAAATAAGAAAAAATAGGATGAAATAGATTGTGACTTGAGATAAAGACAGGGACTTCGCTTATCACGTACCATCATGGGCTGAAACAGACTCAACTTGAGAAAACTAGTCTAATTTATTGTCAATTAAAATAGTGAGATGGTGAGAAACAAAGACAAAATCTAAAGCACTCTTCCCCCAGCACCCCTTTTCCCTGGCTCAAACTTCACTCCTTCATTAATGACTCTTCCATGTCTTCCCACCCCAAGCAGTGCAGGGGGAGGAGGAACAGGGTCAGGTCATCTCTGGTAGTGCTTCTTTTCATGCTTTTCCCCTTCTCCAACATGGGCTCTCCATGGGCCACAGTTCTTTCAGCAGATACCCCATACAGCCAGTTTCCAGCTGGCTCCAACCCACCCACCACAGGGCACAGCTGAGCCCTACTGTCAAGACTGGGAAGCCTTGGAGAAAGTGTGTTGAAGAAAGGGGAGAAAATACCACTGAGGGAGAAGAAGGGAAAAAAAGAGTGAGAAACAGCAGAGGGCATCCCAAGGTGGGAGAAGGAGGGTAGTAGGTGCTGTAGGTGCTGCTGATGCTGAGACTCTCCTGCAGCCTCTGGAGAGTCCATGGTGAGCTGATATCCACACTGCAGCATGTGGCTATCTGTTGAGGGAACTATGTCCCATGGAGAGCCCAGCTGGGGAAGGGGGGAAACGTGAACAACAAAAGCTGAACAACAGCAAAGGAGCTGTTATGGATTGACCACAACCCCCGTGCCCCTGCTCATTCTTTTGTAGGGGGTACTTAGATAAAGCTGAAGCAGTATTTGTTCTAAAGATTTCATACATTTGTAGAAAATACAGAAAGTACAGTTATAGAGTGTATGGAAGAAAAGCATTGTCTATAATTACAATAGACTATAGCTACAAATAACTAGTTTATCGTTTTATATATAAACAGCAGTGACAGAAAAATCACTGTATAACTTACTGGAAATCACACAAATATTAAACTACACAATTAAATTGAGCACTTCAGACTTCTAGCCCAATAGCATAAACAAAACATAATCTGCCACTTTACTAGTGTACCTGTACAACATCTGTTATAGATACATTGCCTCGCTAGGATTACACACCACTCAGGAAAAAAGGCTATCCATCTTTCAGTAGGAACTAGGTTACTTAGCCTGGAGCTTTAGCTTAGGTACTGTCGGTGTGACACTGAATCACGTTATGCAGAATTACACCCTATGGTTCGGTGTACTGAGCTGTTCTAGGAGCAGGTAGACCTTGAATGATTGTAAGAAGCAAAACTTCCCAGTATATTCCCTGGCATTTTGTAGCATTACGGGCAGCATAGCTGTATATATTTTACATGTAAGAAGATTGGACCATCAACAGATCACTATTATCTGGTACTGGTTTTACAAATGGCAAATTTAAGCTTCCATTTCTTTGCTGAATATTGCTAATTGTTTTGCCACCTACTTCTCCTCTTTCCTACATTGTTTATTTTATCTACTTGTAATGTTCTGTCTTGCAACAAACTGAGTAATAATAAGTAAAAGCCTCTTCTAAGCTTTACTTACTACTGCAAATGTGAGCAATTCTCAAGGGGGATGGAGAGGCATGCAGAGTCACAGAGGATATTCTGAGGGAAGCAGGTAAGAATTTAGATATGCCTGGCTGAGGTTAGTTGATGTGCGGGTAGAAACATTTTGGAAAGCAGGAGATTTAGTGGCTTAAATATAGACTTTTAGGAGCATTTTTTTTTTCACATAAAATTCCCCCTAGCCTCCCATTGTTCAAAGATGTCTCCTGCAGGTCACACTTCACATGATGAAGTCCTTTGCAGATAGCTCAGACACCCTAGGGTTTTTGAAGGGGCCCTAGAGATTGAAGCTTGTATTTGTGTGCCTGAATTGTACCTCAGGTGCTTTCAGTTTCCTTTCAGTTACTGTCACCTGACTATGTGCTGCAGTAAGGTATCAGGACTATTCAGAGAGCAGGGATTAGTGTTTGCCCTGAGGTGTTTCTGGAAAGAATCTGATAGGTAAACTGTACGAAGTGAAGGGAGTGATGCTTCTCACTTGTGGAAGTATAGGCAGGAGATGAAAGGGAGAAAAATCAAGGTTGTCAGTGTTTTAGTGTGTGAGAGAGCTGGTGATGGTGCAGAAAGGCTAAGGGAGGGAAGTTCAGCCTTGGAGGGATGAGAAGAGGATGCTGAGGCCTTGTCTTTGCAAAGGAGAACAGGGAGATATAATTTTGTTGGTTTAGGTGCACAAATTTATGTTTCTCCTTGTCAGGAAACCATAGTTTCCCCCAAAGGATCATTTTTGCATCTTGGCTCCATCAACCAGTCAAACACATTCAAACCAAGCTTAAATATTTATTTATAAGAATTAAGATATTCCTAAATAGGTACTGTATTAAAATATCCATCATCACTATCAAATGTCCTTGATTCAAGCAAGAGTGGCACCAAAACTCAAAATAAGTATTCATGAGATATATTTGGGAGGCATTCTTGCCATGAAGATGCATTTTAAATCTTCCAAATTAATTTAAAATGGGGGAGTTACAAATTTAGTCAGAGAGTAATTTAAATTACATTCATATGGATTCCTATTAATAATAGGAGTAATATTATAGGAGTTAGAAAATTAAAGTGGATTTATTTGAGTAAGGCTCACTAATTTACGGATTTCTAGGACTATTCGTCAACATTTCTATGTTATCAAGTTGTCATGTAGTTTGAGATTATAGATTTCTCCTATAGAAATGGATTAATGGAGCATTCTTGCTGTAGATGATGAAACAACAAAAATGATAGAAAGTCAGTGAAGGTGCTTTGTGCCCAAATGAAGAAGTGGTACAACATACTCAGAAAAAAGGCCCATACAAGCAGTGAAAGGTTAACACTGTTGTGAAACAAAATTGGAAGAATATAAGAAAGGATATGTAGCACATTGCTTGATGCAGGATACCTTAACTGAATATCATCTCGTATTATACAAACCATTCTGAGCACAAAACCTCAAAAGGCAAAAATGTCATATTGGCTGATAAGCCAACAGAGATTTTTCAGTGGTAAGAATGAGAAATAAAAGTGTTTGGATTTTATGAGCAACCAGACAACAAACCTTGCAAAAGAACTAATGGCTTATGTTTCCTGGCTAATTACTAAATATAAACACGTACATGCACTCAGATAAATAAATGCTCATTCTTCCCAATGCATCAAGAAGATGTTTCGTTGTGCATGGGGACAGATTTGCAACTCCTATAATGCATTTTATTGTCCAGTGCTAAAGTTACTTGTGTTCATTGATATTTGATGCATTGCTATGAACTGCCAATAACAGAACCTCTTAAAATGTGACCCCAAAATACTTGTAATTCATTGAGTCTAGAAATACGTTTAATTCAGCTTGACCACTTGTCATTGAGACATATTTTCTAGATGGGAAACTATAGGATGCTCTGTTATTTAGTAGTTAATTTTAAAAGAAGATAATAGGAAAACATTGTATATGAAAGAGGGCTATAGTGAACAGATCAATTCAGCATAAGAGCTGAGAGGTCTTGGAAAGCAATAGAGTTTAAAATATATCTGGAAGAGAAATCTTATTGTTTCTAAATTTAAACTTATATCAAGCCTAAAGTGCTCTAAAAGTTCTGTAGAAAGAATAAATTTAATAGCTTGTCTCTTGAATTTGAAACTTTAGAGAAATGGGAGTAAGCTGTCTTCTGAAAAAATCCTAATGTTATTTTAGACCCCAAAATTGCATTTATTTCATACACTTGCTTGAGCTGTTCTTTATACAAGTTACAGCCAGTAGGGGATCAGTTCAGTTGCCTAAATATTGCCACCTCAGATGATCAAAAGGATCCCAGTCACTGCACACGTGGGCAGTTAAGAAAACCTGCCTATGAAAGGTTATGGATAAAAGATCTTACTGATATAATAGATGAATGCCAGGCAGCACACCCTATAGTATCTATAGTTACAGTGGAGACCTACCTGTAGAGAATAAATTAAGCTCTATATCTCAGTTGGCTACAGTGAGAGCTTGGGTACAATGTGCATGTAGATACCTATATAACCGGGGTATTAAGGTTTATTAATTTCATATTGAACCACACCTTGATTGATGATTTTGGATTAGCTTCCTAGAAGAGGAAGCTATGACTGGAAGGAAACATGTAAAGATAATTCACTTTGTGATAGAATTTAGGCAAATAAAGTAGGCTTGGACTTGTGCCCCTTAGGCACTTTAAAAATGTTTTGGTGACATAGCTGTTGATCAGTGTGACAAGATACCACAGCCCTTTGTATCTATCTTTACACTGAGACAGAGGAGTTGTCATGAGACCAATCATTCAAGACAATATTTGTTTCCTGTTTACTGAAGGAGTTCTGGCTTCAGTCATTGCAGAGTATTACTTGTTAGAAGAGCTTGTAATTAATTTCTTAACCCATATCTACATTTTGAACATTGCTTCCCTTTGCCCAGGGAAGTGTTGGAGTCACCATCCCTGGAAGTGTTAGAAAAATGTTAATGAATGAAGTGAATGAAAAGTATTTAGTAATATAATAAACTGTTAACACTGCTTCAAATTCCTTGGTTTAGTTTGACCTAGTTTAGAGAAAAAAAATGGTTTTAAAAAGGCATGGTTTAACAGATCTGTAAAAGAAACTGTTACATAGAATTTTCACGATAAATGAATTTTTAAGGGTAAAAAGAGTTAAGGAACAACAAAGGGCAAAAGCACTAACTATTCCAAAATGGAAGAAAGTAAGGAAGCACAGGTAAGAGAACAATGTGACTAAGTCATGATTTCTTCATTAAACTCATAAGAAATCTTATAGGAAGTAGAAATTAGTTGCAAGTATCCATGAGGTTTATAAAGACGTAGTACAAGCATGTAGGGATTTGGGTTAGAAAGGCTAAGACAGAAAACAAGATGCAAGTAGTATGAGACATCAAAAATGGTAGCCATAACCTTGTAAGTAGATTAGTATGAAATTGTGGGTCTACTGTTCACTGGGGAATATATAAATATATATATATATTATATATATAAATATATAAATATAAATAGATGACACCAAGGAGGATGAAACGTTTAATGCACAATTTTTGCTTTCCCAAAAAGTTTAGCTTGAACTACTGACTATAGTAGCCAATGTCAGTGAAGCCAGAATAAGAGAATCAGTTCCTCTGCCTGAATACAGAATACAATGGTTTTTTTGATAAGTGTTAGGATATCCGCAATATGTTCATGAACCTGGTAGTTATGACACAAGTCCTCTTGGAGAAACAGCTGGAGGTCAGTCAGCACATCTAGAAGTATCTTAGCAGCAGCAGGTACTTAGTGCTTAGTCTGAGCAAAGACTATGCATTTGAACTGAATCTAGGTCAAGGCATAGGCCTACAGTAAGAAATTTAGACTAGTGATGGTTTACATAACTCAAAGGTTTTGACAACATCTCAGGGCAATTCACTGTCATATCAAGGACATATCAAGGCATATCTATGACTGTGTGTGTGATTCCATTTAAGATTATAACCCTTAAATTCAGATTTTTTATGTAGATGTTTGAAGGTGTGCCAGATGCTTGATTAAAATACTCACATGTACCCACACCAAGTGTCCTTTTGAAACAGGGGCTTGAGTCAGAGTGAGAATACCCTGCAACATCTCAAATAGCAACAGATGTTACTAGTCCTAAATTCCCACTGCAGTCAGTAGAACCTAAAATGCATTTCAGTTGTTCAAATTTAGTCCTCTAGTACCATTTGTGATGTTCAGGCTAGGTAATGAGGTTGTGGGTCTCACACAGACCTGGTATTATACCCCCAGTGGCTGTCTTGGAGACCCTGAATGACCTCAAATGATACTAGACACTTGTGTGTGTAGTTTAATCAAACGGGGGGTCTATTTTCTCTGTATTGAGGGCTTAGACAGCTTCAAAACTTGTGGAAAATTATATGTAGATATGAAGGTATGCTAATATACCCTTATAAATTAAGGAAATATATATGTTTGACATATATCCTACTCTGAAGTACAAGGAAAGACAGTGCAGTAGCGGTCATAGAATTTCTGGGGAAGAGTGGTGTAGAGGAAAGTGATATAGAATTTTACAGACAAAGAAAAAATTCTGAACTGATATACTATGTCAAGCTTCTGAAGTGTAAAGGACAGATGAATTATTTGAGTTTGAAAAAACCCGAAATCTGGCCCAGCTCACCTAATTTTTTTACAGCATCAGGTGCCCTGGGAATTTAGTATACTTTTAACCTTTTCTGTTGGTGGTTTGTGTTTTTTGGGGGTTTTGTTGTTTCTATTGTTTGTTTTTTGGGTTTTCTTTAATAATCCAGGTAAAGAAATAGATTTTTGTTGACTCTTCTACAGAGGCCTTAAACTGTGTTTTGAAAACTGTGCCGAGAGAATTATTTGTGGTTCACTGCCAGAATGAAAAGATGTACAGAGTAGAGCTTCATTGGTTTTTTTCATTAGCAACTGGGATGATGGAATCAAGAGCACATGATTAAATTTTCAGACAACACATAGCTGGGAGGAACTGTAGGCATACTGGAGGATAGGTTGAGAATCCAAAATTATCTTGACAAATTGAAGAAATGGCCTGAAAAAAAAAACAGATGCAGTTCAACAGAGACAAGTGTAAGGAACTACATTTAGACAGATATAATTAACAGCATAAGTGAGAAGAAAAACAAATGGTTGCGAAGAAATTAATTCCCTGCCTTTCCAGGGATTATAGGGGATCATAAACTGAACTTGAATCTGTAAAATCATCCTTTTGTGAACAAAGTCAAGCATCGTATTGAAAGCACAGTCAAGAATGTAAGTCTGCAATATATGTTCAGCCTATTTACTTTACTCATTAATGGGGCAACAGTTAGAGTACTGTCTGGACAGGTCACCATTAAAAAGTATGTCTGCCAGAGAGAGGAATTTCGATTTAACACAATCCCAGATGCAGTTTGGAGATCTAGAAAACGTGATCTAAAAGGAAGAACTGAATAAACTAAGTATAGTGAAAAGGATACTATGAAGAATATGCCAAAAAAGGTCACTTTCTAAAAAAGGTTATTGTTACAAAAAAATATATTCTGCTGCTAGGTGCAACAGCCTGAGAGACTGCTGAGGCTCTTACAGCTCCATGCGCCAGGTGCAACCAGTAGCAAAGCTGAGCTTGTGTTCCAGCAGGCACACAGACACAGGGCACATATATACACCACATGGACACACACTTTGTCACACAGATCACAGACACACGGAGCACTCCCACAAACACAGGCAGCATCAACAGCCTTATCCTGCCCCCATCTCTAACTGAACAGAGTGGAGGTTTGCTAGTGAGAATGAATATATATATGTACACACATATAAATATTTATCTACATACGCATAACATGGATCTTCCTCAGAAGCTGGGCTCAGATACTCTTTTTTGCCCAGTAGCTGTGCCTGGATCCCAGTATTTCTAGCAACTGGGCATACGTAGAAGCCCCTGGCACTGCATCGGCTTTCCAGTTGCTGGTGCAGACCATCTCAGTCATGCACAGTCACACATGAACACTCAGAGCTGGCTGGAACTCCCCTGGTGCCCAGTAGTCAAGCTCTCATCCTTACAGACACACACATCAGCAGGTCTTGCCCCTAAAGACTCCAGATAATCTCTCCAGTAACTGCTGGCACTCCCTTGGTTTCCCAAAATGAGCATCCCCTGTGTTCTCACCCTTTGAGACACCTCTCTCCTCCAGATCCCAGGTGACTATGTCACCTGCTCGCTGGCTCATCTGGCTGGATCTTCATTCACTAATGATCACACGCCTTCCCACATCAAGAGTCATTCTAGGTGCTGCACCATGGACACATGGGCTTCTGACCCTGGTCCCACCCCAGGGGTGGCACTTGAGTTTCACTCACTCTGGTCTCTCCAGTCCAGTTGCTGGCACCCAGGCACATGCACGCTCCAACCTGTCGCCCTGCACCTGTTGCTGGCACTCAGACCAGAGCTCCAGCAGGCATGCTCACAGAGGCATGCACACAAAAGTGGGAGTCCCTCACCCAGAAAGATGGTGAGAAATTGTGCTGATCAAATGCAGGGTATGGCCAGACAAAGAATTCTGGCCAGCAAGCTATTTACATGCAACCAGGCCTTTTTATCTCCTTATCCCTATGTTTTCCCAAACTTGCTCCTCCTTAGATTGTCTAGATTCCCTTCAACCCTTTTGATTCTTCCCTAAACATCTGATAATGAGACTTGAACAATCCCCAAATGCTCTTCCCATACATCCCATAATGAGTCCGATACCCCCAGGCATTCACCTCACTCAGTCCAAAAGGTGCTCCAGCATTGACTCATTGTGATCAGTCAACATGTGGCATCCACTGCAATGAGTCAATGCTGGTGCATGGAACACATTATGGGATGCAGGGGAAGAGATACAAAGGGCCCCTGTCTGAGGGTGTCTGAATGCCAGCAATACGTGAGGTTGGTAGGTACATGTGCCTGGGTGCCAGCAACTGGACTAGAGACCAGAATGCCTTCTTTGAATAGTTTCTGAGTGACTAGCCTGGATTTTCTGGTTTGTTTTTTTTAGTTTCAGGGGTTGGTTATATTGTTCACAACAGTCTCAAGACATGCTTCCCATTGATGAACACTTTTCCAGAAGAGTAAAGAACAGGTGGCCACAGGAATTCTCAGGTTGAAAGCAAAGCCTAGAATATTCTATGGAGATACTAACCACATTAAACAGTAAAATGCCTGGCATTCTTCCTGAATGTGAACAACTGACCAGCAATCAGCTGAAAGAAGAAAAAAAATTGGTGGCACTAACTCTTTTACGTGTTCAATAATTTTGTAAGCTAGAGTTTTAATGAATTTCAGCAGAATCAATCCCTAGACTTCCAAGATTCTTTCAGGTTACATACTATGAGGAAAACATTCAAAGAGAAGTTCATTGTAGTTACTAATGTCAGCACATAAGTTTTCTTCTATAGCTTAGTGCTACTTTTCAGCTCATTGAACAGAGTTATTTGCAAAATTTCTGTTTATGTAAACAAGACTTATCCAGTTAATAGTCCGTTCATAGTAATAACAATTTGCCCAAATTCTACATTTTTCAACACCATGGAAAGAAATCCAGTGAAATAACTCTCATTAGGTCATTCAGCCTTTTGCTAGTACAAGCAAAATATGCATTAAGCAGTCAACGTTAACAGAAGACACCAGATAACCCCTAAAAATGCTGAGAGAAATATCCTTATCAGTGCTAACCATTAATGGATTAATGTTTTTTCCTAATGAAAGTGGAAATAATAGTCTGGTTAAGATTTTTTTTTTGCATTACACTTTTGCATAATAATTTGCATTATGTACAGTTATAAGAACAGAATAATCTTTCCTGTAACTTGTCTTTACTTTGGTTAGATGTAATACTTGTTTGGAATTTTAATTGTTACATAATTTTGATGCATATGAAACAGAAATATTTATGGTTTGAGGATGACCTAACAGTTCGAGATGGAACCTTGGGATCCTCTGAGATCACTGATTTAATTTCTGAATTCTGCAGATGAATCACATTAGAGCATTTGCTTCAAATTCCCCGTATGTTACGCAAATATATTAATATTTATAAGTGTTGGTATATAGCAAAATTATTTAATTTTTATGTAGTACTTTGAGATCCTCTCATGGTGTGCACTGTTTAGTAAGTGCTTTATTTTTGCTAGAGGCAAATTACTTTTTATTGTCTTTCTGAAATCTGTTCCAACAGTTTGAGATTTGTACTGATCCATTTAAAAGAACATAACAAATATCAATATAGTTGTAGATTTTTATGTACGTAGTCTTGAAAATGGCTATGAATTTCATAAAGGTTGCTATAATCAGCACAAGATCTCTCATCTGTGCTAGTGTTCTTAACAGAGGCCATCATTGAATGTTCTCTCTAGAAATTTTAACAGGCTGTAGAGTACTGATTAATAAAGTTTCAGTTCAACTTCCTAGACATTATTATTTAATGGTTTATTATAATCTAAATTACTACAAGTAATTTAAGATTTCAGATTATGCAATAAAGTGTTAACTTTTATTGTCACTCCTTTCTCCAGAAAAATCATTTGGTGTCAAGTTATAGAAAGTTATAGAAAGGAGATGTGTTATGAAATAAATAGTAAATCAGTCTATGAAAGTTCAGGGCAAATGCATCTTTTGAGATACAATGCTTGAGTAATTATTGAGTTTAAAAATACTGAAGTAATGTTAACTAAATACATTTGTTGTTTTGTGCATAAAAATACTCCATGATTAGGTAGGTTTGTGTTTTTTTGTACAAAGGATGGTCTAAAATCTACATGCTTCAAAGGCATCACATAATACCATAATCCACCTAACTACTTGAAAAAATATGCCAAAATATAATGCTTTGTTGTTCATAATAAACCATGATATGCAAAATTGGGGGGGGTTGGGAAGGAACAGACAAGGAGATAAAGAAATTAATAGCTTTACCTTGTTTAGCATTTACTGTGTGAGTTCATGGTAATATTACCCATTATTAACAAAAAATTATTAAGGACAAAAGTAATGCTAAACAACAGGGAAGAAATTTTACATAAATCAGGACTATTTGGTTGTTCATTTAAATTAAGCATCCTGCTAAAGAATTTCACAGAACATGCAGGGGTTGATACAAGACACAAAGAAGAAATGATCTGTCATTTTTTGTGGCAACATAATAATTTTAGTAATTTCAAAAGATCATTAGCAAAAAGTTGTTTGGTGCTGGTCCCTTTTTTGATCATTCTGCCAAAAACCTGAAAGGTAATAAATTCTCTGTGTCTACTGGGGAAAAAAGAAAAAACAAACACACAAAAAAATAAAGCCATGAGCTAAAATGTCAACTGATCCTGACTTGGGTCAGAATTGTTTGACTAAATAACCCTATGAGGTTCTTCCCAGTCATACTTTATATGAGTACACAATTAAAAATTGACGAATATTTTTTTAAAAGGCTTAGCTGAAGTAAAAAAAGCAGTGACACATCTTGCACACACTGTGTGTCCCTGGAGTTGTATGCAAGGGAACACAGCATGGTTCATCAGAAGTTAGCTCCTCAAAGCACGTATGGTTCTTGGTACCACTATTTCCACTCTGCTGATCCACTTTTGCCAGGCTGCACACTCTGCTGGTCCCTGATTCGACTTTGTGTCTCACAGTGAGTATCTCTAGAGAAACATTTCCATAGAAGGCCTATTTAAAAGTATGTCCAAGCCATATTTGAGATAACTTGAATTCTAAAATCAACTCCTAAATAATATTAAATTTACATTATTTGGGAGTCATGGGTGGCTTTTCATCTTTGGATAGAGGCTGAGCTGTTTACCCACTCATATAAGCATTTGGGAAACCAACATGATTACAAAACCAACAGGAGAGTTTCCTAAAAAACACATTTTTTGATGCTTGAATACCCAAAACGACAGCCTAAAGGCCTTACCAGCATCCTTGGTTGGTATATAGTGGCAGAGTTTAATTTTATTTGAATTTATAATAAAAACGTTTTCACAGACTGTTTTGCTTTGTACGTGAAAGAGTAAGTGTAAATTAATACAAGTAGGAAGTGGACCTTCATTTCAGACAAGGAAAAATGCCAGTCAGATAGGTAGACTTTGGTCAACAACAACCACAAAACTGTAATAAACAAGCTGTGGGATCTGGCAGATGGTGCAAAATGTTTTGTATACCCTGACATGAAATATTTTTTTCCTTCTTGAATTAGTTGTAATGCCTTTGTTTCTACGGGGGAAACTAGATAATAACACAAAATATCCAATTCTTGGAATACTAACTTTGGATATAAAAGATTCAAATTCATGTTTCTTGTCCATATCAAGAAAAAAAAAGGATTTAGCTGTTCCTTTCTAATTCTTTTCCCTATGCTCCATCAGACTGGTCAGACTATTGGCTATTTTAATCCTCCTAATACTGTTTTGTTCAGAAATTCTGCCTGCAACTCTAGAATGTAACTTCACCTAATTCTATTTCTGTTGAAATTACTACATCGTGTAGTAATGTCTAAAACCATAATCATACCTCAGTAAAGAAACTTTTAATTTAAAATTTATGATTGGCCCGTGTTATATTTATCTATATATATTTATCTAAATACGCCTATTTTAACCTACTTCTCTCTTGCTCACATACAGTTTTTTACTCACACATTCAGTATTGTAGTCATACAAAAAAGAATTAAAAAGTTTTACAAGCAGTACAGAAGAAGCAATAGTATCAAGTTAGACTTGAAACTCCTTCAAGCTGAAACCAGAAATAGTTAGTGGCTTTGAAACACTTGTGAAACAGTGTCAAAAAATCTTAAAAAATTTAACAGGCCAATCAAGTGGGGTGCCCGTGTTAAGGGGAGTCTTGACAATGGTTGTTATGATACAAATAACATAAGAAAATTACAGGCCATTTATATGCATGTTTACTTTTATAGGTGTGCTTGTATGGCTATTATGCCAAAATAATATTACTTTGGAGACAAGAACAATTAAATTAAAGAAATATTGAAATTAAACAATGACCAGTCCTTCAATTAATTTTTAAAGCAAAATAGCACCAAGTGGTAAACAACACAGTTTGAAGGTCACAACTGTAGAGACATCGCTACGACTCTAGAATGTTACATTTATTTTTCCCTTCTAATAGTGTTTCCAACAGCCAATGCTATTGCAAAGTAATATTTACGGTGTCAAACTCTGTCTCTTCTATTCCTTCATTCATTATTGCTACTCAGTGTCATTACTTTCTTTTATTCTCCAGCAGCACGAACCTTGCCTCTGTCTGTAAAAACATACACTACTTTAGCTTGTACATGATGATGAGTAGTTTCAGTGCACCCTTAGAGTTAGGCCATTATCTAGTGCATATTTCCCATTCCTCTGCCTTCATTTTTAAGATATTTGTGTACATATTTCTCTGATATTTAATTATCAGTGCAGTAGCATCCTCCACTACAGTCCTCCTTCCTGAACGTATCAATGTAACTTTTTCTGAAACACACTTTTCAAGAAATTTCAGCAAATCCCGGTTTCCGACTGTTAAGACTCACCCCAGAAAGTGAGGGTAATCCAGGTTCTTGTTAATAGATCCCTTAAAGTGGATTAGAGAGAAATGACACTGAATGATTGGTGTGTATGAATATATATCTGTAGGGTTTATTTTAGAACCAGCTGGTTTCAAAGAAAAACAGGTCTGTAGCTGTGTTGGTTGTTATTGTCAATAGTAGTATAGCAATATAAAAGCACAAAATAAAATGCAAGTAAATGTCTAAGGAAAAGAAAGAGAAAGAAAGCATAAAAGTAGAAAGATAAATAGTCCCCACTTATTGGATCCAGTGCTGAGATTTGGTAGTTGCAATTTCAGTGCCTGGTGGTCCCTGGTGACAACACCACTCCCCCAGAGCCTCTGGTTGGCTATGATGCCCCTCACTTTGGCTAGGGGGACAGTGAGCGGCAGTGAGCCAAAGGTCCCGCCTAGAGGGAGTGGCCACAATAGCCAGAGTCTATAAACGGACACACAGGTGGTCTCAATCTTGCCTTTGTCTCTGCCCTCCTGATCTCTCAACGTGTGACCTCCAGAGTGGTAACTATATTTCTCTCTTCTCTTTCTCTCTTTATTATTTCTTCTAATCTCTCTTTTCTTCCTGTTCTGGGCAATTTAAACACCTATTGTTTGTATTTCACCTAAGTTTGGGTTGGTATTTGCCTAGTCACTTGCTATTAAGCACAATGCTTCTGTAAATTAAGTTCTTTGTACTGGTTATAGTAGTAAAATGCTTTTCCTTGGTTTTCATGTTATTTCTGTAAAACTCTTTTTACCAAAATGCCTATTTTCTCATCAAGTTAAAAGAAATCTCTTAGAGAAAAGGTGTGTAGACTTTTCTCTGGATATGAACTCAAGGTATCAAAGGCTTTGCAAGAGTTTGTGTAGGCAAAATCTCTTGAAGCCTGAAATTAGAGTGTAACAGCTGGTAAAAGCATGGAACTTCTGGGCTGGAGTGTAACAGTCATGAGTCTTTGACACCTTCAAAGACATTACAGCTGCCAATTATGCCAGTGCAGATGAGTCCATTATGGCCCATCAGCAGAGATTATCACCTTCAGGCTATTTGTGGAAGTCTTGGTGCTTCCCGAGAGGGGAGTTATCGCAGCTGAGTCATTTGTGTAAGGATTTGCCTCTTTTCTTGTCTTGTTTAACACCCTGAGGTGGGGGGTATGCACAGCCTCAGCACTTCCGCAGCTACTTTGCACGTTGTTAGCAAAGCCCCCCTCTGATTGTTTGAGCCATCAACATTAACACTCCAGTGTCTCACAGGAAGGGGAGAGTATGTGAACGAGTCTGTGAGCTATGGCCTCCTCCCAGCCTTGTTCACTCCTCCTTAAACCTGAGATGATTATCTAATAGTATCACCTTTATCTTTTTTCAGGTTTCCATCAGAAGGCTTAACACACAGTCCAATTCCCTGAATTCTGGGAGTCATATTTGGGTGGAGAGTGGGCTTTGGTGATCTTAACAATGTTTAAACCGTAAACCATTTCAGTCTCTTATACCAAGTCCAGACTGATTTATCACTTAAAAGGTTGAAACTGCTGTTTTCTGCCCATTTGTTCCAAGGTTCTTATCCTTTCTAACCTCTCAAGAAAGAATATATTATTTCTTTCCAGAATTGCTATACATTTTTCTGATCTCACGTAATAAACTTTGTCCCATAACTACTTTCCTCGTTTATGCACTGTTGGCATCTTACTCATCAGTATCACCTTTTCAGTTCTACTGTCCCATTTCTCTGAAATTCTTCCTTTTCTACCACAAGACATTGAATAATTTTCTACTTCTTAAACCTTATCTTCACCCTTGCCTCCTCTGAGATTTTGTTGTGCTTTGTCTGTAGAAATGTGTCATAAAAATTGTTGTGTTTTTTTTTTTCTTTCTCCTTTTCTTCTTCTTCACTGTGACTAAGCATCTAACATAACTGACTAAAACTGTGCCATCTATCATGGCAGCAAATATCAGGCAACTTTCACACATAGCTATATCTACATATATGTTGAATGGAGACTAAATCTCCCCCAATTTGTTCAGTATTCTGAGACATATTCTTTTCTGTCAAAGCAAATTTGTGCATTTCTTCCTAGCGATCCTTCAAGATACCTGATTTTATTTTCCTCAGTTTCAACTATTCAGCTGTCAGTATGAATATTTTTCATCAGGTGTGTACATTTCACTTTAAAAAGCATGTCAAAGCTTTGAAATTTATTTTTGGATCATGAGCTTTGTCTTTCGCTATGGCTAAAGCTTATTTAGTGATGCCAACAGAAAGCCAAACAAATCAAGTGAGAAAAAAATCCAGTAATGTTCAATTCACTGTAAGTGACAATTAGTTCTGGCCCCATTAATTTTTCCTTTGAATTTAATTTCCGTGGATGGTTACAGCTAAGAATCATGACTTAAATTTCACATTTGATATTCAACAGCAAGAAACAGACTATACCCACAAATTTAGGAAATTAAAAATAATGAATAAATACTGACTGACAACACCTCTCAATCTTGGGTCATTTAAAGGCTAGTAGTAGCCTGGACCCAGTGATGCAGTTATAGTATAATGTCACCATCTTTTCTAGATAACCACCACTACATGTGAAAACATGTAAAATGTTATGCTAATTGAAGATTATGAGTGTTTGTCCCCTTCTTGGGGTTGTGCTTATAACAGGTAAACCAATTTACCTTTTATTATATGCAGAGATCTAACCATGCAGAGATCTGACCTTGCTTACTACCACTCTTTATCTCAACCTATTTTTTCAATAAAAATGTATGCCTTTCCTTAAGAAAACTGACTCAGTGTAACTATGATCTACAAAGTTTGCTTCTGTGATTTTTTTTTTTTCCCACTAGCTAGTCTTTTTTTTTAAAGAAAAAATTCAACATTTTAAAAAATCTTTGTTCTTTGGTATCTTCATGCTCCCTAAACTTTATTTCCTTAGTGTTATCAAATTTAAAAGTAGATACTTTGCTTCTGAGCTTATGATGTGTCTACTGAGATAAAAATAATCCCACACTAGTTCTATGAATAAACATTTAGCTGATTTCTTGTCCTTATCTTTTGCAATCTGTGAGTAAGATCATGAAAAAACTAAATGACGAGTCTGAGAAGAAAATCATCATAAAAAATGGTCTCCTCAAAGGTTTACCCAAACGTTTTGTTTGCAGGGTGCTGAACTCTATTCAAACTTCACACAGATGAGGTATATACAAAGCACCAGTGTCTTCAGCTGTGAAAGAAAGCCCCAAAGCATTGCTAGTGAGGATTCATCAAAGTGGTGCTAGCAGAGATTCAGTGTGTCTGAAAGTGTCCCTGGAGGCTGAAACTTTGCAGAAATGTTTCTGTATACTATTTGCGTTATGTTTCCATTAGAAATCTTAGAATGCTAAGACTTGGGAAACATATTGTCCACCTGTTCAGAGCACTCAACTTCTTGGCCAGAGAGCAGTGTTTTCTTTTTTGCATCTTTGAATGATTTTTCTAGGATCCAGACGGGGCATCCGGGGGGCACAAAAGTGGCTCTGCTCTGTTCTGTGGTTTGCAGTATGGAAGACTCCTTAAAAATTGGACTAGTGATTGCCATTTAATAATGTGGTTGTATAATTTAAATTCTCCCATTCATCTCTTAAAAATAATTCTATATAACCTTCAGCACATTTGCCTCCGTGTAAGAAATGTGCTATGAGTTATTTGCTCTATTTCAGTTGCATATGTTGCTTTGTTACTTTATAATGGAGTTTTATTCTCATTATAATATGAGTTTTATTCTCACAAATTCCATCTTTTGGATGCATAGAAGAGAAAAGTATATCCCACTTCCATGAGGTATGTCCTTTCTCCATCTATTCCAAGTCTAATAGATCAAATGTCTTTCCAGCAGGATTCAGGTTTCTAATACAATTTTTTTCTAGTGGTCTATAGTGTTACCTCTGATGATTTTTTTTTTTAAAGTTTCTTCAGTACTGCATATAAGGAGCTTAGTATTTGAGTTTTTAAGCCTATTTTCCCATATGTCAATGTCCATATATAGTTTTTTCTTAATAGTAATTTCTGTGTGATTTTTTTTTCTTTTTGTTCATGCAGACTGTTTTTCATTCTCTCCTCTCTCTTGCATTTGAATACTTTGTACTTTCATGTTACGTTTTCCTAATGTTACAGGGAATATCCTTTCAGGAGGGCTTAAGTATAATTACCGTGGTTTTCTATACAAGGAAGACATTGGTTAAAAAGTGGTAAAATAAAGCTGGTCAGTGAATATACATATATATACTGTGAGAAGGATGTGGTCTGTGGTGTGCTCCACAAGTGTGATGGTTTAATTGTTCACCCTTGGGGACCTACTAGAGTGAACAGAAGTTCTTTTCTTAGGATTATTTCACGGGATTATTATTTCTTTCTCCTTTCTTTTCTTACGATTATTTCAAGGGAAAACGGGGTGTGTCACTAGGTCTTAATTGCCCAATATGTGGCATGTCTACCTTATATATGTGATGTTGAGATCAAAACAGAAGATTTGGATGTGGAGTGCTCTTCCTGGCACAAAGGAACTTCGGAAATGGGAAGTGAACAGAATTTTCTGGTGCTCACTTGAATCACAGTGTCTCGTATTCTGTTCCTCTTGCCAGCTTTCGCCAATGGAAGCTGCCCCTCTATTAGACAAGTTTTCTACAAGTAAATTGTTATCTTGTTTGTTAACTGCCTAAACAGCCTCTCTAAAGAGGCCACATAATACTTTCAAGGCATAGTTCAGCTTTTCATGCTATCACTTTAATGACTCATCCAGCTTTCTAATATAAAACTAAGTCTGACTTGCAACAGATCTCTACTGGATGAGGGGAAATTTGGGAGCTCACAACTAAATGGAAGTATTGTCTCAAAGTTAGTAGTAGTGCTGCCTAACCTTGTGCCACTTAATGATTAGTGAGACAAATACATTATTATTCTTTGTGTCCTGTTACCAAACTATATTGCACCAAGAAGACATAAGAGATGACTTTTTAATTGTCTGTTTACTGGTATTTACTTTGTAGAATAGATCTGTTCAGTCTGTGGACCCTTTTTTTCCCTAGTGTTGCTGTGGTTAGGCAGGAAAGCACCACACAGTAGCTTCATCACACCCCCCTCAGTGCAGTATAGGAGAGAATGAGAACTAGTACAAACATCCGGTAAAAACAAGTTTCACAGTTGAAGGCAGACAATTACCTTTTCCTCTTTCTCTCTTTTATCCTGAGTTTTTAGTGATTCCCATTTTTGATTAGATAAATGAATGTTTTAATTAAAGGAACACTTACTTCCTTTCATCATTCTCTCTCTGTGTCGGCTCAAGAGAATAGTGTTTTGTTTGCATTCTTAGAGAAATCAATAATAAAGATTTCCTTAATTTTTTTTAATTTGAATTTTCAGAAAAATTCCATTGAATTTTTCAGAAACTAGTTCTAGCAGTCAGGTCAAAACTTTCAGTATGTCATGAATCAAAATGAGAAACACATGTTACTGTAACTGAAGCCATCTAAAGGCATCTAAAATGAATGAATAATTTCATAATCATAGGTAGAAAATAATTTACTATTCTCATGGAATTTCTTTTACATGTTCTTTTCTTCCCTTCCCCAGGTGCTCAGCAGATATCATAAACCTTAAGGATCCTAAATCCTTCATGGACTGTTTGTGTTTTATTCAACACAGGTCTGTGAGGGAGTAAGGATTTCCACGAAGCCTTCCAAGTCTGGGGCTGCTGCCCTCTACTTTCTTTTTACTTAAAAATTGACAGAAAAGGCAAGAGGCCAGATTTACTACAACTTTATTCAGAGCAGATGGAAGCAGATGAAACTATAAACAGCAAAGTAGCTGAGTGTAGAAGTTAACTAAAACACTAAGTGAAGCTGTTAAATCTGACACAAGGACTAAAGATACACTTCAGAAAACATTGTTGCTGAATTAAGCACTGCCAGAAACCAGAAGCTGATTTCATAGGACAATGAAAATGGAAGAACATCTTAAAATAAGTTAAAATAAGGTATTAAGAAATAATCGGTGTTACATTAATTTAGAAAAGCATCAGATTAGTTGCTCTAATGAGCCTCAGAAACTGCCAGTATGTGTTCTTGATTTCTATCATAAAACAAAATGTGTAAATTTTGCCTTTGGTGAGTAAACTATCTTTGAACATAAAGTGACTGTTTTCTTTTAGGGCCCATAACCTGAAGCTAATTCTATCTGCATAAAACTGTAAATCATAAAAAACCCAATCTGGGGGGGGAAATATTTTTGGAAGTGTTTTCGATAATTGTGAAATCATATAATAGCTTCAGTTGGAAAGCACCTTAAAGATGATTGTCTTGGTTTAAAGACAAATACTGGGGTGGGAACTCCAATGAAATGAACTCCCTCCCTTTTTATTTCCCACCAATACAAAGAGACAAAATGTGAGGAGGTATAAGTGAAAAAAAAAAATTACAGTTTACTGACAAGAAATATAGCAGTAAAAACAACAATACCAACAGAATAGTTCAAACCAACAACAGAGAGAGAAATCATTTCTAGTCTCTCCCCTCCCATCTGCTTGAACTCCCTTTTGCGCACAGACAAAGCCAATGATCAACACGTGCTTCTCTCCTTTTTTCCCCTGCGAAAACAAAGAACAAAAAACAAAACCACAGGGAGGAAGGGAGGGAGGGAGGAAGGAAGGAAGGAAGGAAGGAAGGAAGAAAGGAAATGGCTTGGAGCGCCTTGGGGTTTTTGGTGGTCTTTTTCCTCCCCTACTGGATCAATCTTTGGTTGACAGTCCATACCCACTACTTGATCTCATTCCTCTACTTGTGCTGTACTTTGTTGTGCTTGTCTCCAGGAACCAGAACAAGGATGTTTGTCCAGAAAAGTGCTGCCCTACCTCTGTATGGCCCCATTCTCCAGCCACATCTTGTTCTTTCTCACGGCATGTTTTTAACAACAATCCTTAGTTGGCTCCATGGCTATCCGGCTATTGGTGTTGGAGACATACACATTAGCCTCCTATCTTCTGGGCTTCTAGACATTTAAGTTGGGCCCCAGACTTGCAGACGGGAGTGCCTGGAATTCCTGTGAGCTGCTTATCAGATGCTCTCCTTCTGACCTATGATCCCTCTCCAGGCTATGGATATCTTTTGCTGGCACTGTCATCAAACAAGTAGAAGTGGGATCAATTGAGGTTTCCCTCCTGCAGAAACTTTGGTTTAAAGCCCTCTTCATCAGCCTGGCAAGCCTATGACCGAAGATGCTCTTCCTCTTCTCTGACAGATGGACTTCATCAGATACCAGTAGATAGGTTTCTCAAAGCAAGCCCTGCAGTCTAAGTAGCTGAACGCTTACCTTTGTTACCTTTGAAACAACTTGTTGATTCGCCAGATTTTACTGTCCCTTTCAAACACCTTCCCTTTGAACAGTAAAACTGATGAAAAAAACTACCTGTGCTCCAGGGTCTCTTCCTACCTGTCCAAGGACTCTCTAATGCCTCTTGGTCCTCTTCAGACTGCTCCTGGCTGTATCTCCGGTGCCCACATAAAAAACCAGTACCAGGCCACAGTCAGTGGACTGTATGAGGCTTGGTATTCTCTCAGTGACATCCCTGATACGAGCCCCAATAAGCAGCACACAAATGTGTGCCTCCATACCTCTCAGAAGAAAGTTGTCTACTGCTATCACTCATCGTCTTTTGCATGAGTTAGCAGCTTCTGACAGGTCTTTGCACTTCCCCCGGGCTTTCCCAGCTCAGGACCCCCCACCATGTGCTGCGATCCCCCACTTCACTGTGGAATGCTCCTGAAGCAGAGCTTATTGCCTTGACAAAACTAAGCTTATCGCCTTAGTGACTTCATCACTAAGACCCATTTTATTTTAAGAAGTGTGGGTACTTATTAGTTGCCATGATAGTGACAACTGGCAACAGTTGATACCTTAAGTGCACTATAGCACAAAACATGGTTCAGGTACAGTTTATTTTGCTCCTGGAATGCTAACTAAAATGGTGCAAGGCTGGCTGCTTCTTTACGTATCTTTCCCTGCCTCTCTCTTTTTCTGATTTCCTACTTGAATCAAGATTTGAGTAGGTGAAAACTTCTATGATCTGTCATTAACCTATGGATGCCTTGAATTAGCAATGATGCCTGTAACAGCAGTAAGACAGTGGTGTCCAATTTCGTTCAATTATTACTCATTTCAAGCATAGCATGAAGCATTGCCATCTCAATTGCAGTTGTACATATTTATTGTTAATGGGTTATTTTCTATGATTTTTAAAGTGATGACAACTGTATTTCTGTCATAATTAATACTTGATTGTAATCTGTCTACAGTTGAGTGGCTCCATAATTCCATAAAGTGATCATATGTATTGGGTTTGCATGGCAAGGTTTAGGTAGTGAGGGGGCTACATGAGTGGCTACTGTGAGAAGCTGCCAGTAGTGTTCTCTATGTGCAATGGGGACAATGACAGCTGACTAGAAGATGGACCCCTGCTGATCAAGGTTAAGTCCATCAGTGGTGGTGGTAGCACCTCTGGGGTAACAGTTAAGAAGGAGGAGAAAAACCCAATCGGACAACTGCAGGCAAAGAGAGCAGTGAGAATATATGAGAAAACAGCTCTGCAGACCCCAATGAAGGAGGGGAAGGAAGTATTTCAGACACCAGAGCAGAGATTCCCCTGCAGCCCATGGTGAGGGCCATGGGGAGGCAGGCTGCAGCCCATGGAGGCCCATAGCGGAGCAAATAGCTGCCTACAGCCCTTGCAGGATCCCACACCAGAGCAGGCGGATGCCTGAAGGACATTGTGATGCCATGTGAAGCCCAGGCTGCAGCAGGTTCCTGGCAGAACCTGTGGAGAGAGGATCTAACACTGGTGAGAAATGGTGGCCCTGTGAAGGACCCGTGCTGGAGCAGTCTGTTCCAGAAGGAATGCAGCCCATGGGAAGGACCCCCGCTGGAGCAGCTGGTGAAGAACTGTAGTCTGTGGCAAGCACTTATGTTGGTGAAGTTTGTGGAGGACTGTCTCCTGTGACTGTCTCCTAGGACTTACACTGGAATGGGAGAACAGTGGGCAGAGTCCTCCCCCTGCAGACGGAGCAACAGAGACAATTTAGGATGAATGGATCACAATCTCCATTTCCTGTCCCCCTGTGCCTCTGGGGATATGAAACAGTGAATTCAGGAGGGAAGTTGAGCCTGGAAAGAAGGGGAGAGTAGAGGGAAAGTGTTTAGGATTTGCTTTTTATTTCTAATTACCCTAGTCCGATTAGACTGGCAATAAATTGAACTAATTTCCCTAAGTCGAGTCTATTTTGCTGGTGATGGTAGCTGATGAGCACTCTCTCCCTGTCCTTATCTTGACCCAAGAGCCTTCTTTGGGTTATATTTTCTCTCCCCTGCAACTGATGAGGAGAGTGATAGAGTCACTTTGATGGGCACTTGGCATCCACCCAGGTCAACCCAATGCATCATATAATTTTGATTAAAAAAAAAACCAAACAACACAAAAAAGCAAAATGGATGTAAATTTTATGAGAACAAGAAGGACATTCTAAATTTCAATTGTTCTCTTTGAAATACTCTAAATTTCAAAGAGTATATTTACACATATATATAAAAATATATTTAAATATCAATATATTTACGCAAAGATGAGATCTTTTAGAAATAAAGCTTCTTGGCTTTGGATTAGGCATACAGAAGAGGAAGAAGTTAATTTGATGTATCCCTGCAGTTTCTGTTATGAAAAATTAAGCGTGATGGGGTGACAGTAATTAACATCATCATGTGAAGAAATCATGCCATCCATGTTCTCTTTTAGGGAGTATAAAAATGGATTGTTGATTGTAAAGCTTAGAGGCAGATCAGAATATGAAGGGAATGGCACTTCTGGTAGAGAAATTTTAAATCCCCAAGATCTCAAAAATAAAAGCCAGCTAAATAGCAACTGCAGATTGTTTAGTCACAGGAACATATGGCATCATGCAAAATACTAAAACTGAATGATTAAACAGATAGACTGAACATTTATATGCAAGGTACAGAGCTTGTAGTATATTTAAAGTCATAGATGAGTCCTAATTCTAAAAGCTAATGAAATCACAAGATTATTTCTGGAAGCAAGAGGCACATCTTTGTGATGTTGAGTACCTTGATTACCTCAATTAATTGCATAACATGGATTCACCAGAATTTGCTTACAAGAGTCATTTTTGGCTAGCAGAATGTACCAAGGTATTTATGTGTGTCTGTATGTGCATGTGTGCTTTAAAATCATTTTGTTCATTCTTGAAGATCAGTGTCTGCAATGCTAGTGTTTCAACATGAAAAGCGACTGATTCCAGGAGAGCTATTATGTACTCCATATAGAAATTAGAATTTATTTAACCCTGTGGTATCTGAATAAATCATATGAAGACCAATATTTTCTACAATAAATAAGTCATTGAACAAATGATGCATGGAACAAAAGATGCTCATCTCTTTAGTACAGACCTGTCAGAAAACTTCAAAAGTTTTCTAGTCCTTACTGGACAGTAGAGTAATTCAGCCTGACCTTAACATAGTCATAATCTATGTCATACTTCCTAGATGATGGGAGTACTTTTTTTCCCTTTATTTCCTCTAATTTTTGTTTCTGACTAGGCATGTGAAGTCAAGAAAAATAATGAGTCTGTCTGCTGCAGTGTGTGTGAAATGCGTAAGTATTATTATTAATAAAAATATAACTAACTTATTTGCTCTTACATGAAGCTGTAGCTCTTCTGAAGCCAAAGAAAATTGATTTTATCTATGTGTTTTTTGTTGAGGTGATATATTTGCTTAAGAATATTTAAAATAGAATATTAGCTGTACTTCTATTTGGATGGTTCTAAACATTTATAGGTGCATAGACTTAACTATAGGCTGTTTGTTGCAGTGACTGCTTGCATATATACATGTTCTTTATAAGAGACAGTCCTGTAATATTATGGGGTTTTGTTTGTGTTTTCTTTTTGATTTTCTATTCTTAATTTAGTTTGAATCCAATTTTAGTTTGTGTAGACATAACTACAACAAAATGATTTTTACATCAGCACAAGCAAGATGACTTTCCAAGAGGCTGCTTGGAAATAATAAAATAAAATGGATTTTAAGATCTATTTGCTGTAGTCAACATTTTGATATCTCATCTTCACTTTTTAGCATTAACTGTAGGATGATCTCCTATTAAGTTATTTATCCAACTGTAAATTTTATCTAACAGTTCTTTTCAATTTTCATGGCTTAGATTCTCATAAGTTTTTCAATTAAAGCATACACAGAAGAATATTCATGGTGCTGGAGTGGGAGGTAAACATTACTCTCTAGTCAATTTATTATTTTTCCACTGCCGATTAACATACTTAATTGTTGTTTTCAAACAGTAGTTACCTTAGATCTAGATGTTTCAGTCGAAAAGTTTTGCATAAACCTATGGAGATATCTACCAATGAACAAGATTTTTCAAGAAAGAGTTGAAAATATTAAGGAAAAAAAAAGGAGCACTAATGAATGAGACAGATCCTATCTATACGTGTAAATGTGCTGAAAATAGTAGTATTAAAAATGTCCTGTTTGCATTTCTTTATTCCAGTGTCACTCCATTTTCCTTAAGCATAAGTAGGATGAATGCATTGTACCTCTAACAGTAGCATGATAAAGATCTGATAGACATAACACTTAAAAGGTTTCTCCACTAGCTGGGAATCTGTTTCAACTCCACACTTTCCATCTGGGCAGATAAGAAGGAACATAACAATGGGTTGGTTTAGGGCAGTTGACCTATTTTGTGTCTTCCATTTATCTTGTTGCCTATCTCTGTAGTGTAATTAGCTGAGCTGAAAAGTGAGGCCTGTGAAAGTGCTACTTTAGCAACTGAAAAGATGATGTGTTAAGCTCCTTTAGTTATGATCATTGTTTTCCTTGAGCACTGCTCCAAGTACAGTGTATACAAATATTCATTAATGAACCCATAATATATCTATCCAGTAGATCACAATGACCAGATGATAACAAAATTTTGGCCTACGGTGGTGGTTGTTTTTTGAGAAAGTTAATTCTATGAGACCTCAATTTGTCAGAATCACAATGTGCTGACCAGAAGAACTCACCTCATTTGCTTCCTTCTGCTATTTTGGGTCAAAATGTTAGAGGAAAAGCTGTAGTAATTTCCGTAATATTGATTCTTTCTCTCAGTCTGAACCCTTCTGACTTGGTTTCAAATACCAATCAAACCATAGCATATACAATCTCAACTTCTACTCAAATACTTCCATCGGTGGATATTGTGATCAATATTTTCCGCGAAAAGTAAAATTTTCTTAGTACCACTTTCACTGCCAACATATAGTGGTATCAACACTAGAAATACAATTCATGTGGCTAATGACTGTAAATCCATTTACTGCTCCTATTGTTCCTATACTACTCCCCAACCCCCTTTTGTTTTATGTCAGCAACTAAGCTATTATACACTACATGAATGACAATAGAGAAATTAATATTCTTTGCTCAAAATGTATGATTCAATCTTCTAAGTACCTACATAGTGCCATGTGAAATTCAGCAGGGAATTTTTGTTTCAAGTGATGAATTATATCCCACTCTAAATGGATTTTTTCTGCCATTTTTTTTAGCTCCTTGAATGTGTAGCAATGTACTTGAAACACTGGGAAATTTACCCTTATTTTCGATCCCACTTTGCTACCTAGTGAAGTTCATTAAAAAAATTTGTCACTGAATCCAGTGGTAACCGGATGGAGCACATGACATCTGGGACTGAAACTCTGGTAACAGCAACTGGAATTTATAAGTAAATAGTTATTCTCCAGGTTCTTATTACTTTATTTAACTTTCAATCCTTATAGACAAATTTATGTCAACTAACAGTTACATTAAGCAGCAGTCATGTTGTCCGAATAATTAATAGACAAAGGAACTGGTCACTGGTGATGTTAGCAGGGGTGAGTTGGTGATGTTAGCAGGGGTAAGTTATTCCTGAGAGATGTTGTTGGTCTCTACTTAGTCTTGAAGTTCTTTTAGACATGGCTGTCAAAAGGGAAGACGCAAACCTGAGAACAAAAGAATTTTGGAAGGATATTAAAATGCTTCAAGTTATTAATAATCAAAATTATTAATACTTTGCATCACTTTCAGTAAGACCAAACTACATTCACGGGCAGAGATAGGAGGGCTAATGGCAGTGACAGAATAGAAAAGGAAATTGTCGCATCTGAGGAGGAAACAGAACTCGGAGTTTAATGTGCTCAGATCAAGACAGTTAATGATTGTCATTGCAGAATAATGAAAACTGGCACATTTTTAAATTTTGATGAGTAGCTGATTTGTCAAATTTGAAATATACTTATATTATATACCTGTAAAATAATACTGTACTGGAATTAATAGAAAGAAAAACATAACCCAGCGAAAGAGGAACATATGTCTTAATTTCAATAGAGCAGAAACCTTGGGAATACACTGGGAAAAAATTAGTTATGGAAATAGAAATTAATGGAAAATCAAAACCATGACTTTTTTTAAAAAAATAGATAACTTGATATCTTTATTTGATAGAATAATTGATTTTCTGGATATGAGAGAAGAGGAAGACTTATCTTTCTATGAAGTATTGGAAGTGGTTAACTATAGGAAAATATTAGAGTATCAACGATATAGAATTAGTAAAATAATTTTGATGTTGATAAGAATCTAACTAAGGGGAAGAGGTCTTAAGTTTGCTATCATTTATATGCTGTATATTATTTTTATATTTTATGACTGTGCTAAATTCTTTACTTGTAAACATAAAATCATTTCTGATCTGAAGGTCTTCAATATAATTTGTTTAAGGATAATATTAGGAAAATCAGGAGGAACTACTTCTTAGGTATGGTTAGTTAAAAATGATAATCATAAAACTTCAGACAAAATGCACTAGAAAGTGTAGTGCAAAAGATAAACATTTTAATATTATTGTATCATTTATGTTTACGGGCAAATATTTTTTTTTCCTCAAACTCCTTGCCAAATTCTTGGTCTAGGCTTAGTCCTATAATCATTAGATCTTATCCATAAACATGGTAAACAGGCATAGCTGCTCTGAAATCAGTGAACATGCACAGATTTATGGTAGCTGAAGTCTGTCCAATAATGATTCTGTTCCTTCATGATAGATACATTTCTTTTGCACAGTACCCTTCAAATATTAACAAGCTCCTGCTTTCTTAGAGAGACCCACTTAGAAAAACTTTGAAATGAGAGTCTTGTTCTACAGAAGAGTTGCACAGCTGATTTCATGACTGATCCAAGTGCTACTGAAATCAAAGACAACCATGACGATTACAAGAATTCTTTCACATACAGCAAATTAGAGTTTTTCTGAGAGCTCACTTACTAGTTACTATGTAGGAACACAATATGGATCAGCTCTCCTCCATTTCCCTATCAATACCTTTTACTTTTAGGGATGAAACCATTTGTCGTACCTGAGTTATGCGTGCATGCATGTACACACATAAATACAAAAAACAAAAAACAAATACAAAACCAAAAAAATTAAGAGTTAGAAATCAGATTTCTCAATAAATGAACATGTTTAAAAATGCCTGTAATGGTAAAACACAACTTTTCTAGACTGGTACTAATTAACAACATGTCATGCAAATGGTTTGTTCACATTATCAACCATTATCATTACATACTCAAAGCTATCACCTACTTAGCAATCACAGTCAGCATTAGCTGTGATTATTCAGCCACACAGAGTTCATCTGTGTAATTAACAGTGATGACAACAGTCCTTCATGTCCTCAGTCACCACAGTGCAGATGACCAAGTCCAAGAGCTCTTCAACAAAAAGACCCAGAGTTGAAGTAAACATCTCCTCGCTCTTGCCCATCCCCACATTCAGAATGAAAGTTTCTTTTATGAGGCAGTTCATTTTCAAGGCATTTCCCAGCTCTTGGCTCCCACGTCGAGCTACTTTTTCCCTGCCTGAACCTGAGGACAAATTATTTTCCAGTCTGCAGCAGATGCCTCATCCTGTTGCTTGGCTGTTGCTCCCTTTCTTAAAGCAGAAGCAGTCTTCACAGGTGCTTTTTTCTAGGAAGACTAATGGTCCATCAGTGCATTGCTAGCTAAGCTGTTTAGTGCATAAATGCTTTTACAGGTGTGCTGTTTTACTGTGCTGCATCTTTTATGGGCATAATATGCTATTTCATACAGGTTCATGCTACTTGTTCCTTCCTTCAATACTTGACTTGTCTGTCAGGATAATGAACAAAACTCTACAAAGAGTCTTAAAATAGTGGCTTTAAAACATCATGAGGCTGAAAGCTTTTTATTACATAAATTATATCTGGATATTTTTATTTTTACCACAACCTTCTTAAAGTCTTAATGTAGGGATTTTGTAACTTTTAAAATATCCATGTAGACTCCCTGGTGCAGTGGGGACGGAATTTGTTTATCCAGTTCTAAATCAAATACAGTAAAATTGTTTCCTGGAACAGGAAATTGACTCTGAATCTGCCTTTACACAAAATATTTTCTTTTCCATTTTCCTTATCATGGGCCATGTTTTATGAATATTGCTTTGTAATACATATATATGAAGGAATAGGTTCCCTGATCTATTGAAAGAATGCTTCTATAAAATGTATATTTCTTAATTCTGGCCTTTGGATAAATAAAAGCTGTCAAATAACTAGACTCTTTTCTCTCTATCCACAAAGAAATTGACTAGTGATTAAGTCTTTGTCTTCTTTAATTTTATTCATGGCTTCTAGTTATGGAGCTATTTCACTCAACCCTGATAGACTTCAAACAGTTCACTTACTGCTGATTTAGCCATACACATATTTAATTGTATCTGAAGGTTTTGAGGTCCCAGTTGTTTTAAGTCTTCCACTGAAATGTGTGACTGTAATATTGCGGAGAAATGTCCATTTTTCACAAGTTAATATATTCTATGGATGAATAACAGATTGTCATTCAAATTGATTGTTTCACTTAAAATGTTAAACTGCTGAGGTGGATTGCTTTTGTACACCATTACTCAAAGCAGAGAATATACTTTCTAGAAAGGTTTTAAAATGGAGTAATTAAATTATATGGAAGTACAGTCACTGCACTACATAAAAGGAAGGCCAAAGCCTGATGATCATTTTTGACAGTTATGTATTTTGTTTTTGAATATTCATACAAATCAGCGTAATACAAATGTTTTCCTTGCCACAGGGTAAATCAGGTAAATGAAAGACTATGATTTTTGTTAGGATTTTATTTTAATTTTTGTATTACTATTAAGGATACATAGAATGAATAGTGTTATGAATTAAAAATTTTGTTACTTTTTAGTAAAGAGAAAGATTGCCTTATCAAAAGCTTATATAAAAACTGAATATTTTTTAAAATAGCTAAATTAATAGCTACTCTTCTTTGCAGCTAACAGTTGCAAATTAAAAACTCTATTTGATTTAGCTTTTATGTCTGCTCAGAACCCGGAGGCAAAGAGTGAGGCATTCTGTTGCCCCATCTTCTACAGATATATGTTTAGGGACCGAAAAAAAAAAAAAAAACAGAGAGAAGAGCAGATGATAATGTCAAGATTAGCAATAGTGGTAGTGATATTTACTGAGAGTTAGGTCTTGAAACAGAGGCACAGAAAAATCCATGAACAAAAATTGCAGTGGGACAAAAGCTGATGATGATAGAGTTAGACCACTGAAAATTTTTTTTCATCTTCATATACTTCCTTTATTGTTTTTAATAATTTTTGCAAAAATCATAGATTTAGAAATCTTTTAGTTTATTTAGATTATAATATTTTTATGTATGTTTGAATACTGGGACCTAGTCCTTGATTGGGACCCCTAGGTGCTCCAAAAAGAAAAAGAAAAAAAAAAATCACTGTTAATTTTGTTTCAGAGATTACAGCCAGCTAGTCAGGCAAATATTTAATCTATAGATTGATCTTGGGTTTTTTGCTTTGTTTTGTTTTGGTTTTTTGTCCTGTTCATTTATCTGCAGGATCAAGGTAAAGGGTTAAGCTCTGTGGCTAGTAATTTCAGGGCACAAGCTCAAGAATGACAAAAAATTACAAACCACCAAAAACATCCTAAGTCAAAAAGAGTAAAGTACAGCCTAAGATGGTCTGCTCAAAGCAACTGTGATGGGGATGAGAAAGAGACAGTGTTTTTTTAAAGGTAGTGTCATGTTAAAAGGGGCAGAAAAGAAGAATTTTCTCTCCAACATGTATTAATTTATTTTTTGTCTATAAGTGTCCCCACAGGAGACCAAAGCCTTTTAATGTCCGAAACAGTCTGTTAGAATCTCATTGGGTGAGACCCTTCGCTTACCAGGTTTACTGAGATGGACAGAACATTTGATATCATTTATATAGGGACTGCACTTAATAGTGATAGGAAAACCCCTTAGCAAGTTTCTTCTATGAGTTATTTCACCCTTGATGAAACTGTCAGCACCTAGAAATGGACTAGGTGTCTAACAGTTCATGAAATAGCATGTTTATTATTACAAATTTGTGACAATTTATGGAGTTCGTTTTGTCTGGAATAGGATCTAATTGCAAAAACATATTTAAATCATGTAATAATAATAATAAAACAAAACATAAGCAAAAACTTTAAAGCAAAGCGACTTACTAAGAATACTATGAAGCAAAAGTAAACTCTAGTTATTTAGAAACAAGTTTAACTAGCATGCATAAGACACGTCTCACCTTCCAGGCATCCCCAGAAGTGGAGGGAGAAAGAACAACTAGTCAGCTGTCTCTCGCAGTGTTGATAGAACTTCTCCTCTCTTTCTTGCTTATGTCCAATCTCTTTTTATACCTATTTTCTTAGGCAGTTTGAGAGGCTGTAGTCAATACACTAATTTTGGGGTGATAGACATATGACATAGGCCCAAGGGTCATTTTCCTGTATTCCCCATCTGGCAGAATGTTTGCAAAAAAGGTCATGTTATCTCCATATCACTCCTTTCCTTTAATCCTCTTATTAGTTTCTGGGAATGTCTCCCCAGGAGCTTGAGTCTTCCAGGAAACCAGCAGGAGTTTTTTTCTCCTTTTGTGTAGCCTTATCTATCACCTTACAGATGGATAATTTCTTTTAGTTCTCTTCCTCCAGACTTGATTTGCAAAGTGTCGATTTTCTTTCTTTTTTCTTTTTCTTTTCTGGTTTTTCTCTTTCTCTTTCTCTCTCTTTCCCTTTCCCTTTCCCTTTCCCTTTCCCTTTCCCTTTCCCTTTCCCTTTCCTTTCCTTTTTTTCCTCTTTCTTTTTTTCTCCTCTTTCTCCTTCTGTTTTTCTTTTGCCTTCATTGCTTATGTCTGACTGCTGCTAACAGGTTTCTAATGACTTTAACAGTGCTGTCTCTTCAGCAATGAAGTTGGACCAGTATTTTTTTTTTTTTATATTGAGACTCATTCTGCTCCCAGATAGGAAAATCTGAGGTTCTCTTTCCTCACCCTAACATTAAGTGAAGTCAGGTTTCTGAAATAATATAGATTATTTCTTTCTTTGTTCCCCTTGATGACCTTCTGTGTTGAACCTTTTAATTAGATCCAGAAGGTTGCTCTATAATGGTGTGTTCTGTTCTGCTCTAAAAGGGCAAACATTGGCGATGCTGGAAATACTTGATTTTCTGGATGTCCTTGATCATATATTTGGATCCAGTTTCATGAGCTGATGCAAGCATTTTTGTTAGCTTCTGTTCCCAGAAGTGTTCATCATCCTCTCTAATTGCAGAAGATTCTCTACTGTAACCTTTATTTTAGGGACCAAGGCAGTTCTAACTGTATTCTTTGACTGAACATTGCTTTTATAAATGAGTCTTAAGTAGGGACAAAGGATTACATGTGATATGATGGAGGACAGTGAGAAAGAAGGGGAATTGAGATGAAGTACACTCTAGATCTATGAAGCTTCCCTGAAAAGTGGATCTGTTATTTTATGTAGCACTTGGGCCTCTCCTGGCTGAGATTGCTCTTTTCCTCAGTTGCTTATCTCTAGCAGGCATTGCGACCCCTATGTTGGCAACACTGAATGCACATACTGAAGAAAAAAAGTAAACCTGAGTATCACCACTTTTGCTTTAAATGGGGCATGACAGTGGCCAAGACCGTGCCTTTTCTGGCATATTGAGAAGAATTGGTAGACTTACTGTGGGAGCAAGCTCACACCTGGCTCTGCAATAGAGATTTTGGTAAAGAGCTGTAATTTTTGTTTTGCCTTAAGTTAACAGTTAACACATTTACCTGGCTGGCATATGTTTATTTTCATAACAAATGGTATATGGGAATGAGGTGATTAAAAAAAAAAAAGACCATTTTCAATGACACAGCTAAACTTTAGAAAGTCATTTAAACATTACATATCTAACTAAACTTGCTCTTTTTTTTCCTCATATAAGAAAAGCAAAAAAATGAACCTCTTTTACAGTCTATTGCTTTTCTAGTGAAACAGTATATTAGTCAGCTATAGAAGATTTCCTTCCCTTTGCTGATTTTTCCCCTACTTGGTACGTGTCTGCCCATGGACAGCGCTTGCAAATTTTTTTTAAGATTCTGGTTTTCTCAAAAATCTAAAATGTTTATCTTGTGTTGAAACACCTAGACAGCTGCATGCCACTAAAGACTAATATGTATAAGTCACATTTGAAAATAGACCTTAGGTACTTCTGAAAATGTTAAACAAATGTGCAAAATCAAGGTTTCTTGAAATGAGGCAAGTTTGAAAGGTTTACTTTTAGAATGATAAAGAACCATGTATTCAAGGATCTTGTCTGTGATGAGTCAGGAAGAGTATGACTGGGACAGGCCTTCAAAGATACTTTTCTAGCATATTCTGCAAAGTTTCAGCAATCTGTATCTCATGAAATAATACGTGAAAAGATGACACTTTTAACTGTACTGGAACAATTCAAATCACATAGAAAAATTCATCCTTCTCAGAATCAGAGCTCTGGGGGAACAGCACAGGGTGCATTTCATAGCAAGAAAATGCTTGAAAATGGAACAGATGGGACAATTCCATGGAAGGAGAAGGGACTATGTCAGTGACTTAAAGAGATTATAAATGTTATATCACTCCAGGACTTTACAATGGGGCAATAATCCAGTTATATTTGCCTTATTAAGAATAATTTAAAAATTATTCATTTAATTTATACTTGTCATAGATGACTCAGTTGCATTTCAGGATAAAATTTCTTAAATATCTTTTCTGAAT
Source organism: Pipra filicauda (assembly GCF_003945595.2). Lineage (NCBI taxonomy): Eukaryota > Metazoa > Chordata > Aves > Passeriformes > Pipridae > Pipra > Pipra filicauda. Next base: position 1,459,610 of record NW_024103696.1, read on the forward strand.
ATCAAAATATTAAACATAGATACATTTGTGGAAACATTATTTGTGTTCTCTAAGAACCATATAAAACAACACAACAGTTATATCAAACAATTATTACAATTTTAGCTCAGTTGCATTCTGTAATATTATGTAATAAACTGTTACAAAAAGACAGAGGTTTTGAATCTAGAAATATCCTTGTTGCTTTTATACCTTTTATTACATCAATTCACTTGTGTGCTATTAAAAAAATGTGACATTGTTAGTAAGTCATTGATAAAGAACTAAAGCACAACATAAGCTAGTTAAAGTTATAAAGACAGACTGAACAGAAGCAACAACACCAAGCATCAAGAGTAACTGGTGACATAACTGTCCAAAGGATGACTATCATACCTGCAGGCTTTTATCCTGATAACTTGAAATTCATTTCAAGTTAAACACTGGTGCCCATTTATGACTTCAACAACTCTCACAAATATATTTATCAGAAGGTTCAGTGGAGTTTATGTACAGATTTGTAATGATCGATTGAGCTAGAATGCTTTGTTATAATAAACAATACTGTAACTGTATAGGTAAAAGCTTTTACATTCAGTATAAGTAATCAGCATTTTGAAATGTAGACTTTTCACCTGAAGCAAATGCTACAATGGTTGATGAGTGGACTGCTGGCTTGGCATCCTGATTCATAGCACCTTAGTTAAACAGATGGACTGCCTGTCCAATCATCAGAGAAAATGGGTGCCTCTGAAAAACAATTTTAGACAGTCTCAGTGATAGAAACATCCATAGAATGAAATAATACTTTCACAGTCTGCACAGAGACTTGTCTAGACCCAGCAAATAAGAAGCACAAGATATTGAGCATATTAGAATTAACATATGGGAATATGGAGTAAATATTCCTCCTTCAGAATTTACTGATGACCTTGCTTTGCAGAACAGATGCCTAGTAGTTAGCAATAATTTTCTATGGGCCATTACATCAGCATAGAAAATCCAGAGCCTTCACTATATATCTTTTACTCTCATGTCAAGAAAGGATGGAGGAGAGTTAGAGCTAGTACTGCATCAATGAATATGGCCAACACAAGGACAGAATGAACCAACTTCTACTCTAGTGGTAGAACTATATGATTTCTTGTAGGAAGGAGAATGGGCAACATATTTTTAAAAACCTGAGGAAAACATTTTTTTGCCAGAATAAAACTGTAAAAACTAGAATTTGGCTTCATAATATCTTTAATTTGATTCTGTGTAGTTATCTGTAGTGACTGCATCAAGATCATTACATTTCCATGGCTTCTGAAAACTGGCTTAACTAAACATATCCAGATTGTGCTAAAACCTTTTTGCAATGGTGTTTCAGAGGATAAATACTCAGTTACCAAATCCTTCATGAAATGATCAATGATTTCCTTGGCTCCTTTGATATAGAAAGAAATAGAGGTAGAAGATAAAAAAGGAAAGAAAAATCCCCAGTGTTTTTTGACTGTCTCTTTGACTCTCATAGTGGAGGGGCAGGGAGCAAGAGCAGAACCATTATGCTATTTTGTCTTGGCTAGCAAATCCTCTAGGGAGGGTGCAGATCTGGCACAGTGTAAAAGCTGCAAAATGAGGATGTGAACTGTATTTAACACTGGCAATGCACAGTGAGAAGATGCTAAAAAAGTGGTTTTTTCTATGGTGTATCCAGATTCTTAACAATGAAGTAATGTTCAGTGGTCATTCAGTATCACTGTTTCATGCAGAGATAGTACTCATCTGTGCACCTTTAAATTTATTTTAAAGCTACTGATTCTACCTATTTATTTACCTACTTTTAGACATTTCTCAGCAATTTGCTCTGCAGCATCTGCCACGTAGAAGGGCATCGTGATTTATCTGCAGCTCTGAATATATTACTTGTTAACCTTTACAAACACCTAGTGTGACTCATTCCATCTTATCACAGCAGACGTCAGTGGGAGTAAGCATCACTCAACAGGACAACCAGTTTGTACAAGATATAGGCACATGTACCAAATGTACCCAGATAAAAGAGTCAGTTAATTTTTAAACTGCTAAAAAGAAACAGGAATACAGCAGTGCAGTCTGCCACGGTATATGAGGCATATGAATTTGTAGTTGTAATAAGGGGATCAAGAACCTGACGATAACCTAAATAATGAGCAAGAGAAATCAATTATAATTGTCACCTCTAAGTATCTCTCATTAAAAAAAAAAAACCAAAAAAAACAGCCAGTTTCAGCAGATTATGATTCTTTCCTTTTTCCCAGGAACTCCAGCACTGTTAAACAAGACACGGCTGACCTTCAGAGCAGTACCTTGACTGCTGCATTTCTCTGCCTAATGCTAACTTCCACAGGCTTGGGAAGCACTACAATTAGACAGTGTAACTTTCAAGGACTGTGTCCATGCTGCAATTTCTAAACTTTTTGTACTCATAGACTGGAAATTTCCCAAGACATATACTTAACTATGTGGACTGTCCTTTAGATTGACTTTAATTGTTGGAATCATACAGGTCTTCTGAAGCACTCTCACAAAATTAAATTTCTGACAACTTACTCTAAAATGGGCAAAAAAACTAAAAATACATAATCCACATAATCTGTGGAATCAACTTAAGCACAAATAAGCAAGCAAAGTTTGGGAAGACTGTTGTCTCTTTTTCTCTCCCAAGCTTATTCTATGAGGAAAATTATCTTCAAATTTTACTTCATAGAAGAGACTTTGGGAAAGTTTCCCAGGAGTTTTCTTTAAGAAATGAATAAATTTGTAAGCATTGTCCAAAGCAAGCTGATAAAAACTATGATCAGATATTGTCATAGGATCATCATAGAATCATAGAATGGTTTCGGTTGGAGGGGATGTTAAAAATCCTCTACTTCCAACTTCCCTGCCATGACCAGGGACACTTTCCACTAGACTACGTTGCTCAAAGCCTCATCCAACCTGACCTTGAACTCTTCCAGGGGCAGGGCATCCACAATTTCTCTGGGCAGCATGTTCTGGTGTCTCACCATCCTCACAGTAAAGAATTTCTTCCTAACATCTAATCCAAACCTACCCTCTTTCAGTTTGAAGCCACACCCCCTCGTCCTGTCACTACATGCTCTTGTAAATAGTCTCTCCCCATCTTTCTTGAACAGTTCTCTCAGGACCAATTAGGTCTTTCTGAAGCCTTGTCTTTTCCAGGCAGAACAATCTCAGTTCTCTCAGTCATTCCTCACAGGAGAGGTCTTCCATCACTCTAATTGTCTTGGTGGCTCTCCTCTGGACTCACTCCAACGTGTCCATGTCCTTCCTGTGCTGGAATCCCAGAGCTGGATGCAGCACTCCAGGTGGGGTCTCACTAGAGCAAAGTAGAAGGGCAGAATCACCTCCTTCGAGGTTAGAATCACCCCCCTGCTGGCCACATTGCTTTTGATGCAGCCCGGTAAGCCAAATGTATTCTGGGCTGCATCAAAAGCAGTCTGCAAGTGTGCATTGCTGGCTCATGTCCAGCCTCTCATCCACCAGCACACTGAAAACCTTCTCCTCAGGGGTCCTCTAGGTCTGTTCATCCCCCAGCCTATAATGAAACCAGGGTTTGCCCCAACCCAGGTGCAGCACCTTGTACTTGGTCTTGTTAAACCTCATGTGGTTCCCATGGGTCCAATTCTCAAGTTTTTCCAGATCCCTCTGGATGCCATCCCATCCTACAGGTGTGTCAACTGCACCACTCAGTTTGGTGTCATCTGCAAACATTAGGAGGGTGCACTTGATCCCTTTGTCTATGTCATTTATTAAGATATTAAATAACAATCATCTCAATATGGATTCCCTGAGGGACACTACTTGTCACTGTTGTTCATTGGGACTCTGAGGAGTTAACCACTGCCCTCTGCTTGTGACCATCCAACCAATTCCTCATCCAGCTGTCCATGGATTGAATACATTTCTCTCAAATTGAGAGAGAAGGATGTTGTGGGTGCCCACGTCAAAGGCATTGCAGAAGTCCAGATAAATGACATCTGTGGCCCTTCCCTTGTCCACTGATGTAATGGCTCCATCATAGAAGACTGGTCAGGCAGTACTTGCCCTTGGTGAAGCTTGCTGGCTGTCTCAAATCACCTCCCTTTCCTCCATGTGTCTTAGAATTGCTTCTCGGAGGATCTGTTCCATGGTCCTTCCAGGCACAGTTCTTGAGTGTCTTTTTTTTTTTTTTTTGAGTATATAGATTTCTACTTTGATTGTCTAACTGGAGAAATGAAATGAAAAATCTAGAATTTGTAATGTACTCTGCACCCACTGTCTCAAAATAATGTCTTTAAAGTCATACAAAAAGGCATTTTTGTTGGAAGCATGCCAAATGCAATGTGTTTGAATAAGTGTTTCTATGTACTACAGTATTTCACCTTAGTAAAATCTCATAACTTTGCTGTTAAAAAGACAAATATCTTCCCTCAGGACTACAAAAAATCACCCCAAGAGATATTAGGAAATGCTTAAACATTTATCTAGGTGGATGTATTAGGGGCCTTTTTTTCCTATAAAGACAATGGGGCCTAAGAAAGACAGTAAGTTGCTAAGATTTTAGATTTCTGGATAAATTTTGGGTGCTTTAGGGACTCTTTAAGCAGGCTGTATGTACTTAAAATAGACAAAGTTAAATACCCCAAACAAAGCTGGTTGAATATTTTCTTGGTTATTAATGCAAGGCTATATTTGACTATGCACAATTGTTCAGCTTTTTTTTTTCAAATACATCTTTCCCACTGTTGCAATGTTGATCTTGAGGATTTTTCATGTATGAAAACATGTTTTATTGTAGCTGGTTCCTTTGTGAAAAGAAAATTCTGCTCTGTCCATACAAGGGTGGTTCTGAGCATGATGTGTAAATTACTTACAATATTAAACTAAAGAAACAGAGGCTTCCAGACTAGAAGAGACTTTTGCAATCCATAGCTAACACGGCTTTTCAGCATTGCAAATTTTAGATAATGAAGTTGTCATAGATTGGATTACCTTGGTAATGGTGTATCTGCTTCTGACATAGAATGTCAGGTTGCAGTATTTAATTAAAGTTACTTTGTGCTTTGTATTCTGACATGCTATGACTCACATAGCTTGCCTTGATATGTCTTAAATTGACACCTTGCCATAGATATGCAAATGCTCCCATTTTCTGAAAAGAGCAATTAATATACTCTTGATAAACCAAGTGTTCTACAGAAAAATACCGATATTTTTTCACATAATCAGGATATAAATAGTATTATACAGAGTTTGTTAGCCCACATTAGTATTTCTTTAAATGTACAGAAGTACCTGTGCAACAATTAAGTGATACTGTTCTAAAACCAATATTCTGTATAAGACTATAAACATACCGGGAAAGAGTAATGCTGCATGATCACACACTTTACATTTGTTTTTGAAGATATAGCACACATACATATAAACATAAAACTGTAATAAATTCAACATATTGTATTTGCTTCCAAATATCCATTTTTTTTTCCTTTGCTGCTTGGTTTCTGTTGTACAGACAGGAAAAATTAGGCTCAGCTGTTGTTTATCCTTATTGAGACCTAACTGTGTTGTTAAATATCTTCTCTACCTTGTTAGCATAATTTATTGACCCCTTTTAATTTCTAGGCCTATCCAAAGTCAGGATTTTTCAAAATCTTTGAACATAACTTCCTTCTTTGCAATTTTCTAAAGATTTAAGTTTCCCTTAGAGAATGTTCCAGATGAATAATATGAAAGCTGGAGGTAAACACTGTCAGTCAAAGGGATTTATAGGCAGAAATTATTTCCACTGGAAATTTTTTCTCATAATTTAAGCTATAGTCTAAGACATGTTTGTGGTTTATAGGTAGCACGGTTAAGTTGATAATTCTATGTAAGTTTATAAATTATGAACGTTGTATTTATTGCCATGGATATAGGAAACTAACTACTGTATGTTACTAGGCCTAACTTTCAGCTGCCCGGTCCTCATTATAATCATCAGAACGGGATCCAAAAGATTTGTCTCCCCACTAAAGAAAGTCGCTTAAGGCTCAGTTGCTCACATTTTCGCTTTTGAGTGCAAATAAGTAAGTGCTGTCTGAGATACACTAGGGTACCTCAATCATTCAAGCGTTGTTGGCAGACAGGACACCTGTGTGAAACCTGTGCTATACTGGAGTAGCAGCTGGAGACCAGATGGGGTACCCTAAAGTATGTCTGATAGCATGAGACATCTATGTATGAGCAAGTGAGTTCAGTCCTTAAGTCAAGGTACACATGCAGTTGTCAGTGACTATAAAGGAAGAAAATAAGAAAAGAGATGGTAAATTTAAGGGAAATATTTAAAAATCTGCTTTACCCACAAGCTCTGTCAAGTGCTGCACAGAGGCAGTGTCCAGGCACATGTACGCTTGTGTTTGGTAGGTCTTGACTATTTGATTTTTGAGTTCCTCTTGCATTTTCCTCTTCTCTTTCTGCATTCCTGTTATCATTTAAAGAGAGAATGAGTTTAATTTCAAATTAAACTGGGGAATTAAGCTCGGGCAAGATGGGAGGGGTGGGGCAGGTGACCAAGATGCTCCAACAGGTGTTCTAGATGCATCCCTGACGCACTTAGGACTCTGTAGTTACTTCATTTATATCAGAGAATTCCCAGTACTCCTCGATGTAGTGGGTCGACCTTGGCTGGATGCCAGGTGCTCATCCAGCTGCTCTATCACTCCCTTTCCCAGTGGACAGGGGAGAGAGTAAGGTGGAAAATAACTCATGGATTGGGATAAGGCAGTTTATTTAAAGCAAAAGCAAAGCGAAACCTTGTGCATTCAAAAGCGAAGCAAAAGATAAGCCAGTTTATTCTCTGCTTCCCATCAGCAGCGATGGTCAGCCACCTCTGAGAAGCAGGGCTTCAGTATGTGTGATGGTTTCTTAGTAGGCAGCCATTGGAGACAATGAATGCCTGCCTTCCTGCTCCTTGCCTCAGCTTTTATATCTGAGCTGAGAGCATATGGTATGGAACATCCCTTTGGTCAGTTTGAGTCAGCTGGCCTACTTGGGGAAGGAATGTTACACTGCTGATGCTGTGCTCAGCAGTAGCCCAAACACCAGTGTGTTATCAACACCCTTCTAGCTACCAATGCAAAGCACAGCACTGTGAGGACTACTGTGGGTAAATGAACTCCAGCTCAGCCAGACCCAACACACCAGGTCAGTTCTGCATGGCAAAAGAGTCATGGTGTAAATTCATGTTTTAGAATTTTGTGACTGTAGTGAGGTTGATTCTGCAGTACAACTACTGAAGAAGAGATCCAGAGCCCATACTGTGCTACTTGAAATCTGTTTCCAGTGCTTGTGTGCTCTCTCATTCCAGCAGAGCTATCACTGCTTCTTAGTTTACACCTGATACACAGTTTTCTTTCTCCTGCAAGATCCAAATATGTGTAACTTGAAGAATCTTTAATTTACCCTCATAATAGGTGCTGCATATATTCGTCACGTAGCACAGTTATCAGTGGGCAAAGCATTAATTCTTAACTGGACAAATCCATTCCACCATCTGTCTCACATACATTGATAAAATTAGGTTTACTACTACAGTGGTACTATAATTTTTTATTAATAACAAAATTGCTACATGAATATATATTTTTATATTATGATTTGCTTGTTAAAACCTTGACTCAGAAGTTGGTAGACAAACACTTCTCTTAGTGAAAAGCAACAAAACTAATATATTTCATGTCCAAAATACCCTCTCCTAGTTACTGTCTTTCTTACACACTGAATATGAAGCTATGGCAATATGCAGCAGGAAATGCAAACAAATTTGGTCAGAGAACAAACAGAAAGAATAGAAGAGAAAAATTTGTAGACTACCAGTTAGGTCATACCCATTTTGAACAGAAAGGACAATGTCACTCTGATATTTGAAGATTATCTTCTATGGCCGAATAATTTTGTACTACGAGAAGTACTTTAGGACTGAAAAAGTAATAGCGATGTTGAACCTGGCACAGTGAGTTCTTACATCCTGTCCTCCAACTATTACTTAGAGGGAAAATTTCTTGTATAATAAGAAATCGTGTCAAACTAGAGATTTATATTTTCACCTAAGTAGTTTGACAACTAAGCAAGAGAGGGAAGACTGTGTCCCAGTGGAAAAACAGCAAACATGGAGTTATCCTGTGGCTGAAAAGCACTCTTGCAAAGGTAAAAGTGTGTGTTTGGGTCTACTGAAGCTCAGGTGCACATGCTAGGTGGTCTGCTCTCTTTGCAGGTAATGTGGTGTTTATATAAGATGCAGACATACTATCTGAGTTATTCAGTGGAAGAAAACCCACCAGTGGTGGTGTCGGTGGTTTAGAGTTGGTTTGTGTTACGTGTTTAGTGTTGTTTTTGTGGGTTTGGTTTTGTTCTTTTGGTGAAATACGGAAATATAATATTGTGTCAGTTGTGTAGGAGGCCAGAATTTGTTTTCGGTAACCAGGTAAGAGAAGAGGGCTTACAAAATCTATTATCTGGAAAATGGATTTGATCTCTGGGTTTAGGCAATATGAGATCTCTAAAGTGAGAAGACAGAAAACTATAACTGAATATTTGTAGCAGATTTTATCAATATCTTATTTTCTTTTTTAAAAAATTAGCCTCAGTAGAAAAATCTCTGTGACATGGATCAGTCTAAGTTTAGTGGGTTACAGTTACAATTTTAATTGTGATCGTGCTACTTCTCATTGTGATTATGTATATAAATTTCTGTTCCTGCACAACTATATATTTATGTCTTATTTCTCAGATGTCCCAAATTTTATGGATTCCGAATATGTTATGAAAAAGTAAAACTTTTGAATTTTTTCACTTCATAATTTATTAATGATGGAATTGCTGTGTCAAAACATAGATGTTTTGTTTATATAACATATATTTTTCTTTATGTCAAACTTTCTAGATAAAGTTTTTCTTGTATTTTGCAAACGCAAATTTGCAGCTGTTGATGTTTAGCATAATCCTGCTTTGATTAAGGTTAATATAATTTTGTTTAAATAGAGATAGATCATGCTGAAATTAGAAATTCTGTGAAAATGGAATTATTATTCTCATTCTGTTGGCATCATTTTGAATTTACAACTGTATTACCGAGCAGTGTTTACTTGTCATTGCGGAAGAGTTGTATGTGTTACCAGAAAGATTGTGTAAGAAGCACTCCTTGAATGAATGATGCATGCAAGAGATGCTGAAGTGTCTTGGTGCTCTCAGCACAACCCCTGCTGTTAACTTTGCAGTGAATTACAGCTCTTGTGATGGTGGGACTCCTCTTCTTTTGCAGAGGAAGAAATGAGGACAGATAGCCTTTGTTTTCACTGTGCTGTTGGTGCCCCAGACAGCTCAGACACCAGAACAGGTAGGAAAACTACTTCTGCCAGGTAAATTCCCAGCTCCTGTTGTTCTCTAACCTGGAGCAAGGTGAAATTAAGGATTACCTTGTTATTCCTTCAGTTGAATTTCAGCTTCTGGTCAGATAAAATTCAGACTACAATGGCTGTAAACTAGCCCTTTTTCAAGGTAATTTATTAATTTGCAGTCTTTCAGAGAGTGCAATAATTCAGAATTTTTAGCAGGGAATAGATATGTTTGTATCATTAAGAGCTCCTAACCTGCTGTTACCCATATTTTAGAGAAAATAGCCAGAAGCAGCAAAGTGGTGGGCAGAGATAAATATTCCAGGTCCAAAAAATATCTTCAGAAACTGGAACCAAATAAACAAACAAATAAATAAAATGAGAGAAGTACAGAACATTCTTCAATAAGAGGAGGAAAGCAAGATACCAAATAAAGGAAAAATGGTTTGAAGCCCTACCTGCATAAGGAACTATTTTATAGAATTAATTTTTCAAACATGAAATGAATGTTTGATCTAAATCTAGCAAATAGTGATGTCTCTGCTGGCCTCAATAAAATAATATCTGCTTATATAAAAACAGGTAATCAAAACAAAAGGACTTAATTCTTTATTAAAGGGACAGGACATTGAGGTATGTTGAATTAGCATAATAATTAGGATAATTTGGTAATATAAGAAGTTTCCTAAAAAAAAAAAAAATTGAAAAGGGCCTAAATGTGGATGGCTTGATCAAGCAAGCTTTCTGTGTAGTGAAATTTTAAAAAAAGAAAAAAGAAAGGAAGGGGGAAATAGAGTTTTCTAAGGTAAATGTATTGCAATTGCAAAAAAACAACTGACATGTTATATGTCCTCGTTTTTGTATAGAAGGATGAAGACTGCAAGTTTCAATTGTATGCCCAGCGGAAGCAAGGTCATGCGACATGGGAAGAATTTAGAGACGCTGCATGCCACTGTAGGAAGAAAATTTGTGAGGCCAAAGCTCAGCTGGAGTTGAAGCTGGCCAGAAATGCAGGGGACAGCAAAAAGAGTTTATTTCAAATGTAGTAATGGCAATAGTCAGTATAGAAATAATATTGGCCCATTACGGGGTGAGGATGGTCACCTCATACATAGGGACAGAGAAAAGGCAGAGGTGTTTAATGCTTTCTTTGCCTCTGTCTTCAACACAAATGAGGGACCGAGGGGGTCTCAGTGCCCTGAGCTGGAGGACCATGACTGGGAGAATGATCAACTCCCAGTCAACCCTGAAATTGTGTCGGATCTGCTGCTCCAGCTGGATCCCTACAAGTCTATGGGGCCTGATGGGATTCATCCCAGAATCCTCAAAGAGCTGGCTGATGTCATCACAAAACCCCTCTTGATGATTTTTGAACAGTCTTAGGAATCTGGAGAGGTCCCAGCTGACGGGAAGCTGGTGAACGTTGTTCTGATTTTCAAGAGGGGCAAGAAAGAGTATCTCAGAAACTACAGTCTCACTTTAGTGCCTGGTAATGTTATGGAGAATATTATTCTGAGAAGTACTGAAAACCACCTGAAAGACAGCGCAGTTATCGGTCACAGCCAGCGTGGCTTCCTAAGAGGAAAGTCCTGCTTATCAAATGTGATTTCCTTTTATGACAAGGTAACCCGACCAGCTGATGCAGTCTTTTTGGATTTCAGTAAAGCTCTCGATACTGTCTCTCACAGGATCCTTCTGGATAAAATGTCCAGCCCACAACTGGATAAACACATCATGTGGTGGGTGAGCAATTGGCTCATGGGCCGGGCACAGAGGGTAATAGTGAATGGGGTAACATCAGACTGGTGACCTGTCACTAGTGGGGTTCCACAGGGCTCCATCTTAGGCCCTGTGCTCTTCAACATTTTCATAAATGACTTGGACACATGACTGGAAGGGATGCTAAGCAAGTTTGCATGTGCCACAAAACTCAGAGGAGCTGTTGACTCCCTCGAAGGCAAGGAGGCCTTGCAGAGAGACCTCAACATATTAGAGGACTGGACAATCACCAACCATATGAAGTTCAACAAGGGAAAGTGCTGGATTCTGAACCTGGCATGGGCCAACCCCAGATGTATGTACAAACTGGGAATGGGATGCTGGAAGCAGTGCCATGGAAAGGGACCTGGGGCTTCTGGTCAGTGGCAAGTTGAATCTGAGTCAGCAGTGCCCTGGCAGCCAGGAGGGCCAACCGTGCCCAGGGGGGCATCAGGCAAAGCATCACCAGCCAGTCAAGGGAGGGCACTGTCCTGCTCTGCTCTGCACTGCTGTGGCCTCACCTTGAATATTGTGTGGAGTTTTGATCACTGCAACATAAGAAAGATATTCAGTTATTAGAGGCTGTCCAAAGGAGGGCAGCGAAGATAGAGAAGGACCTTGAGGGGAAGCCCTATGAGGAGCAACTGAGGTCACTTGATCTGTTCAACCTGGAAAAGAGGAGACTGAGGGGAGACCTTGTTGCCGTCTACAACTTCCTTGTGAGGGGAAGAGGAGAGACAGGCACTGATCTCTTCTCTGAGGTGACCAGTGACAGAATCTGAGGGAATAGCCTGAAGTTGTGTCAGGGGAGGTTCAGATTGGATGTTAGAAACAGGTTCTTCATCCAGAGGGTGGTTGGGCACTGGAACAGGCTCCCCAGGGAAGGAATCACAGCCCCAGGCCTGACAGAGTTCAAGAAGTATTTGGATGATACTCCCGTGCACATGGTGGGACTCTTGGGGATGGTCCTGTGCAGGGCCAGGAGTTGGACTTGATGATCCTTGTGGGTCCCTTCCAACTCAGCATAGTCTGTGACTCTGTGATTCTGTGAATGCTTTTTGGTTTATGTTATCAATTAAAAATGAAAACTGGATGCACATCACAATACACATATTAGAAGAGAAAAAAATAATTAAAAAGTAAATCAATAAAAAATAGGGAGTTTTATCACCAAATTCAACATTTGCCTTTAAAATAATGAAAGTCAAGCATCCAGCAACCTTTCATCTGTTGCAATTAGACTAAAAAATTAATTAAAAAATCCTCACACAGACTGTATTTCTCCAAAATATGCTGCAAAATATACACATGTTTAAATGAAATAAGCTCTTATAAATCTCCTTAAACTCAATATATCCATGCAGCTGCTATTTTGAATGGCACAGCAGAAGTCACAACTCAAAAGATGGCAGTCTGCACTTTAATTTTCTGAAAAATTATGTGCAATATTTATATTAAATAATATGTAAATACATTATGTAGCAGTATTTTTATTATAAATTATCATAAATATATTACTTGAACTGTGTGTTGTCTAATATAATGTCAATACAGTCAATGTAGTAAGCGGTACTTATATGAAAGCATCTCTGAAAACATAATTTTATTGAAGAAAAATCTCAATTTAAAAATGAGAGACTCCAGCAGAAGCTTCAAGTAGGACAAACTGTTCTTAGACTAGGAATAATCCATAACAGATTGAACATTCTAAAAAAAATTGCAAATGCACAACACTAATTATCTTACAGATATAATCTAAGGAACTCTAAGATATGCATTGAAAAAGCAGAAAGATGAAAATAGACTGGTTGCTGTACAGTTAAAGCTAAGTTATTCCAACAGGAAAAAAAAAGTCCAAATTATGAGTAATTAAAAAAAAATTGGAAATATTTAATTACTTTCTCCAAGTACATTTATAGCTGAACCCAAAAGTTTACAGTGTGCTTCCAGAGCAAAACCAGTAAAACTTAAGTTGCACATCTAGATGCTTTATGTATCTACAGTGCAAAACAGTATCTGCACCCCAAAAATATAAACAGCTTTGAACAGACTTAAGATTTGGTAAGACAACCAGAGACAACTGTCAGAATTAGTATTCTTTAACCTGAAAATACCGTGTTTCATGTTGACGGAGCAATACAACTGTGTGGAGTTGTGTTTGTTTTTTTTTTTCCTGCTGGGATTGAAAATAGAAATAGAATTTTGCTTGTGAACACTCATGTTTTACTGAAGGAAAGTAATTTCCAAATAATCAATAAATTGATTGTGACTATCTGTATCTCTAGTAGGAAACAAAGACATCTATTTCTAAGTTGGAAAAAGATAAACAGCTATTATCATTTTGATGAAGTTTGCAATATCTTGTCTGTTCCTGGAAAGCTTGTCATACCTACTGAGTTTTTAACTCAGTACTGATATACAAATATTGAAAGACATTCCAACAGAGAGTAGAGGAGTGAAAGGGAATGCAAGAGATCACAAAAAGACTGTTTTGTAAATACTAGATTCAATGAGAAAGGCAAATATCTTCCTTTGGCACTTGAATAACAAAGCCAAAGATGCCTTTGACTGTGCGGAGTAGGAATCTCTGAAAATAGTCATGTGAAATTTCACTGATGGTTTGAAAACTGCCAGAAATGATTGCTGTGGTCTTGGGGCCATACTAAAGTCATGGTGGAATCCACCTGTATTCAGACTGCTGTGAAAAGATTTCTCCATCATTTATGGTATAATAAATGGCAATGGAATCATAAAATAAAAGGGATATAATGGGTTAGCATAGTTAGGATACAATATAAACAGTAATGACTCTTCTTTTATGGAAGAGGGCATGATGGTTGCATAGTCAGGGTTCCGTCTGAATTTTCATTTAAAGCTTGCTTTTCATTCTTTCTTCCACATTCCGTCCTAAATCCTCAAACCTGCTGGTACCAAAATGCTTCTGGGTACAAAACTATGCAGGAGTTGATATTCTAAAATGTTTGCAGTCATTCCTTTTTTCTTTTTAATGTAAGCTTCAAAGTACAGGATCTGCTATTTATGTATATTTGTTAGGAAAATAATATAGCCCAAAAGAAATGGAACTGAACATACTTTAGTTCACTATGGTTATGGTTCATCACATAAAGATGAATCAGAAGGCATAATGTCAGCTAAACTCCCTGTTTTGGCTGTAGAAGGCAACTGAAGGACCTATGCTGGTTTCCTAAAATTTGACAATATGAATAATAAAAGCTCATCCAATGAGTTCTTATACTATGTATGAGATCACTTTGCTTCAGAAAGTAGAAGAATTACCTGACATGAAAGGCAGAACAGATTAAACTATAATCTGAAGATATTTTGCCTGGAAGTGATCTAGAAGAAATACATTAGCAAATGTCACAGATTATTGAAATAAAAAGTTTCAGAAACTTGAAAATTTACAAAAGAATGTTGACATGGAAGAAGGATAATGAGAAACTAAATGGTACATTAGGATCTCTTAATGATCTGTAAATAAAGAGAAAAAGCAAGGATTAGTATGAAAGAGTAATGAAGGTAGGGGTGAGAGAGGAAGACTAAAAACACATACAAAAGCCAAAGACATAAAAAGCAACAAAAGGGGAAAATGCACAATACAATGGTAAAATAAAAAGTAGGGAGTAAGTAGGCAGATGATATTATGGCAGAAAAGAACTGTGTGTTTCAATGGACTGCAAACTTACTGTAAATTAGCTGTATTATTTATGCTCTGCACAAATAAATTAGGAATAATTCCTTTATAGAGGAAAATGCTGCATTGCATTACAGAAGTGCATAATGGTACTATTGCAGCTGTGATAATCTAAATTACATTCATCGGGCTAATAAAACATCTTACCTTTCTCTACAACCTCTGCTTCATTAAGTGTAATAATGCATGTAAGACATAGAAGGTAATTATGATGCTTTGTTTGGCATGGGAGGCATCTGGCATAATGCCTCTAGGACTGGGCAGTGGACTTAAAAAAAAAGACTAATAGGAGAGACTTTAGAGGACAGGAATATAAATTATTAGGGATGTGAAATAAAAGCATCAAGGGAAAGAAGAAACTGAGGCAGCATCATGATATTTGGCTTGAAAAATGAAATGGAAAGGAAATAGATTGATTAAGTGTACTTTGTGTTTGAACGGGAAATAATACACTTATTTTACAAAAAAAATTACTTAACTATTTTTTTTAGTGTTAGCATGAACTGGTCAAGTATCTTGATGACTACTTAGGGACATTGTTTAGTCTCAGTGCTAAGAGACAGGAGTCAGAAGTGGGATAGTGGATCTTCAATCCTAGCGGAGAAGACATGCATCGCGGAAAATGAGAGCATTTTCCTTGGAGCATGACTATTCATCAAGCATCCTGTGGGTCTGTGATGTGTCTGTCATCACAGTGTAATTCCAGAAAGTTCCTGTGATTGCCATAGCATCATCCAGCTGATTTGGCATCTGCATCAACTCTCCACAGCTTCTTATGTCTGTGCAGTTTTGGTTGGTTAACTGTGACTGTTAGGTGCCCACCCAGATGCTTGCTCACTCCCCCTACTCCAACAGGACAAGAGGAGAAAATGAGATGGAAATGTTCCTGGATCAACTGAAGGGCAGAGAGATTACTTATCAATTACGGTCATGGACAAAGCATACGTGACTTGGGGAAAATAAATTTCATTTATTACTGGTTCAAATATATATAAATGATGAGAAAACAACAAAAATCTGAACAGACAAAAATCTCAACACCTTCTCCCCATTCCTCTTCCCAGGCTCAACTGCACTCTCATTTCTGCCTTCTCTGGCTCCTCCCTCTAACAGCCAGCACAGGAGGACTGGGGTTCGGGGTTATGGTCAGTTCATAATAGCTCCTCTCCACCATTTCTTCCTCTTCATGCTTTTCTCCTACTCCAGCATGGGCTCTCCACCCCACCACTGCCAGCACTTTGACATTGTATGTCTACCAATATAGTAGAAGAGACAGTCCTGGACTATAATAACTACCAGTTTTGTGGTATCTTTGGAGCAGTATAGGTACAGGTCATCAGTAATGTGTGTCCAACTGCAACAATAAAGGCAAAATTACACTGCCAGTCCCTCCTGGAGAGGAACAGCAGTTGATTGATTTTGAGTGGAGAGAGGAACTCTAAATTAAAACTGTACAGGTACATCTCTGTAAGTTTTGATGCTGTCTCTCTAAATAGTTAATGAATACACCACTAGAATCTTCCTTTTTGTTAGTCTATTAAATACATTTGTTCTCATTGCATATCTGTCCAGTTTTCCAAGGGCTGTCAGCAAATCTATGTCCTCCAGTAGAATAGCTTATCTCAGTCAGATGAAGCCAGATAATCAGATGAACATTTTAAATTATTGATCTATTTTAGATTATCACAGATAATGAAAACAAAGGTTATTTTCTGTTTAACAGGTATGGAAATTTAAGATGTCTCAGATATCTAGAGAAACAAATTTTGGATTTTTTGCCAGGGCAGTTCAATTCCTGATTGTGATATTCCTGTAAGATCTGTGTCAGGTTTTCAGAATAAGTACACTATTTTCTAAAAACTAAGACATTGTAGATGATTTAGTAATTTCAATGGAATTATTAGTGTCTATATTTTTGCCTACTGTCCAGATACATTTATGTCCATATGAGGAAGTATATTATCCTTCAAAATGTGTCCATAAATTATGAATAACTCTACTGACTTCTCATAAAATTACATGAAATTTAGTTTTTTCTTGTAATGGATATATTTTTTGTGGAGTAATATTTTTTGTATGAAGTGTATAATTCTTGGAAACATCAGAGAAATTAAAAATTAAGCTTAAAATTAAGCTTTCCTTTTGGCTCATTTGTTGTTTTTGTAAATAGACATAGTCTTTAAAAAAGGAAATTTTTTAATGGCTTCTTTAGAACATATAGATTAGCATTAAGTGATGGTTTCACCTTACTTTCCTCTGTATTCTTTCCTTTGGCAAGAGCTGTTAGTCAAACGGTGTTTGAGTATCCTTTATCTTTTTTGTTTAGGGTACTCAGTAAATTTATATAGAGACTTTGTGAAGTGAAAATTTCAGCTATTTTGAAACCTATTGTCATAAAAAACTTTCCTATATATAGGCACTATAGAGAAAAGCATCACTTTGGATCACAGCACCCAGCTATTAATTCTTACACTCTGTTACACTGCAGATGATTTAAGGTGAAGGGCTCAACTCTGTGCTGCAATGAGTCACTTAGCAGGTTAAGCAAACAAATCTCTATAGTAAACAGATTCTAACTTCTGAAAGAACAAAAGCTTTTCCTCCTTTTTCTCTGTATTATTGTATCAATTTCTCATTCTAAATGCTCAACTGAAAAAACACTTTACTTCATTAGTCATTTATGTTCCTACAGAGTTCTCCCTGTATTGTTATTGCTTGATTTCACAAGTCCTTTACTGAGGAGGCATGAGCAGGGGAAGTTGCTAGGGAAGGAGTGAGAACAGTCTCTATATTTAGTCTCACCATTTCTCAACACTGTTCTAAAAAACAACAGGTTTCAGTGGCCATCATAACGGGCATTTTTAAATCCATATTTCATAGAATCATAGAGTCAACCAGGTTGGAAAAGACCTCTGACATCATGAAGTCCAACCCTTAATCCAGCACCGCCGTCCATGGTTACCAGACCATGGCACTAAGTGTCACATCCAGTCTCATCTTAAAAACTTCCAGGGATGGTGAATCCATCACCTCCCTGGACAGCCCATTCCAATGTGTGATGACTCACTCCATAAAAAATTTCTTCCTAATATTGAACCTAAACCTCCCCTGACACAACTTAAGACCATGCCCTCTTGTCCTACTGCTGGTTGCCTGGGAGAAGAGATCGATGCCCACAACCTCCTTACAGGGAGTTGAAGAGAGTGATGAGGTCCCCCTTGAGCCTCCTTTTCTCCAGGCTAAACAACTCCAGCTCCCTCAGCCTCTCCTCATAGGACTTGTGCTCAAGTCCCTTCACCAGCCTCGTTGCCCTTCTCTGGACCTGCTCCAGCACCTCAATATCCTTCCTGAACTGAGGGGCCCAGAACTGGACACAGTACTTGAGGTGTGGCCTCACCAGCACTGAGTACAGGGGAAGAATCACTTCCCTGGATCTGTTGGCCACACTGCTCCTGATCCAGGCCAGGATGCCATTGGCTTTCTTGGTCACCTGAGCACACTGCTGGCTCATGTTCAACTTCTTGTCAATCCAAACTCCCACGTCCCTTTCTGCCTGGCTGCTCTCCAGCCACTCTGTTCCCAGCCTGTAGGGCTGCAGGGGTTGTGGCCAAAGTGGAGGACCCGGCATTTGGCCTTGTTGACCTCATCCTGTTGGAATCAGACCATCTCTCCAGCTTGTCCAGGTCCCTCTGAAGAGCCCTCCTACCCTCCAGCAGATCAACACTCCCCCCAACTTGGTGTCATCTGCAAATTTGCTAATGGTACACTCAATCCCCCCATCCAGATCATCAATAAAGATATTAAACAGGACTGGGCCCAACACTGATCCCTGGGGGACACCACTAGTGACCGGCTGCCAACTGGATGCAGCACCGTTCCCCACCTCTCTCTGGGCCCGGCCCTCCAGCCAGTTCCTAACCCAGCACAGGGTGCTCCGTCCAAGCTGTGGGCTGCCAGCTTTTTCAGAAGTATGCTGTGGGAGACTGTGTCAAAGGCTTTGCTGAAGTCCAGACAGACCACATCCACAGCCTTCCCCTCATCCACCAGATGGGTTACCTGATCATGAAAGAAGATCAGGTTGGTCAGACAGGACCTGCCCTTTCTAAACCTGTATTTGTCATATACTCTCTGTATTCTCCCTTCTCAGATATGTCTGTTAAGCATGGTACAGTCAGGAGCATCACAGTGGTGGTGAACTCATCTTACACAACTGATCCAGCTTCTCAACAAAGGTTTGTTTGGAAAACACAGTATTTCTCACTGATAGGGCAGAGATAATGGGCTTGAAGCAGTGATAGAGTAGCTGCTTACTTTCATATACATTTTCTTAATTTGCACCCTTCAAGCTGCATTGCACCTATTTGGCCAACTTCAACTCTGAAAATTACTTTGAAAGATGAGTTACGAGGTTAAATAACAATTATTGATATTTCTCCCACTGCCTAATAGTCTTCCCGTGTGTAGTTGTAGAGACCGAACAGTTGGTTTTGTGTTACATGTCAGATGGAAGAACGGAAATGAAAAAGGTTTGTAAAACTCAACATTTTTAACTAAACCCCAGAACTTATTGAGATTTGTTACTATCTCCTTGTCTATAATGCAACACTACTTTTGGAATCTAATTTTTTAATGTTGCACAAGGATGCAAAAATATGACCCTATTAGACAAGAATTTGAACACTTCTCTCAAGGTCAGAGAAAACTGAATGAAATTAATACTGCTGAAATAACATTTATTATTTTTTATGAACCCTGGGACTGTTTTTTAGTAGAGGAATAACTATTTCAAAGTACTTTGTGATAGCTTCTTGGGTAACAGTGTATTTGATATATAGAACATATTAATAAGTTATATTTGTTCTTTTTTCTTCAGCTTTTTTCTTTTTAAAGCTGCTCGAGAATTCAGACTGCCAGAAGAGTGTGTATTATGAGCTAAGCTACATTTCTTTGCTTAAGCAAGTAGTTCTATTCATTTCACTAGCACAGTTCCTGAAGTATAGGACAATGTAATGAAACCAGAAAATTTACTCTGATCTATAGTATTTTTACTTCCTATTTTGAGTATCATTTTGTATTACTTCTGGGAGATATTGCAAACAGTATCTTCAAAATAAAAAAAATATGTCTCTCAGTTTATCAAACCTGTCAGTCTTCCGTCTTCATATTTTTTTGTTTTCTGGCCCTTTTCACTTTGATTTGGTGACATAGTTCATATTCCATTCCATTATGGATTTAATTAAATGGCAATTAATTAGGAATGAAAAATACTACAATTTGAAATTTGTATTCAGGAAGTATTTTATTGTCATTGAGCATAAGGAATCAAATTTATGCAAATTTTGAACCACTACTAATAAAGACTTGATATCAGTTGATCAGGTACCTGTGTGCTGGGTTTACTCTGGCTGGATACCAGGTGCCCACCAAAGCTGCTCTGTCATTCACCCTCTCAGCTGGTCAGGGGACACAGAATATAATGAAAGGCTTGCAGATCCAGATAAGGAGAGGGAAAGATCACTCACCAATTAACATCATGGGCAAAACAGAAAAAACTTTGGGAAAATAAATTAATTGAATTGATTGCAGACCAAATCAGAGCAGGATTATGAGAAATAGACCCAAATCTTAAAAACACCTTTTCTCCACTCCTCCCTTCTTCCCAGGCTCAACTTTAGTCCTGATTTTCTCTACCTCCTCTCCTCACCAGTGGCAGAGAGGGATGGGGAACCGAGATTGCAGTAAATTCATCATACATTGTCTCTGCTGCTCCTTCCTCCTTAGGGGAAGGACTCCTCACACTCTTCCTCTGCTTCCGTGCTCTCCACAATGGGAGAGAGTCCTCCATGAACTTCTCCAACTTAAGTCCTTTCCATGTTTCAGTTTTTCACCAATTGCTCCCGAGTGGGTCTCTTCCATGGGGTGCAGACCTTTAAAAACAGACTGCTCCAGCATGGTCCCCCACAGGGCCACAGGTTCTGACAGCAAATCTGCTCCGGCACGAGTTCCACAGGGCCACAGGTCCTGACAGGAACCTACTCCAGTATGGGCTTCACATGGGATAACAGCCTCCTGTGTGTCCATCTGCCACCTCTGGTGTAGGGTCCTTCCTGAACTGCAGGTGGATATCAGCTCCTTCATGGACCTTCACAGGGAATCTCTGCTCCAATGCCTGGACCACCTTTTCTCCATCCTTCTTCACCGACCTTAGGGACTGCAGGGCTGTTTGTCTCATATTCTCACTCCTCACTCCTGGTGCAGTTGCCCATTTGTTTTTATTTTTACCCTTCCTAACTATGTTATCCCAGAGGCACTACCACTATTGCTGGTGGGCTTGGTTTTGACCAGTAGTGGATCTGTCTTTCATTGCCACTTTCTACTGTACCTAGGAGTCTGGGCCCTGATGGGCATGGGCAAGAAAGGAAAAAAATTGAACTGACTTTCAAGGAGGAATGTGAACCAAGTATGGCAATATACTTGGTAGTAGTTACACAAACCAAACAAATTGGTGAGAACATAGCAAGGTGAACAACGTTCTTACAACTAGAAGAAAAAAAGCCCATTTTCAGTGCTAACGTAGAATAGACAATCATAGAATGATAGAACCATCATAGAATAGTTTGGATTTGAAGGGACCCTTAAAGATCATCCAGTCCAACTCCCATGCGACAAGCAGGGACATCTTCAATGAGATCAGTTTGCTCTTAGCCCTGTCAACCTGATCTTGAATGTTTCCATGGATGGGGCATCAACACCCCCTCTCATCCTCTCACCTCCTCTTCAATTTTTTAGTAGCGTTTTCTTCACCTCTAAACACAAAAGTCTTATGCTTTTAACAGCCCTAACTCCTATTAATATATCCAGGAAATGTAGAACCTATGACCTGATGAATGAGCTTTGTGAGCACATATATGCTTGTATCTGTGTAACATACGTGGAGGGGAAACAATAAAAATAGCATCTCAAGTAGTATTTCTTTACTGGAGAATAACATCTAAAAATATTAGTTGATTGCCAGGTCGTGCTTGTCTTCTTTCTCTTTAAACTTAATATCTATGTTTCTTAACCACTAATCGTAAGAAAATTAAGGAGTGATGAATGAATAAATGGTACAAGAATTAAAGAATATTTATAGGATACATTACTTAATTTGGCAGCACATCAACAACATGCTTATGCACTATTTCAATTTATAAGAATCTCTTTTTTTAATTTGTCATGAGGAAAAACAAACAAAATGCAAGATATTCCAGCTCCATCTTCTTTTAATCTTTACTTCCTTTTTGCTTGAAGGTTCCTTATAAGTGTTAAGATCAAACCACTTCTGCAAGAATGATGTGGTAAAGTATATGATTTGCTTTTTATACAATCAAAAAAGCTGAAAACACTGAACATTTGAAAGATTTTCTACAGAAGAAAAAGCAGAAACTTCAATTTATTTTAAGAAACACTGACTTAAATGTACTGCATAACATATGTTCAATGGTATTTTGGCTTCTTCAAAGGCCAGAATGCCTGTAATATAATATTTTTTGTTAAAACAAAAAAAATTGAGATTTGAAAATGACTATCTAGAAAATCTGAACAGAAGGATTTTTGTTTGAGAGTTTATCTTCTAGTAGGATTGAAAATAAAGAAAAAGGGAATGAGCATGAAGAGAACCATATGGGAGACAGTCCCCGAGCTACTGAGCAAAGAACTCTATTTCCCTCCCTTTTAAGTTTCATCCATGCATAATTTGTCACTTTTGTTTTGTTTTCAGAACTATCTATTTTATTTACCAGATATCCAGTCCCCTTCACAAAGCAGCACAAAAAGTGCCATGCTGAAAGGCAACATTTTCTGAAGTCCCTGAAAATCCCTTTCTCTGTTATCTCTTCCATAGAAGTGTTCCTTGGACCCAGCCAATATCCTAAGCAGCAGATAAAGGACCTGATTAGATTCTCATTACCTGTCAACAAAATTTGGACACTTCAGATGAGAACACGACTAGATCTGCAATCCTGTGGTAATCATGATTGAGAGGTCTTAAAAACCAGTTTCCATTTAATATTACGGTCATCAGTGTTTGTTAGTTAACATTTCATAACTAGCTGTTTCGTTTTTCAAAAGCCAGCCTTTAAGATACACTTTAGTGTTCAGGAAAGTTGTAATGGACTTTTGGCTATAAAGCGGTTTCCATCATATCTTGCTGAATTACAGGCTGAAGCACCAATTTGATTCCAAACCACCAAATATATAATAGACTCAGGAGCCAAAACCCCACAGAGTTTTGAATGTTTGTATCTGTGTACTTATATACTACTTTTTCAAAGCCTCTGCAAATAGGGCACACATTTTTTTAATAATAAATGTTGTCTACATATATTTTTTATGAGCATCTTAATAAAAAAGCCCTTGAATTCACATTGGCAAATGGCACTGTCTTTATCTACAAATGTCTTGAAATTTATAGTGATATTTGAATATGAGGTTTTTAGGAGCACAAAACTGTGAAAACATATCACTAACATAAGACTTTATGGCAAAATAGCAAAGGATATGCTGTACTGTCATACTAAGGTACATAACGTCCTTAGAATAAGTTGTTGGTGGAATCAGTTGCCTTACAATCAGACCACTGAGAAAACTATACTTCTCTTAGTGTCAACATATTTTTATTGGTAGTACCCAGGATAAACTTGGCTTAGGCAGGTCTTTGAGCATAGTTTATCTATCTAAAGTCAAATTTATTATTCCATTTTCTGACGTTACATTCTCTTGGTATTAAAGCACATCTCAAACAAAATGACTGTGGCTCCTTGGGATTTAGAAGTGCAATTATAGTGAGAGTGAAGTAAACACTGTTTCAATTACTATCATTAGTGAAATATGTGGGGGGGTTGCAGTGTTGTTATAATTAAACTTTTGTCTAAGTTAGCTTTGTTATTCCTTGTTATCAGAGGATTATAACTCTACAGTGAAGACTGAGAAATTTCTGAACAAGTTTTCTTTTGATTCTTAAACAATTTTCAAGTAAACAAATAAAACTGTGCCCACTCATTTGATGTACAAATGACTTGAAAAAAGGAAATTTTAGACTTTTTTCCCTGGAAAAATATTGTTTTCAAGAGAGTAAGTGGGAAAGGCAGTGTCCCCTTCTTATTAAAACTTGGAAAAATAGCTGGAAAAGCTATTGTTGGAGCACATATAGTTTCTTTTTTTGTGAGGGACAAAAACCATCATGTCTTGCCTACAGGAATGTGAGCTATACTTTAATGTCCTTCATCCTATCACCTATTCTCTTGAAGTAGCTTCGTCTTTCAGGATGGAAAGAGGTATTCCTGGAAAGGTCCTCTGAGGGAGTGGCAGTGTTTTAGTGGTCCAAGTGGTATACATTAAAGTGTTGCTTGCATTTCTGGAATAAGAAAATGAAGAGTCTAATTATTAGTGCAAGAAAGTTATAGCACCCAAAAAGTTGGAATAATTACTGTGGCTTTATTTGGATATCACTTAATGCAGACCATGGCCCTTTACTCTTTACATTTTTTCCTTCAAGTGACAAACTTTTTAAATTACTCCTTACAGATGCCTTTTTCTGTTTACTTGTCATGTTTAGTCAGTTTCAGAAATATTTTGGTAACAAGTGTCCTGTCATGATGAATTTATTTTATATGCATAGAAAGGAATTGATCTGACTGAACTAATTTTGTATTAATGCTGCTCCCACATGTACCTCTCTAGATCTTCTGCTTTAATCAAAGATTACTTAGGAGTTTTTTACAACATCGTTTTAGCATTTCAGACTGCAGATATCCTTGGAGGCACCTTGGGTCAAATATATGTGTTTATGCTTAGAGCTTTACGAGAGATAAATGGAACTCTTACTGTGATTAGCTACTGTGGTAATGTCTATCAGTGTGATGAAGATTGACTAAATGAGAGATTTTACTTTTTAAATGTTATAGACAGACAGAGGATTAAAGAAGAAGGAGAGGGGGATGTACCTATGGGGTGCAGATTGGACTTCTAAGTCCAAAATTTAGAGCTTTAAAGTCATCATTGAGGTGCTTTCTAGATCTAAACAGGTTATATGCTAGTCTCTCTTCCCTGGAGAGTTTTTATGGGCCTTAACTATATGTTCCTAAGTTTATGCCAAACTGAATAGCTAGATGCTAAATTTTGAGCACCAGTGTGTTTACCTCTATCCTGTTCACAAAGTAGCCTTCCCACTGCCCTATCCTGTCTGTGCAGCAGGGGGTGGGATCCATGCCTCTGCCTGCCAGCTGGTTGTTCTAAAGAAATGAGAAATAGTTCACACTTATTCTCTTTCTCTGGGTGAAAAATTATTTATTTACTTCATGCAAAGTGGAGCATATTTAGATGCCAAAATTAAAACTATATTGATGGACTAGACGACCTTTATAGGTCCCTTCCAACCCGAACTATTCTATGATTCTATGATCCAGCCAAATTTGTGACTGAATCTTGTGTATATATCTTGAGCTAGTTTTTTTATTGGTCCATGTACTAGCTATAGTCTTGTACAGTAGCAAAGAATCCACCATGAGATAGTTACCTAAAAAACAAACGAGTCTCACAAAAGTCTGTCATTTTACTATGCTATATTTATACTAATTGATACCTGGATTAGCTAATTGAAAGTTAGCAGGTATGTCTGCAAGGGCTCCATCTTGCATCTTTTTTTTGTAGAGAATACCGAAACAAAATTATTTGATCCATGGAAATTAGAACAGGTAGAGGCAAAACTTGACAAGAAACACTCTTTCCCATCCATATTTTCTGCAGATTCGCAGCTCTATAATCAGGAAATTCATTTTTATAGATCACAGTTTTAGATGTCATCAGACAGTGTGCATAGCTGTAAGGTGATAACAACTCTGTAAACTTCTAAGTAACTTTGGCTATATTTTTATATATATGTATGTACACATGCCTCAAGATTACTCTGGAAGTTATGTTATTGTACAGACATTGCTTAAAACCCTTGTAAATCTGTTTAATCTTTCTTCAACACTTTGGGAAAAGGCAAAAACAGGGCCTAGAGAGAAAAGTTTCTATCTGTTACCCAATAGAACAGATTTGCTTATGCAGTCCAATAACTGACTGTGCCAGTCCACTATGAATTTTGTATACAAAATTCTGAAATATACTAGCAGTGCAAGTTTTTATTTGATTTTCCATTATTGAGCCCCTCTAGAAATGATAATTAGCTGCATCTCTAGAGGCAGAAGAACTAAAATATATTTGACTTGGTTGATGAGATTTAAACTCATTTCAAATATGGAAATAATATGCCATGATATATAAGAAGAAAAAAACCACTCTAATATGCTGGGTTTTGTGTGTGTGCCTGCCTCCCACAGCTCTAATTTACAGTTACTCATTTTCTTGAGTCTTCTGTATACAGACAGCAGAAGCTTAGCCATAGTTGACTGAAAAAAAATTTAAATTTATATTAAAAAATATGTATATAGATATGTATATAAAAACATTTTTATAATACTAAAGGGTTGGTTGTGAGATATACAGCTTAACCCTTTTCGTAGCCTTGGCTAGACTCACTCAGATTCAGATTTCTCATCAGGGAAGCCATACTATTTCAGAAGTGGGATTGTCATCCTTTACTACAATCCTTATCAAACAATGTATGGGTATCAATAACAAACAAGGATTTATCATGTGGTTAAGTGAAAGACCAAAAGAGTTTGCCTAAACACAAATTTCCAGTGTCGTATGAGATGTCGCTGGGTACCTTCCTGGCTTCAAGCTGCTGTGCCCAAAGGACACAGGCTCCCACAGGTCCCATGTTACATCTTGCAGCCCAACAGCAGCACCAACATGCATATGTGGCGGGGCTTTACTGACATGAAACATCCATATTTAGGTAACTAAACCTTATTCAATGGTGCAAGATACGTCATGTCATGGCTAGGCTTCGCGAACGAAGATTTGGGAAGGCTCTATCCACATTTGCTACAGGCACGTTGGTGGCTTATGAGGCCAATACGTGACAGACATATCTGATTGCAAAAGGCACAGCAGAAAGACTCCTTAGATGGTGTATTCTGCAATACACGGTTCTTTCTGCGTTGCCTTTTCTCCTCAAGGGTGATCCTGCGTGTGTTCTCAAAGGAGACAGCAGTGTTATAGATGGTGTGTCTCCAGGCCTCCCGATTGGAGGCCAGAGTAGACCAGTTATGGTGATCAATATGGCCAAGGCTGAGGTGGTGCAAGATACAATCTGAGATAAATTAACGAGTACGTAACCACCTGTATGATAGTGGGTAATCATATGTTAGTTAACTAAGCTCTCAGACAGGAAAGGCTTAGCCAGTAGAGTGTGGAGAACAGTGTGACTCAAAATAAAATTGATCCTAAAGAAAACACCATATTACTGATTAGCTCACTCTCTTAAATACACCAACGGCATTTACTAGATCTCCATTATCTACAATGTAAGACTTGACAGCTCATATGTCTGTAGACACTTTAATTTATGCACCTAAATATAAATGTTTTAATCTTAAACTTTGTTCTGCTCTAGATATGTTAACAACTGAGTTAGTCATCCAAGGATTTTTTATAATGAATGGAAATTTTAGATCCATTTCAGAGTTCTGATTTTGATTTTATGAACTGCATGCCAGCAGTACCTATTTCTCTTCTCTTACTGTGAATCCTGTGACTAGCTTGGCTTTTAATACCTACTAGTTCCTGAAATTTAACACGAGAGTGGTTCACCCAGTGTCTTTATGATTAGGATTGATCACAATTTTAAATTTAATCATTCTCAAATGCACTAGTTTGCTATAAAGTCATGGCTTAACCCGACTCAGCAACTAAGCACCATGCAGACACTCACTCTCCCTAGCCTGGTGGGATGGGGAAGAGGATAAGAAATAGGTAAAATCTGTGAGCTAAGCTAAGAACAATTATGGGGGGAAAAAATAAAGTAAAAAGGAAAGAAATAAACCCCATGAAAAACAAGTGATGCATGATACAATTGCTCATCACCCACTGACTGATGCCCAGCTTGTTCCTGAACAGTGATTGGCCTCTCCTGGCCAAATCCCCTCAGTTTATATATACTAAGCATGATGTTCCATTGTATGGAATAGACCTTTGGCTTGTTCAGGTCCTGGCTATGCTCCCCCCTGGCTTCATCTGCACCTCCACTCTGGCAGAGCATGAGACACTGCAAGGTCCTTGCTTCATGTTAAGCAGTATTCTGCAGAAAACCAAAACATCAGTGCGTTATCAACATTATTCTCTGAAACAAAAATATAACTGTACCAGTTACTAGGAGGAGAGTTAACTCTATCCCAGCTGAAATGAGGACATGTGTGAAAAGTTAAAATATTTATTTCTTGCTGATAAATTTGCAAGACCAAAAGGAACTCCTGCTTCATGCATGTTTCTGCTCTCTGCTGATTCTCTTACTTGAAAAATGATCTACTGAGATTTTTACCATATTTTTACATTTTATGTTAACCAATTAAAAGGTTTGTCAAAATAGTACCAGCAAATAAGTTTCCCCAGAAAAGCAATAAAATAAAAAATGCAGTATCGATAACATTTCTAACTGAATATTAGTCTTTTTTTAAAAAAAAATCAAACCCCAGAAGTAATGTGTTAGAATTGTCAGAACATTTCTTTTAAATCAATTTCCAGTTCTATAGCAAAAATAACAACCATTTGTGCTGGTTTTGGCTGTGATAGAGTTAATTTTCTTCACAGTTTCTAGTATGGAGCTATGTTTTGAATTTATGCTGGAAACAATGTTGATAAAACAGGGATGTTTTTGCTATTGTTGAGCAGGGTTAAGGCCTTTTCTGCTCCTCACATCACTCTAGCAGTGAGGAGGCTGGGGGTGCACATGGAGCTTGGAGGGAATACAGCCAGGACAGCTTACACCAAATGACCAAAGGGACATTCCATACCATATGGTGTCATACCAGCACATATAGCTGGGGGAAGAAAAGGGAAAGAGAGGACACTCAGAGTGATGTTGTTTGCTTTCCCAAGTTACTGTTATCCATTATGAAGCCCTACTTTCCTGGAGATGACTGAACACCTGTGCTGCGGTCCGAAGGGGGGATGGGACCATGGCACAGCACGGGTCCGGGACACAAGGTAGGGTGCAAGTAGAATCTTTTATTCACGTGTGCATGCGGTCTTTTATCAGCTCGGGAGGGGAAAGGGCCAGAACATAGCGCGGAGCATGAGACAGACAAGCGGGGGGACAAACCAGGATAGGGACACGGGCAAAAGAGGGAGGAATGTGGGAGGAACCGGGGAGAGAAGGGGTGAATGGAGGCTGTCTCCCCTCTGCAGCTTCTCCAGCCAATCCGCAGGAAAGCAGGGAAGTGGACAAGCCTGAACATGCCCAGGAGATCCAAATTTTGGGGAAGCATACAATGTGTATGTACATAATTGTAAAGTCTGTATCGCAAAGTCCTTTCAATCACTGTACATCTTTTTCCACTTCTGAAATTTTCCCCATTCTGATTCCTGGTCCTTCACACACCTGCCTGCCCTGAAACTATCACAATGGGAAACTGTGAATGAATTCCTGGTTTTTCTTTGCTTGCACATGTGGCTTCAGCTTTACTGTTAAACTATCTTTTTCTCAACCTGGTAGTTTTCTCGCTTTTACCTTTCTGATCTCTCCCTCATCTCATCAGAGCAAGCAGCTGGGTGGAATTTAGTTGCCAGCTGGGGCTAAACCATGACAAAATTTAAGGGAACAATGTGCCTTCAATGAAGTAAGCAGCTCTCAGATCTTTGTATTGATGTCAGTCTGAAGATATATGGTGCAATGTAGTTTATTTCATGCTTATATTAAATTGAAGCACCAAATTCCATTATACTTGACTGTGATACTGATTCACTACAGTAAAAAAGTCTGAAAATAATGCTGCCAAGATGCTACTTAATTAATAAGGAATTTTTACTTACATTTGTATGGCAAGGTTTTGGTATTAGAGGGGCTACAGGGTTGGCTTGTGTAAAAAGCTGCTCAGGACTTTTCCTATCTCTGATAGAACCAATGCCAGCTGGGTCCAAGACAGACCCACTGCTGGCCAAGACCAAGTTCACCAGTGACAGTGGTAACCGATCTGGGATAACATAGGAAGAGCAAAAACCACCTGTGCAACCCTGATGGGAACGATCAGTAAGAATATATGAGAAAAACAGCTCTGCAGACACTGAGGTCAGCGAAGAAGGGGGAGGAGATGCTCCAGGCACCAGAGCAGACATTACTCTGCCGCCCATAATGAAGATCATGATGAGGAAGACCACTGGAGCAGGTGGATGCCCAAAGGAGGTTGTGACCCTGTGGGAAGCCCGTGTTGGAGTAGGTTCATGGCAGAACACGTGATCCTGTGGAGAACTCATGCCTGAGCAATCCGTTCCTGAAGGACTGCACCCTGTGGAAGAGACCCACGTTGGAGCAGTTTATGAAGAACTGGAGCCTGTGGGAAGGACTCATGTTGGAGAAGTTTGTGGAGAACTGTCTCCCATTGGAGGCACTCCACACTGGAACAGAGGAAGAGTATAAGTAGTCCTCCCCCTGAGGAGGAAGGAATGACAGAGACATGTGATGAACTGACTGTAATCCCCATTCCCCGTGTGTGGCATCTCACCCTTAAGGGCAAGGGAGCTCTCGAGATTTGTCAATGCTTGTGTTCAAAAAGAAAGGACAAAAGTCAGAACATCTGCAAAAAACTGACAAAGTTTTATTAGTAAAGTTTACTCTTGGCACGGAATGTTAAACTGGTGTGTTAGTTCCTTATCTGATAGCATAAATACACAGTGGTGGGTTTTGAATAAGGGCTAGGGTGAAAGCGAAAACAGAAAGAGATCAAAGAGAGGGAGAGAGAAAGAAAGAAAGGAAGAAAGGAAGTAAGGAAGAAAGCAGGAAAGATCATCAGTCCTGGCTCCATCATCAATCCAGTTGAGGGGCTGTCCAGGATCCTGGGGTTTCTGCCCAGGCTTCATGGGGGGATAGATAGATGGATGGATGAATGGATAGATAAATATATAGATATATAGATAGATAGACAAAGTTCCTCTCCCAAAGCTAAGTTTCTTGTTTTCTATGCAAATTAGTTATCATGCTCAAGTTTGTTCTTCTAGACTTTCTGGAAATGGGTTGGAGGACTCTGGGGATCTTTGGTGCTCTTGATCCCCCCAGTTGGGTCTGTCTTTACTTGACAGTCCATGTCTGCTTCTCAACCTCATTCCTGTGCTTGAGCTGTACTGTGTTATGCTTATTTCCAGGAGCCATAACAAGGACATTTGTCCCAGAAAAGTGCTGTCTTACCTCTGTATGGCCCCTTTCTCCAGCCACATCCAGTTCTTTCTCAGAACATGTTCTTAACAACAATACTTGGTTGGCTCCACAGCTATCCAGCTATCGGTGTTTGAGACATACGCATTAGCCCCTTTGGGCTTCTACACTGTCCCCTCATGCTGAGGTGAGGAGGCAGAGTAAATCAGGAGTAAAGTTAAACCTGAGAAGAAGGGAGCGGTGGGGGAAGGTTTTTCAAAGATTTGGGTTTATTTCTCATTCTTGTACTCTGATTTGATGGATATATAAATTAATTTTCTCCAAGTTGTGTCTGTTTTACCCTTGACTGTAACTGGTGAGTGATCTCCCCCTGCCCTTCTCTCGACTCACGAGCCTTTCATTATGTTTTGTCTCCTCTGTCCAGCTGAGGAGGGTAGTGATAGAGCCGCTTTGGTGGGCACCTGGTATCCAGCCAGGGCAAACCCACCATATATGCATTCTGTACCTGAAGTAAATTGTATATTTGTGATCCCAGGGAACTATTAAAATAATACAATTTAAAATTACAAGTAGGCAGTCATATTAAAGAGAGAGGATAAAATTAGGGATGCTACTGAAGGTGAAGTTAGAGATATGAAGAGCGCTACTGAAGTAGTTATGGAGCTTATCAAAATGCAGAACTATATTTCACAGCACTAGATAGTCTTAGGATGTCTGTTCTGCCATGCGTACTAGTAACAACTTCCTGCCAATATTAATAAAAAATTGTAAAAACAGGTTAGGTAGATAAATGTAAAATAGCACCTACTTTTTTTTTCATACATGGAAAAAGTGCTTTCTCACTGTATTTTTTCTCACCCTGAGAGTCCCTCTTTGTATGCACAATTTATGCCACTTTTCAGAATCTTGATGAATCAGGTGTCCCTATGATTTCTCAGTTTGTGTATCTGCAAATGGAGGCACCTAAAATTATTCATTCACTCAAAAACTTGGGTTATCTTATGTGTATATTATTTTATATTCTTCTTAGAGAGTTTGAGAATGATCACTATAATGTTATATTAATAAGGAAGTTCCCAGTGACTATGATTTGACAAAAGCATATCCATAAAATTTGCAAAACATATAGCTTCAATTTTATTACATTTCCCTGCAGAGTTAGCAGTGAAAACATTTCAAAATTGTAGTATTATATCAGAGGAAGAACAGAAAGGCTTTTAGAAATAAACCAGTCTGATTTACCTGTCTAAGTAAGATGAAATGGAAAAAATAAACTCTATATAGTGGCAAGCAATGTAGATTAAAGGAGTTATTTGGCATCTAAAGTGTCATTTAAAACATAAATGAGGAAAGATTTTTAAAACTACAGTAGGACAGAACTAGTGTGAATTGGCAGGCCTCCATTGGTTGCACTGGAACTTTGCCGACTACATTAGCTAAGGATCTGAGTTTATATGAGTTTTAACTTCACAGCATCCCTTAAATCATCAGGAATAAGATGCCTTAGTGACTCAGTAAATCAAGGCAAGATCAAATAATTATTAAAAAATAAATGAGAACTGTTCTTCAGTGCAATACAATTTTATTTTGAATAGCACTTCATATAAATGCGTCCCAAGATACTTTATAAGAAAAGTTATAAATAATAAAATTATGTGGTTTAATAATAAATAATAGATTAAAAGTTGCTAAGGGTATTCATCTTATGTTCAGAATGGAGCAAAGATTTTATGGAATGAAACAGGGCAAGGATGCTAGTTTAATCATAGAGGAAGAAATACTAAACCCAAAATCTGAATGAAAGCACAAGGAAAAAAAAAAAGAATTTTCCTGGCTAACATCTTATATGCAAATAAATCTATATTTCTTTACTCTCTGGGGAGTACTTCAACCACCAGATAACACCCTACTCAGGAATTGGGACCATTTTCAGGCCTTCTGAAAGCTGAGCTGTTTTGTTTTGCAGAAGGAGAGTATAGCCTGAGCAAATTTTATCATACTTAACCTTGTGCAGAGCTTTATATGCAGAAGAGTGATAGTGTCCCAAGCCTCCAGTTCCCTCCCCAGGTGAGAGGCTTTTTAAAAGAATAATCCAGACAACTCATTTATTTGGTTCTCTGTTAAAAATATAGGGTGAGGGAGAAAGAAGTACCATGGGGGAAGATGGGAGCCTGTCGTTGAAAGAATGTTCCCCCATAGCACAGAGAGGAGAGGATTTTTCTTTACACTTTTACTTTTGACTTCCAGCATAGCAGTGGTTTTTTCTAGGTGCTTTACAGGCTTCATGTCTCCACACCTGACTCAAGACTGGTGAGTCATATGCTGAGGGAAGATTCTAGTGGTTAGTCATTACAGCAGCATTGCAGTGACCAAGTCGCTAATGTGTATAGGTTTAAGCTAAAAATTAAGTCCTTAAATGCTCATATATTTATCCTTTCTAATGTGTCTGTCTTTTGACAATTTATTTTATTATATATATTCCAGTGAGAAAGTTTTCAGGCGTACACCTCAAAGATTGGAAGAGGTAGGAAATTAATTTTGCAAGGGTGATGTGCTGCCAGGGAGCTTCTAGAAATCGATTGGAGATACAATGATGAAAATGTGGCTAGGACAGGATGAAGAAATGGAAGTGAAGGGATGTTCAGAAGGAGGAATCAGAGGGTCAAAGGGGAACTGGGAGACAGTCACAGCAGTGGGAGACACACAACAGTCCCTGGATGAGATGCAAAATTAGCAAAGCCATCTGCTGCTCCTGCTCTACCCAAGAGTCTTTAAGTTTTATACTCTGGCTTCACAGTAACTGGTAGCATATCTAACATACCTGATAATCCATTTTGAAGAACATTTTGATAATAAATTCTTTCATTTCCCCTTACTGTCAAATCCTGGAAGATGGGAATTTTGTGTATAATTTGGGAGTGTATAATTTGTTACCAATCCTTATAAAGTATTGCCGAACTTCACAATCAATAATAAGCCCCCATGTTTGGAAATATTCTATGAATCAGTACAGCAGGGTCACCACTTTCTTCCTCCAAGGCAAACTGGGAAAAATAAAATAATTTTAAAAATCCTTACATATGGGACTCCAGGCAGCTTTTTGAAGTCTTCTGCAATAGTGGAAGTTATTAGGCAACAATTCCGAAGGCAATAAACCCTCTGTGACTAGTATGAAAGAAACGTTAGTCTGCTAGACTCAGATTTTGATAATGTACACACACATTCAACATACAAATAATATATACTTTATGTATAGCCAAATGCTATGGATAGATACATGTTAGCTGTCATGCTGGGCCTTTTCATTGCAAACATATGATGGCTGGGGACCTGTAGTGTCAAATGTATTGGTGCTAAATTGTAACATATAAAGTGCTTTCACTAAAAACCTGTTTTAGGTAATATGATAAAAATAAGAGAGGAATTTAAAGAAGTGTGAACATAAAATTATACTGTTATGGGGGGTCTCTAGATCTGCTTTGTCCCATACAAAGATTAGAATGGAGCTATTCAAAGGATGGTAAGGATCAGATAAGGTACTAGTATTTGTGCCCTCACAAGCTTCAGGATGTCTCAGCCTCATGTTGAATAACTTGCACAGCTACCTTGGAAATTATGGTCTTCCACTGCCCTTGAAAGCTCACTTGCCTGCTCTTCAAAACAGTCCTCATGACACTTCTGTCTTCTTTGTAAATATTTATATTTACATTCAAATTTAATTCTGAAATTGTTATAGTCTATCATTGAACAGAATAGTTTCACAGGCCATGACAAAGGACTTTATTATTGCTTACACTCTCTAATGCAAAGTTTGTAATATCGATGCCTTCTTTCTATTTCAAATTATTTTTTTGCTTAAAAGTGTGAAAGGCAACAAAAAAAAAGTACACTTTTAATGCTAAAATACTGTACAAAAGGATTTTATATGTAACTACAGTAACAAAATCTATTTTCCCAGTGGAAAAGACTTGTTTCCCTCACCTGACAAACATCACTTCCTTATACTTGTTATTCCTGCACGTTCCAGTGATTAGACGGGTGACTGTGAGAGTTATTTGCATCTTTCTTCCCTACTACAGCATTCTTGCCTGGGGAGAGTTGGAAACCTTGGTTAATATTAATGAAATAATTTTGGACATGGAGCAGAGCACTAACTTCTACTGCCTGGGTAGTAATATTACTTCTCGTTAAAGTTTGTGGAAGTTCATCTCACATTCAATTACAGATGCCTAAAAACTGTTTTTCAGGCAATCTGTGCACCTTAGACAAGAGAAAAGGGGGAGGAAAGGATCTGTTTCCCCCCTGAGATTTTCTGCTCTCTGCATATAATACTGCCAACAAGCTGGGAGATTTTGCTAAGTGACTTGCTGGTCAGCAAGATGTCATATTGAGAGATGATGAATGACTCTGGGCTTCTGCTCTAAGACATAGCAGAAACAATGGAGTAATCTCAAAGGAATATTGGAAGTTTTATCTGTAACAGCTTCGGAAAAGCAGCCAGATTTATAATATTGTTCTAAATTCTAGACAAGTAAAAGTCCTGCATTTTCGTCTTGTTT
This sequence comes from Pipra filicauda, assembly GCF_003945595.2. NCBI lineage: Eukaryota > Metazoa > Chordata > Aves > Passeriformes > Pipridae > Pipra > Pipra filicauda. The sequence continues at coordinate 1,495,313 of NW_024103696.1, forward strand.
TGTGTTTTGGTTTTGTGGTTTTTTTTTTTCTGAGAACATAACATTTTGTATACTGTTAACCCTTTTGAATAGGAATCTAATGGGGTTTCCTTTGTTCAGTGAATGACTCCAGGGGCTGGAATTTCAGGGGGAAGAGAGGAAGAAGACAGGTCATTCACCAATTATGCCAATTGCTGGTTTGTTCCCTAGATTGTGTTCTATTATGAGCTTTTTCTCTAATCAGTATAAAAATACATGATTCTTTTGTAAATACACAGCTTAGAACCACACCACAAAGTCAATTCTTATGGGTAATAAAAAAAGGAGACAGCTAATGGAAATTATGAACTATTTCAAAGCTGAATTTTCACTGTGTTTTGGGTGAGGTCCTTTGTTTTTTGATATCTGTGAAATTCTAAATAGGTGGCTTTTTCCCCTAAATCCATTTATTTTAGCCTTACTGAATACATTCTGTCATAAGGAACTGGCTGAATGGTCACACTCAAAGAATTGTGGTCAATGGCTTGATGTCCAAGTGGGGACCAATGAAAAGTACCATTCCTCAGAGGTTGGCTTTGGGATTGGCATTTTCTAAGACCTTTGTTGGTGGCACAGACAATGAGATTGAGTTCACCCTCAACAAGTTTGTCAGTAACACCAAGCTGAGTGGTGTGGTTGACACGCTGGAGGAAAGGAATACCTTGACAGCCTTGAGAGGTGGACCTGTTCATGAAGTTCAACAAAGACAAGTGCAAGGTCCTGAATGTTGACTGGGAAAGTTCCAAACATCACTGCAAGCTGGGCAGAGAATGGATTTGGAGCAGCCCTGAGGAGAAGGATGTGGAGGTGTTGGTTGATGAGAATCTCAACACGAGCTGGGAAATGTGCATCTGCTGTCCAGAAAACAAACTCTATCCTGGACTGCATCTAAAGAAATGTGACCAACAGGTGGTGATTCTGTCTGTCTGCTCCACTCTAGTGAGACCCCACCTGCAGAACTGTGTCCAGCTCTGGGGTCTCCAACACAAGAGGGTCTTAAACCTTTTGGAGCAACTCCAGGTCAGGGCAACAAAGATGATCCAAGGGCTAGAGTGCCTCTCCTACGAAAACAGGCTAAGAGAGTTGGCATTGTTCAGCCTAGAGAAGGCTTCAGGATGACTAAATTGCAGCCTTGCAGTACAGAAAAGGGGCCTATAAGAAAGCTGGAGAGGGACTCTTTACAGGGGCATGTAGTGATAGGAAAAGGGGAATGGCTTTAAAGTGAAAGAAGGTAGGTTTAGGTTAGATATTAGGAAGAAATTCCTTGCTGTGAGTGTGGTAAGATACTGGCACAGGTTGCCAAGAAAAGCTGTAGATGCCCCATCACTGGAACTGTTTAAGGCCAGGTTGGATGAGGGTTTGAGCAACCTGGTCTAGTGGAAGGTGTCCCTGCCCAAGGCAGGAGGTTTGGAAGTATATGTATAACATCCCTTCCAACCCAGGTCATTCTGTGATTCCATGATGTGCTGTAAGATATTATGAGAAAACATTTGTTCCCATTATAAAACATCATTTCATAGTCCCTTTTGGTATTGGATACAGTTTTTAGTTAGAAACCAGAATCTACCTGCGTCTGAAAAATCAACACATGCAGGACAGGACATAATTATCACATATTTCCTGGTGTTTAGTGTTCTTTCCTTCATTTCCTTTTTATTAGGAGGGGGAAAAGGGTTTGAACCCATTTGCCATGAAAGGATCCTAAAATACCATATGCTAAAACATGGAAATATTAATTTAAATTCTGTATTGTAATTGATTTTTCTGACATAACAGGAAATTTTTCTATACTGTGATATTACTTGGACCACAGAAAATTTCCTTGAGATAGATTGTTTTAGAAGAGAAATCTGAAATTGGAAATTATCATTATGTGCAATATATTTCACATATATTCTTTCCCTAGTTTAGACTGAAATATCCTCTTTGGAGGATAGCCTTCATGGCTTGCATGTGGGGCATTATATCTACCTGAAATACTGCTCAGTTCATTTTTTACGGTTTTCCAAGTGCTGATGAACTCTAAGGCCTCTCTCAAGTACTTTGAGCTTCCTCTGTTGAATCTGATCATTACTTTATTTGCAGGTGTAGCAAACAGTGCAGAGCTATGGCATGCTCAGCATGCTAATGACAACCAGCTCCATACCCACACAGCCTGGCAAAGTGCCCTAGTCTGAGAACGTGTTTATACCTTGGTAATATATTTTTTAATATTAAATAGCATTTTAAAAAGGTTTCTAGATGATTTTTGTTTGACTTGTAGAGATATTTTTTTTTCTTAAACCATTACTTTATCTTTTAAAGCATACATTTTTAACAGTTCATTTACAGCATGGCCTAACTGCTTATGATATTTAAAAAAATAAATAACAATTAGGTGAAAGTTTAAAAACAATATGCTGAGCACACAGGCAATGATTTCAATGACATTTTTGGTGGAGTTGGAACAGAGAGGATGAATACACACTTTCAATGGTTGGATTGAAATGACATAGCATAATGGCTCCAACGGAGCAGTTACAATCTACCCAGTCAATGATCCATGAACAAAGAAAGATTTACTCAATTTGAAACCAATACATTCTAACATGTTAAAAAATAAACAAACAAACTGTCCTATGCTCTACTGATCCACACAGAAATTTCCTCCTTTACTCAAAGCTAATGCACCCATCTTCTGCCTCGTCCTTGTAGTTCTCTCTACTCTGTCTTCTGGAGTATTTGAAGGACTGAAAATGAGAAAAATTTTTAGTCTGCTTTGATATTACTGTCAGTGGTATTTTCAAGTCCTGGGAAGAAGAGTGGAACATTTGCAAATCAATATATTGTCATGGTTGAACCCCAGCAACTAACCCCACACAACTGCTCACTCGTACTCCCTCAGTGGGGTGAGGAAGAGAATTAGAAGGATAAAAGTGAGAAAGCTCAATGAGTTGACAGTTTAATAGATAATGCAAAAACTGTGCATGGAAGCAAAATGAAACAAGGAATTCACTCCCCACTTACCATGGACAGGCAGGTGGGGCTTCATCACACATAATGCTGACTTGGGAAGACAAACATCATCACTCCAATTGCCACCTCCCACTTCCTTCTTCTTCCTCCAGCTATGTGGAGCATGATGCCATATGGTATGGGATAACCCTTTGATCAGTTGGGGTCAGCTGTCCTGGCTGTGTTCCCTCCAAACTCCTTGTGCACCCTGAGCCTCCTCTCTGGTGGGGTGGGGTGAAGAGCAGAAAAAGCCTTAACCCTGCTCAGCAATAGCAAAAACATCCCTGTGCTATCAGTGTTGTTTCCAGACACAAATCCAAACTACAGTACCACACATGCTACTGTGAAGAAAATTAACTCTATCCTAGCGAAAACTACTACATGCATTCACTAATGACTCTAAGAAAATAAGTTTTCATACCCAGGTGATTCACAGACATGAAAGCAGCTTTGGACTAGTTATGTGTTTTACCCAGAACTTTTGCTCCTTGTTTGAAAAAGAGGATTTACTAACTTCTATTTCTTTAAACAGCAGTTCAGTGAAGACAAAAAATCTAAAAATGTCTTTGATACATAAAAATGAGGCAGTGATAAGTATCAGAGACATTTTTATTTAGAACTTATTGAAAACAATGCTGTGGATAATCCTTAGGTAGCCAATAAACTGCATGTAAATGGATAATGACAGAGTTACTTTTTTGTATGATGATGAATCTGTCTTCCTCTTTGTATTAATGGCATGACACGCTAGGAATTTTCTAAAAAGCTAAGCAGGTATGATATCACTGTTCATTATTAAGAGTTCATTGATTGAATAGTAACAACCTCAAAGGATGCCAAGTTTTGTGAAAAATATTTAACCTGCAGATGGAATTCCTATTATCTAGAGGTGAGAGGGTGACTAATCTAGACTAAACGCCTAATTTTACTTGATCAAATATAGATGTTACACCTAAAATGCCTGAAGTACCTAGTTTTTTTAAGTGTCTAATAATCCAAATTATTAGCACAGTTAATATAAAATGACACGATGCATTTTAGGTCTGAGTTCTACTGTTTGTTCAGGGGGATCTGGAACACATATTTAACCTGTACAGTGTAAAGAGCTGTATATATGTATTTAGGATGGAAGAAAAGGCTGAAATACTTAAGTTTAACCAAAATTGCTTATCTGATATTTGCATAATCTCCACAAACATATGAATATTGGCAAAACATTGCATAATAATCATCAGAAAACCTGTTCTTCCTATAAATACTTGATTAAAATAGTAGAATCATCAAGATTGGAAGAGACCTTTAAGTTCATGAAGTCCAGCTGTCCACTCAGCACTAGCATTGTAACCCCTAAACCACTAAGCCACATCACCCAGTGCCAGATCCAGATGCCTTTTAAACACCTCCAGGGATACTGGTTTCACCACATCCCTGGACAACCCCTGACCACCCAAACAGTGAAAAAATTTATCTGCTCTCTAATCTGAATCTCCCCTGTCCCAGCCTAAGGCCATTTCCTCTTGTCCTCTCACTGCAGGCACGGTAGAAGAGACTGGCCCCCACCTCATTACAAACTCCTCTCAGGCAGTTGTAGAGAGTGATGAGGTCACCCCTAAGCCTCCTCTTCTCAAGACTAAAGAACGTCAGCTCCCTCAGCCACTCCTCATAAGTTTTCTGACCTAATACTAATAATTTTATTATACATGAAAACATCAGGATACACAATATGTACAAAAATACATTGAAATGTTAATACTGAGAAATAGTAATAATTTCAAAATGAGGTCTTTAACAGGATGAACTTCGAGTCTTAGGGTTGAATTAGAAGATCTCTGGAGGTCCCTTCAAACCAAAATTGTTTCACCAGTCTATGATTCTAGAATTCACTGGTGCTTGGAGGACAACAAACAGATAGAAATTGAAATAGGAAATTGATAAATTCTTAGGACACAGTACACTAATTAAAAAGCAGAAAAAAATTACCAATTGAGCAATACAGTTACGGGAGAGTAAATGTCACCATCTTAGTATTTTTCTACTTCTTATGTTTCAAAAAACAAAAAAACCGAAACCAACCAAAACCAGTCATTAACTTAAGAACCCAACATATGGAGCTACAGTACACAGAGTAGCAGTCCATAATTCCTTAGAAATATACTTATCTTCTTTAATTGTCTTAAAGCTCCAGAAGTTGTATGTGGAGGTGGTACACAGAGAGAACTGAGAGGAATATAAAAATTATTCCAACTCAGAAGTTGTCTGATGTCTGTTTACTTGAATCTGGAGTCAAACTATTACTCATTCCTGGACAGGTTAACAATTTCAGTACTTAACTAAAAATGAACTTCCACCAGCTATGATGCTGGATTTTATATTCATACTACATAAAAAGGGGAAAGGCAAGATCAATGTACTGTAGTTTCTTCAGACCTAAGTATTTTTTTAACTCAGATGTGACTTAGTAAAAAAAAATTGAGTGTATTTATAAAAACACATAATACCAAATACTGGCATTCTCCCAAAATAAAGAATTTCTCTACATTTGGATTTAAGAGATATTCATTATTATGAATTATTTATTCTTAAAAGTTATTAGTTTTTTACTAAGTATGAAAAAAATCTACAGAAATTTTATATGTTACTTAAAATCTAAGGAAAAAGTGTGTTTTCAAATATGATCACATATTTTCAAAGCTTGACTAAAAAATAAAAATAACCCATCCTGAGTGGTAAATTTTAAAAATACTTTTTTTTTCAGAGCCTCATTTAGTGAGTTGAATAAAATTCTTAGATAATATCCATTTTCATACGTAACTTTCACATGTAATAGGCTAAGTAGATCTGCCTATTGCAATAAATATATTAGGTTTTACTTTATGAAAACACACACGCACACCAAAATATACATCCACCCATCCATCCACCCATCCATCTGACTATCTATGAAAGAAAGTAATATATCAAACATCTATCCATCAAGAGTGATGGAAATGCTGCATTTAACTAAGCAAAAATAGTAGATATGTGTTCTCTGCCCTAAATTTATCATCATTCTGTATTGAAAAAAAAAATTTCTCAGCCTAAAAAATGCCAACCAAATATAGCAAAGATAACATTTGATGCAAGTTGTCATAAACCCAGTGAGTTCAAATGAATGCCTCTTCTTTGCACAAGTTTATCTGCTAGTCTTGTGAGTCTTACTGTTCACTCACTCTATGCACTCTATATCCAGTCTTGGGTTTTAAGTACTCGTAGGTTTATTATTTTGAAGGTTCTGAAATCAAATACCCCAGTTTCTTGTGAGACATGCACTACCTAACCTAAAATACTATAGCAGTCAATTCTACAGTTGTCTGAGAACCTCTTGTCGTTTCTGCAGAAGAGGTAGATTTTAAGGTCCATTTCTTTTCCTGGTGTCTATATTAGACTTCTGTGAAATTTTGCTTAGTTTTTGCTGCTTTGACTGAGTTTCTTTTTAGTACACCTATTACATACTTAGCTGAATTTTATGTGCTTTAGAGTCAGGGAAGTACAAGTCAGTGTATTTCTAGATGTTGGTATAGAATTTCTGTGAGTGTGAATAACTCCTGATCTGGACTTCCATTTCACTTAAATTTTATAATTCTAATAATAGTGGGAATTTTTCTGCTTGTCAGAAGATTTCTTCAAGTTCTGTAGGCAAAGGTAAGATTATCTTTGTCCTTTCTGCAGGTAGAAGCAGCCTTAAGAGTCTTGCTGAGGATCAGCACAATTACTTTACTATATATGTACATGATTACATAGCAGGATAACTCTGCATAATAGGGATAAATAAGTGTCATATCAACAGCATCAAAATAAGTTTACACAGTAAGTGAGGTACCACAGCCTTAGACTTTTCTGGGTCTTCTGCAGAAACTTAGAAAGCTCATCAAATCTCTGTATTCTTAAAGGAAGTAGAGCCATAGTTGTAGAAATCTTGAAGACTTCACAAATATTTCCTTCCCCTTCTTTCTTTTTATGAGGTGACTTTGCTCATAGAATCACAGAATTATAGAATCATTAAGGCTGAAAAACACTCTTTAAGATCATCAAGTCCAATCATTATAGTAACATTGCCAACTCCACCACTAAACTATATCCCTAAGTACCTTTCTACACATCCTTTAAATACCTCTAGGGATGGTGACTCAAAGCACCTTATCTCACTTGTGTGCATATGGCATGAGCAGTGAGATGTGCACTCAGGTTAAATGAGTGTAATATGTTACAGCAGTGAAAGGTCATGAATTTGCCTTCTACATATGTAGCTCATTAAATTTTAAGTAAAAATGAATTCATATTCAAAACTGTCCAAGACAAGTCTGAAATACAAAATGCTTTTTAAAAATGTAGTTAACCTTTAGTACTTATATAAAAAAGGCAGAAAAATGCTCATAATTTTTTCAAACATTTCTTTTTTTTAAATTATATAATCCCTGAGGTGGAATAGATGTGGAATAGATACCTCATTGCTTTGTAATTACATTTGCAACTGAAATTATGGACTTTTTCAAAATGCCTTGTGAAAAATAACATAATATTATTTCAAGTAATTAATGTTCTATATGTATGTGAAACTGTATATATACACAATAGAAGTATATAGAGAACCTCTGTGAAAAAGGTGTTATTAAAGATAAAATTGGGGATATTTAATTTATATTGCTGAGTATAGATTTCAAAATACTTACAAGCACTCAGCAGACGCTACTGAGTTTTACAGAAAAGTCTGTAAACATATCAGCATGAAATGCAGTATGTTCTCCAGTTCTGAAAACAAGTTAAGGCATGGTATTTCAAGAATCTTTTTTTTTATATATATTTGGTTGTTTTGTTTTGGTTTTTTTTTTTGCTGTTGTTGTGGGGGTTTTTTTGTTGGTTTTGTTTTTTTTTTTATTTTCATGTAAATATAAGCTTTATACAGATTGTAACTTTCTTAAATTTATTAAAAATGAAATAATGTAGGAATTCCGCTATAATAAAGTTTAAAGTAATGTTTGGGGGTTTATGAAAAAAGTGGTATGATGAAATGATACAAGTGCTGTTCCACAGGAATCATGACAGAGCAACAGGTGGAGGACAAAGTTTAGCTTGCAAACTGGTTTCCTAAACTCTTGTGCTATAATATAGAAATACCTTGTATGTTTTTATAAAGGAATATTCCCATAACAGAAAAGTAGTAGCAGTAAGACTTTCTTTGATGGCTTTACTGCTCTGAAGGAGATTTCCTGAACCAACTCAAAGAGCAGAGCCAGAATACCAAGCATGTAAGTGTTTCATGACTGTAAAGGGAGATGGCATAAGGTGTCCCACTTTTTGACTTTGAAAATCTGTTCCCTATGCAGGTGATGGCAGGGTGACTATTCTGTTACATGGTGACTTCTGAGATTCTGAAATTTGCTTTTGTTCTCTGCTGGAAGGAAAACAGAAGTCTTTGTAGAGCACAAAATTAGATTGATATTGAGGGCAAATCCAGGGCTTTCAGTGTGGGGTGAGTGCTCTTGTCCCCTTGTGTCTGAGGGGTTTTGGATTGTTTTGAATTGAGCAGGATAAGAACCTGATCCTCAGCCTTCCATGTGTTTGTACCTTAGTCGTCAGATATGAGAGTCTTGTTCTCTTTTTCCACCAACACTGTAACTTAACTGTGAAAACTTTACCATGAAAAAGTGCATCTCTGGGAAATACAGTAGAGATGTTAAAGTTGTCATTCAACACAGATGTTCTGGTGAATTCTGATGTTTGCTTCATTAAGGAAAACAAGCACTTCTGGACCCTTTGGGAGCATCTTCTTGGTTCTCAGCCCAAATACTCCTGGAAAAGCTGGTAGCCCATGGCTTGGACAAGTGTACCCTCTCCTGGATTAGGAGCTGGCTGGAGGGTCGGGCCCAGAGAGTGCTGGTGAATGGAGCTGCATCCAGCTGGCAGCCGGTCACCAGTGGTGTTCCCCAGGGGTCTGTGTTGGGTCCAGTCCTGTTTAATATCTTTGTTGATGATTTAGATGAGGGGATTGAGTCCATCATCAGCAAATTTGCTGATGACACCAAATGGGAGGGAGTGTCGACCTGCTGGAAGGCAGGAGGGCTCTGCAGAGGGATCTGGACAGACTTGAGAGATGGGCTGATTCCAATGGGATGAAGTTCAATAAAGCCAAGTGCCGGGTCCTGCATTTGGCCACAACAACCCCCTGCAGCGCTACAGGCTGGGCACAGAGTGGCTGGAAGCAGCCAGGCAGAAAGGGACCTGGGGGTACTAATTGACAGGAAGCTCAACATGAGCCAACAGTGTGCCCAGTTGGCCAAGAAGGCCAATGGGATCTTGTCCTGTATCAAAAATAGCGTGGCCAGCAGGAGCAGGGAAGTGATCCTTCCCCTGTACTCTGCGTTGGTGAGGCCACACCTTGAGTATTGTGTTCAGTTCTGGGCCCCTCAGTTCAGGAAGGATATTGAGGTGCTCGGGTGAGAATAATTAAGTGCTATGGGGAGAGGCTGAGGGAGCTGGGGTTGTTAGATCAGAGGTGACCTCATCACCGTCTATAACTCCTTTCTAACTCTTCTCTTCAGCAATTTAAGCTCCGCCAGGGGAAATTTAAGTTGGATATCAGGAGAAATACAGATTTCTGCTGGTTGGAGATTTTTAAACGCAGATTGGACGTGGCACTGAGTGCCATGATCTAGTAAATGGACTGGATTTGGACCAAGGGTTGGACTCGATGATCTCGGAGGTCTTTTCCAACCCAATCGATTCTATGATTCTATAAATACAGGCACAGAAAGGATATGCAGCAGAGAAGAATGGATTAAAAATTTTGCACATGTGAAATGTCTTTATTTGTCTTTATTATTTTATTTTTTTTAAGTATAAAATGTGTTTCTTCCCCTTATGAGCAGCAGGATGGCATAGTGGTATAGTTCTGAAATAATTATTATTTTTTTAATAAACTGCTTTCTTAACTTCTTTCCTTATAAGCTAGATTTCCTTTGTGGTTTTCAATATAAAAGCAAAACCTTCAAATGAAGAAGTATCAGTCTTACCCTTCCATAGAAAATCAATATCCTTTGTGGTTTCTTCTTCTGCTTACTTAGACTTTGTCAAATGTATAATATACCCCAGAAAGCCCTTCAGGTGTTCAATTATTGTTTTACTGCAAGCACAAAAAATGGCAAAATGCGTTTTTATTTGACAAATGAAAAAAGAGAACTTGGGCACTTAATTATAGTGCACTGAAAATGTAAATGCTTGAGGGCTTTTATCAGTATTTTTGGTACTTTTTTTTTTTTCAGGAGAAACGTATGATAGAACAAATCTCTCTATTTAAAGGCAAAGGGGGGCTGCTTTGCCCACTAGGTAAACTCATGTCTGGTGCAAATGCCTGTTCACCCAGATTTTTAAATACTAGCAAATTGAATACTAGTAGAGTTCTAAAGAAGAAAATCCTGCTGCCAACCAAAACCAAGAATATGGCTTCAATTAAACTCCAGCAATTAGGTTCATTGTGTTAAATGCACAGTTTCAGAGCTGACTATTTTTCTCTGTCTCTTTACCCAATTTACTGCATTTTGAGTTGTAACACCATATGGTTATGGAAAGCTTCTTTAAGACAAAGAAATAAAAAAATTGTGATCTTGTACTAAAGCCAATCTAAGTTGTCCTGAACCAGTATATAGAAGAACTTCTGTGGCATTTTAAAATAAAAACAAATAATAATTTAACGTTATTACTCTACAACTCATAAAAAAATGAGATTGTTTATTTTATGTATACAATGGGAGATGACAATATGCTACTCCAAATAATAAAAATACAGAGAGGCAAATTGGATATTTATTCTTGCAGAGTATGAACAAAGGAGTACTCTCATAGGAAATGAAAAGTAACAAATGTAAAATTTATGAAATAAAACATGATTTTTGCTTGTTTCTTGTTTTTCACAAAATGTCTGTCAGATTTTTCAAGTAACTAGATCAAACAAACTACTATCAATATCAACTTTTTTTTTAAGTGAATGTTGATAACATTCACTTAATAACTTCTAACATGAGACAGGTAAGTAGTAATTTTGCACTATATTGAGAAATTCCTAGGGTTTTTTTTTTTTTTGTGTGTGGGGGTGACTTTAAGGTTTTAGAGTACTGGGGGGTTTTAATATCGTGTGTAAACAGACAACCAGATTAGCTGGCTATTGTTCTTGTCTAGTATATTTTTTCTTATAGTCTTATAAAAAAATCTCATTTTCCTTTTCTCTTTAACATTCAGTTTCCAGAAAGCAACACCAAAGTTTATTGAAAGAATTTGGAGTCAGTGGGAATGCAATTAAACTAAATCAAAATTGTTTCTTTCCTTCCACTAAATAAAACTAACCTTTCCAAATCCCTGGGATTTTAGTAGTGAAATATATATTGGGAAAAAGAAAATCTGCATATTCATTAGAGAAACAAAACCAACTGATAAAAAGGACCTATTTCTTCACTTTGCTGTAAAAATTTTAATCCAGAGTAAATAATCCAGATTTATAATTTTTTATAATTTATATTTTGTTTCACTTCATAAATTTTGTAATTATTCTGAAAGAAAAATGCTGTAATTAATCAGAGGAATCCAAAGAAGAACATTCAATAATATGATTCATATGCCAAGCTTATTGGACATAATTAGTGTGATTTGGCTTTTTCATTGTGGGCAAGTCACAGTGACATACAAAGAATGTACTACAATCATGGTATGAATTTTTGAAATTTCAGTGAAGAAATTAGTTTTCAGTATACTTTTTATGTTGTAACAATTTCTTAGATGGTTCAGAGCAATCACTAATCTCTTACCTATTTCTGGTGATAAAAACTGTAAATGTAGGGAATGATTTCATTTTTCCTTGGCTGGGTATCACAAAAGGCTACTTGTGGATGTCAGCAAAGCACAGATATAAGACTAGTTCTCAGGAAAATAGGTTTAGAATAGATTCTAAGTTGCTATACAGCCCCTCCCCTTATCATAATGTGAGTTATAGACAATTTTTCTTATCACATGGTCATGGAAAGCTTCCCTCATGGAGAGTCATGGCTTTTTCAGGCAAACTATTCTAGTAGGTTTTGGAGTAGTGAGCTTAGCTAGGCTCACAGACAGTTTTATATGCGAAGTCTGAAGTGCTACTAAATTGTCTTATGTATTAAATCCCAAACATGTTCCACTCTGAAAGGCAGCACTTTGGCAGTTAAATACTATTCAGCTGGTTCCTTGGCTTCCATAGCTAATAAAAACCTCAGAGACCTTTGCTCATCAGCTTGATCTCAGATATATATTCAGTATCTACTTTCTTAATTTCTACTTTTTCCGTGCAATTTCTGCTTTCAATTACATAATCGAAACCCAAATTCTGTGCTTTGATAAAGTAAAATGTGTTGGTTGCATTTCAAATTTTTAGCATTACCAATTAACCCATACTTTAGAAATCATAATTTATTTCACTGTAATAATCTACCTAAATAAATTAGATTTGAAGACAAATCTTTTTGTCTTGAATATTTGATTTTCAAGCATTCCACAAAGCTGCAATTTAGATCAGAGGCTGATAGTAACACATGGCAGAAAAAAAGAAGAAATGTTTTCTTACAGTTATTGTCCAGTGCCTGTTTGTCAGAGGGTAAAACCCATATATTTTTCATCATATCTTTGGTCTGGCCACAGAATTTTTGCCCTCATTTTCATGGATGACATCAACAAGCTGCCAGATACGTCCTATCACATGCAGTTGGTAAGCCAGTATTTTTAATGTTGAAGTTCCTTACTAAACCCTTAGCCATTTAGAGAACAAAAAATAAAAAGAAAGGTTTTATAAAGACTGACATACTTTGTTTATACTTAAGAAAAATCATTTTGAGAGAAAGGGAAAAACAGCACTAGGAAACACCTGAAATCTTAACAGATGCATGATGAGCTATTTTAAGGTGATTTTTTTTTATTTGTTCCCCACAAATCACAGACAGTCTGTATCACATAAAAGATTCACTTGTCTGTTTTGATTTTACAATGGCTGTTGGTGGGTTCATCTGGAGGAAGGGTTATAATCACAGGGACATAAGAATAGACATATTATTTTCACATATCCTGTGTCTGACAGTGCCTTGTGTTCTTGAAATTTGTGAAATGGCTACAGGAACATTGATAATTCTCACATTACCCATCAACTTATAGGTATAGGAAGTTTCTGGGCTGGTGTTTGGATGTAGCATTAAATGATGATCTTTAAATGATTTTTTGTTGCTACATCTAATTCCATTAAAGTACATAATTTATATATGTATTTTGATCCTTTATACTCTATGGCAATAAGTTTTGTCAGTCAGGTGTGTCCAATGCAAAAAAGGCTCTCCTTTTTTTCCTTTAAAATGTCCCCCTAGGTTAGAATATCCTTAGAGAATAAATAGTTACTCCCTACTCATTTTTTTTCAGTTGTGTCCATGATGTTATGTATACCTTTCATAAATATATTCTAATAATTTTTTTACAGAAGAGTGCATCCTAATTTATTTAATCAAAACTTAATTAAAATGTTGATTATCTATGTAATCTTTCTCTGTACCTTCTTTAGTTTACTTTTGGGATAGAAAAAAGAGGACTACAGAAAGAATATTGCAATGGAAAGAGATAAAATGGTGTAGTAGAGCTTACTGTTTTGGGTTTTTTTCTTTCTCTTAAAAATCTTAGTGTTTTGTGTTTGCTGCCTTAACTGCTACTGATCACAAAGCTGGTGATTTCATACAATAATCCAGATCTATTTCTTGATCCATAATTTAAATCTTTAAATCATATGTCTCTAAGTATATGTGTTTTATAGAGGCTGTTAATGATGTTGACCATTATATCTGATAATTTGTAGTGAAAATTTGAAAACAAATCCAAACCTTAGATTTTCTATTTCAATCTACAGAAAAAAGTCATCTCTCAAACTACCCTGAAACCAGGTCTTCCTTAGAAAAGACTATATATGATTTTACAGCTCCCTGAGAACTAACGGACCAGCACTCTATAATATTGACAGTGACAGGGACAGTGGGATTGAATGTACCCTTGACAAGTTTGCAGATGACACCAAGCCGTGTGGTGCTGTCCTAGTTAGGACAACTGAGACCAGTTCATCAGGGTATGGGTGTAACCCAAAACTGTATATTCTATAGCCTTCCATGCCATTTCCCAGAAACTGTTATCAATGAACCATTTACACCCTCTGCCCATAGAGCCTGACTCCTCAGGCTATAAACTAGGTGTTAAGAGGCCTGTAAGACAGGAGGATGCTCCTGTCCTCACACCCTTTGTGGAACTCCCCGCCCTGAGGGAAGTGCTGAGCATTCCTGCCTGAACTGCAGGATATATAATCTTGGAGTCTTGGAACATTTGGAACCACTCTGTGGGATCCAGAGAAGGACTGCGGCTCATCGCTCTCAAACAGACTTGGATCACCACCCTATACTGGACTCCAATCACCACTTTTGACCAGACTGCAACAGCTCTCCCACCAGCAGGTTCTTCCCCTCTCCCTTTACTTTGGACTCAAGCGGGGCCCAAGGAACACCACGTTGTTCATGCCCCAGGGTACTGGGTTATACATTTGGGTTTTGTGGGTTAAGACCAATTGTTTGTTTGTATGATTGTACTTACTGTATTATTTTAGTAAATTGTTATTCTGACTTATAATCTCTCCTTTGAGTTGAGTTCACTTCCCCTGCTGGTTAACTCTTAAACCAGCACAGGTGCACTTGACATGCTGGAGGGAACAGTCACCATCCAGAGGGACCTTGACACGCTCAAGAGGTGCACCTCTTGAAGGTACGAGGTGCAAGGTGTGAGGTGCAAACCTCATCAAGTCCCACAAGGCCAAGTGCAAGGTCTTGCACATGGATTGGGGCAATCCCAAACACGAGTACAGGATGGGTGGAGAATGGATTGAGACTATCCTTGGGGAGAGGGACTTGGGAGTGTTTGTGGACCAAAATCTCAATATGACCCTGCTTGCAGCCCAGAAGGCCAACTGCATCCTTGGCTGCATCAAGAGAAGCAAGGCCAGCAGGCAGAGGGAGATGATTCTGCCCCTCTACTCTGCTCTTGTTAGACTTCACTTGGAGTACTGCATCCAGCTGTGGGCTCCCAACATAAGACAGATGTTAACCTCTTGAAATGAGTCTAGAGGAGAGCCACTAAGTTAATCACAGGGTTGGAGCACCTCTCCTATGAAGACAGGCTGAGAGAGCTGAGGTTTTTCAGCCAGTAAAAGTCTTCAGGGAGGTCTTGTATCAGCCTTCCAGTACCTAAAGGGGGACTACAAGAAGGCTGGAGAGGGACTTTTCTTGAGGATATGTAGTAATAAAACAAGAGGGAATAACCTTAAGCTGAAGAAGGGTAGATTTAAATGAGATATTAGAGGAAATTCTTTATTTTGAGGTTGGTGAGGCACTGGAACAGGTTGCCCCATCCCTGGAAATATTCAAGACCAGGTTGGATGGGACTTGGTGCAACCTGGTCTAGTGGAAGGTGTCCCTTTCCATGGCAGGGAGTTTGGAACAAGGTGATCTTTATGGTCCCTTCCTGACCTAAACATTTTATGTTTCTATTATTCTAAGAGAAAATATATAATATTTTGAAGGCAAAAGAAGAAAAAGCTTCAACCTGCTTGATTTGGCAAGAGACTGAAATGGCAAGAGACATTTAGTACAAGTGAGGCGGGTTCAGCATCCCACCCCTTATCTGCTATTTAATGCTGAGCTGTGCAAACCTGTGTCTAGCATTGTAAGCATTTCTAATACACTATGGCAAATTTAAGGTAGGATGGCTGACTGGTAGTTTAAAAAACAACTCTCATCTCACCTTTGCTTTTCTGTTAGTTTTACCTTGTACCTGGGATGTATGCTTGGTGATGTAGCAATTTGGATCTAGCAACAGCAAGTCAGGATATTTCTGAAATGGTGTGCACACTTGGGACTGGGAACAGGATAATATCAGGAGTGATAAGTGGTCATGATATTATGGCTGTAGTGTGACTCACAGATACTCGATGGTTTATTTTATAATGATGGGAAGAGTCTGAGGTCATTATCCAGTAGAAACAGAGGAACTGAGCAGATTTCAGATGCCTCAAGGACTGTGGAAAGAATAGCTTCTGTTGAAGAGAAGAAAATGATGAAATTTTAACAATGATTTGATTCAAATTTTCTAGACTTAAGCAAGCTCAAAGCTAGCTTCTATTTTTTTAAAGCTAAAATAAAGCAGGCAATAGTCAGAGGATTGGAAGGGTATGCTCAGAGATCTGAGTTTTCTAGGTGTCAGTCCAGACTCCAACAACATCATGTTTATTTGCAACATATTTAGTCCTACTTTTCATAGGCATTGAATCATCTTTACAGTTAATGAAAAAAAAATAATCAGCTGATGTTGGAAACTTCTGCTATAGGGACAGCTTTACAACAAAGTAGAGATTTCCATACTGAGGTACATATGCTACCGTGACACCTATTGAAAAAGTGTTGCCTGCGGATTTAAGGAGATGATCCTTTACCTCTGCTCAGCACTGATGAGACATATCTGGAGTGCTATGTCCAGTTCTGAGCTTGCTGATACAAGGGAGGTATGAACAATGGAGACTCCAAGAGAGTAGAACAAGTCCAGCAAACGAGAACTAAGACATTGAAGGACTAGAGCACCTGACATAGGAGGGTAGATATAGGACTATTCATCCTGGAGAAAAGAAGGCTCGGGGGAACCCTATCAATGTGTAAAAATAACTGATGGGAGGAGTAAAGAAGATGAAGAAAAACTATGCTTGCAGGTGGCCAGTGATAGGACAAGAGGCAATTCTATTTAAACATAAACTTCTTCTCCATGACTGTGGCCGAACACTGGAACAGGTTGTCCTGAGAGTCACTGTCTGTGCACATTCTCAAAACCCAACTAGACACAGTCTGGGCAACCTGCTGTACGGTACCATACTTATGCAAAAGGGTTGGATTAGATGATCACTATTCAGTGATTCTCCTTCTCACTTGTAGGACATACGCTCAGAAGTGTTGCTTCAGTTGTGCTCGTCTAGGCTGTGTTGAAAATGACTAGTTCTTTCTGTTCTTGTGAACATGTCAAAATGTCTTAATCCCAATGATTCAAAGAAGTGCTATGGTAGTTGTGGTTATTTGGGGCTATAATGCATGTTTGTGTAAAGATTTTTACGTTAATACATGACATAGGTCCAACAAGCACGACTGACTTTTCAGAAGGAATGTAAACTAAGCTGGTTTAAAATTATGATGAAACACACTGCATTTATCCTGTATATGAGAAATGTTGATGAGCATTTCTACTCTTCTACAGCTATTCAAGCATGACACTGCAGATAAAAAGCTCCGGTGAAAATCCTGCAAAATTTTAAGGGTAAAATGCTAGAAAGTTTTCTGTTTCTGGTTTGGATTTTTGTCTGGCCTTAACAAAATTGCTGAAGGATGAATCTGTGCTAAATACAATATTTTATTTTACTTATAAATACCTAATCAATTTACAGAAAAGCTACATTTTCAGGTGTAGAATACTGTCTTTCTTTCATAAAGAGACTAGGAGCATTATTTCAAATATAAGAATTATTTTTTTTTTATTTTTGCACTTGACTATTTTTAAATTTTTTTAATCAGCAAGACAAAAACCTGTTAAAATTATGAACACTGAATGGACAACTTAGATAGTTCATGTTTTGTTAAGTTTATTTGGGCAGTGTTTCCCTAGAGTGACATTTATAGCCATCAGCAATTAGATTCCACTTTCAAGCCAAACTGAGAGTGTCAGTAATTGGTGTACCATGCTGCCATGTAGTAGTTCATGGAGCAGAGCTGGCTAAAAAATGGCATTATGGTTTCCAGAAAATGTCTTTAAAGAAAAAAGGTTTTTTGTTCTGAATCAACCCAAAATGAACAAACAAACAAAAAAATTAGAATTTCCTGTGAGCTGGAAGCTTCCCAGACTTTGCAGCTGCTCAGAGAAATGAGCTCTGAGCTGTGATACTGGCAAAAATGCAAAACCTGTCAAACTGCATGCACTGATTGTAAGATGCACAGTGTTGACTCCCTTCTCATAATTGTCTCGCGTATTTCTAGCATCCTACCTTGGCCTTTCTCCTTTTTCATGACTTCACATACCAGACAGTTAGTTTGTGGTTTATTAATCTGGTAACCAGCTGCTCCTTGCACATGGGTCAAGCAATGGACAAGAAACCAGGGCTTTGCATGTCAGCTGGGGTTATGCTTTTCAGGGAAGGGTTTATGCTGAAAAGATCCCTGTAGACGACATATTATTTGTTTGCCATGTGTCTTTTAAAAACCTCTCTTATCATGAAACCCCATGTGGCTCTCCAGTTGTGCTACATCATCTAGTACTCTAATTGCTTTCTCAGCACATAACTTGATACAGCGTAACCTCATGAGCTGAGGAAAGTGAAATTTAACTAGCTGAAAATACACGTTTAGCTGAGGAGGTGAGAGAGATCTCCATTTTGAGTTACTCTCATCTGTTATATTAAACTTTCAAATTAGGAGGGGGATAGTTTCTGGGCCTGAGGTATTCTTGCTGTAATATAGCAATAAATTAATTATTACTTTCTGATCAAATTTTGTTTTATTAGAAAACATATGAACGTCTGCACTGCTGAACTTTAGACAGATTCAAAGGAAGAAGATGCTAATAGTATCAGCACCACATGCAGGAAGCTGCCAGTCTGTCCAGAGGAAGAATCAGGGCTTTTCAGGGTTTTGGGAACCACAGGAAAAGGACAAGCAGCATCCATAAGACAGCACAATTTCACATTTATAATATGTACACATCTTGATCATACAAATAAAATTAATTGTATTATTTTATGGTTACTTAGCTGAAAAATTACTTAATTGAAAAATTGAAAGCCATTTTTAGGATGCGTTTTTATCGAGAAAATATACTGGCTGGGGGAATAAAATTTAGGAACTATGAGCTACAAAACTAGAACCATGACCTAAAAACCACAGTGAACTTATTAACATAAAAGAAATGGAGGAGAAGTCAAGCCTGGTTTCATGGGAAAAGAAGGAGGAGAAGAACACAATGAAACACATCAGACAGACAGTCTAGGGTAGCCTGGTGGAGTGATCTGAACGAAGGGGAGAAAAAATTGAGCTTGATACAAAGGGCAGAGAGGAAGCAGAGAAGGAGCTAAGGGAAAAAAGAACAACAAAAGACATCAAAGCACTTTCCTTTATTCTGTTGAACCATTCTTTATAGATTTTCCTAAAAGTTAATATTGGTTGCAAAGCTGAAAAGTACACAAGAGTTAACTAGCAAATTGAAACACATGCAGTAATATTATTTAAGATTCACAAACCAAATGTCTGTATTTTTCAATTTTTCTTTTCTATTATACACATTTTAACACACCAGCTACTAAACATTTCTTAATACATCCACCTTGAACTCTTCTGTTCTGATATCATATATTAAAAAAGTTATGCGATACCTAGTCCTATTTCTGATATGCCAGACTGAAACTTTTGCCTTTCAAAATGCAACCTTGCACCTTTAATTTCCTTAAGGTCCCCCTTATTGTCCATCCATCATAGTCTTGACAGAAAACTGTGGGTGAAAGTAGTTTGATAATAGACTGACACAATAATTCTACTTAAATACTACCTTTTTTCTTTCATATAAGATGTGGCCTATGTTTCGTAATACGTGGTTAAAATTCAGAAATGTTATTCCAGAAAGATTTATTAGAGCAAACTCAGAAGATTTTTTTGTTGCAGGTCTGTGATACACCATGCTGCTCTTAAATAGCACAGGGATGAAATGCATACCCAAAGAAATCAGTAATCTAGTCTTGTTGTTCAACTATCTGATCTGAACACGTTTCTAACAGGAAATATTTTTTCCCTGGTCTAAAATATTCTATTAACTTGTGAGCACTTGCTTCAAAATCCCTATAATTCCCTGCTTTTTTCTGAGGCAGCAAAAAACCATCTATGAAGTTAGACCACCCAGAGAGCAACAAGGCATCTGAGAGGCATCCATAAATTCTATGCCAGTTGTAAACAATTTAAAGTGTCAGAATTGCAGCTCAAATCAGACCAACAGAAGAGTTAACATGCACAAGATACACTTTCTAAAATTATTTCTGTGTCATACAAAGCTGTCAGTCTGTTTGCATAAGCAGAAATAAGATTTCAGCATTGCCTTGTGAAGCTTTACAATCTAAAATATAGTCTAGATTGTTAGTTTTATCCCCATGCCTACTGTACGTTGATCAAGAATAAAAATAATAGGAGTTCCTGAATTTTGATTGTAGCTTTGCTCCTTGCTTACTATTTTGATCTTGGACAAGCCATCAGTCTTTGGGTTGAAGGTACACTAAAAATGAATAGAGCCCTTTCACTTGCAGTTTGTGTAGACTTTACTTCTGTGGTGACCATGAGGACATAGGCAATCTGTCATCACTGTATTTGCTGTATAGCTGTGTTTAATCAGTATTTCAATTTGTTTTTGGTAAATGTGATTAGCTACCAAATACAGTTTAAAGTAATCCAGATAAAAACCAAAACCAAACCAAAACAACAAAACAAAGCAAAACAAAACAAAAAACAAATCAAACCAAAACAACAACAAAAAAACCTCTGAACAAGAACACATGGCATTTATCCTCAAGAATTCTTATGTCTGCATTCAAGAGGTAACCTTCTCTTGTGTTTGGTTCTTCCCATTGCTCCTGTTTTGGGAAGAAACGACTAAAAGTAGGTAGGTCTTTGATGCTTACTATATTTACAAAAAATATCAACAAAATCCTGGTTTTTTCTACATGAGAGGAATCAAACAGCTGGAGAACATTTCTTTGCTCAGATTCCAAGACATGTTCTAGCCAGTACTTATCCCAAAGGTCTTTTCTCAGGACATTGTTCAAATCTGTGTGTGTTCGTATCCAGCATGTCTGTCCCTGTGTGTCCTTTGTGCTTGTGTCATTATTTTTACAAACAGGGACAGTTCCAGCAGATAGCATTTGGCATTTTGAAGCTAACCACCATTTCCATAAGCTTTCCTCTCTGCTTTTAGCCTCAGTGACAGACAGCCAGTACTCTCACCAATTTCAATATGTATAAAACCCAGTTTCAAGCATCAAAGAAAGAAAATATATTTATATATGCAGGTTACTTTCTTCGAGGAAAATATTAACAGGAATTTGTGATAAATAGTCATATATTTAACAGAGCAAGAGGGATAATGTCAGAATAAATAACTGCACTCAAAAGAGATCTACTGAAATGCAAAGTAACTATTCTGCAGTCAGTTGAAAGAAAATTGCAAACATTTCCTGAAAATAGGAATTTCCTTGCAAAGACAAGAAACTATAGGAAGAGTTCTCTTTCTGGAAACAGCCTTCAGGAACAGTTGTAATATAAACTCTTAAACAATTATACTTAGAAACAAACTGTTAAGGAGGAGCATGACTAGAAGCCCATATAAAGAACAGAGATGTTTTATGAAGATCGGTTGGTAAACAGCTGTTAATCAGCTGCTCCTATGGATATGAGCTAAGCCTATTTCTCAATTCACTTTGTCTTCCAATGAGATATTTTTCTGAAGGGTATGGAACAACCTTTTCTAAACCAGATTCCATATTGTTGTGGCAACACATAAAGTATCAAGAAGTGACAGGGAATGGAATGATCCTCTCAGTAGCATAGAAATTCAGAAATATCTGCTCCTTCAGTCTGGTGTTTTAGATGATGCAACTTTCAAATGGAATGTTTAATTGTAGTGCCTAGATCTTAAATGAATATTATATAAATTCTGAACCTAGTATAACCACCAGTATCTAACAGATGTGGCTTTTCTTTCTTCAGGCTTCTTACTGACATACTTAAAATCACAATATGAAAGATAAATTTTAAAAAGCATGATAATAATAATAATAATAACAACAACAACAACAACCACAACCACCCCTCCTACAACAGCAGCAACAACAATAAACACAAACTAACCCTCCTACCATCAAAAATTATTGACAGTTTAGGTCTCGGTCTGATATCTTATTCTATTTTATTTTGTTTGACAAACAGTAACACAATCTGGAAGACCCTGATAGTCGTGATGCAGTCAGGAAAACCATTATAATCCTAAAATGGTCTGTATAACTTGAACTTGATCCAGTGCTGCACTCTGAGGGATTGTTATTCCTCTGGCCCCAACACTGTCTAGTGAAGCCTACTAATCAAGGAGGAAGGAACAGTCAGAGGCAAGCTCTCAGCTGAGATCCAGAACACTGAAGAACAGAAGTAACTGGAATTTCAATTTCACCCAATTCTAATTAGGAAAGAAAAAATGTTATTTTCTTGGTAAATTTCAATCCAATTTACTGCTCTCGATACGATGTCACAAGATCCCTGAACCCTCTTTCTGTACAGGTATAAATATGTAGGATGAACAACACAACACGAGAACTTTCTATTAATTGTTGCTTACAATCAAAGGAGAAGCTGGAGAAAGCACTGCCTTTGAGGGACAGATAAACATAACTAATCCATTTCCCTACCTGATCTTCTTTTGGGACTCTCCAGTATTACAGAGACATCTCTGTAAGACTCAGAAGATTTCTTCATCTTGCCGTTTACTTCTCTTCAGAGGAGTGTCTGAAAGCAGCTTCAGTCCTTTTACTTGCAACAGCTGTTTTTGGCAGTAATGGGACTCACCTAAAAATAACATTGTTATACAGTGAAATTGGACTGTAAAGGTCCTTCTTGGGTAAAACAATTTATGCTTTTGACTAGGAGGGACAAAAAAGAAGGATTAAAATGGTCCTAGAAGCAAACTCCAATTCAGAAGTCAAAGATAAGGCTGTGACTGGAAATGGGTACATTTTGGAAGGTACCTGTATGTTGTGTGTGAGAGCTCACAGGTATTTAAACATACTCATTTCCTTTGTGTGTTCAACAGTAATGAATGACCCTGTGTCACTGAAAGAGAATTTAATAATTTCCAGCCTCAATGACCTATTCTCTGCCCTCCACATATACCACATATACAATTCTATTGTTTCATAGTATTTGGTGCTAGAGGGAAATGCATTAGTTATTATTTATACTCAGTCTTTATTGTTCGTATCACAGATATTATACACAGTATTAATTTCATCATTGCAGGTTTTACTGTATTTTGGACCTCACTTTTAAACTGATGGTGACAGCTGTTTTTACAATTAAAATGTGGACAGAATGAGATACATAACATCAGAAGAAATGCAGGCAGAGGAAAAATAATAGAGCAAAAATAAGAAACCATGGCAAGATTCTTCAAATTGTAATACACTGTGTTAAGAAATGCCTTGAGACCTTCTCAACAAACAGCAACAATATTTCATTTTATTTCACATCAGTGAGGGAGACCAAGCCTGAAAGTGGAGCATATACATTTTGTCAGACAAACATCTGATATCTTGGCTAAGAACATAAACAAATTTTTCACTTTTTAGCAGTTGCTTCTAGACACATAATAGACTCAGTCTCTGTGGTTTACAGATTTATTTATTTTCTTATGAGTTCTCTTTGCAGTCAAGTGCTCTTCCCCTGAGCTATACCCCCGAAAAAGAAAATATGGAACACTTCATGAATTTGCGTGTCATCCTTGCGCAGGGGCCATGCTAATCTTCTCTGTATCATTCCAATTTTAGTATATGTGCTGCTGAAGCAAGCATCAACACTGTTTCCGTACAATCCTTAACATCCACTGGTCAGATTATGTGACCAATACATCTGTTCTAGAACAAGCAGCAGTCCAAGTATTGAGGCCATGCTGCTGAGAACTCAACTGCGCTGGGCAGGGCACGTCTCCAGGATGAAGGACCACCGTCTCCCTAAGATCTTGCTTTATGGTGAACTTGCCACCGGCTGCTGCAAGAGAGGAGCCCCAAAGAGAAGATAAAAGGACTCCCTGAAACAACATCTCAGCCTGGGCCATATTGATCAACAGAACTGGTCTACTCTGTCCTCCAATCGGGAGGCCTGGAGACACACTATCTTTAACGCTGCTGATGCTTTTGAGAATGCACGCAGGATCACTCTCAAGGAGAAAAGACAACACAGAAAGAACCGCGTCTTGCAGAATATACAACCTAAGGAGTCTTTCTGCTGTGCCTTTTGCAACTTGCCTATCTTGTATTGGCCTTTTTAGCCACCAGCGTGCTTGTAGCAAATGTGGGTAGAGCCCTTCCCAAATCTTCGTTCACGAAGCCTAGCCATGATGAGTTGTCTTTAAACAGAATTTTTGACTCCTCTCAACTTCTTTCCATTAGCAATAATTCTATCCAGATTTCTAAGAACCTAGAAGATACTATTGTGTATTTTTGCAATAGGTGTTAAAGACTTTGCAAGAATCTCTTTTGTTATTATCGCATTCCATAAAATTCTGCAAAAATTAAATAGAATCTGACTGTTAATTCTGTAGAGCCAATGGCAAACTAAACACCTAGGAAAATATCACTTTAATTGAAAGAAAATCAGTATGTGACCTGTGATGGGCCATGATCAAGAAGGATTAAGGCAGCCTGTAACTGACCACCATTACAGAAAAAGTTAAGATGTAAGGTCTTCCTTATGATTAATATGATAATATAAAAAATGTGCTCCATTTTACACATGTATTTTCTCTTTTAAGACAGACATAATAAAAAATCCCTCAAAAAATCCCCCACAAAAATCCCCCAAACCCAAGAAAATAAAATTAAATGCCAAGAGCTGTAACAGGGCTTTTGCAGATGGAACAAAATTATGCGAAAAGTGATGTTTAGAAATCCAGACTTTTATTTAACATTTCCCATCCAAACAGAGCATTTGGACAAATGTGTTGAGGCATCATTAAGTCTGATGTCTGAAGAAGATAAGTATCTTGTTTATAGTAGTAAGAAAGTAGCCGTTACCAAGATAAGAAAATTCTGTTACTGTGGAAGAAATGAGATGTCCTAAAACGGTCCTTATAACAACTAGATTATTATTTACCAGGTGAACCTGTGCAGTCATAAGTGATCATATTTCTTTATTATGGTCATTTTCTATAAAGCAAAAAGTGAAAACTAAGACCAAAACATAAATCCTGATTTTTTATGTGTCAGATAACTCTTTATGTAAGAAAAAGGGTAAGGATAAATACATGGAGAGGTTGAATAGATTGTTATCAGCAGTTGGTCACGGATAAAACCTGTGTAGTATGAAACGTTTATCTTAAGCCAAAGGAAGATATGAATATAATATAAAAGTATGGACTTTTTTTTTTTTTTTAATAATCTGTTTAGAAATTTGCGGAAAGTCTGCAAGAGTGTGTGTTTTAAGATATCTTGCAGTCAATATGCCTAAAGCTTAATAAATAAAGCTGTTCAGACATTTTTCTACTTAAATCCTATTTTGCTTTAAGATGCAGGTTCTCCTTATTTTTGAGGCAAATAATAAAAGCTGGAACAGTGATATAAAATATGAGAGCTTTGGGTAGTGTTCACAAACAAGAACTGAACATCTCTCCCCTAATTCTATTAAATTATTTCCCTCAGCTACTTGATTTTCAGAATTTTTTTTTCTTTTAGCATTCAAAAAATGACAAGGTGTTGTGGAATTTTTTTTAGAGCTGATTTCTTTAGTCCTCTCTTTGAGTGGAACTTTCTGAACATAATTTAGTAGAGTATGATTTTAAGTCTCAAAGACAAGCTTAGAGAACTTCTGCATAAATAAATTTGAACTATGAATTTTCTAGTTTTCATATAAAGATGTTTAAAAGTCTCTGAAGCCTTTACAAGAGCTCTGTTTAATTCAGGCATTGAGTGCTTATTTGAATGCTTAAAAAAGAGGTTATAAATAAGTTTAAGTAGTTTAGTGGTGTACATTTTTCTTAGAAAATATCCTTTAGACAGTGTTTTATTGACTTCAGTAAGTATGAAATGATTGAAACTATAATGAACAGTTTATGCTTGAGTGTACAAGGACCCTAGGTGTTTATAAATGACGGGTCTACAGAATACCTATGAATGAAAATGACCCCAGGTAACTGAACACTGCTTGTGCAGCAGGTATATACACAGCCAAATAATGAAATGAAGCCCATAGAGGACTCTCAAGACACTTGACATGAAGTAATTTATGATTACTGCCGGAGTAAAGAAAGTGACATTCAGATTTCCTATAGATCTGTTACAGGCTACAGCAGAACTAAACCAAGGCAACAGAATGCTATTTTTAATGTATAACATATAATATGTACATGATGTGTAAAATTAGGTCTCTACAGCAATGGCAGCATTAGACTGTCTACTAGATTCATAAGTTTATTTGACACAGAGCACGGTACTATATAAAACAAACCATGTTTTTCTACTATAAATATTCAGACACACTGATAAATACTCATGACTCATTCATGTGACCTGATATCAGATGGATTGTTTTTCAGAGACTCTGTGTGTGTGCTCAACCTGTCAGCCTGCTAGGCAGAATCACTACCATGAGAATGATTACCTTTTCTTTGTAACATTGTCCAAAGGCAGAAAAAAAAAATCTCTCACAAACAATAGCCCTGAATGAAATATAGGTAGTAAAAAGCCCTCCTTCTAGGCTTCACCTACCTGGATTTCTCTACTCTTTTCCCACTATTATAATTCTTTCATATTTTCTCTTTTTAAGTCTGAACATAGTGCTGATTGTCACTCTCACTGAACTCATTGCTGTGGCTGTGCAGCAGCAGAGATCACATCCAGTGATCTCAGCTAAATGAAGACTAATGCCCAGATTCAGGCAAGACAGCTCAGGTCAGTATGCTGGCAGAAGACCTACGAGTTGAAAGCCTTTGAGCCTGCAGAGAACTGCAGGGAATTCCCTGAGAATCAAATAGTTTTATATAGCTGGATCAAGCGCACAACTATAATGAGACAATTCAGTCACTGAGTGCTCTACATTTACACATTTTTTTTTCCATAAAAAAAAAAAAATTCTTTTTCTGTTTTCATTTAAATTTTCTATTCATAAACTCTTCAATACTGCAAATGTTGGGGCTGCCACAATCTCAGATTTTTTTTCTAAATGTGATATAAGTTCATGATGCAGAATGTGCCATGCATAGAAACATATGGCCTTTCTAATATGAAAGCTGTTGCTGCTCCTTTCAGCATCTTGCAGGGACCTCTGTTTGCTGACTACTCCAGAGCACAGCTGTTCACAAACCAGGCAATGGCAATTGCTCTGGGGTCCTCCTATCTCTTTTAGGAACCCCAAAGTATCCAGTCACCAGATCACTTTCCATGCTGGCCTAATCACTTAGTCTCCTTTATTGAGGCAGTGTGACAAGTCGAAAATGAAGCAAAATCAGGCGAAACCAATCCAACCCCTTTCCTACTGACCAGGCAGCCACCCATTACAGAGTAGGCACAGAGGAGTTCATGTCATGTGGTGCTTTCCTTATATTAGACAGGGTTATTTTTATTGTGCTTATTTATTATTAACCTTCCACCTGGCATTTATAGGACATTTATGCTCTGCAAGTGGCTGCACTTGCTAATCAGCTCTTACAGCTGCCAGGAAGCAGCAAGAGCAGGCAGCTTCTGCAAGGGCAGGTGACAGGGATGGAGGCAGTGGCAGCAGTGCAGGGGCCACATGGGATGGACACAGGCAAGCAGCTCTGGTAGCGGTCACTTTGTTCAGCTAAGAGTTCAAAACATCAGGTAGGTCCATAGTAATGAGGCAGGTCCAATGCCAAGCTAAAAACTCGCAGTCACACCTGCAAGTTAGGCTCTGGGTCAGAGTCAGGGAGGCACAGGACTGGAATACCTGCAGAATTGTTCAATTAGAGATCAAGGGAGAGAGCCTGAGCTTAAAAGAATCTCCCAGGTGCAGGGGAACAAGCCACTGCTGGGGCTTCTCATAGTCAGAGAGGAGCATCTTCAAAGTTATCCCTGACCCCACGCAGCTGAACCCTGGAGGCAGCAGGGAAGGCACTCAGGGCCCTGAAAACATCTAACGTTTTCAAGAACTGGATATATGAGAGTATTAAAGCAGATCAGATATAAGTAGGTCAACCACACTTGGCTCTCTTTTCCTAGCCGTACATGTACCTTGTATTTGGCAGTCCACTGAGCCACAGCTTCTCTGTTTCCTTTTTACTCAGCCAACAGCTAAACCCACACTTGTCTTGTTCTCAGGCTCACATTAGTCTCCTTTATACAAACTGCTCTCATTGTTGATAAGTCACTTAAGACTCACGTCTGCCTCTAAAAGTGTTGTTTTCTTCTTTCCATGAAAAAATGTAAGTGTTTCTTCAGAAAACAGGAATAGACAGGTAAGTGAAAGGAATGGGTATATGCATGTGTGGGCTTGTTTGTGACTGTGGGAATGCGCATATGTGATTTCAATTACTTTAAACTCTGCAGTAAACTCTTCCATCTGAGGAACTGAACTTTGACAATGGTGTAAGCTATGTTAGTATCACTAGATTATTGTGCTGACATCACAATCTTTATCACATACACTACTTCTACAAATCGTAATTAATGATACTACTCATTCTTCATTTTGAAATAATTTGGTATATGTGCTTAAGTCTTTCTGAAGAACTGTCTCTTTTTTTGTCTTGTATTTTGAAGAGGAAACTAAAGCACTATCTTACAACTAGATTTCTGTAAAGAATTTCCCACAGTCAGTGGGATCTTCACCTTCACCACAGGATCTGTACCCTATTGCAATGTAGGGGGCAGCAATGGCAGCGTCTGAGGATATGAACTCATGGTAAGAGAGGCACATGAAACAGAGGACTGAAGATTTGCCTGCTTCCCATTCAACTTTTGATAACATTCTCATATTTATTTTCTTATCGAAGCTGTGCACAAACCCGTGATGCTTTATTCAAGCCCATGGGCGTAGAAATAAATCCTGTCTACACTCAGTCTCCTTGCTTCTTCCATAATGGGGTAACGATTCACAGTTATCTCAAGAAACTGACATATATTTTGATTTCCTTTCCCTTAGATACCAGAATTAGAAATTGTTCTGCTTTCCTACTTTGTTTATACCTTGTTTGCTTCTTCATTCAGATTCTATTGTGCAATTAAATGAAAAAAAATACTGTTGAAAACGCTTGATGCTTATTTATATTTCAAGTAAAGTTCATAAACTCTGGACTTTTCCTTGGGTTTGATTTTGGGTTTTTTGCCCTGTTAGGTTTGAATGCTTAGAAAAAGGAGTGGAATCTCTGCATAAATATGGATTATAATGTAGATTGAATGAAGAGATAAATATTGCTTCATAATTAGATTCAAGGTTTACAACATAGCCAAATAACTGAGGGAGAATATCACAGAGGAAAATCTGAGGGAAATAAATTATTTTCAGTACACACAAGAAGACAGAATCAAATTATAAAAGGAAATTGAAAATATCTCTTTAGACAGAGACGGGATTTGAGAACAGAGGAGAAATTTCAAGTGCATGAATTAGGAAAGATACTAAGGTCCAGAACCATACTAGTGTTTGTGGACAGATGGAAGTTGATAAAAGACAGAAAAAACAAGAATGATTTTTGAGGGTAGCTCATTCAAGGTGAACTTCTGAGACAAATGTTGTGGAGAAACTGAGAAAGAAAACTGAACCTGAAGATGAAATCTCTTCTGTGAGCAGAAAAGACAGTAACTGGGGTTCAGGAAAAAAATCATAGTTTCATTAATTTTGTGGACTTTCCTGAGGACTTTATTTACACAGCCTTTGCTTTGCTAAGAGTTCTCCCTATGTGTAACTATCTTAAAATGGCCAGTTTGAACAATGCGTGATGTTATTTTATAAGCCCAAGGCAGTGAGATAAAGTGAATTAAATTATTCTGGATCAGAAATTCTGCTATGTTTTTGCACTTAGCATCTTATCTACTCTTTTAGTAATTACAGAACTTTTCCATTTTAAAAATAACATGGTCCTCTACCATTATGCTAATTATGCTTTTTTCTTGGTGTACTGGGGATAACATTCATGGCTTAATCTGTGTTCCTTGTGTAATCTTGTGACCAAAAATTCTTATAGAATAAAGCAATCTGTAACTATACATTAACTTGACCATTTTAATTTAGAAGACCAAGATATACTTTATAGGGGAACATCTGGGCTAAAATAAGTGTAGCTCTTGACCATAGAGATCTTAAAATATTACAAACTCCAGTAAAAAGGAACTGCAATCTAATTGACATGTCTATAATTGAAGTCTAGTTATGTACTGGTGGATAAATGAAGCTTAAAAAAATAAAGAAGCAAACAATAAGGGAGAAAAAAATCCACTTGCATTGCTTTAAAGAGTAAGTCTTTGATAGGAATGGCTTGGGTGCTACAGAAGGCCCAAGGAGTGAGGATGAGAAGAACGTGTTGCCTGCTAGACACGCCCAGGGATAGTTTATTTTCCTTAGATGTTTGGCAGAGCTTGAATCTCTAGAGTGCGCAGATTTAAAATTAAATTTTGAGTCTGTGTGGTCCTTTCTTTACTACTGCTGACATTTGTTAGCATGGTACATTAACAATTCTCATGGCAGCCGCAGGAAATTTTGGACACAGGGATGATGCATCCACAGCACTTTGATGTCAGGATCAAACCCTAAAAATGCCTCTCAATAGCATTGCTGTTTAAGAAGGAGTAGTTAGGTGTAAAAAACTGACTAAAAGAGAGATACTGTTACCTTTTGTGTTCCTGTCTACACAACAAGTGACCTATGTAATATAGTATTACAAACATCTCTCAAGTATAAAAAAAAAAAAGGAAAGGAATACTGTCGAGAACTTCATTTGATCTCTAAACAAACTTTAGCTGCCGTCCAGGACACAGCATACAGGCAATAGAGTGTTTAGAGAAGTTACTTATTTTTCCAAGAGCTAAAGTAGGTCAAGAGAAAAAAACACTTTCTGCCTCTTTTCTGAAGAAATTTCATGTACAGGTACAGTATTTACCTACAAGGGAAATAAACTGAACTTGTAGCTAGCAGCTATAAGGATACATAAGTGAAAACAACCCTTCTTTCTGGTAGCAGCCCTAAAATACCCTTTAATGCTGATTGGACATGGCACTTTGCACAGTAAACAATGCTACAATTCCTTATCTTTTCTTGAAAAAGCAAATCAAATCCCCTATAGTGTTTTTGCGTTAAACTTAGGCCCAGTCTGTTCCATGGTAATAAGCACTTTATGGTGCAGCCTTCACTTATCAATATTTGAAGTCTGCAGCAGAGGAAATAACCTGATCATGACAATGTAGAGAATTTGGAAAGACTGGATAAAGAGAGGGAGATATTGATTTCTTTCCTGGCTTGCAGAAGTTTTCAAAAGAATGAAACAAATGAATTTTGCAACCAATGGAAGATACATCTTCTATGAAATTGACACTTTTTGGATAATGCATTAACAATTAGCCTGTCACTGCTGTGTGGAAAAAACATAAGCATATCATTTCTGCTGCTTTAATTATATTACCTATTAAACTTACCCATTTCAATGCTTACTAAAAGCATCATCTGGTGGTGTGGGGGAAAGACTTTTTACACATAAGTAGGCTTTAGTCTGTGTTAAGAGCGTAAGTGATGCATCAGATTCATCTGAGCATAATTTTCTTTGAAGCTGAGTCTTAAATCCCTGCTGATAGAATCTGAGAGAGAAGTTTAGTCCTTAAGCCTGTGAGTAGTGAGAAAGGCACAAAGGTGAAAAGAGACATGGCAGAAAATCATAGCATCAAAGATAGAGGGTCTGTCACAAAGGATGAGGGTGAGTAGTTGAGAGATGCAGTCAAGCATTGAGAACAATCAGTGAACAGCTGGAAAGGCCAAGAGAGACCCTGCAAGTCAGGGAGCATTAGAGAGAGTTTAAGTGTGTTAAAGCCCAGGATACTGCTTTCTGGGATTCACAGAAAAAAAGACGTGAGTCAAGATTTTCTCAAATGATTTGTAGCTCTAGGGGATCTTTACTTTCAAAAAATCTCAGAAATCCAGTTTTCCTCCTGGTGAATCTTCTGATTTTGGAACTTGGCTCTGAGGGTTGTGCCCATCTATCCTACAGGAACTATTCAAAAGTGCTTCTGGGTCTGCAGACAAATTATGAGTTTGCTGGACGAGTACAGAAACACTGTAGCTGCAACGCCAGGGAGTAACACCAGAGGGGTGCTCATCCTGGACACCTGTGTGTGCTTGGTGAATAACCTGCAGTGAGGAGCACTCCTGAGCTCCCACAAAACACACCCACAGCAGTAAATTGCAGAGCACTTAAGCAGCAACAACGTGTCCTCGTGCTGTATCCCAGCACTGGTGAAGTTATGTATTCTGCACGATTTAAAGTTTTTTAGTTTTCCAGGCTTCAGATCAAAGGGAGCAGGCCCAGGGACTTCCCAGGAAGTTTGTTACCCTTTCCACAGCAGAATTGCTTTCACAAGGAGAGCACTAAGTAAGAACAACTATAACACCACCCTTTCCATTATTTTTAATTTAGAAAAATATTTTACTCCTCTCAGCAAAAATTCGAATTTTGTTGGACATTAGCACTGCTGTGCTGACGAAATTCTAGAAAGCAGAGATAAAAGAGGGCACTAGCTACTCATGGCTTGGCTTTCTACCTCCAAGCCTTAGGTTTTGAGGTTCATAATTCATAATGAATGAGTTAAATGAGATGCATTCAGTTTTCCCTTTGGAAAGTAAAACAAGGAGATATTGGTAGAGTTAATTCAACTTTATTTACCAGTAAGAAAAATATTTATAAAGGTTATTCAAACGTTTTCCTTCATAAATTTTCTGGAAAAAAAAGTATTTACTTTAAATAAATCAAATGTTCTTATAGCTTATTCTGCAACAAACCATTTCTAGCATCAATTCCAAAATTTTGAATATTGTTAATAAATATTTATTCCAGTAGAAATATTTTGTTCAATCATTTAGTGACTCACTTAGTTACTTACTGCTTTTATTTTATTAAGTACAGGCTGCAGAAATTTTATATCAGCCCATATGTTTGTACATTTTTCCTTCTGTTTCGTTCTCCAATTTATAGGACTGTACACTTTTTGAGCTGAATATGCTTATGCATTTCTACAATTATCATGACTGAAACTTCTGATTTTGGCCTTTAAAAAACTTAAACAGTAACTTAAGAATTTCCAAAAAGCAAAGAGGGAAATAAACTGGTCTTACTACATGCTTTATAATATGTTAATTGGTGGCAACTGAAGATTAGTTTGCCTCATTTTCTGAACCAGTTCCTGCTTGTGTAATAAGAGTTCTCCTCTTGTCTATTAGAGAAAACAGAATTGCCCTCTATGGCCCCAGTCTTGCAGACAGCTATATCTTCCACTAACATTTCCATTAATTTCATTTAAACTACCTAAGTGAGCTGACTTAGTTGGATACGCAAGTGACTGGGAAATTGAAACCTTTGTTATTAAGCTTCTGGATGATTTTCTGTCTAGATTTTTCTTCCTTCCAAACCATCAGTCATTATTGGATCATGCAGCTATTTAACAAAATGGTTTGCTTTGCTCATTCTCCAGTATGTCTAATTTGATGTTGCTACTGCTCATAATTTATCATATTATTAAATTTATTTTTTTGTTGAAATATTTTCTTGGCCTCACAGATACAGAGAAAATAAGAAAAATATTAAGATAATATCAGATGGCAATTAAAAGTATTTGAAAGTTATAATCATTTAGTCATTTATTGTTATGTTCAAAAATTTGTCTCATGGTTTCTTGAAATTTGAAGAGTGAAATTTTAAGGGACCTCTATAGGATTGAGGAGTGAGCCCATGTAAACCTCATGAATTTTGACATGGCAAAGACCTGCATCTGAGCTGGGGCGACCTCCAGTATCAATACAGACTGGGTACTGAATGGATTGAGAGCAGTGATAACATTGGTGGTTGAAAATATGGTCATGAACCGACAAGGTGTAATGCAGCCCAGAAAGCCAACCATATCCTGGGCTGCATCAAAGGAAATGTGGCCAGAAGATTGAGGGAGGGGATTCTTCCTTTCTACTCCACTAGGGAGTCCTCAGTAAAATAAAGACATGGACCTGTGAGAGTGGTCCAAAGGCCACAAAAATGGTCAGAAGATTGGAACACATCTCCTACGAGGAAAGTATAACAGTTGGGGTTGCTCAGCCTCCAGAAGAGAAGGTTCTGGGGAGACCATACTGCAATATTTCAATATATAACAGAGGATTATAAGAAAGAATGAGAGACACTTTTTCCCAAGGAATTTAGTGACAGGACAAGGGGTAATGGCTTTAAATTGAGGGAGGATATATTTATATATATTTATATTGGACAGAAAGAAGAAATTTTTTATGACATGGTGAGGTATGAGAACAGATTGCCCAGAGAAGTTGTTCAAGTATTCAAGGTCAGGCTGGATGGGGCTTTAAGCAACCCACTCTAGCACAAGATGTCCCTGTCCATGAAAGAGGGGTGGGACTAGATATCTTTGAAAGTCCCTTACAACTCAAATCGTTCCATGATTCTATCATATTGCAATTATTGAAGTTATTGTATATAACTTATTATTTTCATTAAGAATTGCTCAGAGCTTTCAGAAGATTAGCTATCTAAGAAGAAATACCACAAATAGCTGTAAAAAATTCTTCAAAATCAATAATTTAAACTATTTTTTGAAACAAAGATAATCTACTTATTTACTGTTCTCAAACATATTTAAAGTTATGAATAAGATAACTATTATTTTTCTCTTCCTACTCAGGTTGCATCCTCTGTTCTCACAGAGCATATGACCTGCTTTTGATGGTCTTTCTCAATGTGTCCCATATCCTCCACACAGAGATCAGCAGCACATTGCTGTAGAAAGCTACAACCAGGAGCATGAAATAGGATCAAGGAGAATGACCTGTTGCACCTGAAGAGGAAGGATGGTCACATATTTTCAAATGACTTCTGAAAGCACTATTGGATCTAGGTATGTAGAAACTACAGTTCTTTTGGATCAAGGGAGGACATACTATTCTGACCAAATGCAGACATTTCTGTGTATGAACTAGTCACAGAAAACTCCTGTTATGTCAGTGGAGAGAATCAACAAAAAAAAATCAAGGAAAAATTAATGTTATTCAAAAGCAGAGATTAAAGTATTTTGTCACAGCTATTTTTTGGTCTACTAACTGTGGAGAAATTCTAACATGGCTACTTCTGAAATATGACTGTACTGCATAAACATTTACAGTTAAGTGAGAGAAATCCCATTCATAATGTCTCTGAGGAGAATGAGAGGGTAACACCACTAGGAAGGTAGAAAATTCACATGAATTTGAGATCTGGGAATGGTAAGTTGCCACCAAACTGTTCTTCCAATATCTAGTTTGCATCTGTGGTTATAAAATTGCTGTGTTCAAGAACTACTTCTGCTGACTTGCCTAAGTGTATTAGCCTAAGCAGGGATAAAAGCTTTCTAATTCTGAAAAAATGTTTCTGCGTATGGTACTGCTGAGAAAGCTGTTCATCAGAAATCCTGTAAATAAGGAAAATATAATTATTTTTTCTATTCATTTAGAAAATACTGAAAAAGGCAATTTAAAAAGTCAAAAAAACAATGGAATACCATCTACCTGAGATTTACTCATGGAATGTTTAATTTATCTTAGTATTTGTTGTATAATGTTGACTACAAATACTAAAAATTTTTAAAAGGGTTGAAAAAATTTGGCATATGGGTATCAATAGGAATTTGGAGCCTAATCCCAGTGCTACCATTAAGAGTGTCAGCAAGCTAGTACTGTAAATTACTGCTGGTTGTTTTGAGAATACCATTTGGATAACACAATCATAATTCCATGAAATCCATCACCAGTCTACTCCATTGCCAGATTTTCAGTTGTCCAGTTTTCAAAAAGCTTTCTTATCCAATTCTTTATTTCCAATATAAAACCTTTATGTTAGTGGACTGTAAACATGAATTATAATCAAAAAACTGTAAATACAAAATGAATACAAATGAATTGAATGCCAAAAGAAATGGCTCGGTTTCTATAGTAATTGTATCAATCCATTACACAGAAGATTTATTAAAACACAAGACCTCTCCTAATCTTCTGCTCTCTTTATTTTAAAAGAAAATAATACCAGTTTTTGATTTTTTTAGAAAAGAGGTGATGAATCTACGATTAGGCCAAACAATGCAGGTCCAGCTTGCTCCAGAGGATGCAAAGCTTCAATTTCACATCTTAATGGAGGAAAAAAAAATTATTGCCACAGCCTTATAGTTCTTGTAGCTTCTGTTACTCTCTTGACTATGTTGGCTTATCTGATTTTCCTGACAAAACAGTCAAAATATTTTTAGGAGTATTTCCTAGTATACATTGGGTCTCTTTCCTGGATCATTATTTTTCAATATCATTTAGAATTTCAGTATTTTAGAATATGATTAAAAGCAATTATTTTTAAACAACTGAAAACTTCAGACTCCTTTGCTACATCTCCTTCACTCAATGACAGAGATCAAAAAAGAAATTTATGTTTGAACAACTCTTGAACAACTGCCCTGTTTCTGTAATATAATATTCATTACACCCTGAAACTTTTTTCCCAATTAAATGTGCAAAGAATTTAATATAACTTCTACATAGTTGTTCTGTGTCTTTTTCCCTCTTCAGATACTTTGTTACCAGTGAGATAACAGATTGAATATCAATGAATGGGGATGGAGTTGCCCTTCATGTGAGGTAACATTTGAAATGTATTGAGCTCTGTCTTGGTTTGCATAATGAGTGAATTGAGAGCTTATGGGTTTGAAAAAAAAGGCAGACTAAGGGTGACACTGTCATGGACGTTTGCTACAGGCTGCCTGACCAGGCAACACAGATAAGTACAAACAGCCCAGGAAGCTCCTGGAAAGCATCAATGAAAACTTCCTATCACAGGAAGTGAAGGATCCCATAAGAAGTGGTCTGCTGATTGACCTCACATTAACAAACAGGGAAGGCCTCATTGGAGACATGACTATTGGGGACAGCCTTGGCTGCACAGTGACAGTGAGACTGTGGAGTTCTGGACTGAGCGAGGAGGAAGCAGGTCAGCAAGTTAACCAACCATGGACTTCAGGAGAGCTCACTTTAGCTTCTTCAGGGATCTTCTTGGAAGAATCCCATGGGAACAGGTCCTGCATGGAAGAAGAGTCCCAGATTTTGGTTGATATTCAATGATTGCTTTCTCCAGATCAAGAATTATGCAGCCCGATGAGCAAGAAATGGGGCAAAGGGGGTAAGAGACCCGTGTGGATGAATAAAGAACTCCTGTCATTACTCAAGTATAAGCAGGAAACACATGGGAGATGGAAGCAGGGTCAGGCCACTTGGAATGAATATAGAGAGGTTGTCAGAGGTAAGTAGAAATGAAACAAGGAAAGCCAAGGCCCACCTGGAATTAGATCTGGCCAAGGATGTAAAGGACAACAAGAAGAGCTTTTTCAAATACATCAATAACAAAAAGAAAACAATGAATAGTGTGGGCCTGTTACTAAATGGAGGGTGGACCCTGTTAACAGAGGACACAGAGGAGGCAGAGTTACTGAACACATTCTTTGCATTGGTCTTCACTAATGAGACCAGTCCTCAGGAATCTCTGACCCAGGAATGTTGTCTAGACTAAGGAAGACTTCCTTGTCTAGACAAACTTTACATCCCCAAGTCCATGGGCCCTGATCAATCCATGGGCATCCATGAGTGCTGAGAGAACTGGTGGACACCATAGTGAGGCTACTCACAATCAGCTTTGAAAGGTCATGGAGATCAGGAGAGATGCCTGAGGACTGGAAGAAAGCAAGTGTGACCCCAGACTTCAAAAAGGGCAAGAAGGAGGACCCAAGAAGCTACTGGCCAGTCAGCTTTACCTCAAACCCTGGAAGTTGATGGAGTGCATTATTCTAAAGGTCCTTATCCACATGGGTGGCAAAATGTTGAACAGGAGTAGTCAGCATGGATTCACTAAAGTGGAATTATTCTTGACCAAGCTGATTGTCTTCTATGATGAAACAGATACCTGGATGGATAAGGGGAGAGCTGTGGATATCGTCTACCTCAATTTCAGCAAGGCTTTTGGCACTTTCTTTCACAACATCCTCATATAGGCAAACTCAGGAAGTGTGGACTGGATGAGTGGATAGTGAAATGGATTGAGAACTGGCTGAACGGCAGATCCTAGAGGGTCATAATAAGTGGCACAGGGTCTAGTTGGAGGCCTGTCACTAGTGGTGTCCCCCAAGGTTCAATATTGGGCCCAGTACTGTTTAACTTATTTATCAGTTACTTGGATGAAGGGGTAGCTGCCTCCTCAGCAAGTTTGCTGATGACACAAAGCTGGGAGGAGTGGCCAATACCCCAGAATGCTGTGCAACCCTTTGGAAGGACCTCAACAGGTCAGAGGGATGGGCAGA
This sequence comes from Pipra filicauda, assembly GCF_003945595.2. Taxonomy (NCBI): domain Eukaryota; kingdom Metazoa; phylum Chordata; class Aves; order Passeriformes; family Pipridae; genus Pipra; species Pipra filicauda. The sequence continues at coordinate 1,533,795 of NW_024103696.1, forward strand.
GAAGAACTGTCTGATACTCAACAAACGCAAAGTCAGGGTCCTGCACCTGGGGAAGCAATAACCCCTGCACCGATACAGGCTAGGGGATGACCTGCTGGAAAGCAGCTCTGCAGAGAAGGACCTGGGGGTCCTGGTGGACAACAAGCTGTCCATGATCCAGCAGTGTGCCCTTGTGGCCAAGAAGGCCAGCGGTATCCCGGAATGCATTAGGAACAGCCTTGTCAGCAGGTCAAGGGAGGTAATCCTGCCCCTCTACTCAGCCCTAGTGAGGCAAATCTGGAGTGCTGTGCCCAGTTCTGGGCTCCACAGTCTCTCCACAAGAGAGACGTGGAGATCCTGGAGCAGGTGCAGTGGAGGGCAACAAAGATGATTAAGGATCTGGAGCATCTTTCTTACAAGGAAAGGCTGAAGGAGCTGGGCCTGTTTGGTATCGGGAAGAGACAACTGACAGGGGACCTCATCAATGTCTACAAGTATGTGAAAGAATGGTGTCAAAAGGATGAAGGCAGGCTCTTCTTGGTGGTAGGACCAAGCAATAGGAGGTGAGAGACATTGGGCAGAAACTGATGCACAAGAAGTTCCACCTGAATATGAGAAAGAACTTCTTTACTGTGCAGGTGACCATGCACTGGAACAGATTGCTCAGAGAGGTTGTGAAGTCTCCCTCATTGGAGACATTCAAGAACCATCCAGACACAATCCTGTGCAATGTGCTCTAGAATGATCCTGCTTGAGCAGGATGACCCACTTGACCAGATGACCCACTGCAGTCCCTTCCAACCCATTCTGTGATTGTGTGAATCTGAGAATTTAAAAAGATCTTCCATAAGTGTTCATTTTCACAGCCATTTTTAAGGTTCCAACATCAATCATATTCAATTACATCTAATACCAGACAAGCATCACAAGGCTCTTAACAGACCTGTGTTCCATGTCCACAGTGCACTGAATCATCCCAAGAAGTCTTGGACAGCTCATCGCCAAACATAATGGAGTTCATGCTATTTTTCAGTGACCTGTTGCTAAACAAAGTTTTCAAGAACCTAGTCTACACTATAATTTTATGAATTGACATATCATTTCCCAAAAAGATGCACTTCGGTCAGAGTATAACACAACTCCACATCAGTGTCTAGGTACAAATGCTCAGATTCCGCTGATTTTGTACCAAACAAATAGTGGACAGGTTCCGAAAAAAAATCACAGAAATTATTTTTAGAGTTGGGAAAAGTTAGCATTTAAATTCAAATAAAGGCAAGAGAATCAAGCAGCATAAGAGCCATTGTGATCAACTGGGCCTCTGAGTGGTATCAGATTCTGTACCACTGGATATGCTTTTCCACACTATTCCTTTTATTTTGAAATAATCCTAATTGCCACATTACTGTTTCATAGGCAACTGCCTCAGAAATGGAGATGTATTTTACCATGCAGTAGTACATAGTAAGAAAGGAAGACAACTCTACATTTTTTATAATATCTCTTTTATATTGAAAACCCATTTTGCTTTGGATTGTTTGAATTAAAATGGACAAACGACGAGAAAATGTTCACTAAGGAGTGATCCACTGGAGTTGAGGGTTTGAGTTAATTTAAAATATCTTTTCGATATTTAGATTCTTTCATTGATACTTGAGGATACTATAAGCTTGAAGTTATAGTTCTTCCTTAATTTAGCTTAAGGTACAAAATGCAGAAAAGACACTGAAAGTTAAAACCACATCCTTTGTTTGCTGTGTGGACTCCCTCTCAGGAAGGGTGAAATAGTCCAAAAGAAGATTAAGTACTCCCTGTCTCTGAATATGCTATAAACTATTAAAGTAAGAGGCACGATTCTGAGAGGACATATGAAAACCAAACAAATGGAAAAGGTCTTGCAGGGACTAATTATTTTTTTTTTTTAATAAGGAAACTGCATTGATTTGTATTCCTTCTGGATTTGTTCTGTTTGAAGAATAAATTGGGTCTTGAAACAAAGACCCTGAAGATTCTAGAATAAAACTGTTTCTGTCCTGAAGTGCTGAAATAGTGCAACAGCATGCATATAGTCTTCTACAATATTTGTATTTGGGTTATTAATGGGAAAAAATATATTATTTGTTCCTCATTTACAAACTTTGACTTAGTTTGTGGAATATACCACAATGAAGAGGTATGTTCTCAAATAAAACCCTGCTTTTAAATGTGTGTTATTTGACAGAGCTTGCTTTTGATACAGAGGACTTTTGCTAATGTTCCCTCTTATACTTTTAATTCTCTTGTTATAAATGTATTTTCACAGAATCACTTTCTATTTGGAAATGAAAAAAATAAAAAATCTGCAATGTTGTTGTTTGGGGTTTTTTTTCCATGAAAAAATTCCTTAGTTTTGAGGTGTGGAGGCAGATGTTTCATGCATTTATTTTCCAAGTCTTAATTCAACATTTAGTGAACACAGCTCAGATTCCAGGGAGTTCAAACCCCTCTATGACTAACATTAGGTAGTATCACAGAGAGTCAAGTTTTCTACTTATATTCTTTTCTTCTCTTCAGCTTTTCTTAATGACACTTAGAGTCTCAGTATTGTTGTATCGTGTTTACGTGTGACTCAACTTTTCATAAAACTGGCAGATCGAGTTTGTTGCTTTGCACAATCTATGATGAATTACTTGACAGAGTATCAGCTTCCATTTTCCTGTGTGCTTCCTGAAACAACCTCAACTACATCACATGTGGGATCTTTAAGCTTCTTTGACATTTTCTTCAAGATTTATAAAATCATGAGTTTTTTTAAAGTTGGAGGGACAATTAGAATATCTAGTTTGATGTCCTCTGTAATAGAAGCAATAACCCATTTCTTGTAATATTCTTTATCACAGCATTTGTAACTAGTTTTTGCTTATTTATCATTGTTTAGTTTGATTGTGAAGTTTTAGAAGGATAATTATCTTTTAACATAACTAAAAAAGCATGCCAGAAGAAACAGTAACGGTTCCAAATAAAATTTAATTTAATTTCCTTGAAAATATTTATTCTGCAATATCTTTACACTGTAAAGCTTTCTTCTGGGTACAAATTCATATCAGAACATGAATAGTTTGTCTTCCTTGCCTAGCTATTGACATTTTAACAAGATATTTACTGAAACTTGCTTATCACATTAATTTCTAATGTCATCACAATATTTCTTTTGAAAAGCTTTAACGCTTTGGGAAAACGCCGACATTTGGTCTATCTGAAGGAAGTGAGATATTTCTGAATTCAAAATAAACTGTAAACTGGCAGTGGTTTCATCTATATTTTTTCTAGGGTTTAGTTACCATAACATAAATTCAATTACTGATAGTATTATTCCTGCCAATGTAAAAGTAACATTACTGAATTCAATGAACTCCTAACGAACATTGTTATCACTTACTTATCAAGGGATGTTTCTTTTCTCATACATGCATTTCACCTCATACATTTGCTAAGAAATATCTCACAAGTTTGGGAGGATAACTTCTGAATTCTTATTCTGAAAAACTTCTCTTGTGAATTTCTATTTGCTGTTCTCTAGTGACTTTGATATGTCAGGGACATATTCTAGTTATGAATAGATCAGTGAAAAAAACCCTCTAGTGTCTCTATTTGAAGAAAAACTTTTGCTCGCTGAGTGCAATTGTTTTAAAGAGCCAATTGGTATCTGGCCAATAGCCTAACATTCTTGAAATTTTTGTTATAACTGTCTTGTTTTCTTTTTTCTTAGACTTAGAACACCACCAGTGATCTGTGTGATCCTTACAGAATTTATCTGTTTCACATCAGCATGGAGGAGTATTTTATGCTTCTCATATTCATCTCAGCTCTCATGAGTTGTCCATGCACCTCTGCCCCAGCAGGATGGGGAACAGAATCAGAAGAGCAAAAGTGAGAAAAATCTTATATGTTGAGATAAAGGCAGTTTAATAGGGAAAGGAAAAGCTGCATGTGCAAGTAAAGCAAAATAAAGAATTCATTTAATAGTTGCCATGGGCAGGCAGGTGTTCAGGGATCTCCAGAAAAGCAGGGCTTCATCAGACATAACAGTTACTTGGGAAGATAAATGTCATCACTCCAAACACCACCCCCTTCCTCCTCTTTTCCCCAGCTTTTATTGCTGAGCATATTATCTTATGGCATGGGATATACCTTTGGTCAGTTGGGGTCAGCTGTCCTGTCTGTCTCCACCCCTAATCTCCTAGTCCCTCTTCCTCGGTCCACTAGCTCAGGAAGCAGAGTGGGAAGAAGGAAGAAAAAAAGATAACTGTTATGATCTGATTATTATGATTAGAGAGAGATGCCTGTACCCATATGAAGGTTCAATTGAGACCATATGCCAAAGTCAATAGTATGGGTTTTATTCCATCCCAAATGAAGTACAAAAGTCAATTTCCCTCGTGGTTGTTTTATTTTGTTTTGTTTTGTTTTGTTTTGTTTTGGGTTGGGTTGGGTTTTTCTGGGCCTGATTATTGGAAACTTTTATCTATATCATCCATCTCCAGAAGAATAAGTAGAAGGTAGCTACAAATAACAGCTGAGACAGTTTTAAAGCAGTTATGGCATTTACCCTCATCAGCCCAAGATGATTTTAGATTTCAGGTCTCACACTTTTCAGGCAAGTGTTGTACCAGGTAAATGGTGACCTCATTCTCTTTCGGGGCACCTCAGGGGCAGATCAGGACTTTCATGATTTTGGACTTTGTTCTTGTTTTCCTCTCACATTACATCTTGACTGAGCATCTGAGATGTGTGTTACTCTGGCAAGTGGAAACATTTAGGAAACTGACTTGATTTTATGTGGGTGTGGATTCACAAATAGACTTGAGTGTTTCAAGACTGACTAGTACAAGGTTTTAGTACAGCTCTCTCTTCCGTGGGCTGCGTAGCAGGGACAGACTCGCTTCACCACGTCATATCACAGGCTGTAAGACCCCCGTGGAGGTCCCTTCCTCAGGGGATTCAAGCTCCCTTGAGTCAGAACATCTCGGGCAGCTTTCAATTGAAAGCCTTTGCCTCAGCTGTTCTATTAGAGCTCCTGTGCTGTGTCTCAGCTGCTGCCAGCTTGGCAGTGGCAGCAGTGGGGAGGGGACAAGGTCATCCCCTCCGCATTCCATCTGGCCGTCCCGGTCCAGCTCCGGGATGTCTGAGCTTCTTAGCTCCTCTCTCTCCAGTGCTGCAGCACTCCAAGACTCCTCTCAAGCCGGAGTCCATCTCCCTCCTCCTAGGAGGGGTCTCAAAAGGGGTTATGGAGGATTTGGTTCAGTTCTTACCCCAAAACTCTGTCTCTGTAGAGCTTAGTTCTCTCTCTCTCTCTCTCTCCATTAGGGATCTCTGTCTCTCTGCTTAGCTCATGCTTGTTTCTGCTGATCCTTATCTCCTCTGGCTCTCTGCCACTGTTCTCCAGTCGCTGCTGCTCTGCCACCGCTTTTCAGTATCTCCTGCTGCTGCTTACAGTGGAGAAACTCCTCCAGCCTTTGACCACGGCACCCGATCCACTTTTAACACTGTTCCGGTCTTCCACAGCCCCAGCCAGGGTCTGGGGGGCTAGGCCCCCCAATGGGGCTCCTGCCCCTTATCCTCATGGCTTCAGAACATGGCTACTTCTCTCCAACAACTACTAGATCAACCTTCTTTTCCGATCTGCTTGTGATATGTTTATATTTTGCAGGAGTGCTCATTGGGTCTACATCAAGTGACACCACCCCCTCGGAGTTACCATTTTTTTAACTCCAGGGGGAAAACTTTTTCCCCCACCACAGCTTCTCAGTGATTAGGGTATTTGTTCAAGACTTGATTTCTGTGTTTTTCCCCAGCTTCTGCATTTCCAGGCTCAGAAGCCTTGCCTTTTCAAGCCATGAGCTGGGCTGTAGTTGATGAGAGACTTATGTCCCTTCTCTTGAACCAATATGAAACTGCACAGCAGGGGAAATATGTTGTACATTGCAGGATATTGTGCATCGGGCAAGGTGGAGAAAAGAAGGAACCATTAGGTGGTGAAAATAAGCACCTGTTGAAGTGAACAAACTATTATCAGGGGTTATTTCAAACTATGGCAACTATGTTATCTAGAAATTATATTCATGAACTCTTGTTCTAAAATTCCAAAATTTGCCTGCCCTTGTATTAAAAAAAAAAGAGACAAAAAAAGGAAAAAAAATGTACCCCCCAAACTTGCTGATAGCACCATAAAAATGAGTCATGACCCATTCATTCAGAAAGCTCCTGAATTAATGTCTGATTTGCATCAAAATTAGATTAATTTTGCTAGGAAACAAAACTTCATATGCTGGAATTGAGAGAATTTTTTTCTGTAACTGAATATTTTTGTTTAAATAATTAGTCCTGAAATATAATTTTCAGCTAGAGTTCCTAGAGTTTCACTGATTTCAGTGGATTTTTCACAGACTTAAGGGTATCATCAGATTATTGGTTACTCTACAGATCTAAAAGAACTTTCTCATATTGACCTTTTTTTTTGTATTTTATTATTGAGTAGAAAGGTAGAAAAAGGATGTGAGGTAGAAGCCATCCCATTCTGGAGCTTCATTAGCACCAATAAATCCTGTTGCGTGTAAATTATCTGAAAAACTCAGAGCAATTAGCTTTTCATTTTAACTTGAGTGTTTTAGTGCAGATTGGTAGCTAATCAAGCTGGGAAATTTTAATAGAGTGTGTAAAAAAATTGTTTATGAGTAATACCGTAAACAAGCATTGCAGATAGTTCTGTACCTGCTTTAGTGCTATAATAAAATAAGCGGTGAAATCAGCATTGCATCCATTTAGGTGTAATTGTACAAATTGCTAGCTAATCAGAGTGAGAAAATTGAGCCATGGCTTGGGGGAACAATACTGCATGCTATTAGCTTGGTGTTTAACTATGTATTTAATGCATTTGGTGATGAAGACTTTTAAAAAAATAAACATAGATTTATTTTTTATAAAAAGTATGCCTGATTCTGAGTTGGTTTCATTAATGTAATCCAGAAGAAATTTCACTGATATTTGTGAAGTTAATTCAAACACAAACTGATGTAAGCAGTATGAGAATCAGCACCATTAACTTTATTGTTTTTTCCTGTGTTAAGCCATAGGCATTTTATTAAAAATGCAAAACTGGTCAAATGCATAAAATTCCCAGAATAAACAGCTCAGTTTATCAAGCCAGTTGCAGTCAACAATTCAATGGATTTTGACATACTCAGCACAGCAGGGACTTAACTGGAGCCATGTAAGCCTGGCTCAAAGGCCTGTGGAGTTTTCAAGAAGTTCAAAAAAAGCCTGAGAATTCATAAGATAGGGAAGGATTTAGCTGATGCTTCTTTCCTGTAAATTGTATTTTGTTTAAAGTTTTACATGCTCTAGTGCTGTATATCATTCTGTGAACTATCCAGCCTTCTGGATGCAGCCTGATGTTTTTGACTTTTAGGAGACATGACACAAAGTAAATCCCTCACGTAAGGATCTGGTAAAAACATTTAGATACTGCTGTCATTTACATGTCCCACAGCACTACTTTTTAAAGGCCCTACTCCCCTACTGAATGTTATATCTACTATATTATCAGAAATAACATAACTAATGTGTAAAAAGAAAAATAAGTGTCTTATAATATTGTACTCATAGTGCTGGTAGGAAATTCAGTAGGTCACAATATTTTAAATATCCCACACAGCAGCAACTTTCCCTCAGTTGTTTCTAACAGGTGTTAGCTCACCTCACGAGAAAAAAATAAAAAGGTTATGAGATGCCACGGTTTCACAGGAAACTTCACTAATATTACCATGAAACATTTTTTTCCTAAATGTAAATTTATACTTTTTTGAAACTGAAGCCCATTATTATTTATTCTATCTACTGTGGTCATAAATAGAGTATTCCTTTTTTTCCAACATCAGCCTTTTATTCTTTTTTGAAGATTATCTCAATCCACCTCAATCTTCCTTAAGCTAAACAATTCCAATTTTTTTCAATTTTTTCTCATAGGTCATGTTTTCTAGACCTCTAATCATTCTCATTGTTCTCATCTATACCCTCTGGACCCAATGTTTCAGCCTTAAGGCCCTACGAGTAACAAGTAGACGGAAAAAATTACAAAAGGCATCTAACAGGCAATGCTTCTCTCTATATATCTCATGATAACCTCTGGGGGTTTTTTGTTGTGGTTTATTTTGGTTGGAGTTTCTTTGGCAGCATTTTGACTCATGTTCTCTTCGTGATCTATTACAACCTCTATATGCTTTTATACAGAACTATTAGCTAACCAGATGCCTTTGAAACAAGTTTATGCGGATGATTAATCACTTAGAACCTGCTTGTGTTGACTTTTATGCAATTGTTTCCTCAAATTCTCAAAATTATTTTGCATTTTCTTTTAATCCAGCAGCGTATTGGCTACCCCTGTTGGCTTAAACTTTGTAGAAGGGTTAATAAGAGCAGCCTGCACTTGCTTAACCAGATTATTTATAAGAATATTGAATGACACCTCACTCAAGACAAGAGAAATTAAACTTGATAGAAGAAAAACAGATATATTTTGAAGCACATAGATTTCCTTAGCAATACACACACACACACACACACACATATAAAGATATATAAGTGTGTATGTATATTTAATTAAGTTCTTTTCAGGTTTTATGTTATGAAAATGTTAACTTTCAATACAAGGATAATTAAGAAATAACACTAAAACAGTTGTGCCTAATCTTCTTTGCTATTTGGATATTTAGTTAAGATTCAGTAAATCTGACCTTAGGTTACTCACTTACCTCTTCACAATTGCCCCTTCTATTTTGTTACTTCCTTAGTCTAAATTACTTTAACGCCCATTTTAATCTAAGAAATCTGCAGGGAGAAATGCAGCAACAAGGATTGTGTAACATTGTGATACCTACAGTATCGTAGTGGGCAAAAAGTTGTTAATAAGAACTAGCTAATGATTGGCAATGGAATAATAGATCAGTAACTGTACAGCCTTGCGGTAAATCAGAGACAACAAAGGAGAAAACAAAGAGACGAGAAGGCAGCTGTCAGTAACCAGACACCATCACAATTCTTTAATTATGTTGTGGGGACCATCAGAAGGCCAGACTATAGACAAGTACCTGAACAGCTTTGCTTTTTAGTAGCCTATCTATATAATACTAGTATGTCACTTTTTGACCCGAAGTCACTATTTAAATCAAAACTGAGTCCCTATAATATTTCCTTTGAATACTAAGTAGCACTTCTAACACTGCAATAATGGAGCATCTAATTTTTATTGCACTGTTTATTCGCTCCAACTGTATATAGAGAATTATATTTTTATTAAAAAAGTGAAAGGATATTTTGCACAACCAAGGAAGGAATTGGTTTCCACAAAAATGACATTTCTCTTAAAACTGAATGGCAAGTTAGCAGAAATATAATTCAGCCAGTGAATTCCTGTGAATGACTTAAACCAGAAGAGAAATAAGAAACTGGGTTGCAAGCTTAAAGACTGGACTACATTATTCACTACTGAAATACTTAGCATAATAAGTCTGTGATATTTTAAGCAGATGACTGTCATTTACAGATCTCCCATAGGACTTGCTTTTTAGGACATTATTTTCTTGCCTTTAGTAGGGAAATTGTCTTTGTACAGTGACTGAAATAAAGCTCAAATCAAATTAAACCAGGATCTTTTGAGGGAATATGGGACTGGAAAAGAGTAAGATACAGGGGTAAGGACATAAATAAAAACCTTTTAAGGTAAAAAAATTAGAATCAGAATTTCTGTGGAATCAGACATGACAAGCAGAAGGGGTTTAAGATTAAGATTATTCCCTTCAAACTATGACAGTTCAAAATGATGAAAGTCCAAATATTCATAACATTAATAAAATATATAAAAAAATGAGGCTATAGGCTATAAACCAGGAATCTGTTCTGCAAGTAGAGTGATTTAATGTAGAATCATTACAAAGGTAACATAAAAAAATATAAGGAAACAATCTCTGCAGGAGGACATACACTTCTTTGTTTGCAATACACAAGGAAAAAAGGAAACTGCTTCAAATGTACCACTTCATCATCCACCACACACTTGCACAGATATATTTTCTGAAATTATTTTTTAACACCAAAAGCAGCCCCAGAAAGCAAAACATTCTATTGTTCTTCTCTCAGCAGTTCCAGGCAGAGCTGCTACTGCACTATGAAAATAGAGTACAATCTTTAGCAAATATGGCTAAAAATGAGCTTGAATGAGATGTATTATTTTACAGTCAAAAAGAGTGTCCTATGAAAGACATAAGTCACTAATAGGCTGAGGTAGTCTTAACTGGATTGGAGCACCAGAGAATGCTCTAAGTAAGCAGATGGAAAATTTCCATGGTATAGCCATACCATACACCCCTCCCCCCATTTTGAGCCTCCTTCTCTGGCAAAACCCCATAAAGATAATCTAATTTTTCATCAAGCAAAAACATATATAGAAAAGTAACTAAATCAAAATCACTGAATCTTTTCCCTGAACACAGGATCAACTTACACAAGCAGAAGCTACTTCTGGCTTTTATATACAATAATAGGTGTAAGCATGCTCAAATTTTTCATTATTTGAACTTATCAATAAATGTTAAATCCATTTTGTATCACTAAAAATAATAAAAAAAAAGGAGTACAGAAAATTTGGAGGCTAAGGGTAGATGAGTAGACCGAACATTTATGTTCAATGCCCATCAGCAGTATATAGCATTTGTTTTACTAGTAGACTATGTTCCTTAACGATGACAGGGCTGGGTGTAGCCTTCTGGATTGAGAAAGGTATTAATTCTTTGCTTCTTCTGTGTGTTTGTGCCCAAGGAATGAAAGCTCCAGGGGACTGTAGAGTGTAGTAGAAGTCATGAAGGAGATCTAGCTAAGAGTTAGAGTCTATACCTGTTTTAGGTACAATACCATTTTGAGGAGCAGGGATTAAAAAGTCATAGCTCAAAAATCATAGGAAAGACTCCTGAAGAATCAGAAATTGTTTTGAAGAATTTGCTGACCTGACATGATGCCATACCATATCAAGAAAGAAACTTAAACATTATGAAAACCTGGAGAGGTATGGAGCAATGAAGTATGAGAGAGCTGTGTTAAAAAAAAAAAAAGAAAAAGAAAAAAAAGCATAGCTTACATATAAATGTACTATGATAATGAAGCAATCCTCAAATATAATGTCCAAGTTATATAGACAGCTAAATAGGTTGGAGAATCTGAACTTATCATTTAGAGATAGATTATTTGTACGTTCCTTTCTCTCAAGTTTAAAATTAATGCAGCATTTGAAATGTGGAGAGTTAGGCACTATTTATTTACTGTCCTCTCATTTGGATTACAAGGCACTTCAATAGTGTTTCATTGATTAATGGATATTCTATGCAGAGATATTAAGGGTATACAGCTGCCTGTTTTAGTGATTCACCTGTATCTAGCACCACTTAAAAGAAGCATCTTAAACATATGGAAGAAGTGCTTCAAGAGAAGAGAGACTGTATTAAATTTATGCTGAGGAACAGAGGAACAAAAAAAAATCTGTATTTTATGCTAAAAGAAGGCAAGTCTGAGATATGCTAGGCAGTCCATGGTAAAAGACTATTAGTAAATAGAAATTGCGGAAAATTTATTCTTGACTTTTCTGTATTTAATACATTTATTAGTCAAACTGAAGGTAGTCTGGAGAAAATAATAAGGTAGACTCACCAGGCAATGAAGATAACCACCTGTGAATGCAGGGTTTCAGAGCCCAGATTTGTTGGTTGCGTGCACAGTCCAACTCAAATACAACCAGTAATGGCTAGATCATCTCAGGCCACTTGATGTGACAGGCTGCTTATGACTTAAGTCTGAGACTCTAGACTCTTAACTACATTTTATCAATCAACCTCAGTCTTCCTTAACAGTGACAATGTGCAACACAAACAGAATATGACCAACACAGCCAATGGGAAGTCACCATTTCATTTAGTGCCCATTAGACTTGGTCTTGCCCCAGCTACTGTAATACATAATTGAATTGTTTAATTTGCAGCTGGATTGTTTTAGCTGTTTTTTTCCTTACTGTCATTATTGAGTGATACTTCACTCCCATAAGGGTAATTAAAAAGAAAGTGTGCCTTCACTTTGCATAAAACTGAGCCCAGTTGCTTTATAATGAGTAAAGCAAAATGTAGTGCTTTAATCATGGATGTTTTATACCTGAAACTGCTATATAAACACCTCTGTACTTTATGTCACTTATATTTTCAAATTTAAGTGTTTAATTAGATTGTCATCTGAGAAGCTAACCCAAACCACTTATCTTCATTTGATGTAAACTAAACATTGACACCAGATCTCTGTGAATACTAAAAAGAGTGCCTGATTAAGATGAGCCATAACAAAACCAGAAGAAAAGGATTCTGATACAATCCTGATTACAAGGAACAAAGTTTAATGCCAGTAGAATACCAGAGTAGGATTACCTTTGCTGAGCATTATCATTCTTCCTCTTAAACTTCTGACATCTCTCCTGGACTGCAACACTAAATCACGATAATTTTTATATACATGATATTAAGAACAAAGACTAATAGTTTTCCAAGGTGTATTACTTAATGCAGAGCACAGATAAGATAGTGAGTAAGATATCCCTATCAGCACGCATTAGGAGGCAATAATGATCAGCAAAGGAAAAATTCAACACACCATTCTTTGATTAATGGGAAGACTGCTTGCAGCATGTTCCTTCTCACAGCTGTTCTTGCCTTTATTGGAATTATGTATCTTGTTTAATGACATAACTCATAAAACAAGTACCCCCTACTTCTTTATTTAGTATTGTAATGTTAACCCACCAGCTTGGCCAGGTAAAATGATGAAATAAGGTGGCTGAGTTCCTGGTATAGTGGCTGGAGACAATTAGATACTTCTAAGAGATTAATTGTCCCTCCAGATATGAAAGCTCCCCAGGAGAGTCAAGACCACTAAGAGTAGGGTGTGATTGAGTTTCAGAGAAACTGAACTCCAGATCCTGAACCCTGGACTTGAAAACTCTCAGGAGATAGCTGAGAGTTTGGAAATCAGCATGGGGGAGGTCTCCTGAGGACATATCCTTAACTAGATAAACTCCTATGTCACAGAATCACAGAATATGCCAAATTGGAAGGGACCACAAGGATCATCGAGTCCAGCTCTTAGCCCTACACAGGACGATATAGTAATTCAGTAATGAGGCAATAGGAGAATCTTTGTGTAGAAATTATCTCAAATTTGGGTATGAAAGACAGGTTGTCATTTTCTTGGAATGTAGAAATCAGGTGAGACAGAAAGAGTCTGCGAGTAACTAAGAGGAAAGAGTTGAAGATCCTGGACTCCTTTACATACTTTGTGCTTGGTTGATCTGATGACAGAATCTGAATTAACCTGCAGAGGGGAATTTCCGTTGCCTTCAGGGTTACATATCTGCAGTGCTGGGGGGTTTCTAGTACTTTGTAATTAGGTAAATTTAAATGCCTATTTTTAGATCCCTAAATAGATGTTTTGGATTTTGTCCTAAGCAGCTGCACACTGTTAAGCCATTCTACAGAGTTTCAAATATATGAGGCTGAGAAAAGCTTGGATACAGCCTGTGAATACTTGAAAATTAAGTGATATAACTGCCATGCAGTACATGTAGCTCAAAACCCAAGAATAGCAGCTTGTTACTCTCTTCTTCAATAGCTATTGACAATCTCAGTCACAAAAGTGTATGTATAGTACGAACTCTGGGTATGGCACTGAAATGTGGCAGAGGAGTTGGGAATGTCCCTTGAAGCCAACTAACGGGTACAAAGATGATTCTGATGGCTCCTCTGCCTAATAGGGAGTAACAGGAGAGGCAGAAAGCAGTTGTAGCTGCTTAATAAAGGTGTAGCAGGACCTAGAGGTCAGTGTCGGTTTTTGGATCAAAACTTGATTTTTGGAGGATTTTCTATAGACATATGAAATTAGCTCAGCTTTATTTCCCAGGCTGACCTAGTCAACACTAAGAATACGCCATCAATATGTGTAAGGGATTCCCTGCTGGTAAACATAGCCTGAGAAGCTGCTCCTTATCCTAAGGAAGCTTATCTAGCAATAAATTTCATAAAACTGCCTGGCCCTATGTAGTTTTCAGTCCCTGATGCTACAGCTATACTAGTTAATAAAACAGCTGTAGCTAAAGCACGTGCATATCACACCTATAAATGTAGAAGCATGCAAAGCAGACTTTAATTGTAGCTTCTTTTGAACCCAAACAGGAATAGATTAGTAGAATAACTGCCCGAATATTTTTTTACCTAATAAGCCAGTAAAAATAGTATTGCCATTGCCTGCCATGGGCCTTATGCTTATTGTGCCTCATGCAAACAGTGTGAAGTTCCAGCTCTGGCCTGTTAGGCTGATTATCAATATATGAGAAATTGTGATGTGAACTCAGCTTGATGCCAGGTGTCTCTTGTTATGGTGCACAGTTTAAGTGTGGGTTAATAGCAAAGACCTTGAAAATATGAAGACTGGTTGAGGGCAGCATCCCCAGATCTATTAACGACACACCAATGGGCAGTCAGTCAGTGCTTGTTGAAAAAATGCAGCCTAATGAACTGGGAAAATACTTCTTTTGCTTTAGGAAAAGCAGCAGCAGCACATGAGCAGCAGGATAAGGCACCATAAGACACCTGCCACAGCCTGAAAAAGTAATATTTCCCCTAGGATCAGGCAGGATACAGCCTGGAGTTGAGGCTGAGGGGTGGGAATTAACTAGCCTTATAAAATTTGGTGGTGGGGAGCAGACATCCACTGAAGATCCATCTTACCTTCACCGTGGAGACTAAGAACATTCAGGACTGAAGCCATCAGTGATAATTAAGTGGCATAAAATCCTTAGTATTTCATTTTGGCAACCAGTGTCATCTGTGATTGCTAAGGACTGAATAGTTTGAATACATAGTGATAATTATAATGACTGATAATAAGAACTAGCCACTAGCAGGGAGTGTGTTATTAATGACTTCTGGTTCAGGAAAGTTTAAAACTGGACTAATTAATCAATCTTCTAAAAATTCACTTTCTTTAATTGTTCCTTCTGTGTATGTTCAGCTGTTAAGTGGTCTCTGGGACTGTTCTGTTGTATTAATTCCCACTAGTGATACGGTGTGTGAAAGACTGTTCTCAAAAGTCAGATTGGATCTTCCTTTGTGGAGGTAGACAACAGAGATCACCGTGTGGAGAAGCAAAGCATTTGGTTTTAGGATTACAGGCTACTTCCAGACTAGGGGAAAAAAAACAACAGAAAAGAATTTCTTAGACATAATCTGAGTTGCTTTTGGAAATTGGTTGTTCCTTACTTTGTATAGTTATTTATGTACCTGACTATCACTGGGACTAAAATTTCTCAAAATTTTTGTCAGTACGCAGCAGTTCTGTTCGGTTGAAGAACTAACCTAAAGTAAAAGGCATGAAGTAAAAGACCTGAAGAGTTATGACCATGTTTCTGTAGAAATGTGTGCAGGTACCGAGTTTGCTGGGAGTAAAGTATGAGCAAAAACTGCTTTCATGTCCATCGTCTTCTGCAAAGTTTCCTACATGTCTGTTTTTATGCAGAGAGTCTGTGTGTAGCCTCTGTGGAAGTACTGGACTGGGGTACTTTAGGAATCTGCAACAACTGGAAGTTAAATGCTTCTAGGAGGTGGAATAGAGAAATAATTCGGAACATGTTTATTTCTTGTTCTGCTTGAGAAGTAGTTATAATCTAGTTTATAAACCAACTTAAAATACATGTGGTACCTCAAGTCTATTTTATGAGGTATTGTAAATATGGCAAACACTATGGAATTTAAGATTAAAGTATTAAATACAGTTTATGTATTATAGTTGCTGCGTAGCTGGGTATCAGAGTGGTACCTCTTACATATCCAGTTAATTTGGATTGCTAATTCCTTGGGGAGTGAGAAATTTCCCAACCATTCTTCTGCAGAAACAACACACTGAACATGAGGCAGGTTAATTGACTGAAATCCCACATTCGTCACAACAAAGTATTTGAGCAATTGTTGCAGAAGGTTTCCAGGTGGCTTCAAGAAGGTTTTCAGAGTATTTCCCTCAGGCAGCTTCTGCTCTGGGTGTACTAATTTCATCTTCTCAAATATGTCGATTAAAATCCCAAGTGGAAAATCTGACCCTTCCAGACATTCCCCTGTGTGTTTCCTGCTGCAGAAGTATCAAAATTGTACTTAGATAAGGCACTTGTAAGTGGTCAATAGAGACAGTTTCGGCAGATGTAGAAATAGTCGTGTAGACCAGCCTTTTGTACATAGGGAAGACAATTAAGAGAGATTTTATACGTAGTTAAGATGGCCAATAACTGGAGCAGTCATGTA
Source organism: Pipra filicauda (assembly GCF_003945595.2). Classification (NCBI taxonomy): domain Eukaryota; kingdom Metazoa; phylum Chordata; class Aves; order Passeriformes; family Pipridae; genus Pipra; species Pipra filicauda. Next base: position 1,550,183 of record NW_024103696.1, read on the forward strand.
GGACCACAGACCAGCTGGAATTTACAAACTGAGCAGAACAGGAAGTTTGGAAGGCTTATGCAACCCAGCTGAAGACACTATTGCAAGGATGCATGCAACAGAGATTCCTGTTTCCATCTGTAGAGCAACTGACTGTCCTGTTTGTGACTCTCATACTCCATGAAAAAGTTTCCCAGTGTCAAGATCACAAAAATTAGTTTTTTTAAAATAATACTGTGTCTCTATATGTCTGTGCCACATAGTTCAGATCATCTGATGGCTAATTTCCACATAAAATCTGCCAGACAAATAACTAAATGTTTCCTAGCAAAAAATGAGCCAAGCCTTCCAGCTGCAATAGAGCAATTACTGCTGGCTGAGCCTATCGAGCACCAAAGTCATTTGGACTATAGCAGTTTGTTGTGTTATTCTGCAGGTACAGCCTGGGGAGAGCTGCAAAAGGCTAAAGCGTTCATTGCAGAGAGTTCTTTGGCCCTGTGGATGTTTTCACCTTAACTGCCAGACAATCAACAATGTGATACACAGTTAGTGACCAATTATTTTTTAAAGGGAAAGAGTATTGTATCTGAAGGTTTGATTAGCTCATCTACGTAATGGTACACCTCGTTCTGAATGAAAGCTACCTGTAACTGCCTGTCTCTACAAGCTGGAGGTATTTCCCTAAGAAAAGTTTGGCTCAAAGTACTCAATTTATTATTAGTAAGTGTTTTGAGATTTCTACTGTTAAAAAAGACACTAAGTTCACCTAAGACAATTCAAACTTCTTTTGTAATCTACCATACAAAATATTGTTGGTTATTGCTCTACAATACAAGACATCCATCCGGGAAAATAGTGACAATCCCTATTATATTGTTTAAATAGATAGAAGTATAGACAGTCCAAGGAGTATTCTCATATACTCCAGTGGCACTTTCAATATAGAGGTTAGCTCACATTGGTGGAAAAAGTATATTACTTTTGTCTAGTATCTGAGACGGTTGAAATATTTTTCTATATTGTGTCTCTAATTAATGCCATAAAGCATAATGAAGACTTGTCAGAAGAACAAGATACTTCTAGGGAGAGTAGGATTGAGCAGTTGTACTTAAAATATTTCTTCATCTCTGATGACAGGTCAACATTATACTTTATGGTTGTAATAAAAAAATGGCATGTAATGATCCATTTCTAGAATTAATCAGCGAATACAAGAACTTTCCAATTAGTCCAGGTATCTAAGGGATTCACACCACTCCTTAACTCCATCTTCTCAATCACAGTTATGACTTGGCTGATGGGACAAAAGGACCTTGATAAATCAGATGTCCATTGAGACACTCACAGGAAACAAGCATGGTTTTATGCAATATCTTTGGTGACTGTAATGGATATAATATTTTTTTAAGCTAGTCAAAACCTGAGCAGTTTTTAGGAAAGAGCTTTATATCTAGATTTAGATTCTCCATAATTTCAGTGAGATTGCTGGCAGATCCATTGATGGTAGGTACAGATCTAAAGATGGTTCTTAATAAGTAGGAGACTATTGAAAAAATACTTTCCTTTATATTAGAGGAAATTGAGAAAGTTTTTGAGGGCTGTGCTGGGTGCAGATTCCCTGGTGCTGGACACAGCTGGTTCCCGATAGCTCCAATCCACACACTGCAGGACACAGCTGAACCCACAGCCAAGGCAGGGGCATGTCAATGGAAAGATAGTGAAGAAGTAGCAGAAGATGCCATGCCGAAGGCCACAAGAGAGAGGACTGAGAATATATGAGAGCAACAATTCTCACTGAGGCCACTGAAGAAAGAGGGGGAGGTGGTGCTCTGGACACGAGAGCAGAGATTCCCCTGCAACCCGGGAAGAAGAGTATGGGCAGCAGGCTTCCCCACTGCAGCCTATGAAGGAACCCATGCTGGAGCACATGGAGATCTCCTGAAGGAGCTGTGGACCATGGTAAGCCCACGTCAGAGCTGGGAAAAAGTGTGAGAGGGAAGGTGCAGCAGAGGGGAGCTGTTATGGCCTGACCACAAGCCCCATTTCTCATCCCCCTGCACTGCTCAGGGGTGGAAAGGAGATGTAAGATGAGTGAAGACAAGCCTGGGGAGAAGGAAGGTAGGGTTAAGGTGTTAGTTTTTGTTATAGTTTTGTTATAGTTTTCTCACCATCCTGTGAGCATAAGCAACATAAGCAGAATAACCCATAAAATCAGGATGATCCTAAAGATAATGCAGAAGTTTACAATAAGTAAGTTATTTTAGTATTTATTTTACATTTAATAATATATATTCTACTAGAAAATTAATATTTCAATTCAAATTTGTAGTCTTGCCCTTTGGTTGGTGCGAGCTGCATTTCTTGCAGCCCTTTTAAAACCTCGAGAGGGCAAGTCCCTATGGAGCAGGTAGCTGTTTTTCAATTATTCAAGGGTCTTTTACTCTCTTCTGATAACTTGCTTCTTTTCAATTTTGGAATAAGCTTTGATATTTGTTAGATTTGAATTTCATTTTATATCACTAAAAATGTCCAATAGAAAAATTAAGCCTCTTTTGGAATAAAAGCCCATGTCTGGCACTTTTCTAAAGAAATCTCTAAAGGTTAGTCTTTGTACATATCATATTCCATGTAATATTTTGGATATTTTTAGTATGTCAAGTCTCCTTACTTCTAAGCTCTGTGCCACTCTCAAAGCGAGTCAGGAGTATGGGTTCAACTGGACCACTCAAGTTTTATCTCCTGGAGAAACCACAAAAGCTTTCCACCTCTAAATGCAGGCTGCACATTCTGCCTGTGTCCTGGTTTCACACAGGAAGACATTTGAAAGCATCTGCAGAGTGTCACTGAGCAAAATGGTGTTCTTTGTGTCATCACTGTATGTGCAGCAAAATTCTATTAAAGCAAGAGGAGTTAAACTCAATTTATGCTGGAGAAACAGAAAATGTTGCCTAATAATTGTGTATGAATTAAGATATATATAATAATGAGCATAAATTTAACAGGGCACACCATGGCAAATAAATGTAATTTCTTTCTTTACTGAAAACACTAAGATAATATAGAAAGAAAATTCAGTTCTTATATATCCAGTAAGACAGTTTTATATAGGTCTTCATAATGAGTTCGATGATTAAATATATCTAACATAAATGCAATAACTAGACTTGGAACTTGGCTAAAAGATTCACCATTAATTCTTGGTTCTCATACTGTGAGTTTTGTCAGACTTCACCCACTCCCCCAAAGAAATAAAAAGGCATAAGGTTCAGAATTAGTCTGTGTACCATTAGGAGAGCTAAAAAAATTATTTCAGTCTGAAACTAGGAGGTTACGGGTTTTTTTAGTTAGTACCTTTCAAAAAGTATCACATTCTGAATAAAATTAGAATTGGAGTATAGATACCAAACTGGAGTATAAATACTAAATACTTGACAGAATATTTTATATTTAAGTGATTTAGGGCTGGCAAGACAAATGGAGTGTGTTAAGAACTGCTTTCTTCCATAGCAGAGGTGAAATACATCCAAGTTCTGTGTACACTGCGCACAAAAATAATAATTACGTTGCTGTGGAAGCATCAAGGAAATTATGTGAAGCAGAACTCCCATAAAGCTTCTGCCCTGTTTTTTATTTTCAGTGAGAAATTTTGGATTGTCTAGCTTTTCAAATCTAGCATTCACTTTAATTAGTCAAACCGCTACAAAAGTAAACAAAGGTGGCAAATATTTACCTACAGGAATGGTGGAATAGGTTTGTTTGTGTAATGATGCCTATAACCTGTAAAGACACATTTCAGGCAATTGTATAGAAATGTTTCAAATTTTAAAATCAGTATATGTACAATGCAATTTATTAGTAGAGAAACTTCTTCAGGCATTGCAAACACCTTGTGCATCATTCAGATGTCTACATGTGAATATCCAATGATTAGGGCAGCTCAGGTCACTTCTAGCAGCCACTCTTAGAAAGGTATGGGTCACCCATTGCTCTGTACGATATGTTATTGTATCAATATGAATATTTTGGATATCTAGGGGCTCCCTTATAGCTCTAGGCCTCTATCTTTTACAAATAAATCCTGTCTTACAACTTGTATATTTGTCACAATGGAGACACAATAGAGGTATAAGTGAAAAAATAACTATTTACTAACAAAATATAGCAATAATTACAAAAATACAAGGAGAAAAATACTGGTTTACCCACAAAAACAAAGATCCATCAAAAACAAGTGGCGCCTCCACACCTTGGGAACAAAAAGGGGAAAAAGGGGCAAAAGCAAAATCTGTAAGGTTATTTCATCTGAAAAGGTTTTATGCTGGCATGGCTACAGAAGGCTCTTTTTTCCCTGCTGCCCACTGGGGCTGGGCAGCGGGCGGTGGATGTCTGGCGCAGGGGTGCAGCTCCTTGCAGAGGCAGCACAGCTTTGCCAGGGTTTGAGCTCCAGGGGCCTGAGGCGGCATGGCAGCAGCATGGGGATGGTGTGGCTCTGGTGGTGAGGTGACGAGTTTTGCTTTCACTTTTGGATGATGGCGCTGTACAGGGGCTGGGAAAACCACCAGCGCTGTGGTGGTTTCCCTGGCTTTGGTATGGGATAAACAGCAAACTGACTGTCCGATGGTGTGTCTGGGTTCAGTCGGACAGCGAGGAGACGGCTGGGTGCCCCAGCAAAGACTCAGAGAGTCTGCAGTGCTCTGGCAGCCAAAGCCAGAAAAGAGAGAGAGTTCTGTCCCATGCTCGGACTTCTACATCCTGTCCCCCAGCTTCCGGGATGCTCCTCTCCAAGGACCCCCTTTCCAGCATGTCCCAAAGACCCTGGAAAAACATTTCCCCAATCTGGCTCAGGCAGGGGGGGAAACAGCCTCTGCCATACTTCAGATGACCTAATGAGATGAATATTCATTGCTGGAATTCAGTTCCGCCCCTCAATTGTAACTAAACTGTAACAAGAAGAGATAATGAGGTCAGGCTGGCAGTTCTGATGCCTTTCTTCCTTTTACCTAATCCAATTAGTGCAACCTTGCTACAGGCGGCATTATGCACAGCATAAACACATACAGAATTACTAGTTGTTACTCTGCTAGTATTAGGCGCCATTATGGCTGGTGGAAGTCCAGAAATCTCTTTATCTAAACTATTTAATGAGGAAAAGTATATCAGAAGGGATTTAAAGTGTTTTAATTTAGAAGGGAGGAGAGATATAGGTAGGATAATTTACCTTTGAGCCTGCGCAGTGGATTTTTTAGGTGAGACGCAGTATGTGCGGAAATGGGCCCCCCCTTTAATCCTAAGGTTCATCTGCCAGGGCTGAGCGAGCTTGAACGGTGGCAGTGAGGTCCTCAGGACGTAGGTTTGATTAGACTGTCCTTCTCTTAGATGAATGGCCTTACGGGGCTAAGCAAGCTCCATCTGCCCCGATTTGGGATTAGAGTTGTCCTTCTCCTAGGATGACTGCCGGAAGGCTAACGAGCTCGTTCAGCCCAAGGATGTATTGTATCTGACCCTACGGTTTTGACCTGTCTGGCATGGGCGACCCTACCGAAGGCGTGTACCATCGCCAGCATAGCTCGCAACCACATAGGGGTACACAGGCTACATTCCTACTATTAAAACAATTAGGGCAAGTCTTACACTTCCTACTTTTCTGCCACCTATCTATATTCAATCCCAAGGAAATACTCAGGAACAACCCTTTGTCCTGACCACCCTTTCTGGATGTAACTAATATATCCAGAACATACCGAACCTGGGCAGTAGCCGCAGGTGAGCCAAAAACAAACAAACGAACAAAACCATTCCGGCCCCCGTACCCACCAGGGCTCGAGTACCTCTCAAGGCCCTAACCTGGCTGAGACTCCCAACGCCCCGGAAGAAACCATTATCCACCCTGACCTTATCCTTCCCCCACCATGTTACCTCATATCTTCCCGTGCACCGCTTACCTGCGACACTTCATGCAGGGCTACCCTACCTGCCCACCTGCCAGTCCAAGGACCCCCATGGCCCACCTAGTACCCTTCCCCTCCCCCAAACCAGACCGGCAAACCTCTGTGTGCTCTGAGGCTGCCACTCTCCTCTCTCACAATGGCGCAAAGCCATGCTGGCGAAGCTCCCTCTCTCCTTTCCCCCGCTGGGGGCGGCCCTGCACGGGCCCGGGGGTGGTCCCAGGCCACGCGGCAGCTTCCGGAGGGGAAAGGATAATTTACCATTCATCGGTGAAAGAATCATTGGTGCTGTCCTGAAACCTGTGCTAACACAGGTGCTTTCTCATTTCTAATAGAAATGCATGATGTGCCAAACTGAAGAACTGATATCTGGCTGGCTGCAGTTAACCATTCTCCATAAAGAATGAACAAGGGAAAAAACCCAAGAAAACCAAAAAAACTTCTGCAGTTGTTTTGGCATTTTACATCAATACATAAGAATTCACCTTATATAATAAGAATTCACCGGTATAATTGCATATGGATTTGTATCATCAGGCATCGAAGTATAAATTATATTTTGAAACCATTGCCTACATCATGGCCAGTCTTTGCAAATGAAGATTTGGGAAAGGTCTTTACCCTTCAAGCCTGCGCAGTGGATTTTTTAGGTGAGACACAGTGTGTGCTGAACTGAGCCCACCCTTTAATCCTGAGGTTCATCTGTTGAGGCCGAGCAAGCTCGGAGGGTGGCAGCGAAGTCCTCGGGACGTAGGTTTGTTTAGAGTGACCTTCTCTTAGATGGATGGCCTTACAGGGCTGACGAGCTCCATCTGCCCGGAGGAGTTCCCTGCCCGGGAATCGAACCCAGGCCGCGGCGGTGAGAGCGCCGCATCCTAACCACTAGACCACCAGGGGGCCCCATTACCTACATACCTCTGTAAAAATTACTTTGCATGATTCTTCATGATTCACATGTAAGTTCAGATTTACCTATTGCATTGAGAATAGAGAAATTTTACCCATACAGCTAGAAAAGACCTAACAAAACAGTCCAGGACATGTTATAATTCTCAAACTGGTTAAATATATCAGATAGGATTCCACCATATGTTTATGAGAAAAAACAAAGTACCTATTTTTGTTTCAGTTGCTGATCCAGCGTCTGAAATCTTATGTTGTATCCCTATATGATCTCCTCATTATACTTTGGAAACAATGCAGTATATTTATAGGCTTTTTACAATTATATTGCAATGCAATCATAATTTATATCTGCATTTCAGAGACCATTCTTGTATTATTAACAAGACCAAAACAATCTGTTAAAAAAATGGAAATGTAATCTGAATATACCCTTTTCTGAAAGGTAATTAGAGAACAATTCAAGGCGCAAAGTGAGATTCAGAGACAATTTTTCAGCTAATAAATTGGTGCAGATGCTACTTGAAATTTGAGATTTCAAATTGCAGAGATGGAGAATAATTTGCTGTTACAGAAAGAAAGACTAAAAGATCTGCCTTGGTTTAGGTTTAGAACTGTTTCCTGGTATGGAATAATAAGATCTACCTATCCACTTCTCAACACATGTCTGAAGAAGACCACAGAGGAGTGTAAGTTTAAAATCCCAGACAACAAGAAAATTACGTGTAGACATGCAAATTTTACCTATATGTAGTATTTGCAGTATTACAATACACTATTGTATGATCTATCCAGTATTTTGATGACAAAACTCTTTAACCATTCACTGCTATAAGGGGACATTCTCTTGATAATAGTGAGTACAGCCCATTAATATAATTCTGCACATAGGTTGTAAAACAATGGTGCTCTGCATAAAGTGATGCAGAAAAAAGTCAGGACTTTGTTGGAAAGTGTTTGACAGCAAAAGTATCAAGCTAAAATTTCAGTACTGCAGTTACATTAAAAGTAAATGCAGAACTTGGGCAGAATGTTCTGAATTTATAGTAGGTCTAAATCCATAAAAGGATTTCAAGGTCTGGTGAATTTACTTTTACAGCAACAGAATTTCTTGATGCCACTGCTGATGTAAAACTCTCTTAGACTAAGAAATTTGGTCAAGGCAGAATCAGAGAGTGACTGTTCTTTGAGAAGTCTGTGCTCTTGTAATATTCCCATGGTTTTTCTACAGCTGCAGGATGAGAAAGACCATGAGGCTGTGATATACATTTGCATGTGTGTGCTGTGTCTGTCCAGGAGAGCAATGGATGATTATTGTTGCTTCCCACAGAATTGCTCCAACATCTTTTACACATGACTTCTACATATCAGTTCGGGACAATAAAATTGTTACTTTGACTTTTATAGCTAGGTTACTTGTAATCTAAAGGTAGATAATTATTATTTGAACTGATAAAAGATCAATATTGTATTATTTTGTATAATTTACTGAAATACTTGTGAAAGCCTTTGCACTATTCAATTGGTTTTGGTTTTGAAAAGCATAATTGCACTCAGAACGTATACAGTCTGTTACCAAAGTTTATTAAAGAGGGATAAAAGGTATTGCATACATCAGAAGCCAAATGCTGACTTAAGAAGAAAGCTGAAAAGACTTAGTAAGAGAAGTATGCAATTCCTGAAAAAGATGGTAGCAATGTTATCTCACCAGTAAGTGAGCACAGGTAAGGAAGAACCAACTAAACTTCAGAGGTACCAGGTTCTGTCAAGTTGTAAAGCTAATTACCAACTTTCTGAGCAGTTCCCTCTATTGCCAGTTTCAATATTCACCTGCATTTACATGTTGCATTTTGAAAGGTAATGTTCCATAATAAAATTTAGATAGAAAAATACACTAAACATCAATACTTCAATAGAAGTTGATCCTATCTTAATGAAAAAACTTTTTAAAATTATAAATTCCCGAGAGTGTTTTCACAAGATATATTGTATATTATTGGTCCTTTTCCCACATTTTAATAGTTTTTGCTTAGTGCCATGTAATAATTCAGGCCAGACAAGATTATCTAGTGCATCATGTCTAAATGTTTTCACTATTGCTGCTATCCTCTGTGCCCTATTAGAGGGCAAAAAAGAAAGCTTTCAGACTCATTAGCAGATGCACTGATCCTACTGACTCTGTATCTCTTAATAAACAGGTTGTTCATGAAGTCAGTCTGTTTATATTCATGTTTATATTCATGATCTGTAGCAGCACTGGGAGTTTTTTGTCTTCTCTTCATATTACCTATGAGGTTTATGGGTCTAGAAAGGAGCAGAATACTTTTAAAAGGACCATGTGTAGGCTGCAAAGCCTTTCTAGGAGCCCATAGGGGTCTCTGCGGGACAATCCATATGGCTCCGAGTTTTGTGTTGCAGCAGGAATAAAACAGCATCCCTGTCTTTGAAACAAACAGAGTAAATTGAGATGAAATGATAGAGATGGAAATACTGCTAGAAAAAAACAGTAGGAAATAATGTGGCTAGAGGCAGAGTGAACTGTATACTTTACTATCTTTGCAAAGGTTTCATTTTGCTTGTTTTTCTCCTTAGTTTCATCTTAATTTGATTATTTTCAATTTAGAATATTGGATTTTAAAATACTTCTTTAATTTCAAGAAGACAAATAATGGTGATTATTCACGTGATTTAGAATACAATGGAAATTCTCTGGAACAAAGCTTCTACTCTAGGGCTTTTCTATGATAGGTAGAATATCAGTGAAAATAAGATTCAGTTTTCGCACAGGAAATTTAGTTGAAATAGAATTAAATTAACTTGAAATTGAATTTAAATTAACTCCTTGTTGCAAAAATAAAACATCGTGGATTTGTCATAATCTTATTGTCCAGTAGTCTGTTCTACAGTGCTGTTCTGTTCTATAGCAGTGAGATTTCAATCTCATTCTATAGCAGTGAGATTTCAATCTCATTCTGAGTATCTACTTACTTTACACATTGCATTAAGACCTGGGGTTTCACTGATAGCTCTCATGTCATGACTACAGTCTATTTTAAATTTCATTTTCACACATTTCACATGGGAATTTGTATGCATGTAATGTGGAAGGAACCAAAGCAATATTAGGGACAATGAGACCATAAGCTTCATCTTCCTTAAGTCCTATACAGAGAAGCCACAGCAACTGCCTCTGGGTGTTCTTTGTTCTGTTTCACCACTTTGCCATCTGGGGAAACATAATACATCAGATTCTGGAGGTTTTGCTTTAGAGGTTATTTCTTTTTAACAAATGATTTTTTTTCCTCCTTTTCTTTATAAATATATTCAGGGGAAAATATTGTAACTGGTGACAACTGAAGTAACTAAATTCTGCAGCTTTTCTTAGATACAGATAAAAAGGTTGCAAACCTTGCTCGACAGTGTCCAGTGACAGCATGATGGACAAATTTTTCATGGACTTTACATTAGTGTGATGTATGGTTCTTTTTGCCTCCTCCCTCTTAATAAATTAACTTCATTAAGGATAAATGTAAATACAAGAACAAGCAGTAACATTACTCAATAATTTAATTTTTCTTCACTGTGTCCTTGAAACGTCTTAAAAAGCATTGCAATCTTTTAGAGTGACTTAGTGCATAAGGTAGCAAAGTACCGAGAGATCTTAATGGTTTCACAAAATTAGACAGGCATTGATTTTAAGCTGGGTTTTTTTGTTCCCTCTTTATTAATACCTTTCTTTGTATAGTGAAGGAAATTTGATGAAATACATCTCTCTCTGATTTTTAAAATTATAATGCCAATTGAAATGTTTATTATTAAATAGTTGGCATTGTTATGTGTTGTAAATTTTAAGATAACAAAGTTATTACATTCTGCCAATTAATGCACTGATTCATTTTCAGTTAAGCATGAAAAAATGGCTTTAACTTCTTGATCCTGTGTGAATATGCTACCCAAAGGCCTTCATCTGTAGAAATGTCTCAAATAAACATGTCTGAATATGACTGGGATTTTTATTTTTCTGAATGAATGTATAATGCTGAATAATTCTTCCTTGCGTCCTTTATGTCTTACCCTACAGTATTCATTGCAGAGATAGAACTCCTTTGATTTTTAGATGTCTGAATAAAAAGTAAGTCTGCCCCGTGTGTTATAATATTTATATTAAGTCATATCTTTTAGTATGTCTAGGGGGCTAAGAGCCAAGAATCCTGGATTTTTGTCCGAGACCACTGAAAAAAAAAAGAACATCCCAAATCACAAGTCTATTGATTCTTCTTATAACTGGAGCCTTCCTCGTTCATCTGAAGGAGTTAACTCACAGGGATGAGAGAGCATCCTGCCCTATGCTCTCTACATATATGACCACCTTATGGCCTAACTTAATCAAAGTAGTTGCAACCACTTCATTTTAAGAGACCCTTCATGATGCTTCTTCCTTCTGTCAAGGTGTGTCAATTCCATTGTTAGGGAGACATCAGGTCTTTTTTCTTCAGCTAATCAAATACAAAACACAGGAATTTCACCATCATCACTTTTGGAGAATTGTGTTTAACTTCAGACACCAAGGAAACTGCAAGGCTAACAACAGAAAGTCTTTAAGCTTTGTTAGTGTAGGAAAAGTGAAGGGCATGGTGACTACACAGTCCAGTTCACAGCTTGGATGTTATTGGATTGAAGTCTGTGCACCCAATAGGTGGTATCACTGTGACTTTGGATTTTTATTATTTAAAATAAAGCATATGAAGTTATATATAAGAAAAGAAGAGGAAAGCTGAACAACTTGGTGAGTAGAGTCACAATACTTTTCAGGGACCACTAATATTGAATTGATTGTTACTAACTAGTAGAGGAAAAGTCTCCCTAGCCCTTTTACTTCCCTGTTGGATATAATAACATTTCTATTTGCTTTTCTTTTTGTCAATACCACTATTACTGTAATTGCCGTGAACAATTAGAAAGGTATTTAAAATATAGTTACCCCAAACTCTGCTTGCACAAACAAAGTGCTGCAGGAAGGGAATATGCATTCTTAATTCACAGCTGGTAGTCACCCTTGGAAATATCACTGCACATTAGACTAAGTCTTATCTGATATAAACAGATGTAATTCCGCTGGTGTATTTTGTATTTTGTAATGTTCTTTTCCATAAGTTCTGAAGGCTCATATTACTTAGGAATATATGTTGCTTTCTTCTAGGCAATGTGTCTGAGCTGTAGCTATCAACATGTGATATGCAGATGTGAAAGACCTGGTGAAAACAAAAGCCCATTAACCAATATTTGGGGGAACAGACAGTTCTGTTTAACGTTGGCTGAAAACTAAGGACTCCTGATGATAAATGCAGGAGCTCTGTTTTCTCTTGTAATAAGTGATTGTGAATCAGCCTTAGGGCATAACACAAAGAGGCTTCCAAACTTTCATCAGATTAATTTTTTTTGTCATATTGATTTTGATGGTCCTAGACCAAAAATTAATTTAACCCAACAAGTTTAATGTCTTCAATAAAACAAAAATTAGTAACTAGAGAAAAAAAGAGTCTGGATATACACCGTATGTATTTTTCTACTCTTCTTATGTACACTTTCTCCACGCAGAAAACTAATGTAGACTCCACTAGCATCTGAGGACTCTCTGCCACATACATCATCTGAGAAACTCGTAATGATAGTTTTGGCTTAGTTTTCAGTATATTCTCTGATCTTGCCAAGATGGAATTTGAGCCAGATTTTTAAAATTTAAGATTGTGAGCAGATTTTGAATGAATCATATCTACCTGTTAGCAGAAATAGTGGGAGAACGATCAAAATGGCATTGTCTGTGACATATCTAGGACTGTGGGAACAACCTTTCTACTATCCTTAGGAAAAGCATCTTGGACTATTTTGTTCTTCCATCATACATTCATATGTTACTACTTCCATTCTTTGAAGCTTGGTATCCTTGGTAAATTTAGTATCTTTGTGAATTAAACCCACTTCAGTAAAAAGCATTACCTATTAGACACCATGATGCAGATTCTGTTTTGTATAGGCAGTTTTTAAATAAGTGTACCCTGCCTCTAATTAAAAAAAAAAAACTAAAAAATTGACCTGATAGAGATGTAACATTGGCAGTGAAAATTATAAAAGCAGTAGGTATGGCTAAGATTCTGGTTAGACATAAAAGAATTCTGTAAGTCAGCCATATCAGGATATGATTTATTCTAACTATAGTTTATCATTCAGTATCCATGAGTATATTAGACCTATCAAAAGCAGAAATCTGAGTTAATCTTTTTTCCTCTATGGTGCTTGGATAATGCTCTGTAACAGTGTGTGTTGAAGAGAGAGATAACACTACAATACATGTGTTGCATAGCTTAAATTATTATAAAGTACAAGAAAAATTTTGACTATCTTTCTTCATTGTTTCTAGAATTAAATTTATATGAAACTTTTCAATTCAGTGATGTCAATTATACGTCCACTGTAGAATACAAGGATGAGTCTGAGAAGGATGATTTTACTTGTAAAATTATATCTGACCATTTTCTTAAAATATGAAGGGTCAGTGACAATATGCTGATTTTGAAGATAAATCAGTTTATACCATGTACGAACTTCTGTCCCATTTGGCTATTAATGCCATATTTTCTATAACATCATCAATAAGATAAATAGTGACTATGTGACTGGCTTAAGTATACCATAAAGCCTGAAAAAGAAACAAACATCTAAGACCTCCAAAATATATGTGCTAGAAAACTGGATAGATCTAAAGAGCTCAGCCACAGGTTTCCATATCAATAACTTAGCCTTCAGATTTTAATATCTTCAGTGATCTAGGGAAATAGACTATATTCAACAAAATGTAAGTTTATAGCTCAGTGGATGGAGATTCAGTCTTCCATTATAAATAAATGGCATTGCATTAAATTGCCCTAGCCTCTTACTACACAACACTATCTGACTCTAGTAAAATATTACTGTATTACTTTGCTCTTTGTACCAACAGCAGCAGCTCATATTACCAACAACTAATTTGCCCCAGGGAACACCGAGTTCTTTTTGAACTGCAGTACACATGAATAGAGGTGAGTTGATCATCTGTTTCCCCCATTAATTTCCAATGCAAGAAATACTAGCTTTTGTGGCAGAAGGACAGTCATACGAATGACTGAAAGGTCACCTTATCCAACCATTTTTGCTTCTTTGAGCTAATCATTCCTGTGTGACTATGTTATAAGATAGATGTTGATTTACAATATGCAGCTGAGCACATAATATTTTTTGTTATTTTTGAATAAAATATCAAAAATTAACACTAAAGACTTTATTTTTTTAAGTAAATAGTCTCAAACATTGACAAAAAGATAGTCCCTAATTTAATAAATATTTTACAGAGTCTTATGGCATAAGATAGAGTTTTTCTCTTCACTTGTGGATTGCAGGTGGGTAGACAAACACATTATTTTACACAGGTATTTAACGTCTTGCACTTTTAGCATTACAAAGTTCCTATTAGCGCATTTGGTAGAATTATAAACTACGAACTTAAAGTACTCACAGGCACATACAGATCAATATTCTAACATCAGTGTTGGTATGAAGTATAGTTAGCATAGAAAACCCCCCCATTCCTATTATTGACATGCAATAGATATGCTCTTTGAGTTGTTTGGTTTACCGGGTTGCCAAGTTAAAGAAAAAAACCCAAACCCGTGTATGTGTATATGTGATGAGGAAAAGTACCATTCTGCAGCATTTCAATCTCTTACAGCTTCAAAATACACTACATAAATACTGCAAAATTTGTCCTATCTTCAGAAAGTCTTGGTGATATCAGAGACAATGTGCTTTCAAAAGCAATGCCAAGCAACAATTTCCTCTGTGAGGTGCTCAGTCCTACTGGAGTGTGTTTGATATGATATAAGAGTATTTATCAAATTGTCTGCCATTGAGATTGGGGAGCTTTGTGTGTTTCACAATGTTATATCTGACCTATAATGGAAGTTAGGCAAGCACTAGATGACTAGATGACCAGTCCTACAAAGTAATGTTGTTACATACATAGACTAGGAGCTCAGAGAGCTTTGCAGTTCAAAATTTAATTAGTTAATGATGTTTCTAACCACAGGCTTTTATTATTTCCATATTGTAGGCTAAAAATTGAGGGAATTTTCTAGGGAACTATGTATTTACACTTGTACTGTATAATTTTTCTTCCCTGTGGCATCTGTTACTGGTCACTGTCAGAGAGAAGACTTTGGATAAACGTACTCTTCTTAAGCATACCATTAATTCCTTTTAAGATAACTATTGCATTACATTTATAACCTTCTAAATAAGCTCATAGTTACTGCTCAAAGATCATACAGTTTGTCTAGACTGAAATAGTGGACTGCAAAACTGAAAACATTTTTCCCCTGTTCTGATACTTTTTCCTTGCTGTCACTTCATCCTTCAGAATCTCTGCTGTTGTTGGACAGTCCTACATGAGAAATACACTGTAAGACACTAGTGTGTGATACAAGCAAAGGAGTCTTTTAATATAAATAGATAGAAAAAACTCTATTGGAAAATCTGCACTTTGCTCCATAATTATTAATTCTACCACTTCAAACAAAACAAGATCTCTTTCTGAAATGCAATTTGATGATACTGCTTTATCTTTGCTAAAATTTGTCAGCTCAGCTGCCTCACTCACAGATCACCCCTTATCCTTCTTTAGATGAGTATTGCTGATATGGTCATGAAAAATCAAACAGAATATGCACACCCATACTACAGTCATAGCAATAAAATCAGTATAACGCCAACTTAACAGTGCTGAACTGAAGCCACGTATCTTGGTGACCTCTAAAAACATACATACAGAATTACAGGGCTGGGAATGATTTACTTACTATCCAGTAGGCAACCTGTACTGGCCTCAGTTTAGTTACAGCTGTAGTAACCCTCATATCTGTGTTACATAGTCTAGCTTTCTGCTTCGAACTGAAGTGCAGGCAAATCTGATGTCTGGAAATACCACTTCCAGTTTCTAGCATTTGTTGTTCAAGGAAGACTAATTCTCTTTGCTGCAATTAACTTGATTTCCTGCTTTATGAGATTCTCTCTGTTGGTGCTCTAAATCTTAGAGAAAACTCTTCATAAATATGATCAAAACTATTTTATTCATAACTATAGTTCATTTGATGAGCTTTATTGATCATAATTCCCCTTGCTTAGAAACAAACAGAATTACACTACCACAAAGACTTCTCTCTTTTCCTTCTTCTCTTCAGAAGTAATCATATCTATCAGCCTCTTTATTTAATCACTGAGAAACCCCACACCTTGCTGTTAGAAACTATAAATTGAACTGCAATACAGAACATGAAATATAAAGTTCCAGATAACAAAACCTGGCTGTAATTATGTTCAGACACACACACACACAAAAAGGCCACAGAGGGAGACTTTTAAGCCGAGTGCCAGAAAAGCAATGCAAAACAAAAACCAAACCCAAGGTAACCCAGTTATGAATGAAACACTCCATATGTCTTCTAACTCATGTCATTAAACACATTATGAAATACAGGGAAGTCTACTGTGTTTAGATGTTGGTTGAAGCACGGAATATGTCGTCATGTTGTTTGTAACTTTTATAAGTTTATCTTTCAATTACCAGAAATTTGGTTGGCATGGGAGAATATGGACTTGGTGAAGCATAAAGAGATCTTGAGTCACAATTCTGCATCTGCTACCCACTTGTGTATATTGAAAGGAATTTTTTTTGTGCTACAGTTTACTTGTGTATTAAGTGGGAATTATACACGTGTTTTGTGGCTTAATTAGGTAAAAATTCTGAGGTACTTTTTAAACATATAGAGTGCTGTGTAAATATTAAGGCTCAGATCCACACCAGTGTTTTAGCACACATTTTTTGCAGTTCCAAGCTTTTATGATCCTTGTTTGAAACTTTTGTATTTTCTTTAATCAAACAATTGTTGCTTGTAGAATGTGTTGGTGAAAAAGTTCACATGGTGGCAAGTGTTATTCAAATGTTGCAGTTTTTTATAAGTATACTTTCAGTTTTTTACAATGCATTTTCCATCTTAAGGCCTTATGTAGGTTACTGTTAACATAAGCAGAAATGACTGAGAGGAAAAGGGAAGCCTTTACTCCCAAAGTTGAGTCGTTCTTTTGATGTACATGGGTCATTGCAATTATTACTCTAGGGAGCATTGAGTTTGCAAAGGTTTATTTTCTTGTTTTGGTTGTGATTTTTACCCTTAAAAAAATGCAATTCATAAGTTTTTAATCTACAGAAGTAATTATTTGTGCCAAAGGACTGAGCCAAAGGATAGAAGAGATTTCATCTTAACTGCATAAAAGGCAAAAATATGAGACACACAGGCATGGCAAGAGAATGGCTTGATGAATTCATAACCAGGAGGCTTACTTTTTCAGCTTTCTTCAGACTGTTCAGTTTGCAACAACACCTTGAGGGTTGTTACTCCATTACTATGCAGAGGTTTCATTTAGCTTCTGGCTGCACAGGCCTTTATGCCCATTGTCCAGTCACAAGTGTGAACTGTTGCTACATACAGTAAATATGTTTGTAATATACTGCTATGATCAAGGGAACTAGACATGAAGTAAAAATGAAGTCCCAGATTCTTTCAGAACAACATGGTGAAGGCATTAATGAAGTATATGATACATCTGACACAGACATTAACCTCCAATTATTGGCACATCTCAACTTACAGGCAAAATTCAAAGAACTTATTTGCCATTCATCAATTAGTTTGCATCTTGAAAAGATTAGTATGACTTTCACAAGTCACAGGAAACAAATACACAACAAAATACAAAAAATACACAATAAAATGCATGAAATGGAAGAATTGACAAGAGGAAGGATCATACAGATAAAAACATTGTTGGACTACTGGTTCTTCATTTCTTCAATCAATTAAATTTAGGCAAATAATGAGTGGCTATTGAATTACATGCTGGCAACTTACTTGAAGGTATCATTATAAGAATAAGCCCTCTTATAATCCTTGAAAAAAAAAGAAGATTCTGCAAAATAAACTAACTAAATTAACAAATTTATGCATTGCTTTCAAGCTTACAGTCTTGGATTGTTTCTTAAACATGCATATTTGTAATTAAAAGTCTTTTAACACTCTTGATAATAAGGTTGAGGATTATATAAAATGAAAACTTAATGAGTACATGTTTAATGCTTTTAGTGGCTACGTTGCTGTTTTTAATAGAAACTGATTTGTCTATTTAACTGCTATTTGACTTAGTTTGGGTCTAGACCAACGCACAAGGAACAGAAGAGTGGTATTTATCTCACTAAATTTCCAAAGATTGTGGGGGGTTTTGGTTGCCAAACTTTTGTAATTGTTAAGTGGAAAAGAATCAATTAAAAAGTTTTGGATTAAGGCAGCACAAAACCACCAGGGAAATTCATGCTACTAGAGCAGCCTCTTGATCCATGTAATACAGTCAATAAGGTTGAGACTCCCAAGGGGGGTCTTAAGGTCCTGTTTTTAGCTTTGTGCCTGTGATGCCTTTTGGACTAGTAGCATGTTTCAGGATCTCCTGAAATCATGAGGGACTTGGCATCACGGAAGAGAATCCTTCATAAAAGATTAGTGGAGGCTCATTTGATTCCAGGCTATAAAGCTGATAATATCTGAGGGTTCCTGATCTCACATATATTTTTAATAGGGACTGAAAAAGACCTGCTTGCAAAGCTCTCTTACTATAACTGGTCTGAGGAGTTTTTTAAAAATCCAAAAAAGGATGAAAGTAAAATTATTTTATAAGTCTAAAACTTGAGACTTATACTCTGTAACATACCTTTAATTTTTATTTATTTTTTAAATAAAACTAAGCCACCAGGAAACAGTATTTCTTCTTAAAGGATGTTGCAGTTTCAAATTATTACATAAATATATTTTAATTCAGAACCATCCTGTTTTTAACTTGTTCAAACTTGCTGCATTGCAGTGGTGTGCACATTTGTAATTTAATGTTGGTAAATCTCTTTAAATGTTAACTTTGTTATTTAAACACAGATTTATGCATTTCAATGCATTTCAATTTGAAAACCAAAAACCAGGAGGATCTAATTTAGATGAAAGAACGGAGTAGGAGTCAGGCAAAATTATTTGCAGAATCAAGTATAATTCATTACTTTCGTGTGTGTTTGTTTACCCACCAAACAGTTCTGACAGCATAGCAACCATATACAGATACCTGATTTCATTGTGGAAGTCTATCTACTCATGGATCTACCCTTTTCAACCCTACTGGTGAAGCTTCTGTAGAGTGTAACAGAAATGTTGTTGCAGGTTCAAAGTCATGCAGTTGGGAAACAAAAACAAGGCAGTTAAAGCACATAGTTAGGGTCTGTGAAAGACTTTCCTCTTTCAGAGGTGTTTTCAAACTTACTGTTGTCACAAAATACAGTTCATGATGTATCACCAAATACCTGTAGGATAACTCAAACATGTCCATGTGCAGAGAAGAGGTTAGTATTTCCTCCTGAAATAATTCCAGAAGTGCTTGCCACAGGATGTTCTCAGAGTGCTTGTGAGTCACAGATTGGCTGTGCAATCCATAGGTTCTCTTCAATTTCTGTCTGTTGCGGTGCTCGAAAGGGGGTCTTTGATTCTAGGTCAGCATTTTTTACTCCAAGACAGCCAGTCACAGTTAAAGTTAAATGAAACTTGAAAGGTATTTAAATTCTAGACCTTGAAGTCTCATTAGAGGTGTCTCATCCCTGGTATTCTCCATTTTCAAAATAATTTTCTCCAAATCAAGGGCCCTCCCTAGAACATACGATGGCTATAGACTTTGTCCTGAAGAACGCTCACCTGGGGAGCATTTTGAAAGTGTCACAAGTAATTTCTTTTGTTTAATGTGTATTTTAATTTTTTCTTTAGAGAAAAATTATGTTTCCATGTGAAAACTATTATTTAGAGCTCCTTTTGATTTGTTTCAGTGCACCAACAGGAACATCTGTACGAAACATTCTTTTGTTACAATTTATGCTTAGTTCCTTATAATGTCTGCAGACAGCATTTTTGGCTTTCTTTCTTTTCAATAATATTTTGAAAATTTTTTTCCAGTAAATAGAGCCAACTTTTTAGGAAGATGACTTCTTTTTACCTAAAAGAAAGTGTTTTTTTTCTGTATTATCCACAAGTGCTTTAATTAGTGAAATGCGGTCTGTTCATAAACAGCTTTCTATCTTACCAGTGAAATAGATAAACACTTAAAATTTTAATGTAGCTTAAAAGTGTCTTTATATTTGTACTAATGTCTGGTAAGAATAATGTTCTTGTAGGAAGTTAGCATTATGAAATTAAGAATCATATGTAATTTTTCAACACTCTCTTACGTCCTCCTAACTGTTAGAGAACACTAAGTCTGCATTTGACGAGTAGATAAGACACAGACACAGTAAAATTAAATTTTTCTCTAGTAAAAGAAAACAGAAGATTATTAAAGATTAAACTAATAGCTTTAAGTACAAATCATTTATCAAAGCAATGTAAATTGGAGAGATCTTTTGTTTGTAATCCACCCTATTTCTGGTCTCTGTTATCCCTTTTTATGCGGTAATTTACATTTTTCCAGGTGTTGAGAAAACACAAATGTAGATTACTAATAAGAAAAGGTAGTCAAAATAGATCAGCTTCTGCAGAGGGTGATATGCCAGAAATATTTTTGGGGGGGCACAGTGATTGATTTAAGAATCTGATTTCTGTGAAAGATCTTGATCTGCCATGAAACCTAATGCGGCCAGAGCAGTTTAACTCATACTTTAATTACATGGAGAGGAGCAAGGTGCAGAAAGGAGGCTACAGCACATTCATTAGTTCATTAACATTAGTTATTTTACATGGAAATAGTGAAATTACATTATAAACAATTCATGTAGCAATCTTGAACTTCCATGCTGAGACCACCTTGAATGCTCAGCACTGCTTATTTTTTTCATCCCAATGAAATAACTTGAAAAGAACCTGCTTCAAACTGTGTATCATGATGGGACAATCTGCTGTTCCTTGATGCTTCAGGGTATTTTGCACAAGGTTAAATTTACTCATGTGTTTTTATCTACAATTTTAAATTACTTCCCTTTGCTTTGAATTTTGATCTCCTCAAAAGTAAGAAATGTCTGAACAGAGAAGTCCGCAATGCCTTATGCAAAACTGAAATTACAAGCTTGGCTGTCACAGCATTAAGCTTCTGAAGGATTGACTTATCAGTAGATAATTTTACAGGAAGCACATGGAACGAACATGTCCTAGATAGCAAATGTGAGTGACCAATTATAAGTAAAGTGCAGACTGAGAGCTTTGTAAATGCAAGTAAATTACACAGATAGGATTCTAACTTTGTTACCTTCCCAGCTGCCATGTCTCTAATTTTATTTTAAATTATATTATTTTCAGTAGGATAATTTAAATACAAAGCATTAAATCTATTTCACTGGATTATCTCTATGTGCCTAGATATTAATTTAATCAGTTTCTAATTCATTGGTTGTTTTCTGGATATTTTCCTCTGTTAACCTAGTCTTTAATATCAGTAGGCTGACAGTCTTTATCCACAATGAATTACATTGTTCAGAGGTGTTGATCATTCTAGAAAAGTGTAAAAGGGATTTTCCTGGCTTATTGATGCTGGTTTCCCCATTAACCTCTTTTTGAATTAATCAGTTGGGGCAACTTTCTTGATAAAAGATTTCAGATGCGTAGAGTAGCCATGAACCAGATATGCCTGGTTTCTGATTCTTTATTTGTGTTTTATATAATATACAATTTCATAAAGTATTTGGGGAATATATTGGAATAACTAATAAATACAAAGAAGCTGTGATCTGAAAGTACATTGCATAGATAGAAAAATGTCTAAATTTATCAAGCTAAATATTTGATTTATTTCATTTATTTCTTCAGCTGAAGTCTGCATATTAACACAGTTTTCTGTTTTTGAAAGTAGTGCTGCTGATTTACAATTCATAATGAGTACATTCAACTGTCAGCAAGTTTTATGGTTATATATTGCATATATAAACTTGTATGTCTGCTTTGAACTTTAGAAAGTTTAAGTTAAACTTTTTTGAGTAATTAAAACAAAACAGTTGTTCCTCATGGCCAAAGTGATTAACTTATTTTGCATCACTGCCATTTTTCTGTTAGTAAAAGAAGTTGTTTGAGCTGAGCACTTCTTTATTGCACTTTTTTTGTGAAAGATCATTATCGCACCAGAGGTTTTCATGTCTTGGATAAAGCATGAACAAAGAGCAAACAATTCCTACCTAATGATTTCCAAACATACTTTACCAGAAAATTTAACCAAGGAGCTCTGTCACTTTTTCTTTTTGTCAGTACTGCAGACATGATTGATTCTCTTGGCTTGCTGGTTGCTTTTTATTTTAATACTCTTACATATAATCATTCAGAACTGTATGGCTTACAATGAGTTTGTGGAGAAACCTGCCTTGTTCCAGTTCCATGTATTGTGTAGGGCATCACACCTTACAGTCCCCAAAAAACTGTCTATAGTCCCCAAATAGATTATATATTCTATAAGTTATCATCACAATTGCTTCTTCAATGCAAAGTCTCCTAACTTGCTTTCAAAGGCTAAGAGAAAATTTCAATAAGCTTCTAGAAATGTCACTTACTTTGTGGTCTATATCCATCCATTATAATCAGAATAGGAAATAGGCCAGTTTTCAGAACATCCAAGCTCAAGTTCAGAAGTTGGTGCTACATCCATCTGGCACTTTCTTAGACTGTTTTCATGGCTGACTGTTTCATCCAGTGCTGAAATAAGGTGCAAGAGAGAGTCAGAAATTGTTCAGCTCAGTAGGCCACCTGGTTTATCTAGGATAGGGTTCTGATTTTCTTCATTAAGTATGGAACAGGTTAGTTTTTTAAAGGCATGTCATTTTTTTACTTTTTTTTTAGGTCAACATTAAATTTACTCTAACAACATATTGAGGTATTTTTAGTGGGTTGGATTTATTGTTGTTTGGTTTTAAGAATTCCTATACAGTCTCAGAGGTCTTTTATTTATTTATTTAAAAAAAAACTTTTATTTTTTAGTCAAGATCTGATAGAATTAGTTACTTTATACCTCAAACTTCAGAAACTCAGTACTATTTATTGATTTTTGCAAAAAACTACTATACCACTCTTTTTTGTACTCTCCTACAAAGGCACTTGGCTGAAACTGTAGTCCACTCTACTGGTTTTGGCTGGTAAGGAGTTAATTTTCTTCATAGTGGTATGCAGAGTGCTATGTTTTTGATTTGTGACCAAAGCAGTGTTGATAACACAATAATGTTTTACCCAGTGACAAAGTATTTTCTGCTTGTCATACTGCCTTGCCAGTGAGCAGACCAGGGGTACACAGAAGTTGGAATGGACACAGACGGGACAGCTGAACCCAACTGACCAAAAGGATTTCCCACACCATATGGAGTCATGCTTAGAAGGGAAGAGGGGAACACTTGGAGTGATGGCATTTGTCTTACCAATTTGCAGTTGCATGTGATGGAGCCCTGCTTTAAAAGAGATGGCTGAACACCTGCCTGCCCATGGGAAGTGGTGAATGAGTTCCTTATTTTGCTTTGCTTGGGAATACAGCATTTGCCTTCCCTACTAAACTGTCTTTATTTCAACCCATGAGTGTTCTCACTTTTACCCTTCCAGTTCTCTTCCCCATTGCTCTGTGGGAGAGCGAATGAGCAGCTCTGGTGCTTAGCTACCTACTGGATTAAACCACAACATCTAGCTAAATATTTTTACCTCCTGAATAATGTAAATTTACTGCTCTTTAGAATCCCAGCAAATTCCTTTCGCTCCAAATTTCTCCTTGATTATGTTGCAACCTATAAGTGGTGAAGAATTCACCTGTTGAACTCCTGTTATTGAAGTGATTTTTAGTAAGTAAACTTCAGGCCATTTTGTGAAACAACAAATTTGATACAATAAATGTTAATTGTTCTTTTCTGAGGCACAAGTTGAAACATAGATTTTAATGCAGTCTATTAGTTACACAAGATACTGCTGCATTCTTTGGATAAATTTTTCTGTACATATGTATTGCTAATATCTAATTGTAGACAAACATTCTTCGTCATTTTATAAACTTGAAATAGTTGAATGTTTTGAGAAATGGCATCATCTGAGAATCTCCTTGCATTAAACACAGCTACTTATTGAAGTTTGGGTTTAATAGTTTCTACATTGTAATTAGATTTTTTTTTTACTTCAATCAAAATGCTATCATGGTGATTCTGTGAGATTCCACAGTGCACCGATGTTACAATTGCACTTTATTCTAAATGAAAGATCTCATCTTTGGGAAGCTTCTATTCTCTTTAGCCCATTGCACTAAAGCTATGTTTACTGATTCCCTAGATGAAGCAGGATGAATTACCAATAGGAGAGCAAAGAGAACAGTTTATAAATACTCTGAATTCCTTTGGGTTCCCCAGTCCATTCTCTTCAGCTTAGCACATTGTCTACAAACATCAAAGAGGTGCTGTATGTTTCCAAGTCTGCTGGAGGATTAGGGAATTGTAACTTTACAGTTTTGCTTGCATGTTGGCTTTCAGTATTCTTGAATGAAAAAGCTATTGTAGATTTTGAGAAATTTTCTCTTATAAAGTTTGGATGCAAACACCCTCTAGATCTAACAGTTTTGGAAGGTGATAGAAGTTTGATACAAGATATTACACATGAA
Organism: Pipra filicauda; assembly: GCF_003945595.2. Taxonomy (NCBI): domain Eukaryota; kingdom Metazoa; phylum Chordata; class Aves; order Passeriformes; family Pipridae; genus Pipra; species Pipra filicauda. The sequence continues at coordinate 1,574,770 of NW_024103696.1, forward strand.
TTGTGGATATCATGGTGGTGGACCACAAACTGTGTAAAGAGGGAGGACAGGACCAGATCAGTCTTCCTTGTTATACTGCTGTTTTATTCACCTAGGCACCTTCATCTGCCATTGTTCCTGTTGATTTTCCTCTTAGGTCTGAGCAAACAATGAGTACAAGAGTACAAGGGATCTACCCTCCCCCTACCAAAAAAGGAGAACATATGGACAACTAGGGAGAGAACTCTTGACAGTCTGACTGCTAATGGCCAGTCTGACTGCTAATGTCATGCAAATCAGCAACATACAATAGATTATCTCACAAAAAAATATTAAAATGTTTTCTGGTCCCAAATGAAGAGCATAAAAAGATACTTGGGAGAAACCAAGTAATCTCAAGGGACAGTAACTGTAAAAAAGGAAAGAGAGTGAGTGTTGCACTACTGAAGGTGACAAATATAGGAAAACCAAAGTGTGGCACCAAATAGACCATTCCTAGTATGACTGTTCTAGTCAGAGTCTCCCTTTGGATAATGAAACTTGACTCTGGAAAATAAACATTTTGATGTAACAAGCCCCCATCCTCTGAAGTTCTTTGCTAGAACAAGATGTGTGCCCAGTGTGAAACACAGTTTGAAAATAGGTCAAGGGAGGCAGGAACTTTCACCATTTGAAAAAGATAAATTGCATCTCGGTGCCAGAACTGCTTCTCTTTTCTCATCCAAACCAAAAATCCAAATTATCTAGAATGGGAGAAAAAGAAAATCATATAAAAATACTGAGAATATGGCACGTTTTGAAGTGTGGAAAACTGGAAAATTCTTCATATTGTCATCTTTCTCTTGCCAGCAGAAATAATATCATCACCAATTTGTCTTTGGTGCCTTTCCTCCTTGAGCTATAACTCTTTCACTATATTTCCAACTTCAAATATCATCATGGCCAGTCTTCACGAATGAAGATTTGGGAAAGGTCTTTACCCTTTGAGCCTGCGCAGTGGATTTTTTAGGTGAGACACAGTGTGCACTGAACTGAGCCCACCCTTTAATCCTAAGGTTCATCTGCCAGGGCCGAGCGAGCTCGGATGGTGGCAGTGAGGTCCTCAGGACGTAGGTTTGTTTAGAGTGACCTTCTCTTAGATGGATGGCCTTACAGGGCTGATGATCTCCATCTGCCCGGAGAAGGTCCCTGACCAGGAATCGAACCCAGGCCGCGGCGGTGAGAGCGCCGCATCCTAACCACCAGACCACCAGGGAACTCCCAACTTCAAATGTAAGCTTACAATAAAACACTTGTAAACGCAATGGTTTCTTCTCAGATATTTTACTCTATACCTGTACCATGCTTCTTCTGAAAGCCCTTGTGCTAAAGTCAGAGTATTGAATAAGCTAATATTTATATATTCAATTATGAACTCATCCACTACATCAATATGTAGGATTTTTATTTTAATTTCAGAGGCTGAATTTTCAAACATAAATCTCCCTTCTTCTCCCCCCACCAACCTCCATGGTAACCACTTCTTCCCTTTTCTTTTCCTCCCAAATAAGCTGTTCATATTTACCAATATTTTTAGCTTGCCTAGGCAAATAAATGTCAGCTTGAATTCATGCCCAGTGCTCATGGATGTTATCACGCACTTTGTTTCTGTAGATGTACATTCAAGCACAACACTAGCCTACTGTGTGTGGGGTTTTTTGTAAAATAGCTTCTATCTATTTGTACAGCATTAAATTACTTTTTGCCACCATAGATTGGTTAAACAAGAGAGTACATTACCTGTGAAAACGCAAGTGAATAGGGCAGATGCATTCTTGGAAAATTCATGTATATGTATACATAAATAATCAATATGTACATACATTTACTGATCTATTTTTCTGTCTTTCTGACTTTTTTTTTTTTTGGTCAAACTGTTCTGGTTCTGTGCTTCTGTGCTTGCTGGAGGCTGTGATTGATACAGACCGAGATCAGCAGAGAAATTCATATGATTTTAATGAACAGAGATCAATTCCATACACTGTTAAACCTAAACCATCCGTTTTATTTGAGAAGTATTGCCCATTGCTTTAAGCTTTGTAACTCTCTTTAAAGTATGAACAGACTTATGTTTTTTGATGTTTTATTTTTCAATACGTTCATATCAGGAGTTAAGGAACTTTCTTTTTAATTTGTTTTCTTTTTATCTTTTCCTTTTGTTTTCTCTGTTAGACTTATTTTTTCCCATTTTTCTCATTCTTCTATTTTTTTCTTCTCCTTTCCAGTTTTTTTCTCAAATGTTTCAAAGCACAGTACTTGAATTTCTGACAATTATAGTTAGTGTCAGCTCTCTTTTTCTTCTTGTGCTGAACCAGCTTTTAAAAGCCACACCAGCTCTCTCAGCAGGTGACTGCTGACTTGTACTGCTAGAAAATCATGCCTTTCCAGACAGTCAATGCCAGAGGAGGAAAGCTGCCTTGTGGCAGTTTTAATGACCTAAATTGAACTGGTACAATTGGGTGAGGAAGGCTTGAGCATTACACAGCTGATTAAGAATTGCATAATCTATAATTCTGTTGCACCAGCGAGTGCCAAGTGACTCTGTGTCAGTAAATGAGGACAATATATTTAGCAGCATAGAAATTCACACTTGAGACTCTTTCTCGGTGTTTTACAGTTGCTGTATTTTTTGCCAAAACCCGTTATGTCTGAATAAATAAAAAGATACTAGCAGTGTATATATTAAAGACAGCAGAGTACCAGGCTGCTATTTATCTTTATTTTCTGACAATAAATCATTGGTATTTTATTCCCATGGTACTAGTTAAGAGTGTTCTAAAGAAGTAACTCAAATATCATGACTCAGTGGCTCTCAAAGCAGTCTGCTGGGGAATACCCTCAGATTTCAAAATATATTTCAGAATTCTTTTTTTTTTTTTTTTACTTTTCTGTTAAGAATAAAGATTTTTAAATATACAGTACATTATAAGAGTAGGTTACATTAGGTCATGTTGTTAGTGCACTTAGGTTCTCTTTTGGTCATGATAGGAATTTTTCCTAGATGGGAAAAAAACAGCACCTGTACAGAAGCCAATGTGACACAGGGACAGAGATGTACAGGGGCAGGGATGAGGGATTTTGGCTGAGTTGCAGTGTATGGGTAACAATATGAGATGTTTATATGTTTACAGAGGAGTAAGAGAGAAAAGAACATGTTCTACAAAAAAATTTATATAGTTTTATTTCAATTCCACAGAAAAGGGATATAAAGAGTACTTTTTAACTGAGAGAAACTATTTGTTCTTCCTTTGCTAGTCCTTTCCTGCCATGTAGGGCAGATTGTTGTTATACACTCAAAGTGCTGAAATCCCTATCCAGACCTTCTTATTCAAGCAAAGCTGTCACTAATTTCAATGGCAGCTCTGCCTGATTAAAGAGAAGTGAATAGAGCCCTGAAGCAATGGTGTTTTGTCCTTGTCTTTGCTCTTCTGGCCCATAACCATTAATTTTAAAGAGCTTGAAGCAATACTGGCACCAGCACTGTTTCAGATGAACAAGCAAAAGGATAAAAACCAATACTATGAGTTGTTTTAACTAAGTGCTACTACAAGAAAAGCAAGTGTGTATCATATTGAAAGAACTGAAAAAGGAAGAATGCATAAAAATATTTTTGAAGTTTCTGTAGTGTTTTAAATACATTAAACATCAACATCAACACTGCCTCCGTACAATCCTAAACATCCACTGGTCAGATTATGTGACTAATGCGTCTGTTTAGAACAAGCAGCAATCACAAGTATTGAGGCCATGTTGCTGAGAACACAGCTGCGTTGGGCAGGGCATGTCTCAAGGATGAAGGACCACTGCCTCCCTAAGATCTTGCTTTATGGTGAACTTGCCACTGGCTGCTGCAAGAGAGGAGCCCCAAAGAGAAGATTCAAGGACTCCCTGAAACAACATCTCAACCTGGGCCATATTGATCACCATAACTGGTCTAGTCTGGCCTCCAATTAGGAGGTCTGGAGACACACCATCTATAATGCTGCTGATGCTTTTGAGAAAGCACGCAGGATCACTCTCGAGGAGAAAAGACAACGCAGAAAGAATCGTGCCTTGCAGAATATACCACCTAAGGAGTCTTTCTGCTGTGCCTTTTGCAACCGGACGTGCCTATCTCGTATTGGCCTTTTTAGCCACCAATGCGCTTGTAACAAACGTGGGTAGAGCCCTTCCCAAATCTTCGTTCGTGAAGCCTAGCCCTGAGTGAATCATAAAAATATGTAAGCTTTGTTACTATTTCTATTTATATTCATACGAGTATGTTAAGTGGAACAGTATGCATATGCTTATTCCAAGGTTATAACCACTGCATTGTTAACTCCATTCCAATATTGACAGACGTTAAAAATATTACTAGTTATTATTTTCTAATTGTCACACTGGAATTACTAAATAAAATGTCACACTGTTTTATATAAAGAGTTGAGGCAGGGATTTTTAGAATTAAGAGCATAACTCTTCACAGTATTAACTGAGAAATATGATTGAATAAAGGTTTGAATTGAAATTTTCAATGTCTGAACAGAAAGGTCCACAGCAGTGGGACTGATATGACTAAATATAAATATTTATATTGGTGTCCATCACTCTATAGGCTTTTTCTAGTTGAGTAAAAAATAACTGGCTTTAAGATTGGATTAATACAATTTATATCTCCGCTTTCAGGTAGGACTATCACTATACCTGACTATTTCAGAGATGAACCCTGTACTTTCAATGAGAACATGTTTAAGATACTTATGTTATTATATATAGGTGCAGGATCATAACGACTGGAGGTGGTTTCATCTTGGAGAGTAAGACTGATTGTTAAAAGAAAAAATAACGTGCTTATTCCTGCTCCTCTTTTCCTCCACTCCTCCAACAACTCAAGCTCATTATTAGAAGTCTCCAGAATAGCAAATTCCTAGTCCCAGATCTTACCTTACACTGATCTACCCCCAGGCTACCTGATATTTATTGGTCAAAGTACTGTTCTTCTCTGCTGCTAGGATTATATATTAAAAAATTTGTATCAGTATTTTCAAAACAAATCTATGTCTGTTATTTAACTCAAGAGATAGAGAACACATGAAGCAAAGGGTTAAATCAATAAATCAATAGAATCGTGTGCACAGTCTTCCTCTTCCTGGCTCTTTTTTTTTTTTTTTTTTTTTTGGTTAGGTTTGGTTTGCTACTTGGGAACATCTATAAGGCAAGTCTATCATACATTTTTTTTTCCCAATCCCAGACTATTTCCTTTAATATTATAATATAATATAATGAATATAATGAATACATTTAGCTTTAGGTTGAATGCTTTGTCCAATACTATCTTTCAGGCTAGGGCCTCTTAGACGTATCTGTTCTGTTTAGACTAGAAGAATAAATCAAGGGTCCTGATTCTGGAAGGTGATAGAAAAAGCTATTTTGACAGGATCAGAACAAATAGGAAATAAATTTCCCAGAAGGATACCTCATTCTCTCAACAGATTTTCCTCTGTCTTAAGGATCTAACGAGAAAAAACAGCACCTAAAGGAGCTAGACATGCTCCATACTTTCAACAAGGAAACTATCACACAAATAACTTGAATGTATTTGGTATTCCAATAAAACCTGCACTGAGATTTCCTCACTTTTTCTAACGTTTGGAAGATTTTGGAAAATCCTGAAATCTGGCCTTGTTCTCCTCCCACAGCTTTTTTGGGTGTCTTGATGATGCCATCAGATCAAGCCATCACAACTCATTTCCACCTTTATTTTTCATGCAGTAACTTTTTAGCAAACCCATAAAAAGAAAAAAATTACTCACTCACTGCAACATGGATTCATGTTTCCCAAATCATATAACCATTCACAAAGCTGGTCAAAATTTATGGACTGGTGTGTTGTGGGTAACATTATTTCTACTAGAAGAACGTTTTTATGTAGCACCCAGCAGAATACAGTTAATAATGCATTGCTTAGCATTTTGAATAATTTTAGTAAAGGAATAATTTTAGCACTATAAACTTACTTGAGACAACGGTTTCCCCTACAGACCTTCTTTATGGCACTGCTCATAAATGCATTACATATCTTGTTGACATACCTCTCCAGCTTTCTTTTCATAGTAAATATAAAGCAAAATTAAGTAAATGAAAAAGGTGTTTTCCTCAGTGAAAAATTTTGAGGTGTTGACAGAATGTATTCTATAAAAGCTCTTTCAATTGAAGCTTATTTAATGCACCTGGTTTGATTGGAATTCATTACAGAGAGTTGTCAAAAGCCTGTGTATTTCTAGTCTTCTACTTAAGTTCTCTACATGGTTAAATTATCTCTTTCTTCTGCTTGATTCTCTTTGACTTCTTTTTTCTCAAACCTGATTGACCAATACTGTACTCTGATAAATATATTTAGTAGAATACTTCCTTAATTATACTGAAAAATGTATCCTCTAATGTGCCTTATGCTTTCACTTCTTTTTCACAGAAAATGCTGGCAGTTCATAGACATCCTACATTCAAACTCTTGTCATCTTCCTTCTCAATTTTCAGCTGACAATTCTGCTGACAAAAACATTTGTTTATTCAATTGCAAACTGTGTAACTTTACATCTGTAATACACATATTTAATTTAATTTCTATTACCCTGATTCTCAAGATCATCAAGTTCTTTCTACGTTATTCCTAAACGTTGCTTGATGATGTTTCCAGCATAGTGTCTTTGGCAAATTTCATTATTATGTTTCTAATATCCTTGCCAAGATCACTAACGAAATTATTAAATAACAGTGATCTCTGGGCTCAGTTTTGATCTGTTGGTAGCCAGTCTGCTACTTTTTAGTATTTTTCTATTTGCAAGCTGTTTATTCACCTTATAGTTCCACTATTAATCTCTGGCCTTTTTCCCCATATAATATTTCCAATGTTGTGCCACAGTAAAGATTTCACTGAATCACAGAATATTTAGGGTTGGAAGGCACCTCTAGAGATGCAGGATCAGCTAGCACAGGTTACACAGGAACATGTCCAGGTGAGTTTTGAACGTCTCTAGAGAAGGAGACTCCACAATCTCCCTCAGCAGCCTGTTCCAGTCCTCTGCCACCCTCAGTATAAAGAAATTATTCCTCATGTTGAGGTGGAACTACTTTTGTTTTAGTCTGTGGCTATTGTTCCTTATCCTGTCACTAGGCACCACTGAAAAGAGTATGGCACCATCATCTTGACATCCACCTTAGAGATATTTATATGCACTGATGGCATCCCTTCTTAGTCTTCTCTTCTCCAGACTAAATGGGCCAAGCTCCTGCAGTCTCTCCTCATAATGGAGATTCTCCAGATCCCTAGTCATCTTTGTGGTCTTCCACTAGACCCGCTCCAGTAGCAACTTGTTTTTCTTGAACTGTGGAGACCAGAACTGGATACAGCACTCCAAATGTGACCTCACTAGGGCCAAGTGGAGAGGGAAGGTCACCACCCTCAACCTCCTGGCCACACTCTTCCCAATGCACTCCAGGATACAACTGGCCCTCCTGGTTGTAAGGGCACACGACCAGTTCAATTTCATATTGAAATTCAGGTTGATTTGGTTTATCACCTTCCTTTTTCCTCCCCCCTTACCCCCCCCCGCCCCCCCCTATGTAACAATGATTTTATTGAAGAATGTTGTGGTATTAATCTGTCATAATTTACCTTTCCAAACTTGTGTTGCACATTCTCCCAGTTTCTGTATTCCTCTGTATATCATCTTCTTCTTCAAAGTTTTCTCTATAGTCCAGGAGCTTAAGTCTCACTGAGATCAAACTTACAGATATATAATGGCTCAGATCATAATTTTCTTGGTTGCAAGACAAGTCCAAAGTTTTCAGCTTCTCCATTCAATAATACCTTCCTGACATCATGAAATTACAAAAATAATCTGCTATCAAGACTGAAATTCCAGTTTTCTGTCACCTTTATGACTTAAGTGCCTTTTCTCTGCTCCTCTCAGCAAAACCTGTGTTTGCAAGCGACTTGCTCTTGCTATTGCTGTGATCCTCTCACTTGGCAAAATCTTGTTAGTTCTGGTACTTTTTTCCCCCAGGACATTTTTTTTCAGCAGAATCAATCTCCCCTTGCCTCTGAAGAATTTCACTTTGTCTAATACCTTCCACTTTTAAAAGCATGGAACATAGAAACTGATAAAAAAGAAATAAGAAAAATTCACCCCTCTGCAATACAGATCCTTGATAATACTATGACATTTATCTTTAGGAAACTCCAAACAACCTTGTAAAATCAAGGTCCACTACTCTACAGCCTCAAAGATTTTAATTATCATTTTCTCCTTTAAGTTTGAACACTTTAGGTTTGGCTTTATTTTAATTTGTTTTGGTGTTCTTAATATGTTTGTTTTCACTTATTAGCCTTTCAACTCTGTACCGTCCCTAAAATAAAGAGTTGGTTTTGGTTCCTTTGGTTTACTGAAGAAACGTGTAGACTCTTTTCTCTTTGAATATATGGGCAATTATTGAAAATATTTCTCAATTTGAAGCTTAATTAAAATTAGGATTAAATTTAAAAGCAACTTATTCAGCTTAACGGGGAAACCTCTCAGCTCTCCAGATGGATTTCTCTCTCTTCTGTACTATTATGTGTTTTGTTTATGCCCATTTCTCCTCTTCAGAGCAACCACATTATTGTGAAATTTTTTTTTTTTTTTTTTTTTTGCTAGTTTAGATCAATGTTATCTGTAGAACAACCTGTAGAAAATACTGACATAGCCACTTACAACAAACTATAAATGACTCACTTTTTACAAAAATGTTATGGTAAGCATAGACAAATATGAAAACAACAAAAGCAATAAGTTGAAACCCAAATACATTTTGCAGAAAAATCATACCTTAGTGAAATGACTGCATGAACATTTTTAATCATCTGAAACTCAACTATTAAAGACTAAGCAAGCTCTGGAACAAAATTAAGTCTTATAGAAATACTTATGTCTGTGCCGCGGTCCGAAAGGGGGAAGGGGCCGTGACACAGCGTGGGTCCGGGACACAAGGTAGGATGCAGGTAGAATCATCTATTGAGGCGTGCGCCAGATTCGTTGTCAGTTCAGGCGGGGAAAGGGCCAGAACATACGGTGGGGCATGAGACAGACAAACGGGGGAGCAAATCAGGATAGGGGCACAGGCGAAAGAGGGAGGAACGTAGGAGGAACCGGGGAAAGAAGGGGTGAATGGAGGCTATCTCCTCTCTGCAGCTTCTCCAGCCAATCCGCAGGAAAGCAGGGAAGTGGACAAGCCTGAACATGCCCGGGAGATCCAAATTCTGGGGAAGCATACAATGTGTATGTACATAATTGTAAAGTCTGTATCACAAAGTCCTTTCAATTGCTGTACATCTTTTTCCACTTCTGAAATTTTTCCCGTTCTGATTCCTGGTCCTTCACATGTCTGTTTGGGGCTTTAGGGGGTTGGTTAGGTTTTTTGTTGGTTTCTTGTTTGGGTTTTCTACTTAATAGCTATGAAATAAGTGCTTATTTGGTATGAATATTAGGAATAACAGTATACTTTTAATAGAGGTCATTACTAGTCTTATTAGACATTTCAGACAAATGAAATAATGGGTCTATACAGAAATTGATTTCTATGTGTTTTTTCACCTATAGTCTTTCTTTAATTCAGTCTTCTGTATTGAGCTTTTTGAGCTTTCAAAAAAAAACTTTTTAAAGTCTAAATATTCAGTGTATAAAAAACGGAAGAATTGGTTCACTTCTTTAGAGGTAAGATTATTAAAAATATGTTATATCTTACTATAATTGTTGGGGGAAAAAACCAAACCCAGAACTGTAATGCTCAGCTGGCTGCTTACTTACCTTGATACCCTAATTACCTTATGGGGTGTTGTTGGTTGTCTTCTAATACTTCATGGAGATTATAAGGATATAGAATTTCTTTATGGCACACATGGACCTTTTACTTTGTTGTAGAATAACCCTTATACCTACCACTCAAAAACCAAAGAAGTTAAAACTCCAACTGAAAACATTTAGGAACACAGTCACACATATGAAGTCTGTACTTTAAGACTGAGAAGGGTATGGATAATAGACGCTGTTAATAGATTATCATTATTCAAGATCCTTTCTAATCATTCTATCTGGAGAATTTTTGGCAATTTTGTGCCAGAATTCATAAGTATTCTTCAAAGAAAATAAATGGGAACTCTAAAATTCTTCCTATTTTCATATTAGAAATATGAAAAAACTAAGTTAAAAATAGCCTGGAAGGGTAGCTTTCAAATTCTACTTGAACAAGGTAAGGTAAAAAACAAACAACAAACAGCCCTGAATCTAGGCATCTAGTGCTTCCTTTAAATTCTGAGATTACTATGTATTAAGAATTACTACAATTCCAAAAAAAAGAATCTCAGCATGTTGAATTGATGAAAGCAACACTTTAAAGTGCTTTTATTTATCATATATCTCATTGTAATTTATAAGCTAGTAAATATTGGTTCTTCTTAAGCATTTCAACAACAAAAGTATTTATATATTTTTTTCTTTCACAGCTGAAAGCAAAACAAAAGGAACACCTGACACGAATCCCTATGGTAATTACTGACTTCTAATTCCTTTTTTTTTTTTCAGTCCAGTCCTTCCATTTCACTACAGATGATATCGTTATGCCATTACTTTAATTATAATATTCAATATATTATCAAAATGAAAAGTCAGTATATTCTTCCCAAGAGCTATAACTCTGTAGATTACATGTCTGAGGTTCAGACAAATTTTTAAGCATACAACAGTGAAAGATTACCATTTGGGAATTAATGATTTACAATATATATATTTGTGGCTGAAGAGAAGGTTTTTGCTTTTTTTTTTTCTGTATTGTGTATGCACAGTTTATGTTTATGAATGAGTTTTAAACAAATATTGTTAATACACTGAAGAAAAACTGAAAAGAGATAAATTGCTCTTATTTTAGCTCTTTGGGGCTAAATACCCAAAATACAGCCTTTTAAGAGAGCAGGTTTTTTAATAGTCAGACCTTAGAAGCTGTTGATAACAGTATGAATTACACCATGGAAATATAGGCTTCTTTACCAACTCGTCTTTACTTGTTCTACTGTATTCATTTTTGTATTGTAACACTACTGAGTTAGGATTTCCGATTAGTAAAGTTCAGGGCAAAACTGGGTGCAAAACCACAAGACTACCTCTGTTAATTAGAAGGAAACATGCAGACATAACTGTGGATCAGAAAGTATTAAAAACTATGCCTTGAGAAAACCTTTTAAGTGAATGAAAGGGAAAAAAAGTAAAACAACATAACTTTCTTTATGACTTTTCTTATTTAGATTTGGCTATTGGGACACTGATGGAGAATACATAAATAACTACATGAGTGGTACTATGAGATTCCTAAAATACCTGTGTTTAGTGAGAGAAATTAATGACAAAGAGAGACTGAAATAGAAGTGTAGTTGTATTTTTTTATTTTTAACTGAATCTTCTGTTTTACTGCCACGCGAACTCCACTATTTGACATCTCTCTGTTGGAAACAGTACAAGCTACTCTTATTTCAATGCAGTTACTTGAGCTGAGAGGCCTCTTACCTCTGAATGCACTGAAAGTCTTTATGTAGCATATGTTCTCTGACTGAAGATGTCTTATCTGATGATTTGTTTATTACTTCTTTTAACACTTCTCAGTGCAATACCTGTCACACTTTTCATAATTAATTTAATCTGATGACATTTGCCAGATATAGGAAAATAACACCATATCTAGCCAGGTAAATCTTAAACACTTTTTATTTTTACTAATTTCTTTTCCTTTTCTGACTCTCATTGGGGCAACCACAGCAGAATTCATCTCACCTAACCTTAGACTTTTTACACTGATTGTTTAATCTTAGCTCCATCTAGAGACAATGAAAAGAGATAGAAATGCTTTAGAGAGTAATTTCTTTTGCCTATTCTTGTAGTTAGGGTTGCTTCTCTCTCACTGTTAAGAGGAAGATCCCTTTAAGCTACATAAATATGTGGTTCATCAACCTTGGCTCGCTACCAGGCTACACCCAGCTGCTGTCTTAAAGAGGACTGGAAGAAAATAAGATGCAAAAACTTGGGATAAGGATGGGGAGATCCCTTATCAATTAATGTAATGGGCAAAGTAGATTCAAGTTTGAGAAATTAAATTAAATTTGTTGTCAATTAAAATAGATTTGGATAATGAGAAGCAAAGAACGGTATTACCCCCCCCCTTTACTTTTCTCATGATCAACTTCACTCCTTCATTCCCAACTCCTCTACTTCCTCTCCCACCCCAAATGACACATATCAAACCACCCACAACAGCTCCTCTCTGCCACTTCTTCATCCTCAAGCTTTTCCTTCAGTGTAGTCTGAACTCTTCGTTGTCTGCAGTCCTTCAGGAATATCTAACTTCTCTGGGGTGGGGTACTCCATGTGTATGCATATCTGCTCCACCATGGTCTTCTCCACAGGCTGCAGGTACTTCCTTCCACTCTTTCTTCTCTGACCTTGGTGTCTGCAGGGTTGTTTCTCACACTTTTTGTTCCGTCAGATGTTTTATCCCTTTCATTAAATACATTTTCCCCTGAGGTGCCCCCACCTCAGCCATGCCCTGCACTGGGTGGATTGGAGCCGGCTAGAACCATCTGTGTCCGGCACAGGGCAGACCCAGCCTCTCCTCACAGAGCCCCCCTGCAGCCCTGTACAATGCAATATCTTGATGGTTAAAGATAGGTAACAGGAAAAATTTTCTGAGAGATAGAATACTTAAAAATGTAGAAGATGGGCTAATTTTGTGGAGGGGACTTTTAAGCACCGTGGAACTATACTTACATGTGTATAGCACATACACAGGCCCACAAGACTCTTATTCAACCCAGTTTAAAAGTTTTGGCCAATACATTTATTTTGCATGTAGCTGATTGTTCATATTCAGTTTAGATGTGTATTTCCTGTTTAAAAAATTATTATTTATTCATTTAAATATTATTTTTTCGTAAATTAATTGTCCTTGGATTGGTTTAACAGTCAGTTTCAGGAGTTCAGTACTCAGTTTCTAAGGTTCAGAACATAGACCTTAGACAAAATTTTAGTATATAGACTTGATTTATTTGGATGTCAAATGAATAACTGAATTGTTAAAGATATTAGGAAGAAATTCTTTACTTTGAGGGTGATGTGGCACTCGAACAGGTTGCCCAGAGAAGTTGTAGAAGTGATCAAGGCCAGGTTGGATGGAGCTCTGAACAATTGGGTCTAATGAAAGGTGTCCCTGCTGATGGCAGGGAGGTTAGAACTAGGTCATAATATCATACAATCAATAAAGCTGTAACAGGCCTTTAAGATCATCAAGTCTAACCATTAACCTAACACCACTGTGTTCATTGCTAAACCATATCCCCAACTGCCACAGCCACACACCTTTGGAACGTTTTTTTTCATAATAGCTAACCTAAACCTCCCCTATAGCAACTTGAGAACATTTTCTCTGATCTTTAAGGTCCCTTTCAACTCAAAACATTCTATGATTTCATGATTCTATGATCTCTACAGATTAACAAAGCTGGTGCCACTAATACAGTTTCTTCAAATGGAATGGAAAAACACACAAATTATTGTCAAAAATATAATTAATATATATTATATAGTAGTTTGACCTCTTTAGAGTTTCTGATATAAACAGAATATTAAAATTCACAGTTGGTGACTAGTACATGCAAAATTATGGTATAACCTGTTGCCTGTTAAAGACCTGCACAAAAACATGTTTATCTAACTAGTTTCTGCACATCCTCAAGAAGGATGTTTCCAGTGCAAAAACATCTCAGAACTCAAAGTCAGCTAAAATATTTAAAATAACTTAAAAAAAAATAAAGTATCTGTGGGAAAGAAGACACTGATTAAAATATCCTCCACTTACTGAATAAAACAAAATTTAATTATTATTAATTATTTTAAAATATTTAATTTTTTTGACTGTAGTAACCTCAGAAAATATCCCAAACTAATTCTCATGTTAGTTTCAAATCTGATTAAGAATATTTAATACCATTCTTCATTTTTGTTATGGAAGATGTCAAATAAATAACAAATTCCTTGCTTTGTTGCTAGTATATTTGCTAAGGAAGGCTGGTGATACCAACTCAAGGTATAAAAGCATTTGATATATCCCTCCGGAGTTTTTTACTCATCTCTTCTATCTTTAAAACAGTCATAGGATTGGTTGTCTTAGGGAATGAGTAATCAGCGTCAGAGTCCTTTCTTGCTTTCCTACTAATACAAATCTTTCTTGACTAGGTTGTTACTAGATAACAATTTGATTGAATATGCTTATTTGTTTAACTTATTTGTGATCTCAGCCTATGGCACACCCTCACCTATAAAATTGTTCCATTACTAGTACTACCAATAAAGTTGTTGTGGATTGAAAGGGTATAGATACAGAGCTGATTTTTTTTCCTCTCAGTCTCACAGGACAGTGTGGGAACCTTATGCTGCAGCTCCCCATGGTGCAAATAGAGTGTAATTATTTTCTGCAAATGACAGGAGAATGTTTCCAAGAATGTGAAAATTCACCTGTTTTAAAGTGCAGAAGGGCAGTATGTTGGAGGGAGCTCTGACAGCAGAGGGTAGAACAATAGCATTACAAACATGTCAGACTTGAAAGGAGCTACATTAACAAGTCAATCTCAAGCAAGTAACCTCCTTTGGGAAGACTTTCTGAAAGGAGGAGTGCAGTTAGCAGTCTAGTTGTGTCACTTCTCATTATACATTTTTTTAAGCAGCCGACTTGGTCAGAAACATCCTCATTAACTTTATTTTTCTATTTTCGGCATGCATTTATTATAGCTGATTTACTCCATTCAGCTTAATATGCCTGCTTTTAATTCATTTCTTGACTTTGCAACCAAGACAGTAGCTGAACGTTTTCTGAACGTTTGTGTGATGTGCATATCTCCTTTGTCTGGGTTGACAGCCATATTCTCTGAGAATTCCAATGAGTTAGGTAAGTCTTTACCTCCCTTGTCTCTCCTTAGGCCATTTTAAAATAATGGCATTATGTTGGCTGCTCTCCAGTCATCTAAGATTTCACTTGATCTATTTTGAAGAGCAGAAGTACATAAAAATGTCTGCCAAAGCATCTTCAATTTCTGTTCTTATTTCCTTAACCCTTTTGGACCTATGCTGTTTGGTCATGGCCCAATAAATTTTAGAAGCCATTTCACCTTATAATAACCATACTGACACACTCTGTCCATATCCTAATTCCTAATCATCCATCTCCATAAATATGATTTCAGATGTAGTCAAATACCTACTCTTATCCTTTATAAAGCCATATATAACCATTACATAGTGTATCCTCAATCCCCTTACACTCTTTCTAGGGGATAGGTTGCAATATGAAAGTTTCTTTTAACAGTGAGCGTGTCTCCAGAGCTCAGGACTGGGCTAGAGAATTAATTTTAATTCAGATTTTCAATTAATTTTCTGTTTCTTTCCTGCTCTAGGGAGGAAGCAGCCTGCAAATGAATTACAGCTGATAGTTGTTTGCTTCTTCACAACAACTTGCTGACCCAGAGACATCGTTCTCCTTAATGACCTGCAGTCTGCAGGTTTGCAGCCTTGTCAAGGAAGCAAGAAGTACTCAATATTTCTTTGTTTCTCTGCATAGGCATGTCAGAATCATCATAATTAGCTTCTGAAAGGACCTCAAGAAGTTATGTAGTCTGTCCTCTCGTGCTAGAGTAAAATTGTTTGTGTTTTCTACTCTTAATAACCTTTGGTTATGGCGATCCCATAACCACCTTGAGCAATCTGTGCAACGTTTATTTAAACTTCAGGTTTTCAACTTCACCCTAATTTTTTATATAATTCTTAGAAAAAAGATTAAAAAATAATGTATGCTACTGCACACATTACAGCAGTTGAAAAACCTCTTAATGTTTCTGTGTGTGAGACACTGATTATGCCTAACAAAAGTCTAGAGACAGAGCCTGGGGCTGATCCTAAACACTTACAAGATCTATTTGATGTGATTTGTCCCACAGAAATCAAGATGACAGCTGATTATAAATATTTTATGTTGTCATCTACCAACATTTTTTAGCTGTAAAAGCTTTCAATATTGAGCAGTATGCTAATTCTGAGGTACTTTTATGAATGCAACACTGATCCTAGCTGGATCACGTGCAAGAAGTGAAACTAGAGCCTTTGAATTTAACAGAAAAGGCTGTTACTATCTTTACTAAGTCACATTCTTATCTTTATCCAATTGAAAGAATTGTATTAGGAAATCTCTCTCTTTGTCTTCTCTTCCTTATCACTGGACAAAGCCCAAAATGATGTTGACATGACTGCTTCAACCTAATGCTAGATATTTAAAAAAAAACCCAAAGCAATAAAACTCTGTGATCCAGAAACAAGTTGATATCATATAGTGTTCCATACCAAATAATGATCCACTGTGAAATGTCAATCATGGAATCTCACACTGAGAAAAAGGTTCACTTCAGTTAATTCCCTGAGACCACAGGCCGAGACTGAACACCTTTGCAGGTACAACAGGTCATCTGGAGAATGCTGACTCATTACTCTGCTCTAATCTTTGTGTTTATTTTTTGAAGAACTGTTATTGAGTTTCATTAGGCTCAATGAAGATTTTGACATTTAAAATTTAAAGAGTGGAATTCAAGTACTGATTGAGGGGACCTCCTTTTGAGTGTGTTGGTCATTCTGTGACCATTTAAAGATAATTTTTAATATCAGAAGAGGTACCTTGGAATTCCACACTTTCTAAAGACACTAACCATTTATAAAATCTGTCTCTGTCTCTAACATTAAAGATACTAATGGTTACTGAGCAGGCAAACCATGATGTCCCATTGTTAAGGTAGGGAGAGGAAGTTATATTGAATTATATATACTAAAAACATGACCTAAATTCTTCTCTTTCCTTTTTTGCTGATAACAGCTGATAAAAGTATTTTTTTTGAGTTTTTACCCCACTTTTTTTACTTGTTCATGTCTTTTGCTATGTTGAGTCCTGGAGAAGAGAACTACAGTAACATGCTCTTTTGTCTTACCGTATTCCAATTGCAACTTTAGTCATGTAAGTCTGTATAACTGACCTTTATATTACATTGCATTGCAAATTGCAGCCTAAGTCATTGTTATGCTTCCCAATTATATGCTGGAAATAAGTTGTCATACTTGAAGAAAAATAATTCCAGGAAAACAGAGCCCTATCAGAACTCACAGAGTACTAGCCATATTGTCATTTGTTACGTTAAAATTTTAACAGGTGCATCTCAAAGGCAAGTGTATCAGCCCAAACATACCAAGAAATTTATATGGTCATACACATCACGTGATTGCACTCAAGATAATCTGTTCCATAACCTTTCCTGGCACTGAGGTCAGGCTGAGAGGCCTATAGTTCCCCAGATCCTCCTTCTGACCCTTCTTGTAGATGGACATCATATTTGCTAACATTCAGTCCAGGACCGCTGGTAAATATCTGGAAGTGGCTTGGAGAGCACTTCCACTAGCTCCTTCAATACCCTTGGGTTGTTCCCATCTCACCCCATAGACTTATGCATGTCTAAGTGGTGTAGGAAGTCACTGACCATTTGCGCTTGGATTATGGGGTATTCATTCTGTTCCCTATCCCTATTTTCCAGCTCAGGGGGATGCATACCTGAAGAACAACTGGTCTCACTATCACAGACTGAGGCAAAGAAGACATTAGATACTTCTGCCTTTTCCTCACCCTTTGTAACTATGTTTCCTCCTCCGCAACCAATAAAGGATGGAGATTCTCCTTACCCTCCTTTTGTTGCTGATGTTGCTAATAGAAACATTTTCGTTGTCTTTCACAGCAGAGCCAGATTAAGGTCTAACTGGGCTTTGTTCCTTCTAATTTTGTCCCTGGATAATGTCACGACATCCTTGTAGTCCTCCTGAGCTGCCTGGCTCTTCTTCCAAGTGTCATAAACACTTTTTTCCCCTGAATGCCAGACAAGGCTCTCTGGTCAGGCAGGTCAGTCTGTCCCACCAACTCATCTTTTTGGGATATAGCGATGGCTACTCCTGCACCTTTAAGATTTTCTTCTTGAAGAATGTCCAGCCTTCTTGGACCTTCAGGACTGCCTCCCAGATACTCTGTTGACCAGACTCCTAAACAAGCCAAAGTCTGCCCTCCAGAAGTCCAAGGTGGCAGTTCTGCTCACTCCTGACCTCACTTTGACAACTGAAAATTCTATAATTTCATTAATGGTATGCCCAAGACATCCTCTAACCATCCAAGATCACTTAGGACTAACTGACATGTGCTTGATTTTATAGACAGCGCTCAGTGTGCTGTTACGCTTCTTTGTTCTTTGCTGTGGTCATCAACAACACCTGTTTGGCCAAGTGCCTAGGACCTGCAAGGCTGGTAAGGAAGGGTGTAATTGGACTGGCACTCAGGAATCTTGAGACCCGTATGGAGTAGAAGAAGAAATATTTTTTATTTTTCTAGTTGGCTCACAGGAAATGAATGCATCACCCACTCAGCCATAGAGAATGGCTGTTTGCTTTATAAAATAATATAAGTTATGCTAACCACATTACCAGGGGTGGGGAGCAGGACAATACCGGTCACATATGGTATCTCCTTGGGCCCTAGGATTGATGAAACCTATTTTCTTCAGTAAGAAGGCACAAATTATAGCAAATTACCATCCCAAACTCTTTGCCAAGAGGAATCTTATGCTTAAGGTAATGATTTCTTCTTCTTCATTTGGATCATGTTGAGGTCAATTTTATACTTTTTTTGATAGTAAAATCTGCTTATTTTTTATTTTCTTTATTATCTTGCAATTTGTTATTATATCTGAATTTACTATGTATGTTCTGCTTCAAATATGTTGGATATTTGTTCTTTGTTGTGTTTCTTACCTCTGTAGCAGGTTTTATTTGGTTGTCAAAAATCAGACTATCAAAAGATAACATTATCTTGTCTTGGACCATTACATATTGTGGACTGATAGTCGCTGCTCATTTCTTAATAAGAAATGATTAGTCATAGCCATACATAATATAAATAAAGATTTTACCAGTAAATTTGGCAGTGGTTAATAGTAGCTGGATGACTTCCCTATTTACAGTACACCGAGACACACAGATTATTATTACTGCTTGTAAATAATTGATTGTAAGCTAATTGATGTCATGTGGTAAAGTGATTTTTTTTTTCCCCTGAAAGAATAAACACATGATCATCTTCATAGGAATCTGAAATTCATTTGAAAACTAACTACCGAGAATTTTGTTGTAATGGGCTGGATTAGCTGCTAGTTCTTAAAAAAAAAGAATTTTACTGTGACAAGACTTTAAAGGTTGTTGGGACGAGGTGGTAGAAAGACAAAATAAATAATAGTAGTGGGCATTATTTCTGTCTTATTCACTTATCTCTAAAATGAACCAAATATGAGATTATGCTTTTTTGACTTATTTTAATGAGTTGATAGCATGATTGACAGTCTATATACTTTTTTTACTATCTTTACTGAATGAGGAAATCTGACAAAATTTGTCATATAAATCATATTTAAGTCATAAAACATAACATTTACTCCTTCAAGATTTGTGTTGAAAAGACTGAAAGGATTATGTCTGAAGGAGGTCTTCAGACTTCTGCAATCTCAGCAGTTATTTAACAGTGTTGTGTACTTTATCCTGCCTCTGACTCCTGCTAAGAAGATGTGCATTTGACTTCTTCCTATTAGACTCATGAACAGTATAGGAAAAATGTCAAATTTATGACTATAAGATTCATTTAGTTGGGTACACAATCATTCATCTTAATTATGTCTGACACCTTCACCATTATAAAATCAGTTTCCCAGAAGAAGAGAAACTCACACTCTGTCTCCTTTAGGAATCCTTCATTGAAGGAGACTAGTTATTTCAGTCCTCTGAGGAAGCTAATAGTGTAGTCGAAGGATCATGAAAAAAAAGAATAATGGCTCGTATTCATCAAGAACAGGCAAATACTACACTGCCATGCCTGGTAACCATAACTCCTAACACTGCTTTTTTGGAGGGTAGTAGATTATAGTACATAAGATTTTGAAGCAGGAGATGTATAAACTTCTAACAAAAGGCAATTCTTTTATATCTTTTTTGCCTTCATTTAAATAAATGATAGCTTGTCACTGAACTCTGTAAGAAACTATATTAGGTAATTTTTTTTATTTTCCATGAGGCATATTTTATTTATATTATGCAAAGGTAAAGAGATAATGAAACCACTAAAAAAGCCACTCTAAGCATCTTGATCATCTGCATATGCTAGTTGTAAACAAATTAAGATACTTTAACATATGTATGTGAAATAAAATACATTTTTACTTTGATAAAAAAGTAATGATATAAAAATAAAACCATTATTATTTGAAGGATCAGTAATGTAGAATTTTCGCATTGTATTACTTAGAGAATGAATATTTCACTATTCACAAAAGGATAAGTAAAACTGTTAAGTCAGGTGCCATAATAGATAAGGCATTAAACATGATCTCTGTTTTTCAAATGGTCTTTTCCTCTCAAAGATAATAATACAGAAAGATGTAAGAACTTAATTTTAAAATTCCACAATTTGTGGAGGATAGAAGTTCAAATGAAAATACTCTTATATAGCTACATACATAGTATTTATAACCATTAGACTACAAAGTCTCTGTAAATGTAGCACATCCCTCAAAACTGCTTCAAAAAAACCAGCATTCAGAAGAGTACCAAGGTTAGGCTATAAAAAGGTTACCTTTATTTACTGTCCTCAATTCAGAGGAGACCATTGCTGAATCTATACCTTGCAGAGACCATCCTAAACTAAAAGAAAAATGTATCCTGCTTTTATCTTTCTCTATTTAATATTTCTGCAGAATGAAAACTTGACTAATTTATTCAGGAAGATAAGTGTAAATGAGAAGCAAATACTTTTGATTATTAAGAGACGGAGTGCTTCCAAAACGACAGGAAGTTGAAGCTGAATATGCCTCAGTACCCCGTGAGTAGATTAACCATTTTTCATTCTGTCCATTATCTCTATGGTTTTTTGAGGCAAAGACCTTCTATCAATATGTAAACAAAGTAAAGTAAAATAGCTCGATTTGAGGAAAAATCTTTGTAGTAGGATTGAGAATGATGACAATGATGCAGCTAAGACAGAGGCTCTGAACAAATTCAGTGCCCTAATATAGACAACTGTAATCAGAGGATTGGACTACATTTCAGTAACAGTGCTGGCATAGTAGTTGCCAGTGAGCTCGTAACTGCTTCATTACCCATGCTTGACCCCTTGTGATGAATATGCTGAGCCATTGTCAGATGACAGATTCAAATGGCAAGGGAACAAGCAAATAAATTACTTTCCTAAATTATATTTATCATCAGAATTGTGATGAAAAATAAAAAGTGCCGCTGGGGTTGAAAAAACCCAAACTAAGTGCCAAATTCTGATCTACTGTCAATTGAATTGCTCTGGCTTCATAGTGAACTGAAGTGAGAATTTTTCCTCAGACATTTAGAAATTCAAAAATTTGACTTTCTTCACACATGACAATTGTAGTCAATAGCTCTATTGTGATGTGCAAAACATTAATTCTAAAGATAGGCTTATTTAATGAGCACTTACCTGGTTGGTTTTTCTTGAACTCAAAATAAAGCTTCATTCAAGCAGTGCCAAAACATTTAGATAGCTCTGAATTAATTTTACATTTTCTTTTTAAAATGATCTAAGTTAGAAAAAAGATATATTTTAAATACTTTCCCAATTAAATGAGATTTTTCCTGATTATTAAAAAGTTTACATTTAATTGTACTAATCTTTCCATAAGTGAGTAACTTGGTGTACTTACTTCAGTTTTAGTATCAAACTTAAAATGTCTACTATTGCATCTGCTTCCAGTGGTCAATTGGTACTTGAATGGCTAATATGCAAATTAACAAGAAGTAAATCTTATCCTTAAGCTGTTCAAGAAGATTTAAAATCCCTCAAAAAAGCCCCCAACAAACCAGAAAAACAACTAAAACCCAAAACTCAAGCGAGCATATAATAAATAATCAGAAAATTTTTGTTAAGAATTAGTCTGGTTGGAAATAGTAACTTTAAGAAGCTATGGACAGGCAAGTGATTGTATCTAAACTGTTGAAATCTAGAATATTATCAAGCTAAATCTAAAAGTGTTCTCTAACTATGTCCTGATCCTCTGTCTAAAATATATAAGCTCCATTTCATCCTCTTCTGCATGGGCAAACCCAGGTTCCTATGAAAGGAAAAGTCTGACAGAAAGTCAGTTCTGTTACATCCAGCTTATTCCCCGAAATAAATGACCGCAAGTACTATTCAGAGAAAACAAGTAGTGTAGGTAGTAAATTTACCTTTCTTCACTGGCATTACATGGATTCAGGACAACTCCTTTAGATGACTTCAGTGGGACTAAAGTTAAGTGGGATGTGTTATATGTAGATGTTCGGTTTGTAGCTAGCTCAAGACACAGGAAGTTTATTCTCCTCTTCACTTTTTTAAGCTCCAGTTTCCCATCTCTCTACCGTCTTTTGTCTTTATATTACCATCTATTGAAGACAAAGTTCATATTATTGCATATTAACACAGTACATGGAAGAATCAGGTCTCAATCTTGATAAAGACCTTGGTGCACAACAGTTCAAAGATTGATTAAACAAAAGTAAACGAAGTAACAAAGCTTAGCTTTTGATTACCAAATAGCCCACCAAAAAGTGCATGTTCAAAATGTAAGTTTTTATTAACAAGAAATTCAACAATGCACTAGACAGCTTAATTCTTGTTTTCTCAATTTGTAAGAAATTGAACCTGCCAAGATTTAATTACATGTATAGTTTAACACCTCCTGCAGACACTCTATTTCTTTCTAATGAATCAGAGGACACTTAGCATATGCTACCCTGTGTGTCAAAGCTGGTGTCTCTTTTGTCTTTCTTCTGCCTCGTAGAGTATAGATTAACTTGGCTTTGCTCTTTAAAAGACTAGAGCAAAACTGATCTAGAGAGATGGTCTGTGATTTACTTTGACATCAGAGAGGAAAATGTGCATTTGCAAATACACTGGTGATGATTCATGTACCTTTAGATTAATAATACCTTGCATATTGCAAGCTGTTAGAAATCTGAAACCCAAAAAGATATTTGTGAAACAATTCTCCACTAGAAAGTGTAATAAAATCTGAAATGTAACTTTGATTCTATCTAGTCAGAGATTCAAATTGTGTCTCTGTGCTGAGGCTCCTGAAGGTTCCATTAAGGTTTCACTTCACCTAATAATGTCATGTTATGTATTAAACTTTAATTGTGGCTCTTTTAAAGCTTGCATGCTCCAGTTATGGAGTTAAGAATATTTTTTTTGTTATAGGTAGGAAATGTACTACACAAATACAAAGGCAGCTCCTCTGAGAACATGTTCGATGAGACATGCAATGACGCACAGGTAAAATGTAAAACTAATGCATACTAGGCAATTTAGTAGATGAAGAACAGAAGTAGTTGCTATGTGCACAAATATAGAATAGGGGAAGAAATCAGCATGGCTTTTGGAAAATTAATTCTTGCATTACGTACCTTGCTAAGCGGTCAACAAATTTGTTGATAGGGTCAATCCCATTGAAATGTATTGTTAGATTACCAAAAGGCTTTTGACAGGGAAATAATCTCAGAAAAACTTTAGATGAGAATGAAAGTTCTCGCATGGTTAAGAAATAGAATCTATAGGTAAGCAATCAATTTTCATAGTGGAGAGAGTTCACATGGGAGATCCACACCAAGCTGTGCAAAATATGCTGATGTGACCTTTGACAACAGCGAAATGACAAATTTTCTGATATTACTGTATTATTCATTATAGCAAGTACAAGAACTGTCTGTGAATAATTGTCAAAAGTCCTTACAATACTGGTGGGCAATAAATTCATTAAAACTAAATATATAAATAAATAAGCATATCATGTTGCATAAAGAATTATGTGTTCTGAGCTGACCACTGTGATTCGGTATGAAATCTGGGGGTTAAGATAAATTGTTCCATATGAATGTTTGTTCAGTATTTATTAGCAGTAGAGAACAAGCAAACCATCATAATGTCAAGGATTATTTGAAAGTAATAGAGAACTATTATACTAGACTATAAAGAATTGGGTCACTATAGGAATGTATATGCTGGATCCCTAAATGTCAGAAAAGTATATTGCAATGGAAAGCTTCAGAAAAAGGGAAATAAAGGAAATGCATGAAATCAATCTGTGTGAGGAATGAATAAGCCACAGCTAAACAAACTTGGGGTCTTCATTATAAGCAAAATATGAGTAAAGGAGAACTTGATAGAGGTTTATAGGATCAAGAGGGGCATGGAAAATATGGACAAGGGAGAGAGGAGGATATGGATTGATTTTCTGTTGTTTTTTTCAACACAGGATTGGTGAAGCCAGGAGGACACAGGTTAAAACAGAAGAACATGATGCTTCAAGCAATGGGTTATCAAGCTGTCTTCAGTCTAGGAAACTGTAACTGTTAAAAGTTTAACAAGTTTGGCAGAGACTGACAGCTAGGGAAGAAAAATCACAGAATCTCTGAGGCTGGAAGGAATCCCTGGATATTATCTAGTTTAACATCCTTGCTCAGTCATGGTCAGCTATCATAAGTTGCTCCATGTCTCCACAAATGAAGCCTCCACAACCTCTTTGGGCAATCTCTTCCTGTTTGATTACCCTCACAGTATTTTCTTTTTCTTACACTTAAATGGAATTAAATATCTGATCATTGTGTGTTGTCCCGTCACTGAACAACCCCGAGGAGAGTTTGGATCCATCTTTTTTACCTCCTCCCAGCACATATTTGCACACATTGATAAGAATATATATGAATGACATCTTGTGAGACACTGAAATGGTTTAGGGCTTAAACATTGTTAAAATCCCTGAAGGACTTTTGTCCACTGTAGCAGACTGTGCAAAGAAGCAACTGCTCACCAAGGCCTAGCCCCCCCTGAACATCCCTACTAATTTGGACTGTGATAGGAACTTGAGATAAGATAAAGGTACTATGCCCAATTATCCTAGGAGAAGAATGCATCCACAAGTGTGAAAGACTGGAATGCTGATGTCTCAAACAATCAAGGTGCAAACTGACAATGTGCAGAGTAACTGCCCAGGTGCTGAGGGTGTGCACACCAGACACCTCAGGCTACCAGTTGGGTATTGATCAAGATAAGGAAAGAAGCAAATCCTTCAAGGTGGGATAGTGTTTCTTTGTCCTTACAGGAGTGATTCAGCTGTGATAACTCCCCTCTGGGGAAGCATTGGGACAATTCACATATAGCCTGAAGACGTTAATCTCTGCTGATAGGCCATAAGGAACTCAAGGCTGATGTAACAGCCAGCTGTAACATCTTAGAAAGTGTCAGAGACTCATGACATGTCCTGTGATCCAGTATTACATCATCCCTTGTAAAACTCCCTACTCCAGGGGTGGCACCAGAGGCATTTCTACCTAGCCTGAGCCCAATAAAAGACACGACAGACTGCTCAACATACTTAGATTTCCCCTACCATGGGCTTCTTCTTTCACGCACACAGACTTCTTCCATTACCACAGAGGACTTCCTTCACCAACATGGACTTCTTCCCTCACTACACTGGGCTTCCCTCAGCAGATTCAGACTGCAACTATCACTTTGACAAGAATGGGATTCTCACCACCAAGAAGACCAGAAGAATAGAATCAATGGGACGCCGTCAGAATCCAAGGATGTTGATATAATTTCTTCCTAATCTGTCTCTCTGTCACTCTCTTTCTGTCCCCCCCTCTCTCTCCTATTTCTTTCTATCTCTCTCTACCTTGCATTTACTGTTAAATAAAAATCCATACTATTGACTTTGGCATATGGCCTCATTTGCATCTTAATTTGGGCAGAGGCATCTCTCTAATAATTTTAAAGAACCTGACCTTAACACATCTGTCAGAACAATTGTGTGCGTGAGGGAGCAGCCCACCACAGCAATATAACTTACGATACTGATGCATGATGATCACATAGTGCTAACAGGAGGTCAAAAGTTTACTTACCACTCTGCCAAGAATTTCTGTACAGGCTATAGAACAAACTCGATTCCTTTACCCACATGTCAGTGTTAATTGGCATTTGGGATGTTATAGGATATTAGAGATATCAGGAAAGCTAGGAAACGTGACTTGGAATTGATGGGAGAACTGTTCCCTTGTGAATCATAGAATCATAGAATCATAGAATCAGCTGGGTTGGAAGGGACCTCCGAGATTATCATGAAGCAGAACCTGAAGGCCAGGCAGACTATCTTAGGTATCTCAAAAGTAATTAGACAACTGTATGTGGGCTGCTGAGTCATCACAGATGAATTCATCCTCAATTTATGTGTTTTCTGGCATCAGTCCTTGTCTTTCATAATACTTCTTTTATATTACATAACATTATAAAATAAAATTTATACTAAGTGGAAAAAAACAGCTTCTTTATTATCTTGACTGACAGAGCAACAAACTCATTGGTGAAAGGAAACTTTATAATTGAAAGGCTTCTAATTTCTTTGGAGAATGCTTGCTTCTGTTTGGATAAAAATGCCCAGAAAAGTAATTTGTGTTATTGTTAAGGTCTTTCTTCTAGTTTAGACTGTCAGAGAAGTTTCAACACGTACCTGTATGAGTCCTAATTCAGAAGAAATCATTAAAGAGTTTTGTCACCAATACAGACTTCAACAGTCATCAGTCAGGCTCATGAAATGACAAAGTAACTGTGTCCACTGTGATGCTTACAGATTAGCTTACAATTTAGGGGCTTTTTTATAAGAGTGATTCCTATTTGTTGTCGGGTTTCAGGGGCTTGGCAGGAAGCTTGGCTCCCGCCTCCCAGAGAGGGAAGAGAGGGAAGAGAAAAGAAAAAAAACAAGCAGCCAAAGCTATAGCAAGTATATATATATATATATATATATATATATATTTTACATATGAGACAGATACACAAAACGAGAATACCACACACCACAACTCCAGAAATCCCAAACAGCTCCCCAAAAAGGGAAGAGGGGGAGGGAGAAGGACAAAAAGGGGCAAGGACCGAGCAAGTCAACCAGCCAACCGAAGGCAAACTAGCAAAAATCTCACCACTTCCCTTCGAACAGGTAGGATGGCTGGACACGGCCCAGCGCTCTCCCCTCACGTGTGGCAGACACAGCAGTCGCTGTAGGTCTCTGCTCCAGATAAGCCAGACCGAGACAGGGACCCACCGTTCCCAAACCTCGCCGGAAAGGAAGAGAGCGAGGTCCCTCCTGCTGGCTTTATTTATACCTCAATTTACGTAAAGGAATAGCTTGGAATACTTCCGTGATCACTTTTCTAGTTCCTTCCTGGTTACAAGCTGGTCTCCAGGAAGGCCTAGAGTGAAACCACCACACTATTTTATCAGGATAAGGACTACTGGATTTGGTGTGTCATCTCCAGTATTTTTCTTTGGTTTTCTTTTATATCCAAGTAAGTTGTTTCAATCCAGACATAAAAAATGTCAATGCTCTACATATTTTTGTCTCATATTTTGCAAATGTAACACATTAATTTATTAGACTTGTATTTATTTCATTTCCTATTCTTCTTCCTTACCTCAATACCTCTCTGCACGTAAGCTTTCATTTTTAGGAACTACAAAATAGTTTTATGGAATGCTATAGGGACACAGTATTGAACAGAAATGCCTTAGTTTGCAGAAAAATGAGTAATTCCATTCTGCTTTGTAAAGACTAATCTGAATATGCCCACTCCTGACCTTGTCTATATGCATAACTTAAGTTTATATTGAATTGCCACAGCTAGCTACCTGATTGTTCTTCAGGGGAGAAATGCTTGTTGTCAGAACCTTGAACAAAATCATAATAAAAGCAAATAAATGGATTATGTAAATCTCAGCATACTACTTCATCTCTTTGCTTGCTTTGAGTCAGTTCATAAAACATTTCAGACTAACCAGAGATAATTAGTTATATTTGTTATTCTTTCTGTAATGCAGTGAGAATATGCAAGAACAAAAGAAGGGACAAAACCCCAAACAACCCCCTTCCACATGCTCAAGTTTAGAAATCTCAGATTTGTTTGGAATGGTGCATACATGTTCTGACATTGTTATAACACAACATCTGCACTATGGAACCTCTGTATAATCTGTGAAACAAGACTGGTATGTAATTGAAGTGTATAAACATGACAGTAGGAAAGAGAAGAGATTGTTTTGGTGTAAATTGGATAATCTTGAACAAAGGAAAGTGTAGACTGATTATAAGGAAACATTCCAGAACACACAAAACCTTTTCAGAATGCAAAATAGCCTGTCTAGACAGGTGGCACCTGCTCTATATTCGAGCTTTTAAAAGCTAACTTGAGCAAAACATTCATAACACACACTTTAAATAAACCAGTAATAGCAGGAAGATGGAGAAGTCAATTAGAGGTTAGAAAACAGTACTTGGTTAGTTCCAATCCCAATATATTCAAAATGGAAAGTCTTCTTCCTGAGAGAGTACAATAAAAAAGAACACATGGGACAGGAGCCTGAGCTGCTAGGTTGCTGTGTCAGTAGTCACTGTACCTGTGCAAAACCACGTCCTGAGAAAAAAACTCAGAAAGTCTTGATTTCAGTCATTCCGCCATGATTCCATATTTTAGCACTTTCCATAAATTTGACTGCACTGAAGACAATGTGAAAAAAGAAAGAAGAAAATCCCCACCCAAATAAAAACAAACAAAACCAAGCCTTCATTGGTTTTACCTGTCTTGTGTCCTTCCTGAGATGCTGGAACAGCAAAACATGCCTGCACTGCTTCTCTGTTGATTTCAGTGATCTGACTTTTGATTTTAAGGTTAGCTGCCCATCATCATTTAAATATATTTCTCATTACCATTTCAATCATATTAAAACAATCCTGCTGACTGGATATTTTGATATTATTTAGTACAAGTCCCCTGGGATACAGTAAGTAGAAGTGGGAGTGTGAAGTCTATTTTTAGAGTACATTTTCTATATGAGTCACTTCACTTTGTGTCACAAAATTTATAAAATAACATTTATATTTTACCTGCTTTTGGGGAGGTCAAAGTATCAGAATTCTTTATTACCTATCCTGTTACTTAAAAAGTATTAGATTTTTTAGATAATATGACAAAATTCTTTTCTTTCACCTCAATAAAAGAAAAAGGAAAAACTCAATGAAATCTTTATTTTATTTTAATAATGAAAAATCCTTTATTTGAATAAAGCTGCTTCTGCCTGTTACAAACCAGACTCAAATCAAAATGACAAGTAATAGGCAAATTATACCATTCAACAATTTAGTAAGAAGATCATCAGTTATTTCACAAGAGGAAATGGTGAATATGGTGTTACTTTGGAGATTATCATTTTATATTATTATCACATTGTCACATCTCTTGTTTCAAATTACTTATTAGAAAAAAATGTAAAAATGTTCCTTCTTAACTCAGTCTTTTGCTAGTCAGGATTGTGTAATCCAGTGCTAGACTTTGAAATCTGTGATCAAAACCAGGCTAATGTCAATCAATTAATAAATTTAAATATTTATAAATCATCAAAATTTTCTTTGTATATATAATCTAATCTACAGTAGAGAAGAAATGATAGCAATTTTTTCTAATTATATAGATCTTAAAGAGGAGAAATATAAAATATATTTAAATATTTGAATTAAAAAAGTTTTAGAATAGAAATATAAAAACCACTATAAAGCCAGATTTAATACAATCTCAAAATTGTTTTACTCAATTTCAACTTTCATTTAAATGTTGAATTGCGTTGGATTCCAAATTTTGGATATGAGAAAAAGAAAAACTGCTAAGTTTAAACAAAAGCTTTGGGCTGACAGAGACTGGGAAAAACCTCCATCTAGAGTCTCAGCAAGGATCCATTGATGTCAAGGATTTGGAATTTCCTGCCCAAGCCTGGAGAAACCATGCCCTGATCTCATCAAACCTGTGCAGAAAACCTTTTGTGTTTTATCTCTCCCTTTGTGTGTTACCTGTTCCCCCCTGTGAAATCCCCCCAGATAAAGTGGGTTTTCCCATATGATGTAAGTTCTAAGACCCAAAAGTTTGTAATTTAGGATTTCCACTTTACCTCATCTCTGTAAAGTCCCCAATTGTAATGGAATGAATACCCCCCCACACACCCTGAATATGTAAACCTCTTGTTAAATATGTAAATACTAAACCTTTTATATATCAAGTTGTGAGTCCAATAAAGTATTTCAGTTTCTTGCCTCCAAACTGGGATTGTGATAGCTTATTGACTTGCTACAGAATTGTATTCGTGATCTGCTTTCAAAGCAAATATAAGTGCATTTAAAAATAGACAAGAGAAAAAGTATTCTTAACTGATGTTTGTACTTACTGACCACTATGCCAACTTTAGCTTATTATTATTATTATAATTGATTTTATAACAATGAAAATGCAAGAGCTAGAAAGAGGCCTTGCATATACAGAGCTTATTGAAGTAACAATTTCTGTTATGTGGATATCAAACATTAAAAAAAAAAGCAATAATTCACTTCTAAAATGTATTCACAGAATACTTAGGTTTGGAAAGAACCCCTGAAAATCATCTAATCCAAGCTCCTTGCCAAGGCAGGGACACCTAGAGCAGGTTACACAGGGACACCTCCAGAGAGGGAGACTTCTTGACCTCCCTGGGTAGCCTGTTCCAGTGCTCAGCCACCATCAATGTAAAGAAGTTCTTCTTCATATTGAGGTGGAACTTCTCATGTTTCAGTTTATGGTCATTACTCCTTGTTCTGTTATTGGGCATCACTGGAAAAAGTCTGGCACCATCCTCTTGGAACCCTCCTTTGAGATATTTATATGTATTAATGAGATCCTCTCTCCATCTTTTCTTCTCTAGACTCAACAGAGTGATAGTAATGATAGTTTAGATTATAAAGAATAATTTCCTATCTGGACTTTAAGCCAAGTTTTAGCTTAGGGTTACTTTTGTTATTTTTGTTATTCTTCTGTGAAGAATGTTGATGTTACTGTTATCTATAAACCTCAGGATAAGGAACAAGATACACAAGGATGTATACCTAACTTAGATTCAATGCAACTAAGATTAGGGATTTTACTTAAATGTCTAAGTAGAGCAATTAGATTTAGGAGAATTTAATTCAGGTCCTGTATTTTTTAATTATGAGAATATAAAACTTTCACAGTAACATTATTCACCTAGAGAAAGGACAAGCAATTTTTTCTTTATTTTGAGTAACAAATTTTCCTGTGTTAATTCTGTGGTAAGAATTGTGAGACTGTTCCATAGACAACAGCATGTATATTTATTTATTTATTTATCTATTTTAAATTTTTTACATTTTTTATTTTTTTTTCTGTGGACGTGAATGGATTGGCCAAGTTTCTCCTTCCAATTCCATTTGTCCTAAGTTAGTCACTTCACTGTAACAAAGTGAGGCCTTTCACTGCTAAAGCTTTACCTATTGATAGCCCTCCAAAGTTTGTAAAGTTTGAAAACACAGTTTTTGAGAGAAAAGTATTTTTCATGCTGTGATTTGGCAGTTGATAGGCTAGATTTACCTTTCTTAGTAAAGCAGAGTAGTGTTGATTCGTAAAATAGATAATGAAACTGAAAAAAAAAAATCACTGTTGAAATAACCTTATTACTTTTTTCTACATATCTAAGTGGTTTTCAATTCCTAAAACCATTACACTTTCTCTGGATTAGTCTTCGGAGATAGTCTTTGTCTGCTTCTTACCTTATTGAAGATTGGGCTATGTTTTGTATGTAATTGGATGGCAAATAATAGCTTTTCCTGATGTAGTGATAGAGAATGCTATCGAATAAATAAATGAATATTTAACGTTTTCTTTAAAGAGTTGTCTTTTGCAACTAGCAACATAGCACCAATGTACATACAAGTCCTAATATGCTAGGGTATTGATTTACCTTATAAAAGGGCTTCGAGAAACCAATGAGAATCAGTAAACTTTAGCCTTTTGTAGAGTTGTTTTAACATATGTGAAAGTCTGGTCCAGTAACATATGCTCCATCATCCAGGGGTTTCAACAGCAGTCCAGTCAGTTTTAAGATTTGTTTAGTCAATAAACAAAATATTGATTAAAAGAAGGATTTCGTATTTTGTGCAGTAATGCAGTAATTGGATAATAACAGGTTCCTGCTGTAAGATGTTGATGAGGATATCACTTTACCTTTAAACTGAATTTCCTTAACATAACTTGTGGCAGTGAATCTGATGAGAAATTTGTTTAAACATGTTTTAAAATGGCTCTTTGTGGTCCCTTTGCAAACACGTGTTTCTTCTTCCCAATACCCCCCACAGCAACTGTTATCTCCCATGCAGCAATGTCCTGGGAAAGGTGTCCTGAGGTGTCCCATTGGTCCTTTGTTAAACCCCTTCCTATTGGCTGTTGACCCCTTACCTGATGGTTTCTTTTGTGTGACCCTGAACTCGTGATTGGTCCCCTTTGACCCTCCTAAAAGCCTTATAAACCCCTTCCCAACAATAAACTTCCTCTTGCCTCCTCTCCACGCCCGGTGTGCTGTCTCTGTGCCTGCCATGGAGCCACGTGGGTGCTGGGGGGAGGGGAGGGCACCTCTCCCCTCCAGGCTCGGGGCCTGAAAAACCCTGTTTCTGGAGTCCCCCTTCCCCGTCCACCAAGACGTCGGAAATGGTTCTTCAGGCGGAGAAGGAACTAGAGCTGGGCTCCCCCACGTCGTGGATGGGGAAAGGGAAACCCATAATAACTTCTTTAAAGTCAATGTAATTTTAAATCTTTTGTATAATTGCAACAATAAACTATTGGATATAAATATGTATCGAAACACAATCATAGTAGATGGAAAATGTTTGCCGTCAATGACCCATGGACAAATATCAATGAGCTCAATGAGCTGTAAGTCAATATTGGCTTTATATTCATTAGATAATAGCATTTCACGGACATTCTGTTGAACACTAAACTGTGATACTTGCTGAATAACATTAATGGCTTACACTTAAAGATGGTATGATATAGCTCCCATTTAAAATTGAGCCTAGTTGTACTTTGCTGCATCATAGACACAGAGTAAGTTTTGTGTTACTGAAACCCAGTAAAATGTATACAGCCATAAGACTATATTGCGCCATTTTAATGTTGATTGCTCAATATTTCACGACAGAACTGTATTTTGTGTCTTAGTCTTGAGTGAGACAAAAAAAATATATGTGTATGGTGTAATGTCAGTAGGCTTTGGTGCAACAGAAACATGTGTATGAGTTTCAAGGGTGGACACAGATACTTCTTTTTTTAATGAACATTTCTCATTTAGTGTAAGACTCAGTATTACATATGTTTTTCAGAAATAATGATGGATTGTTCTGGGTCTTTAATGGTCGACGAAATATAACAGAAGAACACAAAGCAGAACTCTGTAGTGCTATAGTGGATATCCTAATTTCTAAACAAAAGAATGCTTCTTTTTATAGATAGTTTTTTTTCTTTCCTTAGTTTGTTTAACTCTGTTTTATATTTGATGTAGGTATTTTGCTTCTACAGCATACTACAGAATGCTGCTTGGTCTTCTTCTATTGTATTTCTTTGACCTGGTTGTAAAAGGAAATTGATATTTTTCAAGCAGGATTTTCCCCTTCTGACCCTATTCTAGCTGTGACCAATGACTGCTCTTTTATAATCCCAAATCATGGTTTAACACAGTTTAAGTATGACTAAACCCAAAATATTCCTTTGATGATGGTGCTATATTAGATATCCTAATTCCTAAACCAAAGAATACTCTTCATATATATATATATATTTTTTTTTTTTTGCTGTCTTTCCCAAGCTTGTTAAACTCTATTTGAAATTAATATAGATAGCTTGCTTGTACACCTTTTTTTTTTTTTTTGTAGAGAACCATTTTCAGTTTTCTTTTTCTTATAGACATTTTTTGCTTTTCATCTTAGAAATATATCACAGAATCCCAAAATGGTTGAGGTTGTAAGCAACCTCTGGAGGTCATCTTGCCCATCCTCTCTGCTCCAGTAGGGCCACCTAGAGCAGGTTACCCAGGGCCATGCCTATGTGGTTTTTGAATATCTCCAAGGAGGAAGACTCAACCTCTCTGGGCAACTCATTCCAGTCCTCAATCATCATTACAGTCAAAAAATATTTCCTTATGTTCAGACAGCACCTCTCATGTTTCACTTCGAGCCCATTGCCTCTTGTTCTGTCACTGAGCACCACTGAAAAGAGTCTGCCTTCCTCTTCTTACTTCCTCCCTTTAGGTATTTATATGCATTGATAAAATCCCCTCTTTCTCCAGTGAGAAATATATATGCTTGACCACACTTTGTAGAGATTTGTCCCATCTGAGCATTTGTTTGCTGTGCTAAAAAAGCAGAGACATTTTAATGTCTCTTCTTCAAAGAAATAGTCTATTCACTATATCTTCCCAGCAGAAATTTTTCATGCATGTTCCATAAACCTAGGCAATCAAATTTGTGCAAAATATTTCCAGTAAGAGCTGTTTGATCATTTAATCTTTGAGTGGTTTTAATAATTCTTTTTCTTAATTCAAAGACATTGGCTATAAATTCCCTCCTGATACTTATCTAATATGTTCTTAAATGTTCTTAAAAACTATTCCGTCCCAGTCTTCTCAATATGTTACTAATCCTTCCACTCAGTGACTGGAAGTTCTCTGGTTCACTATGTCCCCTGTTATAGAAAGTTAAAACTGTCTATAAAGTAAATCAAATTATTTTTTACCTTATCTACAGATAAGTGAACCGTTTCTTCTTCTTGTGCAGGTCAGTGTAATTTATACCTGTTTGCAAGCTTCTGTCATTACCTCAGTAGATCAGCAGTAACACGCACTACAGAAACTTTAGACCTAGAGAAATTTTTATTTCTTTATTAATTGATCCTATATTTGAAAAATGATCCATCTGCTTGATAATCATCAAAATATTAATATATTCAAGAAATACTTACAGCTCATGTCTTTTAATGGTGTAATTATTTCAGTAGGGATGTATGCATTACATTATGAAAATAACAGCAACAGGACAACTTTATTCTTATACTTCCATGTTTCACCACTACATCTTGTGCATTGGAATGTCTCTTTGCTTTTTTAGACCAGAAAATGGAAACCAAAGCTGAAAATAGTTGATGTTTCAAGTGTTATTTTATTGACGGTATAATAATATATTAACGATTCTAAGGCAAGCAAATGGTACACTCTAATAAAAAGTAATTTAAGTTTAATATTAGAGGACTGTTTATCTAAGTACATGGAGAAAATTATGTCTTCTTTGAGGATTTTCAAAAGTATTAACACAAAAGAGGAAAAAGAATAAGTAGTTTAATTACAAATTCGAAGTGACTATCACATTGCAGCATTTTCTCGGCTTTTTTCAGTATTATGTCAGCTGCTGTCACCTGCTCCTTTTCCTCATACTGTATATACCTTGTAGTCTTCATTTCTATTGTTAGATAAGAGCTGAATCTGTTCAGGGTCTGAAACTACCTCACGTGAGCTGGATTATTTTTAACTCTGTTTCTTTTGTTTAGGTGCAGGTCTCGATTTTAGGGGGAATATATTAGGTTGTAACACTGTGCAAAAACAAGTCAATGTATTATACACCTCACTGTTTAGGATAATTTCTCTTATGTATCCTTAAAGATGAGAAAAAACCCATGAAATATTTCATTTTTAGAACTACCATGTAGGGGTTTTTTGAGGTTAATGGAAACACTAAGTTTGAGACTTTTCATCTGTGCTGTGGCTCATCTATCTTTTCTCTTTACCTTCTTTCTTATTCATATCTTCCTAGTTAAAGTATTTCCCTTGCTTAAAATAAAATTTTAAAAGTAAAGACTCACTGTTACATTGTTTTTTTTTTGATTCAACTTCTCTGTCTCAGGTATTGCACATACACATGTTAAAAATGCAGTATTATATTGATGAGGGGTAAGTAGGTGCTTAGTCCTCACCTTTATTAATTAAGCAGTGCAAAGACTTGGGATAGGGCTGCATCTTAATAAGTTTTTAGGCTGGTTTCTTGTGCAGTTTCAACCTTAGGTGACTTGCACTCTCCCAAAAGAGTCTGAGCATGGTTTGGGAGTAGGCTATGTCCACGAATCATCCTAAAAAGGTAATTTGCATATGGCCATCTCGATCTGGAAGGTAAGGAAGTTTAACAGTATGACTGTAAGTTGTTTCTAGGCTTGTGGGTCAGAACATAGTCTTGGCACTGTTTATGAATGTAGATTTTTATCCCATCCATTCCCACCCCCCTCAAACTATGCATACATCTCAAAGATGCTTCCTAAAAAAACTGCCCCTATTGTTCCAGGGACATCTATGTTCCTCTGAAAGGTATATACACTCCCTTCTTCTATTTTACCTCTGAAGTCTTATAAAAACCTACTTAATCACACACAATACAGGGATACATGAATATAATTCTTTCTGTATCCCAGGTCAAGTCCTTTCACTAACTTATCATGAGAACATTTGCCTGAGGTCACATATAAGATCATTCCATTTCCTAAGCAAAAAAATTACCACATCCAAGAAGTTCCACCTCAAATCCAACTAGCTGGTTATTAGCTCTCCCCAGTAGAAGAATGAATGTCTTCTGGTTTCACTGGTGTTATCAAGCATTCAATGGAGTAAGTACTGCACTATAGAATACGTCTCTTGAGACTGGTATTTTTAAAATGTGATGTGGAGTCATTCTCTTTCTTTCCCTTGTTTATACAATAAATTATTAAATTAGGGTTCATTTTTTTTTTTAAACCAGAAATTCAGCTTTCATATACTACAGACTGGATCCTCTTACAGAAAAAATACCTACCTACAGCTAAGTATCAGGAACTTTTTTTTTAAATGAAGATTCTACTAAACCTAGTGCATTTTCTGTGTAGAGCTATTACCTAGCGATATCTAGTATCACTGAGTCTAAAAACACTGTTATTTTCTTTTGTTTATAAGTCAAGAAGAAGCAGTCTCTTTATTATTCTGTATTTTCTACATAATTTTTAGGGTGGACTAACTTTGTGTAATCTTAGCACACCAAAGATTTCAAGCCAATAAGAAATGATACTTCAGTGTAAGAATCTGGTATTGAAAAACTGTTCCATTTTTACTCATAAGAGTTTTATTTTTGCTCTCTCCACAGAAAATCAACCCTACCATTGCTGCTCTGCTTTCTTTTTATTTTTGCTTTTGAGGTAATAATATGATACTTGTTTTGTTTAAACGTATTTAATTATATTAGATGACGGATGAGAAGATGGAAGACATGATACTATCCTGTACTGCCTAAGAATTGTTTTAGGATACAGGAAGCTATCAGAGTATCTTTCAAAAGGGGATTGGTCATGCTGGAAAGTCCTATGCAAATTGCAAAGAGAGGAACAGATTGTTCCTTGAAAGAATAAATGTATGTGGAGACATGTTCCTGTACCTCTTTTACAGGTTTACTCTCCTACAGTATAGGTATTGCTCTAATTTCTTCTTTTCATGCTTCAGTTTTGCAATACTGTCTATCTGGGTTTTTTACAAATGAGAGAGGAAAAGGGATTTTCCAGGCAACAGTAGTCTCTCCACTTTTTTGTATTTCCTAAAATAATCCAAGATCTTCAATTCTTCCTGGTATATCTGGAACTCTCAAACACTCTGTCCTTGACAGTGTTCTGTTTTGTTATGATGATAATGATTATGTCTTGGTGACCCAGTCTCAAACAACCAAATGTTTATCTCTTCACCAACCATTATCCCTCTCCCAAAATATGTACTGTGTAGCACATGTAACAGTAGAATAGAAACAGATAGAAGAGAAAGTATAAAATAATGTTGTCTTGCTTTTAAGCTGTCTGCTCATCATCTGCTGAAGAAAGCTAAGATTGACAGTGATAGTAAATATACATTTAACAACTACCCTGTTAGAGGACAACTGTAACAGACTTGAATCGCTCCACAACAGTGCACCTGCCAGTGTCTGTAGTGTTTGTACTCACAGTAAGGCCTAATGGCCATTTGTTATCTTTGGAAGGATGGACTGTTCTTTTGCATAGGACAATGAAGTTGGAACCAGTCTTCTTTTAACAAGGACAATGAACCATGAAATTGGGCAGAGACGGCAGTGAATCAATGTAGCTCATACAGGAACAAAGAGCCCAGTATTGGATAGCAAAACTGTGATTTTTTTTTGTATTCATCCTTTCTGTTGCCTGCTCTGCCTGTGGGCATCGTTGTTTTTCAAATGTTTTACATGCATTATATCAAAAACTTTAAGGACTTTTACATCTGAAATCTTGATTGATATTTGCATTATAATTGTTCTGTAGCAGAGAAGAAACAATTTAAGAAACAATATGAAAAGAAATATTATATTACTGTCCCCTTGAGATCTTGGACCCCTTACCCATTTGGATAATCATTTTGTCTTTCATATTTGGCCTCCTCTCGTCTAGTATCTCTATATGTGTCCTTATGTTTTCTCCACATCATCTTTTTTTTTGTGATATATAGCTCCCAATTCTCAATGGCTTCCCAATTCCACTGCTTCTGTTTTCTGCAGGAAAGTACAAGGTTAAGTGTTTTCCGGAATCTGGAAACAGAGAAGCCAGATGGCCATTTGAGCAGAGAGAGCATCTGATGGCTACCTGCCTATCTGCTAGCTGTGGAAAGTGACTCCAGTGTGCTATGTGGGATACTCAGTGGAGCAGAGCTTTGACACCAGAATGAGGTACCAGATGAGAAGCTGACAAAACCAATAATGACAGGCATTTGTCCAATATTTCCTATTTCCTCAAGTGAAAATAAAAATTCAGAAAAGGTTGACCATTTATTGAGACCAACAAGCAGTATGGATTTTGTTTTCATTTTATTTCTGGTTTTACTCCTCAGATTCATCATCTGACTTCTCATATGTCTCTGCTTTTGCTTGGTTATGGTGCTCTTTGAGTTGATTTAGCTTTCAAATGATCCAAAAGAAGAAGAAATTATATTCTTAGCATTAATGACATTTTTCAGAAATTATAGATTGACAGTAAACCATCAGCGATGAAGACAGGGGACCTATCTTCAAAGACAAAAGTAGGCTTTCCCATTAAAGATAATAATTTATACTTAGAAGAAAAATCTAGGAAAAATCACTATGGGACTTTACTCCTATTTAAAAATGCCTGTTCTTTGCCATGCAATTGATATCTAAGGTAAATATGGTAGTTCTTTTCCATCTTGACCTTTTTTTTGTGTTATGCCTACTTTTGCATAAGTCTAAAAGTGTTGACTTTCTGATTTCTTTCAAGTTTTGTTGTTTGTGTTTTGGTTTTCTTTTTTCTTGTGTTATCTTTTTTTGAGTAAATTGTCAGTATCATTGATAATACCTACTGAGAACAAATTCTATTTTCCTTACACTTCCTGATGACTGAAGGCATTACTGAGCTTCCTGAGACCTGAAGAGGTAAAATTGGCTTGATTCAGTGTTTTCCACTTAAATACATCATTAAAAGTATCACTTTTATTCAATTATAAAATATTCTTTGCATAATTCTTGGAGCATGACCAAAACAGTTGCACATAACTGAAGAGACAATCTTTCTGGATATCTGATCACAACCAACAGTGGGAAAAAGGGAGGACTTTCTTTTTGAACCCTTCTAGCAGTTTCTCCAGTTTCTTCATTAAATATTCCTTCTGGTAGATCTTGAAGAAAACGTGAGATAAATTTTGGAAGAAAAATAAGCAAAAGAAAACCATGTCATGGATTCATAGTCAGCAGTGGGAAGACAGTACTGAATTAAGCTAAATAAGATTTAATATGATGTCCGACATAAATAGTTTTCTGTTTATCATTAGTGGGGACACCATCTGTTTTAATAGAAGATGGTGTATTAAACACTGCTACATATATTTGAGAGGCAGTATATAGCAACACGGAAAAAGGTTCCATCTTACTGTTATCTATCAGAGTTTCTGTAAATTATATTTAAGGAAACCCTCAATATGGTTAGTGAAGGTTACATTCAAATTCAGAACAGCTGCATAAATGAAGCAACTAATGACAAATTGGTCTATAGGCATCCTTGCTGTTCATCCTACTAGTTATACTTGGAAAGGCCTTTTATTTAGCACAGATTAACAACATTCTTTTGTTTTCATCTCTAGATCTGCAACTGGGAAATGTCTATGTTGCTCACCAAATCTAAGAGTTAGATAGATCCTCAGTGTGTGTGGTGGGTTGACCTTGGCTGGCTGCCAGGGGCCCACCAAGCTGCTTCTAACTTCTGCCCCCTCAACAGGACACAGGAGAAAAAAATGATGGAAAAGCCCATGAATTGGGATCAGGTTAGGGAGATCCCAATTCGCCAGTTACTGTCATAGGCAAAACGGAGAGTTTAATCTGTTGACAGGTATTTGTACAGAGTAAGATGGTGAGAAATAAAAACACCATTCACCTGACCCGTACCCCTCCCCCTGTTTTTTCCAGGTTCAACTTCACTCTTGACTATTTTACCTCCAAACAAGCAGCCCAAGGGGATGGAAAATGGGGTTAGCGAATTCATAACACTTCCTCTCTGCAGCTCCTCCCTGCTCACACTCTTCCCCTGTTGCATCATCAGGTTTCTCCCACAGGATGCTGTCCTTCATGAACAGCTCCAATGTTCATCCTTCCTGTGCTACACAGTTCCTGTCAGAAAATCTGCTCTTGCATGGGCTCTTCTGCACATGCTGCAGACAGAGAAATAATGATTTCAATAAGCTGTCTTTGAAGAGGGTTGTGTTGATGTTTTGAGGGTATTTCAATTCTTCTTCTTCTTGAAGGGGAAGATATTTGTCTCATTAATATTTGTTGCAATAGATTGCCTTATAATTATTAATAAGGATTAAAATAATCAGATTAACACTGCACATAGAATGTCAGGAAGCATTTCTGCTTTTAGAAGTGGAAGGATTTAGATAAAGTATGCTCCCATGCCACTATTACTACAGATTCAAAGTACTTTGATCTGGGGTGATTATTAAATAGTGAATATAGAAAGAAAATAATGGGCTACAAAACAAATATAATTTAGAATGCCATACTGGTTTTGATGGAATAGAGTAAATTTTCCTCATAGAAGCTTTTATAATTCTATGTTTTATATTTGTGACCAAACAAATAGGTAAAATAGGGATGTTTTAGCAGTTCTTGAACAGTGTTTGCACACCATCAAGGTCTTTTCTGTTCCTCACATGAACCCAAAAGCAAGGAAACTGGGGCTATACAAGAGTTTGGGGGGCAAGATTTCCTGGACAGGTCATCTCAACTGACCAAAGGGATATTCCATTTCATAAAATGTCATTTGCTGCAATAAAGGTGGATGAAAATAAGTAGGAAGGAGGGGATATTTGGAGTGATGGCGTTTGTCTTCCCAAGTCACCATCATATGTGATGGAGCCCTGCTTTCCTGGGAATGACTGAACACTTGCCTGCCCATGGGAAGTGCTGAATGAATTCCTTATTTGACTTTTCTTGTATGTGTAGCTTTTGTTTTTCCTATTAAACTGGCTTTATCTCAACCCAAGTGTTTTCTCACTGTTACCCTTCTCTATCCCATCCCACTGAGTGGGTGTGAAAGAGCAGCTCTCTGATACTTACCTTCCTACTGGGTTTATTCCACAGATACCAAACCCAATGTACACTTGCACAGCCTATTCATTTATATATGTATATATATGTATACATGTATATATATATACATAAAGAAGTACCTCTTTCTGATGACCATTCTATAATACTCTTTAAATCATCAGAAGTTAAGCAGATTATGGCTAAAGTTCTCTTTGCCTAACGCTTTTTTTCCACTAAAATAATTATTTAGCAAGATATGATGTTTCAATGCCTCCCTGCTCAAAAATTTTGGAAGTAACTGTTTTAAAAAAACTGCTGAAAATATAATCCCACACTAATAGAGATTGCTAAAAGAGAAGTAATGTTGAAGAAAAAAGTCTGTGTATTTCATGATACGTAGTTTGTAAAAAATTTGGGTGAGCCAAACATTTGTTTTAAAATGAACTATTTAATTCAAGGCATAGTAGAACCACAACAATAACAAAAGAAAACAAAACAACCTCGAAGAACCCCGAAAACTTTCACACTGAACAAATAGCTTCACTAGCAGATGGTGTCTGAGAAAAGAATGTGCCCCAAAGATTAATTTCAATGCATTTTTTTTACTTCTGGCACACTGAAATGAGAGTATACTTTTTCAGAATTTAAACAAGATCTATAACAAAATCTGATTTGGTAATAATATGAAATATTTGGTGCAAATGTTTCCCCAGATATGTACATTATAAATACTCTAAATCTGACATTCTGATTTTTAAAAGGAACACATCATGGCAACATTTTTGTTTTGACTGAGATATTAGAAGACTTTATCACACAGGTGGTAAGATAAGCTCAGATGAGTGATTATCACTGCCTAGTGAGAACCAGTGCTTATCAGTCACTTTTAATTCATGTAAATATGACATAATTTAGCTTAATATGACCTTTTTTTAGAATTGCTTTTAAGGAGTTAGTCAAATATGCTATTTAAAGCTGGTTTAAGCATACCTTTATGGAGTTTTTTTCCTTTTCAGGATGACTTTGGATGACATAATAGCACAATTATCTCTATAATCACAGGTTTTCATATATTCAAGAACTACAATATAATCTAATTTTATCTCAAACAAGCAAACAAGCAAATAAATAAACGAAAACAACTGATGATACAAAATCAGGAAGAACAACTGATATATCAGGCAGATATGCCTCAGATCTGCCTCAATAGGCTGGGCAATTGGACCAACAGCAATCTCACAAAATTCCACAAAGGAAAATGCAAAGTTCTAATTCTGGAATAAGTCCATCAAATGGCTACTAAAATGATAAGGCACTGACACATCTTCAAACTGAAGAGAGGCTGAGAGAGCTGGAACTGCTTAGCCTGGAGAAAGTTTGATGGGATCTCGTCAATAGACACGAATTAAAACACATGGAATTCAGTCTGAACACAAATGTCATGGTTTAGGAACTGCGCTCTCCTATTAGTGGCCTCCGTCCCCTTGAGACTCTCCTAAACCAGACGCTACTAACATGCTCCTCCCCCTTTCCCCTTCCCCTTCCCACGTAGAGGATGGAGTTGAGAATTGGAGGCACAAAAAGTGAAAATTACAGATAGAGACAAGAAGAATTTACTGGAACCAGCAATGAGATAATAAAACAAACAGTATCAGTAACAATGTTAATAACAAAAGTGTACAAAAAGAGAGTGTAGAAGCCTGACCTGACCACAGCCATGCCACCCAAACTGCTTCCTCCAGTCAGGACCAGCATTATCACACTGGTCCATCCGCCACGCTTGCTCCACCAGA
Organism: Pipra filicauda; assembly: GCF_003945595.2. Lineage (NCBI taxonomy): Eukaryota > Metazoa > Chordata > Aves > Passeriformes > Pipridae > Pipra > Pipra filicauda. Next base: position 1,618,324 of record NW_024103696.1, read on the forward strand.
AAGGGAAGCCTTCCTTCCAAGAAAAAGAGAGTCCCTTCTCCCTGCCCTTGGCCATGACACGTGACGGTATAGAATAATACAGGGCCTTGGCCACACCCATTCCTGCTGCTCTAGGCTGGAACTAAGACAAGAAGAAAACACTTTTTTTACTGTAGGAGTGGTCAAACTCTGGGACAAATGACCCAGAGAGGTTGTGGAGCCGCTAGACCTACAAGTTACTGAAACCACAACTGGACACAGCCCTGGGTAACCTGCTATATCTGACTCTGTTTAAGCAGTGGTTTTGGCCTACAGAATCTCCAAAATTTCCTTGGAATCTCAGAGATTCTGTGATTCTGCAAGTGTATGAAATAAATTTTATGCAATATTTTTTCATGTAATAAAGTTATATAAAAACTGCAATCTAAGCAGCAGATGACAACAAATATAAATACATATATTAAAATACTAGTTTTCTGGAAAAAATGATAGCAGGCAAATTATTCTTTTTTTACAATTTTAATAATTTCTTATTTTGTATTAATTTTTGAAGTTAGGAGTTACTGAACAGAAAAAGGAATATTCAGTTTTGGAAATATCAAATATCTGTGTCTAGTATAGTACATACTTTAATTTTCAGGTGGTTGTTCGGTCAAGTGCATAGGAATAGTCAAAGTGATGCTCAGACAATGACACATTTTGATAAGTGGGAAGGGAGTGAATAAGATCTCTTCTGACTCCAGACTTTTAATTTTTTTTTTGTACTGGTTTCTGAAGAGCATGTTAAAGAGTGTATTTAATACCTCAAAGAGATGCCCTGTGAGACATAATAAAATTGGTCCTTTATGATTTAGTATCAACAAGCTATTCTCTATATGTAGTTACGAAGTGCTTAAAATGTTACTTTTTAAATCCAGTGCATTATTTTTTGAACACATTGTGATACTTTGGCTCACAATGAATAATCCTATGTAATGAGAGTTGTCTGACTGAGTCAGCTCATTTGCAAAATGCCTTTAATCACAGTCTATTCCAGTCATTATAGTCCTCAGTCTTTCTTTATCTTCTCCCTATCTTTAATTTTAGAGCATGTCAGAATGCATGAAGAGGTTCAGTAGATTTAACACTCCTATTAATGTCTGCTGTTTTTAAGGAGTTTAGCATGCATTGGAAATCTCAGGCACTTAATGTCTCAGACTTACACGAATTTTAGTTATTTTTCTTTGTATGTCTTTGTATTGGTATTATAAGAAATATATTGTTAAAAGGGACTGACGGCTAAAAAAGTTAGGAAGAAGGAAGAAAATCTTGAAGTATCAGCTGATGGACATGATTTATGTTAACAAGACTGCGCTAGTATTATTCAAGAAAATGAGAAAGTGAGACTTTGAACTCTTATTTCTGTGTTAGTCTAGAAGACAGCTTTCATATTATTCAGAATAGATTTATGACCTGCTTGAACAATAAAAAATGTTTCACAAAGATCTAGTTCATAAAAATTCTCAATACGAATAAACCAGAAGGAATTCCACTGATCAAAAAATCAACCTTTACTGAGGATGATGATGTGATTAGCTATTTCCTTAATGAGGAATGCAGTGACCAATAATTTGCCATAATCCAACTTTTTTATTGCAACCCAAGTTAGGTTATAATGCAAAGTTGATCTCATGAAGAAAATTTTAAAGGATACTATCCAGCATGACTCACGCCCACTACATTTTTTAAGACATTCTGTTACTTGTCACAGACCAGTGAAGAGGTTTTTACCTCTTTAGTTAATCCTTTGCCCTGTGCCTGGATGACCTTAATTCAAGGGCTGGTTCTGCTCTCAAATCTACAGTGAGGTGCTCTGAAGGGTTTAACAAGTAAATGTCCAATTTTTACTAAATAGTAGGCTATGTAATAGCTTTTATTTTTTTTTTAATACTTTCCCTGACTGAGGTTAATGATTTGTACTGGTTTTGGTTGGTGTAGAGTTAATTTTCTTTACAGTGGCTAGTATGGGGCTATAACTCTTTGAGCCTGACCCGTCAGTTAGCTGCTTACCCATTATACTGTGGACTAGTCTTGTTGTGTGCTGGACGTTTTGCCCAGAAACATACTGTGAGAGACAGTACCAAAAGCTTTGCTAAAACAAATAAGAAAAAAAACCCATATCTACTGGCTTCCCTAAATAGGTGACTTTGTTATAAAATGAATTAAGTAGATTAAACAGGACTTTCCCCTCATGAACCTATGCTGTCTATGACTAATGACTGTATTGTTTCTCAAGTGGTTTTCAAGAATTCTCAGAATAACCTTTTCCATAATTTTACCAGCCACTGAAATGAGACTGATAGGCCTGTAATTGCCATGTGTTCCTTCTTAAAACTGGGACAACGTTTAGCAGGTTCCAATGAATTGGGACCTCTCCAGAGTCCCAAGACTATTGAAAAATAATGACAAGAGGTCCCGTGACAACATCAGCCAGCTCTTTCAGTACCCTGGAATGAATCCCAACAGGCTCCATAGATTTATATGCAATGAGCTGGAGCAGCAAGTCTCAAAAAATTTGGGAGGTGATTGGGAGTTTATCATCCCCTCGGTCATGGTCTTCCAACACAGGGTTTCCAGGGTCCCAGGGCCCATGATTGGTGTTAAGACAGAGGTGAAGAAGGCATTAAATTTCTCTACTTTGTCCATGTCCTCACTTGTGAGGTAGCTGACCTCATCAAATAACAGATCAATGTTATCTCTGATCTTTCCTTTGCTGTTAACATATTTTTAAAAAGCCCTTTCCGTTGTCCTTCACAGTGCTGACCAGCTTGAACTCTAATTGAGCTCTGGCCACACGAATTTCTCCCTATAGTGGTGAAATCTGTTGAAAAAGCTTTAACAACTTGATGAATGAATTTTTTCTTATCAAATACTGAGATTTATTGTTTTTTGCAGTGTGACTGTTTGGCATAAATCTGAAGATAATATTTCAATTATCTCCTTTCTTGTAAAGTACATGAAATAAATCCCCATTTATTTATCTACCATTTGCTTGCTTAGTCACTTATTGCACAAAATGGAGTTATTAAACCATAATGTAAAGAATTCCCATATTAATCTTACCCTTCTCCTCCTGAAAGATTAATCAAATTGATTTAGCAACTTCAATCCAGTCTAAAGAAGCTACATTGTTGAAGTGAAAAACAGCTAAGTTAGAAAAAGCAATTCCTAAAGAAACACAGCTACGTAATTTTTGCACTGATTCTCCAGAAATTATACATGAATAAATCTAAATGTATCTGTTTTAAACAATGAACATGTTTTTAAAAGACTAAAAACCACCTTAACGTTGTCTGTGGTAACATGTACTTGAAAAAACCTTGTGATTTTACAAAAGAGGTTTCAATTTAGCTAAAGTGTGTTTTGAAAAGAACAACTGAATATTCTGTCTGCATGAAATGTATGTCATATGAATTATTTGAATTTATTTTTTTTTATTATTTCTCTGGTTTATACACAGACCAACAAAGATAATGACATATAATGACATAATATGTAAACTAAGTAAATTTGCGGCATTTATAATTCTGGCAGAATAAATTCTAATTATAGAATTATAGCAACATGCTATTAAGAGTCAAATATGACATATCGTGTTGACAGGCTGCTTCATAAGATGATACTTAATGGCTGCCTATGGAAATATGGAAGATTTACAAGGTTGCAGAAACTGAAAAAGGCATTTATAATGTATGTCATGAAAAGGAAATTTTTTTTTCTTAAGAAGTGGGAGACCTATATTATTGGAAAAATTTTATTGAAATATATACTTGGAAGCTGTATATTTAGTTAGAAAAGTATTATAAATTACAATGTTGAGATATAAGAATATATCTAGTATAAGAATATTTTTGTTTATTGACTGCAAAAACCCAAAATAATCACAATTTTTAATCGTTCCAAAGATGACCAGGTAAATTGGCAGTCACCAACTTTCCTTTGTCAACAACTATTCACAATCTGACTATTTTCTTAGAAGGAATAAAAAAGTAGCAATTGTAGGTGAGAAGTCAGACACCATATATCTTGATATTTGCAATTCTTTTGATACTACCTACAATATTTTCTCCATAAGATTCCTATCAGATGAGCAAAAACTTGATTGTAAATCTGTACAAAAAGAAGAACTATTAAAGGTTTACTGTGAAACTTGAGAAATGGGCTGAGCAGAATTCTAAGGGTGCCTGTGATGGCTCTAGTAATGTTCAGCAGTTTTATTAACAGCCTGGCTGATGGGATGGCATGTACATTGATTAAAATTACAGATGACATCAACCTTCTAGAATCTGTAAGCATATTGAAGTCGAATTCAGAATAATTTTGACAAAATGGAGAAACCAGCAGAAAAAGAGATACAATTCTACAAGGACATTTGCAAGGTGGAAATAATCAGATGCATGAAAAGAGGATGGAGAATAATTGGCTAAGTTATTGAAGAAATTGGGTCATTTTATCTAGAGAAGAAGGAGAAAGAAAGATAAAATAACAGCCTTGTTATATATATATACACTGTACCTGCCAAAAGAAAGATAATAAACTGTTTTCTCCACATCACCTGTAAATAGGTTAAGAAGTGAGCACTATTTATGTCAGGACTTTTTCTTTTAGCATTAGAACATATTTCCTAGAGAAACTCTATGAGCCTTTATCACTGCAAGTATTGTGACATTGTGCATCTCCCTGCCCCCCTCCTTGCTTAAGCCATATCACCAATGGGAGTTGTGATGCTGCATCCAGGTTACTCTGGACTTTGGGAAATGAATGGCAACATGGTAGTCAAGAGCTGTGTGGAACGGGGACCCAGACATCTTGCTGATAGGCCAATATGATTATAAGTCCATCTTAGAATGGTTTGCATTGTAAAGGACCCTAAAGGTCGTCTAGTTCCTGCACGGTAGCAGGTTACGTGCCAGGATCTCCCCTCGAGCAGGAACACTTCTCAAGGTGACTCCTCAAGCCTGTGAGATTCACTGTTGCAACAATAAAAGGTTAAAAGCCTGTTAAACTTCAAAGTCTTAGGTGAGTGATGTGGGGGATAGATTGCGCATGTGTTTTTATAGACATAAATGTTGACCAAGTCTGGGACTAAGCTGCATATAGACTTTTCTCTGAGAATGGAATTTAGAATGAAGAGGGATATTTCTGAATCTCATGACTTAGAGTGTGGGGGGAGCCTCTCTGACTGTTTTGTATTACTCTGTCCTCTATGTGGTACATAATCAAGTGTACCTTGGCATCAAATCTTATTAAACCACAGTCTCATTTACTATTAAAATTTCTTAAATCACTGCTTTATATCAATAAACATATTACTACTTGTGTCCTATGAGGGAGGTGAGTAACTCCATCCACTACAACAATTTTGGAAGAAAATAGGAATAGAATAGCTCATCTTTCCATGCTACTGGGGTGAACTAGCTGACCTATTGTTGACTCTTTTAGACATACATGTTTTGTTTGACTATATGTATGAACACTTGAAGCCATATGCTTCACTGGAGCCAAGTTTCACTTAACAAATCCATTTCTTATATTAGAAACTAAGTAACATGACTCATTTTTAATCATGAAGCTTTTTGCCAGTTAAAGCTCAGTGTCTGTCTGCACTACTTTGTGTTACTTGTTCGCTTCGCTACATTATATGCACGCTCCTAGAAAAAAGGATATTGCCAGTTGCGCTGATTCTTCCTTCAATTTATGTTCCTCTCTGTCTTATGTTACTGCAGAATATATTGGAGGTAAAAAAACTCAGAATCATGTCCAGAATATATAAACTGCTTATCACCCTCTTAAAACTGGCTAATCAGAAGGACATCCTTAGGGTTGCTGTAGAAATTATGATAGTTTGCAGTCTATTCAGTACATAAAGAAAGAGAGAGAGAGGCTGATGTATCATGCAGAGTTGTATGATGTAAAAATCTTTTAGTTAGATTGTTTTGCAATTTGCCCCTAACACCTATGGAGCAAAAGATACTGCTTAGAAAGAGCAGTCAATGAAAAGGGATAATCTTTATCATTGTCTGCAAGTGTGATCCCTCCCATTGCTCAGAAAATATTGGCAGCTAAAAATTATTATTCAGATAAATAGACTGTCCAGTAAATGTGACTAGATTCTATTTTTCATCCTTTTATTCTAGTAAGGTTGTGACACATAATTTCTTTACAATGAATAGTATATGGCACGTGCACAAATTTCAGCTGTTAGTGTAATGGCATTCTGGAATATAATACGAGGTTATATATGTATGTAATATGATACTATATTTATATATTATAAACAATAATATATGATACTATGCCGATATGTTATAAACAATAAATTGTTTATAATGCTTTGATATACATATCTATCACTGTTTCACTTTGGCCCCTAAAAAGAACTCAGAGGACAGAAGAAAACATGTGTTTTAGCTTACCTTAGTGCCTGTATGGAAAGCAAGAGTTGGCAGCTCAGCATAAACACATCAGTTGAAAGCAGCTGCAAAATATTCTCAGAAGATATTTGGAACTGTATGGAAATTCTCAGTGGGAATGGATCAGCCAGCAAATGATTATTCATTTGTTAGTGTTCAGTTATTCTGAACACTAACAAAAGGGATTGACACAAGATGAATGTGAGTCTATGTTGGGGCCAGGACGCAGTGCCTCTATCTCTTTGGAAGTAGTCTGTGGATTGACATTTTACTAGGAAAAGAAGAGGTGACAGTTCCAGGAAACCTAAAATATCATCGTCAATATTTCACATACAGGAAAACCTGGTGTGATTTCTATAATCACTCGTAAGTTGTCAATAAAGACAATGTCTAGATATTCTCTATCAGTATCAGAAGAAATTGTGAAAGTGTATAAGTAAAATGATAAATAAATAAATAAGTAAATAATAAATAAGTAAATTGAATGGTAGTTTTTTTTCCTCTCAGTAAAAGAGGTTTCCACTTATTGAGTAAGTATTGTTTTGGGGGTTGTGTTTAGTTTTCTGTACATAGCTACCCTGTACTAATAAATTATCATCTATCTTTCTTTTTCTTAGCAGTTAAAATACATCCCCAATGCCTTATTGCAACAATGTCAAATATAATATTATAAGATGTATAGAAACAATTTTTTTCACAAGGGTTTTTAATTTTGGTTCAGTACCTTGAGTGCACCAAAGCTTAGGATTCACATCTGCATCTTTATTGATTTTTCCTTATTTGTCACCCATTTTTTTCCTTAATCTGAACCAACAACCACATATTCTACAACTTTCCTCCCTTTACTGCGTAATTTTTTTGTGAAATGTCTATTCTCTGTAATTAGTAGCTTTTGCTATATCTCATGTCATTCTCATCTTTTCTAGCCTTCCAGACAGAAGTTGCAGAATTTAACAAAACACAAGTAGGCCTCTCTACTCTTCTAAAATTCCAGGAAATCAATTTTTTGACACATCTGACATTGTTTGATGGGCTACATTTTTGTACCAATCACAGTCTGGTCATGAAATATAATAATAACAACTCTCAGCTCAGAAAGTGCCACTCATAAAATGATTTGGAGAACAGTATAGTATAAATTGCTTGTGATCAAGAATACTTCAGTGAATAGCAAGCATATAATCCGTTACTCCATTTTCATATTCTAACGCAGGCTAGGATTTGTAGATAATAGCAGGAAATCTGTTCCTTGGCTGATGGCATGGTTAGCAAAAGCCCTAGCTCTTGCTGTTTCACCTGAGGATTATATTTAGGATGTATTAAATACTCAACTCATACTCATCATAGCTATCTTGATAATATCATGACACTGTGCTAATTATGCCTCACTAATCATGAATGAAAAGTGTCAGGAAAAATATTACTATGACCTTTACCATGTTTGCTTTTTCATGGTTTTGTTAAGAATTTTACAAAGTCAAATAGTTTATGAAATCCAGAGGAAAAGAAGACCTGGAACACAATATCTTACATACTAAGAAACAGAAGGAAATTGGTAGTGTATGAATCTGGATATGGGACAAAGAATAATCTTATAGCCAAGAGGTAATAAGAATGATATGAGCTGGGTCACAGATATATAAAGAGGAGAGTAAAATTGATTTTGGGTGAGGCTATAGAGTTCACTTATTTTGTGCTGGGTATATGATTACATGGGTTAGCCCCATTCTGACTCAAACAAGGTCGGATTTTGTAAAGAGAGATCTTTTTTCAACAGTACCAAAATTCTTTATCTGGCCATTCTAGAGAATACTACTGATAAAAGGCGGGATCAGAACTAGTGACAAGGAAGTAGACCAAAGGGAATTAAACAACCAGAAATTAGCAATTCAAGGAACCCAAGTAATGAATCTGAATTAATTAACATAAATGTTTCAAGCATATACTTCCAAATTAAAAACAAGAAAAATCTGAGTGTTGCATTTATGCATTTCAGAAAACACAATGCAGGAAAAAAAATTCTAGTTAATAATAATAATGGATAACAGAAAAGTGGAAGGTAAAAAGGGAAAACAAATTTGACCTCCAAATCAGTTAACCACATGAAAATTGTTACAGTTGGAAGTGATTCAAAAGGTGATGATGCAGAAATGGGTGTTCACATTTGGAAATAAAACCTTAAAATTACAGATTTGAAAGGTTACTTTTTTTAACCTTTGATAAGAGTTTCCTTTAGAACTATTAGATAGTAAATCAGTCAAAGGTTTCAAAGGGAAAGAAGTAGTCAACTACAAATTATGGTCAGTATGCTAAACATGCAAATTGTAATTTTTTTTTAAGATAAGCCATCTGTCAGCCTGAGAGCATTTATGTTTTTAAAGGTGATATGTATGTAATTACTATATTTCAGAGTAAAAAGAACTAGTAAATACTGTGTTTAAATTGTATAACAACAGACATTGCTTGTGACATTCTTGTGTAGTAAACATCTAATTGAAATGCACTTAAATCAAGACAATTGACTTTGCATCGTGCTTGCCTCATAAATCTGAAAAAGGTACAGCTATAATGGGACAGGCAACACTTTACCATACTAAATTTGTCTTCAGTTTATCTCAAACACTTGTTCAGTCTCCCCTTAAACTTATATACAGGTTTTTTTATCCACAGCATTTTTTGTCAGGGAGTACTGCACATCTGCTTGCTGTGATTTGGAGAATCAGTTGCACTTCATTAGTCTGAATCTGGATTCTAGTAGCTTCAAATGAAGGTCACAAGTTTGAGCAGTGGAACAGAGGGTGAACACCTAAACAGTTCTTCCATGCCTGCTGTGCCACTTACAGCTTTGTAGACTTTTACTATATCCCTTCTATACCACCTCCTTTTTATAGGAGGTTCTTTATACAGACTGTTTAGTTTGTTTTACAAGCTCTTAATGACAGGTATTTTCTGTTTACCACTAAAATCCAATCACACAGAAGACAAAAAGGAAAAATTCCCCAAATTACAGCCTGTTTATGCTGATGTTATAAAAAAGTCCAAGAGTATACCATGTTTTGTGTCTGTCATTTTCACATTTGACAAGCATAAAAAGGGAGTTAATTATTTAATTGTTTTAAAACGTAAGTTGAAACTTACATACAATGATAAGATAAATGCAATCAGGATCACTCCTGAATTTTATATTTTAAGTGAATTTGAGCAAAAATCAACAAGAACAATAGATAACCTATCAGGCAAATGACCGGTGATGGGTTTTAACTTGAACTGATTTTGTCTATCTGACTCATAAGCACTGCAAAGAATTTTGGCTTAGGACAGCATCATGACACATGGGAAATGGCAGCACTAATGGATACCAAAGTGATAAAGATAGCATTCTGTGGAGATGAATTCCTTAGAAGAAAACTTTAAAACCCTGTAATTAGTAAAGACTGTGATATATTGCAATATGCTCAATTTTGCATTGGGAAGTACTATATAAAGCACATCTATCGATCAACATAAATCTCGACTAAGAGTTTGATCTATGGATAATAATGATTTGTATTATACATTTACATTTTATATTGTTTCTATCACTGCACTCCATAATTAATAGTAATTCTCTCATTGGGGTATTAAAAAGAATAGTAAGTGGGAGGACAATTTGATTTCTGTACTGAGAAAAAAGAATAACCTTAAAGACTTTTTCTTCCACAAACCTTATCTTTAAAGATCACTTTAGCTGCTGGCATTAGGCCTATTGCTGTAAAGAGATGTAATGTAAAAACGCAATCAGACTAATTCTTAGTTTAGACAAATGGTAGATGGTAAAGATTTAAAAATGGAATATTTATTGGAAGTAAAGCTCTGTGTGAAAATAATGTAGGCATTGGAACATAAGGTCTTGGTTCTGTTAAAAAATGTATCCATCAATAAATAGGAATATGCATGATTTTAGCATTAGGTTGATACAGAACTGCTGGCAGGATCAGGGTCTAGGCATATGTTTCATATTTTCCTAGCATTCATAGCTTGCTGGTTTGGATCTTGGAAAACAGACAATAGAAATAATTTCTGCTTTGCAAACTGAAAATGCATGCTTTTCAACAAGATCATCTGTGCGCTCTGCCTTTGTCCTCAGAATCTCAATGTATGAAGGCTATCTTCTAATCACAGGTTTTACATATGCTTGTAGCCTGGAGAAGTAGTTCTCATTTCAGTCCATATCACAACATTTTGAACATAAGCAGTAATACAGGGAGTAGAGTGGTGAACATACAGCAAGAGAAACAATACACTGAGGGAAAGTGAGGATTTCCTGAGCTATTTCATAGAGTCACAAAACAGTTTGTGTTAGAAGGGACTTTTAAAGTTCATCCAGTCCTACTACCCCTGTAATGAGCAGGGACATCTTCAACTAGATCAGGTTGCTCAGAGCCCCATCCAATCTGACCTTGAATGTTTCCAGGGAAAAGGCCTCTACCTTTCCTCTTGTAGCTTGATTCAGCCAGGTCCTCAGAGAGTGATACAACATAGCAGACTTATTTATGACAAGAATTATTCATGAAAGAGATTTGGACCACACTCTTCATAGTTAAACCCAGGTTTCTTTCATTTGAATCAGTGAAGACTGACAGGAGGCTTAAGCTGAGCAGCAAAGTGCTGCACTTTCTCTGGGTCACTGGTAAATGTATGCGATGTTTTATGTTGTGGTTGCTTATGGTAAAGTCTGTCTTGCAGGTGCTCATAATTAAAGTAGTAATTGGTGATGTATTTACAGTGCTTTTTGTTCTCATTATTTCTTGTATCCCACTAGTATGTCACTAAATCTGAACACTAGGGCTTCATAAATATTTTTGGGCAGTCTAATAGCTGCTTTGCTCATCAGAAGCTGTAAGTTTTATTTGTGTTTTGCATCACTTCTCCTCCATCATGTAAAGATTTTTTTATTAGATTGAATAATTTTCTTCTATTCTTTATCATTTGTTAGAGAACTTTGATTAGTATATGTAACCAAGAAAAAATATTTTCTCCTCAGTCAGAGTCCCATTTGCTTTGTGTTTTATAGCTAAATTTGTTTCAGCAAGGATGAAAAAAGAAAGTTTTTCACATCTGCTTTTTAAATTATAGCTCCTCTAAAACAAACTTTGCTCTGTGGTGGGTTAACATTGGCTGGTGGCCAAGAGCCCATCCAGCTGCTCACTTACTTTCACATAATCAGGACAGAGGGAGAAAACAGGAAAAATGGGAGCGAGATGAAGAGGAGACTGGGAAGGTTACAGTTACTGTTGCAGGCAAACCAGATTTGACTTGGAACAATTTAGTTAAGTTATTGCCAATTAAAATAAATATTTAATTACTGATTCAAGTAGTGGCAAACAAAACAAAATGAAAAAAAAAAACAGAAGCAAACATTTTCACACTTAGGGGAAACAAACAGCTTTTCCTCCTCCTTTCCCAGACCCAGCTTCAGTCCAGACAATCCCCTCTCCCTGCTTGTTATTGCCACAAGTTGCACTCAGTGCTTTCAGTGAGACAACAGGCAGTATGGTGAGTGGTTGCAGCCAGGACATACAGGTTTCCTTCTGGTGCTCCATTCTTCATGCCCTATTCTTCTCTGGTGGGGTTTCTTCATGGGCTGCAGAGCCTTCAAGGAGAAAGGGCAGTGCCTGATCCACCACAGAACTTCCCCTCCTTTTCTCCAGCCCTCCATTTTCCAGGCTCAACTTCACTCCTTCATCCATTCTTCTACCTTTTCCCACCTCCTGGAGCAGCACAGGGTGATGGGGAATGGGGGTTATGATCAGTCCAAGAAAACTGTAGTTTTGAAATTCTGTTGTTCAAGTAGAGACTTCTAGACACCTTAATAAGATGTAAGAGGGCAGAGTACAGACCTGTGAGCCTAGGGCTCTGCCAGTCCCCCAGAAAAACCCATGTCTTCCACTGAAAAAATAAACAAAGAAACAAATAGATAACTGAGGAGGTAGTTGCTTTCATTTCAAGACTTTTGAATAAAATAAATGGTTCTTCCTAAACGATTTGTTATTTTTTGGGAACCAATAGAAACTGATTGACAGAATTTTTTCACAAGAAGTAAGGTTGTCCAGGTATATAGTCTTTTAATCAAATGCTTTCCAGGACTAGGAAGAAATCAGATTTTTCCTGAGCTGCCTTAAGTGGCAACAAGCTGAATATATTTTCCTATTATTCTTTTGAAAAGCAAGCAATATGAACCTGAGGTGTTTATTTTGCTCTTGCTATCAGCCCACACTAGCTGGCCATGAAACTACAGTTTATATCTTTAAGGTCTCCTTGCTTAGTACACCCTCATTGCTGGGGAGAGACTTTATGTTCTTTCATGTTTCTGGAACACTGTGAGAAGATAGAATGTTTGCTCACAATTCCTTACCTGCTAAGTGTAAAAGTTGGTGCTCTGCAGGCATGAGTATGGATGCAAGAAAGGCTATTGGAAGGCAAATGTCTAGTTTAAGCAATTATGAAAGTATGGTTTTCTTTTTCTGGTATACCATAATGGAACTATATAAACTCTTTATATCAACAAGCTTGTACTAGAACTACAAATGTATTGATACTTTGACTATGATACATATTGAATACATTAGATTTCAGGAATGTGTTTTTTACCTTTTTCTTACTTTCCCAGAGAGCTGTATTGGGTGATTCAAAGGAAGAATATGCTGTCTTCCCAACATCAATATTTGTTTGGGAGGTTGCCTTTTTTTTCCCCCCTGCAGTCGTCCCTAGAGAATTCACCACACTGAAAAGTTTATGTAGGGGGTGACCATACCCTTCATCAGTGGAAATATTTATGATTTAATGTTGATTTAATGTATCTTCAGAAGAACTCCTGCTTTCACTGCAAGAATGCTATAAACATTAGCAAAATAGTATGATATTTCAGAAGCAAATATCCATGCAGGCTTGAGGTATACCTGTTGGTATCGAACAAAAATGCATACTTGATGCATAAATATTTACAGATGCTGCTAGAGGTCTCTTTTGTAACAACTATTAGGCTATAACAGCTAAATAAACTGCCTGCTATTACAAAAATAAGTGGTAAATTTGATTAACAATTATTGAACCAATTATGAATACATAGATAATATTTTTTGGTTTTCTGCATCTGCTGTGCAAAGTAAGTGAAGACTGCTGCTATTCTGATCTAGCACCACGTATTATCCACATCACATTCAGATTTTATTGATGTAAATAACTACAGGAGGTTCAGAATTATGAGATCAATTTAGAACTGTTACTTAAAGCAAAAATAATTTAATGAAAAGCAATTTTCTTGATATACTTTATGGCTATTTCTGAAAAGTGCTTGATATAAGATGCAAAAATTGCAGCACTTCTTTCAGAGATGAATGTATAAAAAATTAGAATTGGAATATGGGATTTACAGGTGCTTTTACAGAAATAGCACAAAATCAGTAATAAAAGCATCAGAAGTTGCTGAATCCAGTAGTCTGTTAGAGCTGAGGCTGCCACTGCTCCATGCCCCCAGGTCAAGCTGGTAGTGTGACAGTGTTCTCTATAAACACACAAGCACATACATGCACAGTGCACATACACAGATTAACATAGGTGACACATTCAGCACTCAGACACAAACAGCACCAATGCCCTCATCCTGTTGCCCTTTCTAGCTGATCAGAATGAAAGTCCCTTTGTGGGAAATACATATCTGCATTTGCAATGTGAATCCCTCCAGACTGCCCAGTAACTGACCTCTGGATGCCAGGACTCCCTAGTTCTGACTCTTGTGTATCACGAGGCCCACAGTTCCTCTCCAGTTTCAGACTCCTCTGAACCACAAACATAAACAGCCATGTACAGGAACTTTATGGATCCTCCATAGGAACTGTCCTAAGCTATCTGCAGTATTTAAGGTGTGTGTTTTAGATAATATTAAAGTGGAATTTCTGTTTAAGAATGTATAAGAAAAGGACTATTGTCAAAAGTATGAGAAAGACCCAGTTACTTGGAGAAGTGAAAACAAGACAGTAAGCATAGGAAGTTCCTCAGGGTATGTGGAGATGAAGTATAACATTTGAGGACTTAGCCTTGACAATCATACAAAGTCATTGATTATAAGCACTTTCTCTGAGTTTTGTGTTCCTTACTGATACACATGTATATCTACCTGGCAAATTAAATACACAGCACCTGCTGAATCACTTATTTCAATAAAAATGAATTATTATTTCAATTCCAAAATTTCCATGCACATGCATATGTACATTTATGAAATAACTGCTTGGGTCAAATTCAAAACCAGTGATTCATTAGGAGATGAATATTCTGCTCCAAGACACATACTGAAGCTTCTATTTGGCCCCCCTCTTTTTTTTTCTGATTTAATTCCATTGATATCAATACAGTTACATAAGCAGAGATATGACTCACTGACTTCAACAGAGCTAATATTCCTCAACAGGAAATCAAACTTTTGACCTTAGAAACAGTTTGGGAAGGATTGAAAACAACGTAAGACTCTACCATATTTTGGATTCTCCTTTGTATTCTCATGAGAAATGTGTTATGTTGTAAGAGACTTACATCTAAGGACTTAAGCTAAGGACCTGACCCAGTTTTATGAAAGTAAGAATACAGCTAAAAGATGGTTGTGACGGAGGTGATGATAATCAAGCTGGCTGATAATTTCTGTAGACAGTCGAGCACGTTAGCTGATATTTTTCCCTGGGTAGTTGAATAATGAATCTTAATATCAAACTACCTTAAGTTCAGAGCTGCCTTGTAAATAAAGTTAGAATTAAGCACTTTGAGATATGATTATTATCTATAAAATATGGAAATATTTAGTGTCCTCAAATTATGTTCTCTATCAATGATTGCGTAACACACCATTAACATTTTTAGGAGATATATATATGCATCAAGGAGAGACTACATTCTTTGAAAAGACATTAAAGTTTAGGGAAAATTATTTTTAGATTAATCCCTGACTGATATCAAGTCAGCTACCAAAGTAGCATGTGACAAGCATGAGATTAGAAATACTAAATGCCACACCAAAATAAGACAACAGTTTTTAGGTAAGATATTGTGGGCAAAACATATGACCCATAAAAAAGTGAGTTAACTGAAAGAGTTTATAAGCAAAGCTAACAACTGGTTTTAATGTGTTATTATTAATAGCAGCATTTACTCTATTGATGTTACTATAGTTCTACTGTATTGGCATTTTCCTTATGTAGATACCTTTTTTGCCTCTGGATTTTCATATGCAGCATAAATATACAGACAGTATTAAACAGGATCTGGGACTGTGAAGGACTAAATTTTTGCTTGTTACTAAACAACAGACATAGGTAGGGCAATGAAAATAAAAATTACATGAAATTAGTGTTGTCTATATTTAAGACTATCACCATTCCATAGAATGACAGCTGCAGAAGGCTGGGTTATTACACTTGGAAACACATCCAAAACATTACTGTTTCCAAAATGAAGTTTGGAAAATTCCTTTGTATTTCTTCTTGGAAATACATGGTACTTTGTATGTCTTCCGCAGTTGTGCCTCATTGAACATATTTTTAGAATATGGCTCCAGCTTGTCTGGTAATTTCTTGAATAAGCAAAAAGATTCTTTTTATTTCATTGTTTTCCTCATAACTGAACATTGGTGCATGCATTTGCCTGCTTCAAAAATGTTCATTAGTGAAAGCAACAGTAAATCTCCAACCTTCTGGAAACTGTGAGGTGGTTTAATAAGACCTTATAGGTTGATTATCAGTCCATTTCGTCTTCTAAAGAAACAAGTAACTTGCTGAGGATTAAAGGCAAAAGTCTGAATTCTTGATAATATTGCTGCTTCAACCAAAATATAAAAGTATGGAAAGGTTTAGTTTCCATTTGGATGATGGACAAGAGACAGGAGATTAACAAGGTGTGCACAAATCCATTTGTGTTAATCTCATTAAGAAGAAACAAAGATGGTGATGTATGCTACACAACAATGAAATACATTATGTGTGAAAACCGCATCATAAAGGGAAAGAGGTGATGACTCTCCACAAACTTGCCTGGAGCCTGTTCACATAATTCTTCTGGAGTGATACTCCACAGATTGCTAAGAAAAAATAATGCAAAGGAATGTTTCCTCTTTTTCTTATGCTTTGTAAAGAAAGTACTCTTCTGAAAGAAAAAGGAAGGACTGGCAACAGTGCTTTATGGATATTGGCTTTATGAACAAATCTATTTCTCAGAAACAGATCTTTCAAAAATGAAATAACCTCTGTAGTGCAAAACACAATTATCTGAAAAATTAAAATGCTGCTCCAAACAATTGAAACCACTGACTTATATTATGATTGATTCAGTGGAAAGAGCACCCATAATTCAAATGTCAGGAGTGTAAATTTTGTTGTTACTGTTGTAACTAAATTGTCACACAAATACCAAGATTAAATCTTACTCCTCTGACTAAAACCAGCTTATACTTCCAACATGAAAGTTTGTTTAAAACATTCATATTCACAAGAGAGATTCTTCTCCTCCTCCTCCTTTGGCAAAAAATTTAATGTCATTTTTCACTTTCTTCAAAATGATTTTTTTTAAGCAGCTCTGTTTTCGACTTGTGTATTCTCATTTTCAATGAAGTTTCAATATGCCAATATTCCAATTCAGTTCCTAAGCACATTTTTCAATTTAAATGGCAAACACTTTCAAGTTCTAGAAATCCATTAGTTTTTTCACATTTTCACATGGGCATAGCCATAGTCAAGGTCTGTGAATGACCTTGTTGATTCTTTTCAGCTCTGGAGACCAAAGTTAACAAGTACCCAAAGGCATGTAAAATTTAGAACATGTGTTCTTAGCTGCAAAATATTAAGCTACAGTTGATGTAGATACTGATACCTGAGCTGATAACCTGCATGCCATTTATAACCAGTGAATCTAAAGCAGAACTGCTAGGGTACAATTCAACACACCCAAATGCCTCATGTCATAAGGTGTCCCTCTTATTAAAGAGGCAGAATTTTCAATAGAATTTTCCAAGAATTTCTGAAATCTTGTCCAAACGACAACTTCTTAATTCAGCTAAAAAACCCACAAACACTCTGAAGATGGTATGTCTGATACATGATGTCTTCAGTGAGCATGACAGCTTACTTCAGAGGTACTGTCAGAAAACTTAGTGAACCAAGTTTGAGATTGGAGACATCTTTCCATGTATAAAAATCTTAAGTATTTTTTGAATACTTTTGTGAATTTTTTCCTTTTCTTTGGGTTATTTTTTATCTCTTGTTTGAAGATTGTATTAAAAAATACATTTTGGGGTAATCAACATGGATTCACTAAAGGGAAATCATGCTTAACCAATTTAATTGCCTTCTACAGTGGGACAACTAGCTGTATAGATTAGGGGAGAGCAGTAGATATTGTCTGCCTCAACTTCAGCAAGGGTTTTGACACTGTCTCCCATGGTATCCTGAGGTGCATCAGGAAGAACATTGCCCACAGGTCAAGGCAGATGATCCTGCCTCTCTGCTCAGCCCTAGTGAGGCAAATCTGGAGTGCTGTGTCCAGTTCTGGGCTCCTCAGTACAAGAGAGACGTGGAGCTCCTGGAGCAGGTTCAGCAGAGGGCAGGACAAGCTCTTCTTGGTGGTTCCAAGCAATAGGATGAGAGGCAACTGGCAGAAGCTGGAACACAGGAATATTCATCTGAACATCAGGAATAACTTCTTTACTCTGTGGGTGACTGAGCACTGGAAAAGGTTGCCTGGAGATGTTGTGTGGTCTCCTTCTCTGGAGATATTCAAGAACCCTCTGGACACAATCCTGTGCAACTTGTTCTAGGATGACCCTGCTTAAGGAGGGAAAATGGACTAGATGGCCTCCCATGGTCCCTTCCACCTTTACCCATTCTGTGATTCTGTGAAAATGGGTCCAGTACTGCTCACTGATGCTGAGACCAAGAGAAAAAACACTACTTGCAGCCAATACTTCAAAAAAGGGCAGCTGCATCCAGTTCACCACTTGGGCCTGTACTAACCACCACTCTATGTCTAGGTCAGCCTGGAGGAATGGCAGTTGGTCTAAGGCTGTTTGCCAGACAATTTTCTGGTTTATAGCTGGAGGAAAATGTAAAAAACTGTTTTTATGTAATTGTACAAACAGAAGAAAATTGCACTGCTACTTTTGCAGAACTAGAAAAAGAATGAGGTGTGCTGGATAAAAACTTGTAGATAGGAAAGATGGAAAGGCCACTACTTTCCAGGTTTTCTTTGAGATTGGAATCAGAGTAAATGAACTAAGGATAATGACAACCAGTGTATTCTCTAGATCAGTATTGTAATTAAAAATTATTAATGTGAACAGGAAATATTGCAAGTACCTTAATTTTAAACTAATTTCAAACTCATAAAAAGAATGACTGTTTACAGAACAGAAAAGCAGCAAAAAGACATGATAAAATCTTTGGTTAGTCAGCTTAATGTCTTCAAACAAACAAGAGTTAAAATTCCTTCTTTTCAAGAAGTACTTGACATTGTCTGAAGATTTAATGTAAAATTAAAGGACTGTTGAATTTAAATTATGCAATATCAGTAGTGTCTCTCCTACACTTTTGTAAGTATTTCAGTTTCTCATTATGCAGGGAGGATGATCTGACCTAAGAAGAGGGCAGAAATATTAAGAAAATAGAACAGAATTTATTTTCAGAGTCTCATTGAACTCCCACTGGAGTTGATGGGTAAATGCCTAGCTACTTCAGTGGGAGTAGTACTATACCTACGATAAGAAGGTTGTATTTTCTAATATACAGTATATAATGGTCCTATAAAATGAAAGTCAGAAACCAATTGACCTTAAGGTTGCTTCATCTTGTAGAGAGCAAGAATTTTGCAGCAAATATCTACAGGTTTTTCTAATATTGGAGGGACAGAATCGCATTTTTAAATAGAGTTAACAGCTCATGCAGTTTATGATCACTTATTTCACAAAACAGGTGATAAAGACATAAAAAAAGGAGACAAAAACTGAGTTTAGTTGGGTGATTTTATGGTATATATTTCTTAAAATATATTTTAGACTGATCAGGTAGCACAAATGCTTAACCAGGATGTTTTGGAGTAGTCCTACAGCAAAAATGAAATAAAATCAACTTATTGTTTATTTTCCTTTTTTTAAAATTTATTTTCCTTTTCTTTTTTCCTTTTTCCCAGAGACACTTTTCTTCATTGCACTATAAGATGAAGCTTAAGTGTCACTAGCTTGTCACATACTTTTTGTTTCTTCAGCTTGAAATGAGCATAAGTATAATCATTTGAGAATGGAGAAATAGCAGCTTTTGGACATGAGTTGTTTAACACTACAAATGCCAGCTGCTTCAGCATTCACTGCATAATGCTCACGTTTATAGCATTATCATAAATTCTTTCATTGGTGCTGTGAATTCAGTGTTTTAATAAAGGCTGTTGCTACTTGAAGAGAATCAAATGAATTTAAGTGAAGCTTTGATGATCACCACTAATATTGCTGTAATTAGATATCTATAATAAGTAATTGAGAAAGGGCTACATCTGTATATGCGAGTAAGTTTAGAAACCCCTAGTGTCGAGAATGAAACCAGAGTCAGACTCCAGAGTAAGAATGTATGTGAAAGTGGACCATCCCAAGACTGTAGTGGAGGAGCCAGCATGTAAAATAGAAGAGGCATTGCAAGTGCACAGGCACAGGATAGTGCCAGAGGTGTCAGGACTATACATACAAGTGGTCAGTACTTGATGTAAAATGGTGTAGCAACCAAGTGAAGCTGCCAACATAGTTGGCAGCATAGTTGAAAATATTTAAGAAACAACATCACCAATTAATTGTACAGGGGTAACTGTTCCAGGATTGGTCATGTCAAATTAATGACCCTGATATCCTGCAATGTTATGTATTTAATTATCATTAATGGAAAATAACTTTAATGTCTGTGTTTGATTTAAAGTTCCACCCTTGAGGTTTGACTGCATTTGAAATGCAGCACAGAGTGTCATAAATATAATAAAGAAATAAAATATAATATTTGGTAATGCTTTTGTATATTGTTGATGCAAATTTAGGCAAACCAGGTTTATAAGACTGAAATGAATGTTGTCCTTTCACAAATAAAAGATTGGGTTTGTTTATGTGCTATGAAGACCATTTACAGAAAATTTCAAATTTTATTACTCAGAGCTATTTCATACACACTGTTAATATATCATGATACTGAAGCTGCATAAATCAGAGCACATTGTGTTTTATAAGAATGTCTCACTCTTGTGCAATCTGGCACAAAGGAGAAAAAAAAGGTGTGATCTTTAGAGGTATTTTTCTTCGATGCAGTTTTTAGCAGCTAGCAGGTAAATTCATATCATCCAGCAGAGGAGAACTTCATATGGTCAAGAAAAAAAGCTTCAATACTCCTGTAAAATTCATGATGATGCCTAAATAAAGACTAAATAAATGTTTTTTGACTTGTAAAGCCTATTACTGCCTACATTCTTTACTCTCAAATAATTTTCTGTTGCTCTGAATATAAATTTATTTAGGTATGAGATTTTAAAATATTCTGTAATCACCTCTTCCTGATTTTTTTTTTTCAGCATCACACTTTGTGTGTTGTTTTGCCTTGGTATTTGATGGCCTTCTAGGCAAAATGCTGACAGATTAGAGAGGGATTGATTTTGACCTTTTACGGCTTTGAATCCACAGATGTTTATGCAGATGCTTGGCTTTCTAAATGAAGGGTCCCACTGACATCAGTGTGACCACTTCTGTTAAACTTAGAAATTTTTTATGTAGTCAGGATTCAATTCTGCACAAATCCAAATGCAAACAGAAGAGGAGATGACTCAGCAGGTTTGTCCCATTGGTATTAAAAAATATTCAAATGCAAATAAACTAGATCTACAAGTTCTTGGCAGATCCGAGGAAAATTCAGTCTTTATTTGCAAAAGAGGACTTAAAAGCAAAATCCTTCTCTTATTTTTAATTAAATTTTCTATTACAGTCAATGCTTTTCTTTGTACGCACCGGTGGAGTTTCTATATTTCTGAAGTATTGATAATTTAATATGAAATGGTTAATCATGTAACCAGACAACACATCTGACAATTTAAAAGCTAGACTAGTATTACACTTTCAGTAATTGCAAAGCATATTTGTGCTTAGTGTTACCGTTACCAATTGTAGAGTTAATTATTTATTCTAGTACATTTAGTTTTAAATCACTTATAAACTTCTGAAACTTATAACAAAGTTGTGTGACTTAACGAACACAGCTGACCATTAAATTTAATGACAACATTTACAGTCTGTGACTTAAAATTCTTATTATTGTAATTCCTTCAAACAATTTGTTTACCTTTTACTTACGGTTAAATAAATCAATTTTCCTATCAAGTTTCAAGCTATGACAAAATAACACGAAACAGAAAATTAATTAGTTAGAGTTTGAAATATGTACACAAACTGTGGGGAAAAAAGAAATCCCAAAATTCTAAGGTCATTCATGTAAATTTCATCTTAAATAAAGGTTACGATGTTAGATTATGATGAAGAAAAAGTGTTTTTACTACTCCCACTTGTGAAGATGCATGTGGAATTATAATATGGAACATCAACATCAACTTTTACATGAGGTAATAAACTCCAATCCAAGTGACCATGGATAATGCTATTTTTTAGGGAATAAGATGGCACCTATTTTCTTATCCTGAACATCAGCATATCAACTGGACTGGAACAAAAGACAGTTTTACAGCCTGCTTGGCACAGGTGTTGGATATTAATCAATGTGACAAAGCAAACACTTTGGCTGGATGCTTTGCAAATGTACTTCTAGCCACTGTGCTCACATTAGTGCCATTTGTACAGAACGTGATTTTTTTTTGTATTTGTTTCGCATAAAAATAAGAAATGACAGTCTTTCTTTTCATGAACGCCTCATATGCAAAGGATGAGCTGTGACATTTGGTCTTTCCTGCAGACAATGTGATTTTCTCTGGTCATTTTAAGACACCATTTTTTAATGTGCTGATACTTTCTGGTATCAAATTAATATTGCAGCAGTGTGGCCTAAGGAGTAAAGCAAGATAAAGGTGAATGTAGCCATTCTCATTAAAGGACACTGTTTGCTTTGTGCAAAAAAAAAAAAAAGGACTTATTTCTAGTGGTGAGTGATGTATGTATTTCTTCAGTGTTTTGTAACCACAGTTCACTAGAAATTATTTCCAGCACCATACAGTACTGGTGTGCACTGGTTCTTATTTCTTGAGTTTGTGTGGGTAAGAAAGAGATCAGCTGACT
The DNA here is from genome assembly GCF_003945595.2 of Pipra filicauda. Taxonomy (NCBI): domain Eukaryota; kingdom Metazoa; phylum Chordata; class Aves; order Passeriformes; family Pipridae; genus Pipra; species Pipra filicauda. Next base: position 1,641,073 of record NW_024103696.1, read on the forward strand.
GGTTACCATGACTGATTGACAACATTGCCTGACCTATGTCAGTAGCTATCTGAATTAAACCTGCAGATATCCAAATAGCAGAAATACTTTTCACATTTGTGCCTTGTTGCTGCAACTTATCTAAAAGACAATAATTAAAACTAAGTAGATTTAACTAGGTAGATAAAGCTTATTATGTGTTTGGACAACGAATTCATACTGCTAACTGTAAGGCAGGTGTACACAGGCTGAGGAAAAAAGTATTGTGTTCGTTGTGTTTTGTTTTCTTGGGACTGGTTCTGCTTTGTTTCATTTCAAAGTGAAGACCTGTCAATACAGGGTAAGACAAAATAGTCAATAAAAATTCTGATGGTTGCTCTGCACCTTGACATTAGAAATGTGTTGTTGAATCATGCTCTTATACACAAAAGAACAGAATTTTCCATTGTTAGTTTTTCTAACTAAGAAAAGCAGATTTTTCTGTACATAAATTATAGTTTGTATATTTCTACATTGCTTCTGTTTTGGAAAATGTAGTCTAATCAATTATTTTCAAAAGTATGCAGGTAGGTCTTTTTCATTGGATCATATGAAACACCTCCCTGAAAACAGAAAGTGCTGCTCATATAATACATGTGTAATCACCATCCACAAACTTCTTCAGTAATCATTTTTTGGGGGAAGAGTGTTTCATATAGGATGTTTTGTTTAACAACTATGAATTGCCTCTTTGAAATGAGTCAGTTTTTTGCATCTGTTTAAGGATGAAGCTCTGGGAGAATACTACATTTTTAATATAAGTATAATTTCGACACACTCTCTAGGTTTAAAACAACAGAATAACTGCTATGATCCTGCTATAGTATTCCTTATTCCAAACCCACAGTTTTACTTGTCATTATTTCAAACTTTTTCTTCTCATATCCTGAAGATGATAAGCTTCTTGGAGCTTTTGACTCTGATCCAAATCTTCATGCCTTTTAAGTAATAATAAAGACTACTGCCTTCATGATTGTGGCTGTGATTCAAAATTGTATGCTTTTGGTACATTATTAGCATAATTTGAGTGTGCAGAACTTCAAGTATGTGATATAGAATATATACTACTATAATTTCAGAGTAAACTGTAACACAGTATATATTTATTTTAATAAAGGAAATGTATATTTGTTTCTTTGGGTCTCATTCATAAAATGTTACAAAGTGATCTGAAGTAGAAGTATTTTACTGTCGTCTGAACTAAAGGTCCAAGCCTTATCACCTGGCAACACTGGCTCAGCTGTGATTCATGGTATAAAGATAAAATATAAGGCTACAAGCAGTAATCATAAAGACTAACTGGCCTCATGAGGCTAATTTCCTGTGACTTTTATGAACACTCCTCAGAGATGAGGGTCTGGAGTATTTTAATAAACAAAAATAGCATTTGAAGCAGAGGCCCTATAGGAACAGAATTACCATCAATTTAAATGTTTCCATTCTGAAAAAGATCCTTATGAAAAGATCCATGTACTACCTGTTGGGGTCTGGGGCTTGGCTATCAGCAGAGAAGGAGCTGAGGAGGTTATGTAGCAGGCCATGGACAGCAGGAGCTGGGAGAAACTCCTTACTCTGAGGAGCTTCGTCACAAGACCTGTTAATATCTAGCTACGTTGATTGGCCTGTCTCCTGCAGCAAGATATGGAAAGACTGTGTGATGATGTTATGAGACCGGGTAGAAACCCCTTTGTTCTCTTCCCCCCCATGTAATCCTTGTTATGGGAAATATTAACCACCTGTGTAACTGTAGCAGAAAATTGTGTAACCCCCTAGTTAACATAATCCATCCCTTAGTTAGCATAACCCGTCCTCCTCATTAACATGTCCTGCCCCCAAGACCCTTAAATTGCGTTCCGTGTGTTCAATAAAGATTCCAGTTTTCACCCCCAAACCTGGGATCGATTAGTTATTGACTTCTTCAGCTACTGTCCCCTTTTTTGCTCTGCCTTGCCAGCTTAACTGTGCAGTGAGCAACTGAACACTTAGATAGACAGAAAATAACTCATCTTTATGGTAAATCAAAAAGAAAGATTTTGATAGCTCTTACAGTGAAAAGGTCTGTCACTGGATAACACTGTAGAATATGCTTCAAAGGCAACTGCTGAAATTTCTTTACTGAGCCACAGAACATGAGGTTTTGATCCAATAAAACACCTAAACACATGCCCAACTGACATGCTGATATCTGTGGCTTTATTTGTGCTTAAATCCAGAAGACACTAGAAACTTGAAATGTCAGTTCAGCACTTTAAATCCATGAAAAGTAAAAACAATTTGAGACAATTGTCAAACCCATTCGCATTGGATAACACTAATGAACTGATACGATTTTGTTTCAGTACTACATACACTTTTTTTTCCCGATCAATAAAACCCCAATATATTGTTACATATTTGTTCTGGAATATTTCCACATTTTAATTATTTTTGTTTACCTTTTTTTTTTCCTTAGAAATACCTCAGCTAACATAGAACTCTCAAACATTTCTGTTGTGCCTGTGGTTCCCGTGCCATGGCAATGCAATACAAATGCAATCAAATGAGGTGATTTTGAACTCTTGCCTGCTGTTGAATATGGACTGAAAAGCACACTGTAGCCAGATCCAGTTGCCCTTTCAGAGAGAGAGGGAGACAAATAGGGTATGTAAAGAGCAGATGTCCCCAGATCTACAGAGATGTAGCACTTATTTCACATTAATCTCCAAGCACCAGAGGTTAAAGAGGTTAGGGTTTCTGGTCTTTTCTCCATGTCACTTGATACCAACATGCAGCTGATTTCAATAGTACTATCATTCCCTCCTCCTACATGTTCATACACATTGACTGTTTTTCTTCTTTTTTTCTGCTATATTTGCATACAGTAATACAGTTGGCACGTTCATTTGTTAAAAGAATCAGGGAGCTTCTGCATTACTAAGGAACAAAGAGGATGAGCAAAGGACAGTAGTAATTCCAGCTTTATAAGGGCTATTTTATGGTTTTACATGGGACACAGTGACATTATAAAGTGTATTTGCCTAATCATATTTGTGATAACAATATTCACAAAGTGTCATTTAATAAGTAACAACCTATTACAAGTCAATGCACTTCACAGCTTTGAAACATTAATTATATATGAAACAATGCAAATTAGGATCTACATTGTTGAGATCTTCATTAAAATAAAATGAAAACAAAGATCAATGTAAACAAAGTGTTTACAAACTGGTAAAATTATTAATCAAGAAATAGGTTCCTATACAAAGTGAAAGATAAAAGAAGTCCACTTCCCATCCTGAATAAGATAAAATGATTATCTCATATTATCTCATATTAGCAAATATGCAACAGTAATAAGAGTGAAAATGGACACAGTTAGAATGTAAAAACACTGTTACAGCTGTTCTTTGTGTTTGCTAATAGAAATATGAAAATTTTTGTCATTTCTAATTTCCCCATTGTTGTTATTGCTTTCAAGTAGCTTCACAGTTGGCTAAAAGGTATTAAAAATGCTACTTGGTTATAATTGCAGTTGTAGATTCTAGTCTTCAAAACTTTGGTAGGGCAGGATCATCTATGATATCACTCTGATGCTCAGATACTGCCTAAGACAACCTCAAGGGCTCAGGAATAATACATAGGTCATTTATTTAAAATACCTAAGTATTAAACTTAGAAACACATGTGCCTGGTTTTCCACCTAGTTCTGTTTTGTTTCTTTGATTTGTACCCGAAGACACTTTTTACTGAAAAATATAACTTGTGCCTGTAACAAAATTACATATTAGAATTTACTTTACTTTTCACCCTTCTCCCCAAGTTAGGATACTGATATAATTAAGAAAAAACACTGAAGATTGATTATAACAAAATTTTAACTCAGGATATATAAAGATATATAAACATGATCAATCATACAAAGTTCAGCAGTATGAACACCAGAATAAAGTGTGTGTGTGGGGGGTATTTTCAAGGCTGAGTTACAAATTCAGGTTTATATCAGAAAAAAATTGCTTGCACAGATATGATTTTGCAGTTAAATTAAGAATCTTTGCCCTTATGAAAACATGGTTTATAATGCCAAAAGGTGTTCTGCTAAAATAACTTATAGAGTTGCACAATTCTTTTTTCCATTTGTTATTTTGTTTGTCTTCCCAATGACCACACATGATAAATATTTGTTTAAGGAATTTTGCCATTACAGAATTACAATTTTAAAAGGTCTTGATCTTGTGTAGTTCTTCAGGTTCTTCTGCCAGTGGCTTCCATTGGAATTACAAGCAATAAAAGAAAATTGGTATAGGCAAGTATAGCTTAATATTTTCCATATAATTATTTAGATAAGAGACAGATTTTGAAGTGTAAGATCATCTTACTGGCTATTTTGATTTTACTTTATTCAATGTTTTGTGAACTATGAGAACAAATGTATGGAGCGATCCAGATGAATATACGCAGTAGTGAGATGCTCAGTATTTACCACAATGCCAAAAGAGTTGGCTATAGGATCACTGACAACAATTAATATTAAATATGTGACAAAGGCGTTGGCAGAAAGCTTCCAGTTCATACAGAGTCATTCTCTGTTTGATGGCCTAATGCCCATCTCAGAGTGTGCCATACTGATTAACAGATGCAACAGAAGTGCAAAAGAGCAGGTTAATGGATGTAATCATCACTATGATCATGTCCCATGATGGAGAAGCATCTCTATCCTCTTCCAGAAGTGCACATGGTTGTGGATACAGGTGATTGGAAAGGAGATCATCTACCTCTGTCGTGTCCATTTGAGGTATCAAGGAGAAGCCATGGAGATACACAGAACATACACAAATTGTTGTCTTTACAGTTGGAAAATAGGAAACAATAATTATTTTGGTAAATCTCAAATTTCAACACCAGGATTCTTATTTACGTATTTGTATTAGCTGGTTTGTTTGTTTGTTTTGCTTGGTTGGTTGGTTTTGTTTCTAAGTCAATGTAACAGAAAGAGCTTGTTTGCTTGCTTATGAAGTTTAAAAATATCCTTAAATAATTTACTCCCCCCCAAAAAATCAAAGTTTCCAGGAATCTATCAGGAGGTTTTTTCCTTTGATTTCATTGCCTTTTAGATTCTCTGCTATTACAGATCTTTTTTTTGATTCAATAGAATTATTTCAGTAGATGTGTTTATGTTTCCATATTTTCTTGGAAGCCATTCTAGATTGAAAGGTTGAGAGGCATCCTAACACTTTCTGTAAAAGGATGTATTTCAAGTGATCAATTACTACATGGGTTTGATAAAATATATAAGTTCTGCTCTTTAAATAAAATGGTCAACACTCATTCTTCCCCTCCAAATATTGTGTTCATTCTCTAAACAAAACATAGCTCAGACCATAAGATTTTGTGTCTAAGCTAGCTGATAAACCTATAAACATCAATAAAAGAGTATATAGGATTTTTAAAACATATTTCTGATCACAGTGCTTGATTTAAAGTCGACCGTGGGGCAAGAGTTAGAGTTGGGTAATTTTGTGGCTTGTAAGTTACTGTCAAAATATGAATAAAGATGCATATAAAATGGAATATTAAAAACCAAGCGTTTATTTTTTATAGGAAATTTTTAATGAGATTCATATCATCATGGAGGTACATATCTTCTCTTTTCATTCTTTCTCTCTCTCCACTTGCTTTTTCATAAGTAGAACTGAAGGTTTGACTGCTACTTTTCTAGATGCTTTACTCTCACTGACTCACTGAATCACTGAATTTACCCCAAACAAGACTACATCTCAGTATAGACAAGTTTAAACTACACTCCCCCACCCCCTTCCCTTTCACAGACCTCAAGTTCAAGTTTTAAAAGCTGTATTTATATTGCAGCACTTAAGGGCCTACATCCTGAGGTTATGAGCTACAACGTGTACTATTCAGACTACACGATCTGAGGTGAGAGTGGATCTACCTTTGGGCCACTTTTTTCTCTTAAGATTAAGGCTCGGACATAAAAATCTTCCAGTTTAGGCATTCATCCATCTTTAAAATGGCAACGTAATGCTTTTTTTCTACCAAATGAATAGCAATAGTACCTCTTTGGAGCCCACAGGCAATTTCACTTAAGTATGAATTAAGAAAGTGTAACAGAAACATTGAAACAATACATCCCTTTCTATTTTCTCTATGTTCTTCCTTTTCTGGTCTTGCTGCAATAGATGTTAAATAAGACTCAAAAAGGAAATCTCTATACATTAAGATGAGATATTTTTCTTCTTAGTAAATTTTTGAAACAGTTGTAGGCAAAGGTGTGTTCATTCAGAAAAAAATCAGAAAAATAGGTAATTAATTCTTTATCACTTAATTGGTTATAAATACAAACACATCCTTAAAAATGTTTTGCATTTATCACATAAAAAGTCAACCACTTCACATATGAAGAATAATCATGCAGGGAAGGAAATCAATGGACCTTATCATATTCTATATAACTTATATGCCATTGATATATATAAAACCATATTTTTGTATGTGCTAAGTGGCTGCTGAGTCACTGTTAACTGTGATATACTGTACCTTCCTCCCTGTATGGAGACCTTCTGTTGTGTAGCCATAAAAAGAGCCTTAAAAATATTTTCTTAAGGTGTTAACTTCAATGAACTCAATTAAATTACTAGTATTCTGAAACAAATTTGGTATGTTTTGGTATGTTTCTTTAAATACTTTTGCGCTTGATTTCTACAGTTCTGAAATGGCCAAGCTAGTACACAGTGATTACGTGTTTTCTGAATTTTCTTTTTCTGTCCTGGAGCATCCTTTGGCTGAATACAACAAACCTGTCCAAGGCTATTGTTGAAGAGCCAGAGCAGCACAAGTAAACACTTCATGGTGGCTTTACACCAAGTCCCAGCAAAAAAGCACACTCTTCTAGGTGTGCTTAGCTACAAACCTTTTATAAAGGAGACATTTCTGAATAGCATACTTTTCCACCGTGAAATTAGTTTTCAGGTCTTCTAATATCACTGATTCATGAAGTGAAATAAAACTATTATCTTCCTTTAGCAAAATGTTTCAAAACAACCAAAGAATATATTTGCAGAAGAAACCAGAGTGAAGTACAACAAAATATCTGAGGATTCATATGTAGAATAGCAAAAAAGAAAAAGCTGTGAATGCTGTGAATATAAATCTGACACTATAATATGTAAATATAATAATTCAAAGTAAACCATTATGTTCTCATAATTCTATAGAGACCAATTATTTAAGGAGCAAGCTATCATCATACTTACCAAAGGGCTTTTAAATGCGATTAAATTCTTTTAACTATGAAGGAAGTTTGGAGAGTTTAAAAACTCACTGAAACTTCTTTGACAAATATGCTGGCAAATGACAATGAATCAAAACCAGTAACAGAATTAAAATGTTCATGGAGAAACAAAGACTTGCTCAATAAACTGATGATATTAACCCATACTGCTTGCTCAGAAGATGTGTTTTCGGTGAAAGGCTCCTTAATATCTCAGAATACTATGTTGGCTAAGCTGCTGTATTGCATATCCATTTCACACTCTCTGTGCCTTCTTTTTGGAAAATTAGAATAGGGCTTCACTTTGTTTTGAAGTGGAATGAAAGGAAACTACAAAATAAGTCAAGAAATTAAATACTTGTTTTTCAGATAGCTTAGGTCTTAGGAATCAGTACATTTTAAGCTATATTATATGTCTTAAAGTCAGTGGGAAAGTATATGTGCTAGAGAAGAAACTGAAAACCTTGTGTTGGAGTCTCCTCTGGTTTTATTACTGCTTAATTAAATTCTCTTAAAGTTAATCTGTTTCTTAAATATATCAGCACAAGTGAAAAGAGATTCAGAACCTACTGTTACAAAGGCTGGAGAATCTATAATTACTCCATAAAACTTTTTATATTTGCCAGTGTCTGGAATGTGTTGGATTTCATTTGGCAGATTTTTAATTTAATGAGTCTTTCATTTCACCTATTCATAGCAGAAAATTTTTACAGCAAATATTATAGCTGTCTAGGCACCAGGACATTGACATCCTCTTCAAATAATTTTAATTAATGAAATAGTGCTGATACAGGACAACATTAGAAAAATTTATGCTATCTTCCTGTAGTGGTTTGAACCAGGTTTTCCCCCTGAAGCTAAGAAAGTGGTAACCCCCAAGGGGTGGTGACACTGGAGATTTGAACCAATCTGCGCTCCTGCGAAATATAAACGTACCACAAGCTGACCAGAAGAGAAGAGTTGTAGTTTGGTTGTAGAAGTGGTAGCCATGTTCTGAGGCCACAAGGAGCAGAGGGCAGGAGGCCCCTGGGGGGCTTTGGCCCCCCAGCCCCCAGTGGGTGCTGCGGGGACCTGGAACAGCATAAAGTTGGGCTAGGTGCCTGCAGGTGAGAGCTAAGAAAGTTTTCTCCACTGTGAGTGAGCAGAGATAGCAGTGGCAAAAGCAACGTCCAGAAGTGATGGCAGAGAGCCAAAAAGATAAGAACGCAGTAGAGGTGGCTTGCAACCAGGCAAGCAGACACAGAGATGTCTAATGAAGAGAGAGAGAGCCGAGAGAGCAGCAGGGAGAGAGGAAGCTGGCGTAAGAACTAGAATAAGACCCCATACCCCTCTGAGACCTCCGAGAAAGGAGGAAGATGGACTCCTATTAAGGAGAGGAGTCTTGGAGTGCTGCAGCACCAGAGAGGAGCTGAGAAGCTCACAGATGTCCTGAAGCTGGACTGGGACTGAGAAGGAATGTGGGGGGGGGTTGACCTTGGCCCCCCTCGCTGCTGCTGACAAGCCTAGCAGCCTGAGACAGAGCACAGGAGCTCTGGTAGAACTCTTGAGGCAAAGGCTTTCAACTGAAAGCTGCCCAAGATGTTCTGACTCAGGGGTGGGTGAGCCCCCGAGGAAGGGACTTTCACGAAGATGTCCCTGCATTTCGTGATATGCCTGTGGTGAAGCGAGTTTTGTCCCTGTTGGTAGTCCACAGGTGAGACCTTCGCTTGGAGTCGAAGAAGAGCCAAGAGGGGTGAAAGGAGACCCCCTTGTGTCTTGAAGACCCTTGTTTGGAGACGACGGGCCAAGGGGCTTGGAGACCCCCTTGTGTGTATTGAGAAGAGATCCAGCTACAACAATCCAGTTACGGCTGCTGCATAGAGACAGAGAGACCTGCTGCCTTAGAGACATTGCTACTCTGAAGAAGGGATCTGTCCTTCTTCCCTCCTGGACTTTTATTTGGAGGGGAGAAGAGATCTGATCCATTGTAAATACTTATGTCATGGCAGAGATAGTTGAGATCATGTGTATAATGTATTATAATATTTATGCGTACAGTCGCTGTAATATATATTCCTTTTCCCCATTCTGAGTCTCGTGTTTTGTCTGGAAAAAAATCATCCCACATTAGGTTGAGATGTGGGAGGGGACTTAGACTAGGGAATTAGATTTTTTGGAGTTCTCAAACCATGACACTTCCTTAGGTAACATTTGTCCATCAAGCAGAAAGCAAAACACATCTGTGGGTCACCAAACCTAATAGGCAGTATTAATCAAAGTGCCAAAAAGCACTGTTGTGATATTTCTTAAAGAGATCTAAGTCTACAGGTAGATAGCAAGAGATTACAAGACTTTGGCAGTAGAAAATGTATCAAAGACAGTACATGGACAGAATTTTTTTTCTTTTTTCTGTTATTGGGTGGCAAAACCACTAGTGACACTCACTAGTGCCAAGTGATTGCCATTTGATAGTGGCGACAACTGACAAATACTGAAATCAGTGCAATAGCAATAGCTCTGGATTTTGGAACAATATATCCCCATTGCAGTCCCTACACCAATATGCCCTTCTCACAGTGTTGAATGAATGTGGCTAGAGTATCTCAAAGCTGAGTGCACACAAAAATTTTTAAGTTTTGTGAGGTGCTCAGATAAAATGGTGATGGATCACAGAAGTATCTAAAGCAAATAGGCAGAGCATTCATCTTCTCGTCCAGTAATGTTCTTGAGCATCCATTCTCTGCAAATCTATATAGTCAAGTGTAGTCAACGTGATTTTTTTCATGGTTAGACATAGTTAAAGTAGTTAAAGTTCTTTCAGAACATTGGTCTCTCATGCCTATAACTGAGAACAAGGCATTTTTCCTCAAAGAACAACATATTAGAAAGCATCAGTTCACTAGTATAGAGCATTCTTATATTATAGGGGAAATAAAATTTTACATATCTGCACTTTTGAACACAATTTTTACTTTGCTCAAGCAACAACAGATTTTTTGGGTTTGGGGTTTTTTTGTTGGCTCTGTTTTTAATATATAAATAAAAAATATAGGTGAACACATTATTTGTATCTTTAAATAAATTACTTGCAAGTGTCTTGATATAAGGATCAAAACTATGCATTTAACTTATTAATCCTTTGTGTTTAAAGTTGTTATGCAAAATTAGTCATTATTTCTTCATCTGTAGTGTAATCGTTTCTAATATTCTCAAAGTCATGTATTAGCATCTGTTAACTGAGACTTAAAGTACCCCTGTGAGTTGGATAAAGAATACCTAAGTTTCACTTCACTTTCAGTTGAAGTCTAGCCAAGTGTAGGATAAATGTGTCAGGTTTCTTCTGCTCAGCTGAATCAGAGGACACATTATCAAGAATATATTTGATGTTATTCTGATCAAGAGCATTCTTCCAACAGATGAGTAATACAATATATCTTAGGCAAAACATCAAGGAATACCAAGCTTCTCTTTGTGATTATTCCAAAATAAATTATCTGCAGGGGAATAGTCACCAATAGCACAATGCTGAGATATTATACGGGTCAGTATTGATTCAGATCATAACATAGGTACATGTAATTTTTGTGTATTAACATCACTCCCAAAGTAATATCCAAAATCCTTTTGCCCTCCTTAGCCACTGAACCACTCTGGGAATTTGTTTTGAAAGGTATAACAAAATAGCAGAAGAGGTTACTAACCCATGAGATTTTGCACTTGTAGGCTGACATAACAAAGACATTGTACTTCAGCTCTGTATTTTAATACATTCTTAGTTTCAAATCAACAGGTTTCAAATCAAATCATTCAGGTTAACCCTGAATTAAATAGTTGGCTTTGTATATGCTTGGCTTCAAAGCACAGTAACCTTTGGTAAATATAGAGGAACAAACTGTGCGATAGAAACTGTGTGATTTTTAATTTCATACTGGATACTCCATACCCTTGCATAACTCATAATTTCCAAGCTTTTCTGGAAAATTTCCTAGTGTATGATATACATACAAATGAACAGCTTTTAGCTCTGAATTGGTTTGTTTTGTATTCAGATTATATGTGTGTATGTGTGTTTATAGTATTTTGTTTATGATTATGGGTTTATTTATGTATGCTTACATATCTACTCAGTTGTAAAAAACACATCACTACATTTGTGGTTTAAATGGTCTAATAATGAAAAGGAAAGATAGCAGAAATTAATTCTTATTTTTACCACTGCGATCTGATATAGATTGTACACAATTAACTTCAGGGTTAAAACTATTTCAGGACCTTAATTAACCTAAAATGGAAATGATTACTGTGCACTTAAGATGTGCTCATTGGCTTTGTGAATAATCCACCACTTTCTGTATCTCAGCTTCATGCGAGTTAGTCCTAAATCATATGACTTTTAATGAAAGATGAATGTGCTTGGAGAAAATTATCTCTTCTAAGATGAGGTGGCCAGGAACTTTTTGAACTAAAAAAAGCTCAGTCTCTTGTGCCTATCTTATCATACCCTATTTCTCTCTCCACCATTTTCCTTATATGCAGCATGGAAATATTTGTTTACTTGAAGGATTGACATAAGAATTAATTACTTAGTATCTGAATACCTGAAGGCAGAGTGACCTTCATAATGTTGTAAATAATGCTTATTGCAACACTTTGACTAGAATTGTTAATTATCATCTTTGTCTTGGACAAGGTATTTTTCATCTCTTAATCTGAGAAGTGTCACTTGCAGGATGGACAGAACTGTTACCATGATCTCAATTGCTTTGCTAACTGAAACAGCATGTATAATAGAACCAGCTTTTCTGAGCATAAACAAAATTTGTTATCTTTGTGTATTATTTCAGCCTTTTTCTTCCACTCTGGGTTCCAACGCTGTGGGTTAGTGCATGACAGGGACAGGTAGAGTTCCCTTCCAACTCTGTTAAACAGAGGATGGGGCCAGACTTGTGAGGTGGCTGGTAGCTGTTGATAGACTTAGCGGAGGATGGAATATCACTTCCTTATAACTTTTTGCAGGAATGATGGATTTATTCATAGTATCAACTTCTGCTCCCCTGCTGTTTTGCTTGTGCCGTGCTTAAATAAGCATAGAGCTACTTAGTGGTATCACACAGACTTGACTAACTTTGGAAGATGTAGCAAGATTTCCTTCAGTTAGCATTTCCTTATAGTGCTTTAGCTAGCTGTTCCTTTGCAAAAGGCACAGGTTTAAAATCTCACCCATATGCACTTTTGGAGAATTATTTAGTACTGCCAGGAGAACAGTCACAGCAGTTCACTTAATAATTTTACTATACACCCTTGATGGGATCCTTTTTGTCTTTTTTCACAGTCTTTGAAGATTCAGTTTCTGAGAGAAAGTCAATCTAAGATACTGAATGTCAACATTTAGAACTAACACACTGCTCAGCATGAAATGCATATAAAGAAGACAAAGGAATTAGCACAAATTTTTAAAGGGTGCAGATTAAGATGCTGAGGGACTATTTCTTTCAGGATATATGATGAAATTAAAAACTTTTTCCTTTCAGGAAGTGATTGCATAGGCAATATTTTAAAGATCTCATTCAGTTATTATTGATTGTGTCACCAGAACTGATCAGGGCAAGTGACCTTTTTTATTATTATTACTTGTTATTACTTTCCTCTATACATCCACTATCTACTAGTTTGAATTAGTATGTGTGTTGCTAAGAAGTCAATAAAATCTCATAATAGCACAAATAATTAATGTGTGGGTTTCTTTTTATCTGATCATTCCAACGTGATTTTTACTACCAAATTCAATCCTGACATACCTGAAGTAATCTTTTGCTTTGGAAGTATTTCAGATTTTTTTGGGGCTTACGTGATATTTTGACTCTGCATACTAACAAATAAAAGTTTTGAAAGTTGACATAACTTGTTTTTTCAGTTGTAGTTATCATTTAACAGTACTTAAAGGTGATTAAGAACTGGGAGGCATTCAGTAGGGGTTCAAATTTTGAGGGGGGATTTTGACATTAATCAGATTCAGCGACATACTGGAATCATGTTTATAAAATATATGTCAGTTAATAAAAGATGAATAAAACTCAAAATATTTTTTTCTTAAAAGAGGTGTGATAAGCTGGATGACATTCATTTTGCTTATGGAATGGAGCAATTTCCAGAGCAACAATCAAACTTATTCAAGGTTATCCAGTTTAGTCACATGAAAATAGTATGAAAGAAGTTTTATATTATTAGATGTGAATATCCAATTCTTTGTTTTGGAAGCTAATTAGAAAGTATTTTACATTATAAGACACATTTTCAAAGCATTGTCTTAAAAAGGTTGCACAGCTTCATCCATATAATTTCTATCTCATTTTTCTTTTTTGTTCATCTTCCTTGCATTTTCTGTTCCTTTGGTCATTTTCTTCTCTCTATTCTGGTGTGACCTTGCATTTCTCAATTAGATTTTTATCATTCTCTTTTTTCACTTCATTATTATTTATCCTTTAAATTGCAGTAGTTCCTAGACCAGGGATTTTCAAACTCCAGGAGTCGTGATCCCACTTAGGTTAATGGGTATAACCATGTAAACAGAAATGTGGTTGCAAGTCTGGAAATGACCCCATAAATGAGAATGGAAATGGAAATTGTAAACCCTGAAGTGGAGCCAGAAGCAGAAAAGTTTTTAGAACATTAGCCAAAGGGTAGAGTAATATGTATCCAACCCTATTTTGCAAAGTGCTCTAGACTCTACAGGGAAATAATTATCAGAATAAGACAGAACTGAGAGATGATGCAAACAGATAGTAAAAAAGGAGGTAATTTGGAGAGCAAAAATAATAAAAAGTGAGAGATTCTTGGCCAAGTGAAGTAAAGCCCTTTTTTTTCTTACCTCCTCTTTCTTCTTGAACTCTTGCTCTCTCTTAAAATTGTCACTAAGTACTTCAAGCTTTCAAATGTTCTTCTTTCTCTGCCCTCTCAGGTTGCAGCTTTTCTCCATACCTTTGTGAAGAAAAACAAGGTTGGATGGATTGGGAGGGAGCTTGCCTTTCAAACAGTCCGGTATCTTCTGCTGATACACTGACAGCTATTAAAACGCCTACCCACTTCTCTACTAAGCCTTGTTTTCATAGGGCAATACAGGCCATCTCAGGTCAGGCACCATACTGCCCTGCAGTAACAAAACTCACTTCAAAGAAAGAGAAAAAGGATGCTGGCAGCTGACACTGTGGCTCTTTTATGGAAAAAGGCAAGATAAGGGACCTTGGAGTTCTATAAGATGGTAGAAACTTTGGATCCACCATGGAGTTAAATATAAGAGGTTAGACTAATTTTACCAGAGTATTTGACAAAATTTTTTTTCTACCATGACATAGAACATTTCTGATTTTACTCTTCCTTTCTTTCCTAGCTGGAATTTACAGCACCGCCTGGACAAAATACTGAATAAATTGTTTACATTTTAGTGACTATTTCAAGATAAAGTGTTGCTAATAAGTTCTTTAAGGGCAACTTAAGAACTTGTGTCTTTAAGAAGACATATGAGGCAAGGTTTAGAGTTTTGGTCATAAATTCTTTATCTGTTTTGCATTTGCAATAAGCATCTCAAAGAATATCAGATATCAAATAAAAGATTTCCAGCAGAGAGCAGCGCATGTATTTTTATTTTATGTATTATGTATGTGATTTCTCTATTTGTCTTTGTTAAATTTTGATCAGGTTAATATTATTGGAATCAGTAAAACTGACACATCTAATAGCAAAGTGAGATGAGAGAAATATTTTTCCTTGAAGAAAGCACAGAGTGGTTTGCTCAGGATCTCATAGTTACACTGTTGATTTTTCTCTCAAAATTTCATTTGCTTTCCTTCACATTATTTATTTATATAATTCAAAAAAATAAAAGGTTAATTTGGAGAAAGCAGTACAAGCCTTAAAATCAATAAACTGAGATGAAAGACACAGTAGCAAGTATGTTGGGTAGTTTACTTCCATTTGTTGTGGCTGTCTGGAATGAAATGAATTATTTCCCATTAAATGCAACAGCTTTGGGGATAGAAATACACTGGGTCTAAGTGACTTACTGAAGTATATGTGGTGTGGGAAAATTAATGGAGCACCCTACAAATTAAATTAATTGGTAAAAATAAGAAGTTTTGTAGACTGTGGCTATACCTTCCATGTAGAAGGAGTGGAGGAGCACCCCCATCCCCAGTCTATCCCACTGTCATCTTTGAAGTGAACTGTGAACATTTGAAGAGAAAAAGAAGCATGTGTAAACAAGAGGGAATGAGTGTGAGGACTACTTTATTGGACCTTCTTCACACTCTGTTAGCAAACACAGTTTGAGAGCATTTCAGCTGGGAACTGTTCTAGTCTGCTAACAAATCCCTTGCAAGGCCAAGAGAGATTCATTGTTGTATCCTGTCATATGACGTGTGGCTTCACAAACTGTGCCGGACACACGGGGTGATGATCTCTCACCTTCTTGAGCAATGACACTACTCCAGTAGCATTTCTCTTCAAAGAAAGCTCATAACTAAAATTCCCAGTGGAGCAAGAAGTTACATTAATCACACATTTGCAAACAGAGTAACAGTGGTGCCTCAACACGAAAATGGTATTTTAGATCTCTGTCCCTTTTGGCCTTGACATCTAGTACTGGAATTACTGTCTGACTATCCAGGTTTTATTTTTGTTCATCTCATGCCTTTTAAGTGAGCCACTTCTGAGCTC
Source organism: Pipra filicauda (assembly GCF_003945595.2). Lineage (NCBI taxonomy): Eukaryota > Metazoa > Chordata > Aves > Passeriformes > Pipridae > Pipra > Pipra filicauda. The sequence goes on from NW_024103696.1 coordinate 1,657,049, forward strand.
TGAACATACTAACTCTTGCAACATGATGAGCGCTCCTGGGTTAATACCTGCTAAGTGATATTTTAATTAAGAGTTATGTGAAGTATGACTTGAAGACTTTGCCTGCTAGCCCCTAGCCCTGGGGTTTTTTAACATTAACTAGCAGTGGCTGAAGTGGCTCACTGGATCAGGCAGTCAGGAATTACTGGGTTGAGTTCAAACCATTGAAGTCATCAGTGAGAAGAAGATGGCAGTTCCCTATCCCTAGGAGCTGTGGCCACTTCCCTCCTCACTGATGCCTGTCCAGTAGGTGAAAGCTCATTGAGCATCATGCCAGAGTGGGGCATCATAGCTTATTAGATCTTATTTATATTTATGTCTGTTAACCAAGAGCTCTAATTGCTTTCTAATCACAGACTGTATATATTCTACTTTCAGAGTGTGTTCATACATGCCTAAAGATGCCCAAGCAAACTGGTCGAGGAGAAGCATGGAAGTTACGGGAAGAGAGTAGCAATGAAAACTCAGGCATCCAGTGAAACAACAGATTACCACATACTGTCACTCAAGTTTAAATTTACTGATTTCAAGATGCTAAAGCATTTCAAATAATGTATTTATGTAGAGAGCTAGAGATAGGGTAGGTGTGTAAGTTCTTACAATTTCACACTGAAGTCGCTTAGGTTCCAGAAATACTGCTTCTACATATATAAATACCTTGGTCTTGACACTAGAGAACAACTTGCCTGTACCAAACGTAAGTTCTGTCAGATTCTTTTAAACTAAGCATTTGTCTTTCTTTCTCAAAGGATAAGTAAATATTTTTCCTTCTGATTGAAGTAAATTTCTTTTCCAAGAAAGATTTCCTTTTTTTACTATGGCCCTGTGATCAGATAAGAAACATGAGCTAAACTTATATCTTTGGATAGGAGTTCAAATCTTCATGTTCCACATCTCCAAATGTCTTATTCTAAGGTGGTAGTACTACTAAGTCAACATTAAAGAAACCCTAAATATGTTCTCCTTTGTATGTGACAAAGAGTGCTGTGAAAGCAGAGGTGATGTATATAAGCCCAGCTGTCAAGTCTAATGGTTGTTTGGTATGTTCATCTGAGGACTAATGGGTTCCAGTTCATTGCATATGTTTGGTATTTTATCAGTGTTTTTATAAGGTAAAATGTGTAAGCAACCCTTAAAGTCAGCCCCAGAAAGTAAGCCAGTCCTTGAAGTTGGTTTAAATAAATTCCAAAGGAAGTGCAAAGAAGTGCACCAGTCAAAGCTGGTGACTAAAGTACTTTTGAGTTATTTGGTTTGAATCCAGTAACATAAAGGTAGATATTAAGTCAGCATTTGCGAGGGTTAAAATAGAACATTACTCTTTCAGTTGCTGTGTGGGGAAAATATCAGCTTCACCTACCATTCTACTTCAACAACAAATACTGCTTGGCTTTTGTTTGAAAGAAATGTCAAAAGCATCTACTTATGGGAGGTGGCTCTACTCTATGAAATCTAGGTGGTGAGAAATGCTCAGACTCTGGAAACTACCTAGAGGGACTATCTGATAAGTCTTCAACTCATTACCATCTTCTGTTTTTTTTCAGTTTGCTAATTTAAATCTGTGAGTTTGGGATTATGTAATCAAATTCCAGCTTGGGGATTTTTTTCCAGAGTTCTGTGAAAACATTTTTGTGACAGACAGAAAATTATCTCTGTTCATATTCCTCAGGCTCACAAACTTTCTTGAAACTTTTCTATAAAAGTTTTCAAACCTTATTCTACATTGAGATTCTGCCAAGTCAGCAACCCATAGGCGCTTAAAAGGGTGATTGTTAGCCAAGGAGGTCATTTATCAACATCAGCAGTGCTGACTGATTCATTAATTGCATCAACATCATGATTAGAAATGAATAAAAATGTCTCAAAGCAAATATTTTTTTGCTGATTCAGTATTTAGTAGTGCCCACATTTTTTTTCACCTGTGAAAAGTAATTCCAGGTATTAATTTTTTCCAGTACCATCTTCTCTCTAGCGTTCCTGTGTTTTCCTTACTATTTTTTCTCCCTTACAGTCTAAGTGAATAGCAAATCTATTCAGAGCCTGTTATGTGAACATAATATCATTTATACTAGAGATAATAGAAGATACGGTTCTTTTTCAATTAATTTTGAGTGTGATTCATATCAGCTAAATTTAAATGTCTACAGTCATGACATCTACGTCTGATCCGATCACCCTTGACTCACAGTAAACAGCTGAATCACCTCAGGTACTTTACATATCTGTGGTAATTATAAGATGAAAATTATTTGAAATACTAATTTCTTCTCACTGCCTACAAGTTGAGTCTTAAGGCGAGTACCTCAAACACAGGAATCTACTTTTACCCAGAAAAATTTCACATTCTGTGGCTTTTGTTATTTGCATTTCAGATGTCATCTTAGGTTTCTTTAAGTTTTTGCTTTAGATTATACTTACTTTCCTTTTATTGGAATCAACAAATACATATATTAGTAAAATTAGCATCAGAAAACTATAATGATATTAAGCACTAATTACTGACATCACGAAAATACTAAATTCTGTTATTTAACCATTCTTCTCATTGCACAAAGAAAGAAGTCAAATTGAGAACAAAATCTAAACCTAATGCATTTATGTATTTCATGCGCATATGAGACCACAAATGTGTTTTGATGTCCAGCTTATAAACTCAGTGTCATGCAGGCTGTCTAAGTTTCATAACAGACCTTGAAAAAAAATTTTGACTATTACATTTGAGAATTAGAAAATTAGATGGAAAATACAACTATGACATCCTTTAGAATTAAACATGGGACTAAGATAGGCAGGGCAGTAGAAACCAGATTATCCCCAAATATAAAGAAGTCCTTATGACATGGAATTTACTGGTCCTTAGCCTTTGTAGATGAAGTCAGGCACTCTAAACTGTTATAGTTTTACATCTGAAATAGTGAGTCTTTTTCAGAAAGGGAAGGTCACCTGTACTCTTTGTATTATTCTCAATGATTCCTAAACAAAGTGTTAAGGAAAGATTACCTGGAGCATGGATGCCCCAAGAACCACAGTCTGACAGTTTTATTTCAACAAGGTTAAGTTACCATCTATCCACTGAAAAACTATAAACCAAACAAATAATTAACAAGAAAATAAGTGAAATTAAATACCATTTTTACCCAGTGTGTTTGTTTAATTTACAAAACCTAAACATAGTGCAATAAATTTTACAGTATAGGAAAATTAGCACTGGACATGGAACATAGACTTTTTCATGTAAGCATATCCTGAAGGGATATTTTTCTGTCAGAAAAATCCTTGTCAGAATATGTTGCTTGCAAGAAGATTTAATCATTAAATTAGGCAAAGAACATAATTGTTTCATTTTGGAAGCCTTTTTGAAAGAATACGAAACTGTAATATACACCCCATGCCTGATGTTGTTCCTCCAGAAGTGACTAGTAAGTCATCCATGTAAGTAAACGACTGTGGATTAGATTCTTTTTACGAGAGCTATTCCTTGCATCTAACAACAGCCAAGAGATTGTTTACATCTCTTTTCACTAATTCTGCCTCTACAGGGTATCTTTTACTGAAAAAGTTCTAACTGCAATTCTAAACACTGACTGATAAATTATATTTTGGACTCAGTTGCAGCATTCTGTCTTTGAATGGCAGACTGTGACCCACAGGAGAAGGAAATGTGTTTGTCTGCTGGACAAGACTGGAAATAGCCATTGTGAAACTTGACAAGAGGGTCCAGGGTTTAGGAACACTGTATAGCCCTAAATTTTTCATGTGTCTTACAACTCACAACCTTTTTCATATTCTCTTGCTTAAAGGGGATTAAATGATTTAGCAAGTCAATTTAGAACAAGCATAAGGTACTAACACAGGCAGTTACTATTATGTTACACGTACATTCTCAGATTATGAATAACCTCCTAAAGTTATAAAAAACCCAAACATGCAAACAAAACCAAACATGCAAACAAATTGGTTTCCTTGCTAGTTTCTTCCATTTTCTTTGCTAATAAATGAATTTATTGGGATTATCATGTTATCGGTGTTCATGTTAATGCTAAAGCCAAATACGCATTACCTGTCCGACCCATCCTCCTCCATCATATCTTCCTATTTACTGTTCAATGTGCAAAATTAATGTTTAAGTTTATTCTTGAGTACCCAATTATTACAACAGCTGAAGTACTTGACTCGAGGCTGTGGATTTCAGTGTCCTAGGAGCAGAGATGAATATGCATTCCTCAACTGCAAACTCGGCTAATTGTAATTCCTTGTCCCAGAAACTGGGTAGGTAAACATTTTGTGACATTGAGGGAGACCCATGTACTATTGCAGTGTAAGTGCTTTAGGTAGAACAAAGTTTATAATATCCTGTCAATAAAGAACTTTCATATCATATTAGAAATGCCTTGGTGGGTTGTCTAAGACAGTGACTCTAGGCAGTCATAAATCACCTTTTGAAGAAAAGGGTTATCTTTGCATCATCTGTCTGAGAAATAAGCATTATGTATTGCTGTTGATTATTGCTGTTCAACATATGAACAATACTAATGAGGTCTTGAAGAAGTTACCTCTAGCTCTAGCTAAATTATCTCTGCTAGTCTGTAGTTTGGTGAAAGAGATTAGGCAGTAAAAAGAAGTAAGTGGGGTTGTATTCACCCCTACTGTGTTCAGAGGAACACTGAATACAATTTCGTAAAGCAATTTTCTTTGTACTAAGAAGAGATCATTTTTTTTTCTGTTTGCCCTGTGATAAATAATTTGTCCTTCAGGGACCACATCAGTAATAATAATAATTAAAAAATAGTGGTAGGTTATAATTTTCCATTTGCTTGTTCAGTTTACTTTACTTTATGTTTTGTACCTTTTTGTTTGGTTGTTTTTTTTGCTCGAGGGGGTGAGGAGGGGGTTTGTTTTCTTTTTTTTCTGGAATGAACAAGCACAGTAGGAGTTCCTGACCCCTGCATACCAGCATACTAACAATTCACACACTACAGAAAAGGCAAAATGGCAACTTAGACGCTGCTTTGTGGTCCTAAAAATCACTGGATTAAAAGTCACAAAGTCTGTTAGGAACAAGAACAAGAACTCCCAAGGGCCCCCTAAGAGCTTTTTAAACTTTAGGCTATGGATGCATGTTATCTCATCTGTTTTCCTCTCCGGTTGAAGGAATCATTTCTGGTAACCTATTGTCCCACTCTGAAAATAATCTTCAGTAGCATCTTGGTTAGGACCATAGGTAAACATGCAGCTGAAGAGTTTTAGTATTTTAGTGCAAGCATAGACTGGAGCACAGAGTTTCAAGTTGTTAATTAGATAATTTAACAGGTAGGCTAATATGCAAAGCAGAGAGACAGCATATCATCAATGTATATTTTTATAAAGAAAACAGTAAGAAAATTCTTCACAGTCAAAGGTCAGGCTTTGCTTGCTATGTGTGGAAAAGTCACCAGATCCCTATTTAACACTTTGGACTGGATGTGCTAAGTGCTGACTTAAACCATTACAGGTTGTGTTTTGGTGCAATAATAAATGTGGTTTTAGAGTATCTACTTCTGGATCGAAAGATTTCAGCCACATGACTGTTTTACCAAATAGGTTCACAAGCCTTTGAAGGAATTACTTTTTTCTTTGCTGGCCTTTGCTGGATAAAATATCACCTGTCTGTACCACTCTGTTTTTATGCTGCTTCAGGTGTCATCTACCAACTTACAACAAGCATAAACCTCAGCTAAAAGCATAAAGTCAGCATAAAATTCACATCATCTGCTCTGATTACCTGGACAGAAATAAAGTACTCTGCTCCAAGATGATCTGCAGTGCTTTGTGATCCAGCAATAGATGTAGTATGAAATTATTATTTAACAGCACAGCACAGACGATTGTCAGACCACACCTTCGTAGATCTGCCTCTTCTAAATCATATTCTCAGGTGTGGGTTCAGGAGCATATTTTCTCTGACAGGTCAGAAAGTAAAAATACCATGCTTCTTGACACCATAGTTCACTGTCCTGTCAGATGAGGTAATGTTTGTGGGGCTATTATAAATGGGAACATTGAAGTGACCTGGATTAGGCTAAAAAAATAAAAATCCTCTTTACTGTTGTTGCTGCTGTAAAGCTCTTTTTTTCCTTTTCTTTTTTTTTTTTTTTTAAATCCGGTGAACCCATTTACAATATTCCCTGCCCAGATGCATCGGAACAGACTGAGAAAACTGCATATTGCTGTGTAGGCTAAGAATAAATAACTAGGAGAGAAGGGGGAGCAGAAAGTTCTCACAGGTTTTGCCACTAGAGGAAAGTATTGATGAACACCACCCTTAGGCTCTTAATTCAGGTTTATGGATTTTACTTCCTAAGCTGGATGTCTAACTTTCAGACTTTCCAGCACTTAACATGATATGTGTTCAAGTCCCTTAACTTCTTCATTGTCTCCAACCCTTGTTCCCTGTATCTGTAACATAATTTTTAATGGTTGACCTACGTATGGTTAGCTGCCTGTGGTATCTATGGAGACAGGAAGATTAGAAGGAAATACCTTAGATAACCACTTATGATAACAAAGGTTTCAAAAGTATCAGAATAGGCTATATATTTTCACAGGAGTTTGTACAAAAGAAAGTAGAATTCTTCCTTTATTTATTTGTTCTGTAAATAGATCCCTTTTAAAGACAATTTTAGTATAGGTTGAAACTGCTACTACTGAAGCTTCATGTACTGAAGCTGAAAAATAGACAAATTCATATTACTTCAGGCTTAAATGTGATATTTTTGAAGGTTTTTTTTTGGTAAATTGATTAGGAATTCAGTGTACTCCAACTCTGCAAGAGTGATTTAGCAACTGCTTACACTTCAGACACTAACATACTTTAGTATACTGCGTATTTTTTTAATAACAAATAGAGTCAGAACCTTAGGCAAGATAGCTAATATGCTATTATTGCTACCTAGTATAATAAATCATGTGCTCATAATTTATATTAAGGTATAAGAAAGATATAGGGAATTTTTCAAAATCCATCATCCATTTTTTTAATAGTATACCTATTGAAATGACACCTGAAATGTTGCACCAGGTGTTGGTTTCAGTCCTACTAAACAGTGATGTTATCCTGTATTTTCTGCATGGCAAAAAAGTTTGGCAGTAAGTACTGAGATCACTTCTTTATCACACCAGTCTAACCAATTTTATGATAATTTACAGTATTTCCATTAAGGGTGGTGAGTTTGAATCCCTTCAGACACAAGAGTGGCTTGAGCACTTGTGTGCTGAATCACAGGCACTCTAACCACCAGGAGAACAGGGTACTGTGGCCATTATCACATTAAAAGGATAGGTGTAGATACCTTTAGAAAAATTATAAACTCCACTTGGGAGATTATAATTTTTAGCAAGAAAAAGATTATTCCTGTCACTTGAATAGACTGAGGAACCTATCTGCTGGAAAGAAGTGTTCTTTAAGCTTTTTCTGCTGTCAACCTCTAAGCAGCTTTCTCCTCTTAGTGCCAGGTAGATTGTAGTGCACCATGCCCTCCTATTTCTGCTGTACTTGTTTTACAAATTTGCTGGAAGCAGAGTCTTTAAGGGGATTATAATAGACCCCAGATGGTAAGACAGAAGAGATGGCAATCTCTCCTGGCATCTAGAGGTTTCTAAATTAAACATTGCATTTGTTCTAATTGTTATTTTTGATTTTAGTTATAGACTGAGTTGGAGTATATGAATATTTGAAGAGAAGAAGTGTATTATTCAACTGTGTGGCAAATTCTTACCTAGAATTTGAGGATTTGGTTAGATGCATTTTTTACCCTATTGTTTCATAGGTTAAATATTTAAGAAAATATTTACATACAGTCTTGGAGGCTCAGGATAACCTGTTTCCACATTTCCTTCACAACTCTAAGGAAAGAACCTGCTCACATCTGAAAAGTAGTTTGCTAAATTATTTTTTAAATCTCTTAAAACTCCCTCTAATATCCTGCCTACCTGACCCTGCAGGTAAAACATAACCAGAGACAGCAAGCTGATTTTTCCTCCCGTTTCATATTTGTACTCTTTTTTTTCATTTACTTCCATAGTCTTGCCATTTCTTCTATTTGACCTCTACTCTTATTAGAAAAGGCAAATGAACAAGAAAGGATTTGGTTACCAAAACTCTTCTAATCATCACTGTTTTCATTTGCTGATAAGCTATATCTCCATTGCCCCACCTCAAACTCTTTGTGCCTTTCAGATCATAAACTCTGCTGAGCGTGCTGTTTATCTGTGTTTGTACAGCACACATCACTATTTCCACTGGGGCTTTTGGGTGCTACCATCCTACAGTAATCACGTTCATTAGGAAGAACAAAGACAAGTTATGTTTGAAAAATTAAAGAAATGCACAGTGCAGGTCAGGCATGGGCCTCTGAGCCATCCCTTTTGTTGAAGGTAGTTTTCACTTTATAGATTTTGAACAGTTTCTGAGCTTTTGGGTGCTGAAGGGGCTAATTTCAATGATTTATACACCTCTACTTTTCAGCATGGTTTTGTTTGTTTTTTTTTAAACAGTAATTATTTATCAAAAAAGAAAAGCAGTATTTAACCATCTCTTCTTTATTGGGACTTCCTATACTAGCTTACTATACTCAGCTGACAATGATTTCCAGAGCAATGCTCAGGTAGTTTAAGGGGTGCTGAACGCTGACTTGGCCTCAGCGACATCAAGGTGTGATGAGGACAGTGAATAAATTCCTAGGCAAAACAGAAAACTCATGAGGAAATCATGTCAAAACAGAGTGAGACTTAAAGATTGTTCAGTAGGTGGCCTACCAATTACTTCAAGCAAGAGGGAGATGCGTTTAGGCAGGAGGCCAAGAGGAAACACTGTGTTTTCATTCTGAAAACACTCAAAAATGTATCTCTAGTTCTGGTCTCTGTTTCCCAGAGTTATTTATGCATATCATATATGACATTTGTAATTTAAAGATGCAATAAAAAAGCAACAACAAAACTAGTTAGCAGAGCACATGTTCAGCACAAGTTTCCCGCATTCTGGGATACTGGTCTTGGTGTATTGAACACACACGCCGAGCAGTACCCTCCACAACCGAATAATGATCATTTAAGTGGTCATGTTCAGGATAGGTTTTAGTCTTCTGAGTCTGCAGTTTGGCAAGATGCTGACAAGCACTTCTGTGTTTTCAGTTGATTTCGTTCAAGTAGTTCCTCTCAGTATTGTGAAATTAACCTTTCACATCAGTGTTGTTTTAACTAAGTCATAAAACATGCTCCATATTCATGTTAAATATCGCATTGGTTCATGAGGATAGCACATGAAGGCTTGTGTCAACTCCATGAAATCATATCTAGAGCTAGAATATTTCTGCCCTGATGTTCTTTATAGAAAGAACAATCACTTGAGTGTTCTGAAATGATGCATGAGGCAGGCATCTTCACCAACCTAGAAGCTGAAGGAGGCAGTCTGTGCGAATTGATTATACTCAGGTAACAACAAGATGGCCACGACTACCAGTTGAAGTGTGAAGAACAGATTTATTCCATCATTGCATACACTACCACGTCCACACTTAGCAGGGGCAAATAGGCCAGCCTAATCTGGCCTTTGCCTTAGTATCAAAGACCTGACATATGCACAAATTCATCCCAGGCTCTGTTTTTACAATTCTAAACTCTCTTATCTCCCCAAAAACTGGGGGAAAGAATGCTTTTAAGTCTTTAACAACATTCTGTTACCTTCTTTGAGAGAATTCCACTTCTTTCAGCAGACAGAAAATAACCCAAAGGAAAACACAATAAACTATCTTTTTCCCCACACTTCAACATTTCCCAGTTCCAGAGTCACTTTGAGCAAAAACAATTAAAAATAACCCAATCTTCTCACCAATCTTCTGTTTTCAACCCCTTCCTCTCGATACAATCTGAACCGGGCCCTCAATTACAATTTTTTTTAAAATGTTCAATGATGGAAAATCTCCTGCTTCTGTTGGTTGTTTATTTCAGTTGTTAATTATTCTCACTGTTATAATCTGCATTTTCGCAAGTATTTGAATTTGTCTGGGTTCAGTTTCCAGCTCTTGGTTCTTTTTACGTTTTTTTCTGTTTCACTACTAAAAGCTTTAGTGCTTTCTACTTATTAAAATACTTAGACCCTAACCTGGCAGAGAAATTGTTTTCCTATCTCACAAAAGTTTTTGTCACTTTGAAAAAATCAGAATAGTTACATCAAAGAGTCTGAAATGTAGACTGAATTCAAATAGAATTACACTTCCGATATAAGAAACAATATTGAAATATTTTGCGTAGATTTTTGACTGCTGGATTTTTTTAGATTTTTTTTCTTAAAAATCATGATATCTGTCATGACACCTCTAAATCATTCATTAAACAAATACATTCTAAAAACATTCATTAAACAAAATTGATCTAGCTCTTCTAGTTCTCTCAACCTTAAATTTTTTCCTCCACTCCCTGAAATGTATCTGTAATTCTTTTTAGTCATTGACTTGCTTAGTGGTAGGACAGGTTTTTCAAATTTTTGCCACTAATTTTTAAAGGCACTTTAAAAGTGCTGTGCACAGGCAAAAAGGGTCATTTTCTAAACACTTCTTTCTCATCAACACATAAAAGAGTTAACCCTCTACTTAGCCCTATTGAGGTAGCATATGGAGTACTGTGTCTGGTTCTGGGCTCCTCGGTACAAGAGTGATATGGAGGTTCTGGAGTGAGTCCATTGGAGGGCTGCAAAGATGACTAAGGGACTTGAGTATTTCTCTTATGAGGAAAGGCTGAGCGAGCTGGGCCTGTTCAGTCTTAAGAAGACAGAACTGAGAGGGGACCTAATCAATGTAAACAAGTATCTAAAAGGAGCGTGTCAAGAGGATGAAGCCGGGCTCTTCTCAGTGGTTCCTAGTAATAAGACAAGAAGCAACAGGCAGACATGGATGCACAGGAAGTTCCACCTTAATATGAGGCAGAGCTTCATTACAGTGTGGGTGACCAGTATTTTTCTTGCACAGTACGTGACTACAGGGGCATTTCACTGTACAATGGAAGATAGCCTTAATGACTCAAGAAAACTGGGTAAGCAAATGATCCTTTCACCTGTGTTTTGTTGTCATGAAGCTATTAAAAAGCTCAGATAAACATTTCACACATGGATTTTCTGAGGGGTTAGTTTCAAGGAAACCCCCATCAAAAAATGGAGGAACACAAGTCATAGTAAAACAAAAAATGATATCAACAAGAAAAATGACAGTAAAGTGAATACAGTAGCAAGAGGAACTAATCAGAAGTATATCTACATGACAATGCAAGTGACAACACCAAAGCTGCCAGCCCAGATGCTTTAGAATTCTTCCAGGGAGCCAAAAACACTTGCTGAGGTAAAAATATCTGCACAGTTTGACATCTTTGCTGCAAAATGAGCAGGATGAGCACTATAATGAGCTGAGAATAGTATATGGCTTATCCCCAAAAAAGGCATATGGTTTTTCTTTTATTTCCAATTGACAGAAAAGACCTGTGGGAAAACACTGAAAAAAATTACACCTCCACCCTATCACCTCCAATCTTGAATAATACATTAAACTATTTCAGAATTTGTTTTTTTCTGGTAGTCAGTCACCATGAGAACAGGTATGGTGTGGGCAAGAAAGCATCACATACAAAGTAAGTGAAGAGTTTTATGCTGAATGCTTTTCTTTGTTTCACTCTAAATCATGCTCAACCCCACTTTACACAGTAACATTTAATATTTGATTTCTTATGTCTTAATCATACCAAAGCATGAAACACACAGAGAAGTAAAAAGACTGTCTCAGAATAAAGCTTTTGAAGTGATAGTGCTCACATGTCAATTCAAAAACTATTTTCTCTTGCTATTATTATAATGACCCCCTTCAACAAAAAGTCAATATGATGTTCCTTTATCGTCAGAATAATTGATGAGCCATCGCAATTATTTCTTGAACATGTAGTTGTATAATGGCAATTTAAAGTGAAAACATACTTTTTCCATTGAGATTTAGAATGAGTGGGTGATTTTAGGATAATCAAATGTCAATGGAATTATTTCAGTTCCATTCTGATTTATTGTAGCCATTAAAGCAGAAGTTAAAGCATAATAAAGGTATTTGCTTGGTATGCCCAGGAGCTATTTTTCCACAGTAAATAGCAACTGTCTTAAATCTTTTCACCTATAAAAATTGGAGATTCAGAAGAAATGATAGAAATATGAAAACAATCTTCTTTTGTAGACATTTTAAGCCAATAGAAAATGTTTTTTAGCATTTTTTGCCTAAGGAATTATTTCACTGATTATCACCTAGTTTTGAAAGGAGATGACATTAAGTGTGAAACCAGGGGAAAAAAGCCTGGTCATAAAATAAACTGGCATCATGGTGGAACTAGAAAACTAACCTTTTATAAAAGCACTAGTGAGAATCTACAGTTAATTACTGTAACCAGATCTATGAAAATAATTGCTCACTGACAATACATGGTTTAGAATATTTAGATGTATCTTACAGTATGCATTTATGTCAGCATAATTCAAAATTCTTAATGTTTTATTGGGTTGATTAGGATTTTTGACATCCTCATATTAATTTTCCATGAAATGACAAAACCTGTTAGTAGAGGGTTTGTAATTTGAAAAGAAAATGAGACGATGGATAAACAAAGACTTGAATATTTTTCATACAGGAAAATTGCATAAAGTATTTTAGCTCTATGACTCAATAATACATATCTGGATATTTTAAAAGTTGTGCAAAAATTATTTCATCGTATTGAATTGACACTTCAAGAAACACAAGGAGTATTAAACCATCATTCTGTTTTTATTTTTCATTCTGCACAATAATGACTACTCTTATTGTACTTATTTAAAAAAAACAATTATCATGGAAACCATAGAAATCCAAAGTTTCAACAGTTGCAAACATTTTGCAAATGAGGAGGCAAGCCTTGAGGAGGCTATTCATTACATGATGTGGTAGGGAAGCCAACATTAAAGATGTGATGGCAAAGGGTCTGAATGCATGAAATACCTCAACATTTATTGATTGTGCTGGTCAGATTACTACTATTGTCTGCTGTAAAATAAGGCTATGGTATTTGCTGCCAAATATCTCACTTTCTGACTGTATGCCTTACAGAAAAATACAAGCAGATTTTAAGTAATAAGAGATGTGACAAGCACTGACAAAGAACCAGGAACCCTAATTACTGCAAGAATCTGAATGCTACTGAATTATATAAGGTTAATAGTTCACAAAAATCTTTTCTGGGCAGAATAGGAATGTGGGAAGAAATAAAAATGTGGAAATCTGACACAGACCAAAGTACAGAAATTAGTAAGTAGAACAACACAAGCCAGTAAATGCAAGAAAATCAATACCAACTCACAGTATCACATTTATTGGATCCCTGCCACCTCATAATGATTCATCATCATTTCCATCAAAGCTGAAACATTTTCTAGTTGTCACAAGTTTGATGGGAGAAAGTTAATCGAGCAACCTGAATAAATCACCATGCTATTTTTAATACTATTCTGATTCTCACAGTTAAAGATATAGGATAGAAGTCCAAAGGTATCGATTGCTGATGCCACGCACAACATTCAAGTGTATTCTGGAAGTCCTGCATTGATTTAAAAGGCAGCACTGAGAATTATTCTTCTTGAGAAAGTGATCTGGATATTGATGGTGACACTAACGAGACAAAATATCAGAACAATGTCATTTGGTTCAATGAAAGAGAAACCTGGGGAAAAATTCTAACCAAAAGAAATAATATTAAAGTGATTCCTTTATATGTTTCCAGGGTATTTTGAATTCTGTATCACAATTTTTGCATCCATATATTATTCCAAATTATGACAGTTTAAGATGTTCCTTTTCTGTTTACTGTCTCTCACTGGCATATAAGTGCTGTTCAGTAACTTTGTCACTGTATGAGAATAAAAACAGACATAGAATAGACAATTTCTGTATTTTCTAATTTTATTCAAATATATAATAACTTGTGCAAGCCTGTGGCATAAAAGAAAAGCACTGTGGAGATTGCAGATCACTGCATTTATTCTTATAATAACCTGTGTCATATTCAGAATTCAATAAATGTCTTACTGCAATTAGTAGATCTACCGCTTATCTCTTTCTGTAAACATAGTACTCAAGAAATACATGTGTGAATGAATGTGAGAAGATATACTGGTATAACTGTGATGGAGCAGATGATATTGGAAAGATATATTTAAGAATGACAACATATAACAGGTGATAAATCAAATTAGGGCAACATAGAACTTTAAAATAATAACACTAAGACTTAAAGAGGAAGAATTTCAGACACCTTGTGACAATATATCCTGCTTCCCTTCAAGCAGTTTACAAAGGTGTTTAAGATAGGAAAAAAGGAATCTTCTGTTCCCTAATGGTCCTTTTTTTATTTCAAAATTACTCAGTTCAGTCCAAACAATTAGGTAGGATTAAAAGCAGGATTAATCCTGGACTTTGAGTGCAAACAAACTAACCCAATGTTGAAATCATAAAACTTGAATTTTAGGAATGTGGCTGTGTGGAACTTTTGCTGATAGTTTTACTGAAAGAGGTAACAGTGGATTTGAAAATACACATTGATACCTACTTAAATTCAATATGTGTCTGAAATAAATGCTCTGTGAACACTAGTTAATGAAAAGAAGATATATGCAGAACCTAACTTTTTTTTACTTGTTCTTATTGAAGTTTTCTTTACATCGTAATAGAATATGAAAATTCCATTCTCAAGAACTCTAAGATTAATTCCTGTTACAGTGAAAAGTAATGCTTGAATTTGAAAAATTAAATTGCTCTCTGGAGGAACTTTCTAGAAAAATGTGCAAATTATCTCTGATAACATGATCTGACTGCTTTGTAGTGCTTACTTTATTATTCTAAATATTTTTGTAGTACATGAAATACAGTTTGTTGGTTTGGGGGTTTTAGTTTGTTTGTTTATTTTCATTTTTAAGGAGAAAACACATTTTTCTCATGCACTGTTAAAATGGATGTATTGACATTTTCACTATCTGTGTGGAAATCTGAGCTATTTGCTTTTGATCAGTTGTAAAGAAAAAAGATCTCCTGAACCTTGAGTACCTGTTAAATAGATGCATGACATATGATATGCACAGTCTGGATCTTCAGAAATATCTTAATTTTGCATGGAATAATTTTTACTATGGGCCCATAATGTCCAAGTTTCTGTCAGTTTAAGTACTTTTCCTGAACTTGCTTTAGGGGTAGATCTAAACATCTGTGATGTAAGTTGAATTTCAGCTAATCTTGAAAAAATATATGTTTTATTAGAATGCACATTTAATGCCTAACCTAATAAACCTTCTTAGAATGAGTTCTGATAATCATATCCACTGAAGAATTATATATTTAGAGAAACTGTGGTCAGTGAAGATTGTTATTTTAATCACCCAGCTTGTCTGTATGTCACTGACATAGACAACAGATTATACACAGTAGTTGTAAATGATTAATATTTATGTGAGCAATCCAATTCTTTTGGGGATATTGGATCTATGGCTAAAAGTCCTGCGTGCAGTTCTGGGCACCACAATATAAGAAGGATATATAGCTGTTAGAAAGTATCCAAGAAGGGCAATGAAGATAATGAAGGTCCTAGAGGGGAAGCTATTCAAAGAATAGCTGAGGTCACTTGGTTTGTTCAGACCAAAGAGGAGACTGAAGGGGAGATCTTATCATGGTCCACAGCTTTCTTACGTGGGGAAGAAGAGGGGATCTCTCCTCTCTGGTGACCAGTGATAGGACC
This sequence comes from Pipra filicauda, assembly GCF_003945595.2. Taxonomy (NCBI): domain Eukaryota; kingdom Metazoa; phylum Chordata; class Aves; order Passeriformes; family Pipridae; genus Pipra; species Pipra filicauda. Next base: position 1,672,901 of record NW_024103696.1, read on the forward strand.
TGAGGGAACTGCATGAAGTTGTGTCACAGGAGGTTTAGGTTGGATATTAGAAAAAGCTTCTTCACTCAGAGTGTGGTTGGGCACTGGAACAGGCTCCCCAGGGAAGTGGTCACAGCCTGCCAGAGTTCAAGAACCGTCTGGACAACACTCTCAGGCACATGGCATGATTCTTTGGGCAGCCCTGTGCAGGCCCAGGAGCTGGAATAGATGGTCCCTGTGGGTTCCTCCCAACTCACCATATTCTATGATTCCATGATTTTTTTTTCATTTTGATTATATTAAATTACAATTTTGCTCTGAGGACATGGTCAAACTACAAGGTAATATAGTAGCCATCAGTAGCTCCAGTTTTTTAATCTGCATTTCATTCCCTAGGCAGAGCAGGGATTAAGAGGCAAAGAAAACCAAAATGTTTAAACAGTTCTAATTCAGCAAAATCAGTATTAATTCTATAGTAATGTCATGAATGCACCACCTGCCTTTGACATTCCAATATTAAGTCAGTCTACAGGATTTATGAATCAAAATAAACTTTCTGACTCTTGTATTTCTATTTTCAAAAGAGTAATGACATAGAAATATATCAATATGTTTGTAATTTTGTCTAGTTTTTTGATATTTTTTTCAAAGCACTATATAACCTTTTATACAAAAATTCTTTAAATTGTGGTTTAGACTTCTGTATTTTTTGATTGGAAAGCAGTCAATGCTCATTTTGGATGGACAGAGAACCACAAATTTTTGCTTAAAATACCATCCTCTTCTAAGTTCATTTGACTGTAAAAGGAATTAAATTGGCCTTTGGTAATGCTGATCAGCTGGTTTCCATGACCTTTCAACATATCCTGTTTGGAGTTAAGATGAAAAAAGAAAAATTCAAGTATGTAATGAGAACTGGCATATTATAATGTTTAATAACTGAATAGAGAACAATGTAAAAAAGTTTGATGATAATTAGAGCCAAAGTTTTGTTCTTTTGCCTGAGTTCTATGGATTTTAAAGTCAATGTTAAAAATTCTTTGCAAAACATATTTCCCATTAGACCAAGAGAATTCATATTAAACATAATCATATTTATATCTTTGAATAACATTACAGAATTAGACTTTGTAGTCAGAAATTTGTGCTTGTCATTTTCAGTTCTGGGAAATACCTGCTCCTTTCTTAATTAAACATCAAAGAAACAAGACACTTGTATTTCCCAGGACAATAAACAAACAATTATTATTTATTTGAAATGCTTAATTAACTGTTATGTATCTGAAATAAGGCAAAATAGAGACTTTATAATCAATGCACATGAAAACATAAAAACTACATGGCATTATGCTGAAATGTAAATATGCCTCTCTTTCTAGTTTTAAACAGGTTATCAATAACTCTTCTCAAGCAAAAATTAATTCATGACTAGACATATGTTTGGGGAAAGTAAACATGAAAGGGACTCAAGCGCAGCTAAAATTAATTTATTTGTTTTACTTGCATGAGTATTCAGAAACATTGATTGACAGCGTTCAGTGAATTCTACTAAATAAAAAATGTATATGGAGGATCCTTGAGGACCTTTGTTTGTAATACAGACCATAGATGAGTTGCTTCAAGATGAGCCATAGGATTTTGAAGCTTTCAAGCTATAGAGATGTTGAATCGTGTTGGAAGGGACAATAAAGATATCTATGTCTCCTGCAAACTCTTTCACTAGAACCAGTTGCCTCAATTCCCATTCAACCTGGCCTTGACACTTCTACGGATGGGGCTGTGAGACACTGGATTATTATATTAATTATTGGCTTGGACCAACTCAAGTGTGTGGGGGGGTGGAGGGACAGGTTGAATTTCAAGGAGGTGAAGTAATGCCCTGTCCAGCACCCCAGCCCCTGCAGCCTTACTGGGGGACCCTGGAACAGCTGTCAGTCAGAGGCAGCTGGGGAGCACTGCCTAAACCATACCTCAGAGTCCCTAAGCCAGACTCAGATTGGCCAGTACACTGGAATTCCCACCTGGGGGAAGGGGTTGTGGTCGCAGGGGAGCCAAAGCACACAAAAACGGCAACACGTGCTCTCTGCGCTTGTTTGAATCCTTCATCTTCCAGACTTCTGTAGCTGGACCTATGCTGGATCCAGGGATGATGGCTATATTCCTTTTTCTCTCTCTCTTTCTTTACTACTTCTTCTTCTCCTAATCTCTTTTCTTAATATTTCGGTCAATTTAGGACCAGATGGGCTGGATTTCGTCAGTTCATGCCCAGCTTCTCATCCATCAGCTCACCCAAGTCCTTTTTGGCAGGGCTGTTCTTCGTTTCTTCATTCCACAGCTTGTACTGATACTGGAGTATCCTAGCCTAAAAATCTGTGAAGACCACTGAGCTTATACAGTGTGATATGAATGAAGTGTATTATCACTATGAGTGTCAATACCAAAGTAAGTTAAGAAATGAAGGTTCCAGAAATCATACATACCTGAGTCCAAAATATTAGAAAACAGAGAGGAGTTAAACAAATTAATCTGTCACACTGATACCTCTTCCCCCTTACCTGACAAAATGTCATGGTTCAGGAATGGTACTCCCCAATTTAGTTTTCCCACCATCTTGGTCCTGGCCATGTCCCCTTAGCCATGCCCCACTCTTGGCTACTGCAAAAAATTAAACCTCGCCTTGACCAAAACCAGGGCACAAATAATACTGAAATGAGATTGTGAAACAGTCTAATTCAGCTGGTCCCACAGTCTGAAGTGCCAGACATGAAAAATCACAGTATTGGTAATTTTTGGAAGACTTTATGATGGACTTTATGAACATCTCTAAAGATATTTGTTAAAAGAAACCAGAACTTAAGATATGAACTGGAAGTGCATACTGAAGTTATGCAAGAATCTTATAAGAGGCAAGGAAATGCTACATTAACCTAATCTTTTTGTGAAGACAGACAAATAATTTCAGTTCAAACAAAAAGTTTTGCTGGGCAGTATCAGGTGTGTGTTGATAACCAGAGCACAGGTACTTTATTTTTACCCACCTTTACAGATCTCTTTGAATACCCATTTTTATCACTAGTGTAGTAGTTTTCCCTGCAGTTAAATGACAATGGATTTTTAACACCCTATAAAACTCTTTCCTAAAAATAAATAAATAATAAGAAGAAAATGGATATTTCACATAGCTGTTGTCAAAAACTTGGCATTCTTAGTTCTTGTTAGACTTAATTCTAACAGATAAAAGTAAGTGTGACCGTAGTAATGTATATCTTATTATTATTGAAGTGTGCTATAAACAAGAAAAGAAATCTAAGGATATTTTATATATTTCTGGGATGTTCACCTGATATTTACTTGAAATTCCCAACTTGGAAGTAAATTTCCAAGCCTAGCACCACATTGTCCTGACAAGAATAATATGAACTTTGTCCAAGATTATTAGACCCTTTCCTCAATCAAAATGGGTAAGAAGGGTGTTGGGCAAGAAATGCAACACCAGGAAACAAGAGAGGTCGGATAGCTATAGCATACTGAAGTCATCATGCTTTTTAGAAGCCTGCCCCATTCCACTCCTTTAAGTTACAGCTATCAAGGTTTTCCCTTAGTCACTCACATTTAAGGGATAAATCTTATGAAGTTTACAAAGATAAAAATACTTCCGGCCTAATTTTCTAATGTGCTGACACCCACAGCTGCCTGTGAAATCAGTGCAGGTTTTGAGTGTTCAAGATTTTTGAAAATCAGGCTACTTATTTTTAATTAAAAGTCAATTAAAGAAACGTGGGGAAAGAAGACGTGTAACTATGCCTAGGCAGCTGGAGTTTTCTGATCTCTGCTACTTACGCTCCTCATAATTATCATAGTTATCTTGTGCTCTCTTCATCTGTTCTTTGTATCCACCCAGTTTTACAGTTTAGGCTTATAACCTTTTGAGGCAAAGGATATATTTTACTAACAAAGAAATACAGAGTGTAGAACAAACATACTTAAATGTCTTGTTATATATATTTTCATTCTTTCCATAATATTAGCTGAAAACATTAATCAGAAAAGGGCTTCATCACTTCAGAATCTGAAGCGTTCTCCACAGATACTGAGCAAAACAAAAAAAGATAATTTTCACAGATTTAAAAGATCAAAAGGATATCTGTGACAATATGTAACATAGATGTCATCCAGTGATGATTGTGTCCCAACAGTTGAATTGTAACACTTGGTTAAAGTCGCTGTTTCTAGAATGGGCTTTTTAAAAGCAGTAGACTTCAGAGGTATGATTCTATACCTATATAGTGTATCAGGAATATTGTAGCCAGCAGGTCCAGGGAAGTGATTCTTACCCTGTACTCAGCGCTGGTGAGGCCACACCTGGAGTACTGGGTCCAGCTCTGGGCCCCTCAGTTCAGGAAGGATATTGAGGTGCTGGAGCAGGTCCAGAGAAGACCACCGAGGCTGGTAAAGGGACTTGAGCACAAGTCTTGTGAGGAGAGGCTGAGGGAACTGGGGTTGTTCAGCCTGGAGAAGAGGAGGCTCAGGGGAGACCTCATCACCCTCTACCTGAAAGGAGGTTGTAACCAGATGGGTGTCAGTCTCTTCTCCCAGGCAACCAGCAGTAGGACAAAAGGGCACAGTCTTAAGCTCTGCCAGGGGAGGTTTAGGTTGAATATTAGGAAAAAATTTTTTACAGAGAGAGTAATCAGACATTGGAATGGGCTGCCAGGGGAGGTGGTGGATTCACCATCCCTCGAGGTTTTTAAGATGACACTGGACGTGGCACTTAGTGCCACGGTCTAGTAACCAAGGCGGTGTTGGACCAAGGGTTGGACTTGATGACTCGGAAGTCTTTTCCAACCTGGTTGATTCTATGATTCTATACTTTCTCTGTCTTTGCATTCATTCTCTTTATTATATACACAGCTTTTTTATATGTATATGTATATGTATATGTATATGTATATGTATATGTATATGTATATGTATATGTATATGTATATGTATATGTATATGTATATGTATATGTATATGTATATGTATATGTATATGTATACGTATATGTATATGTATATGTACATACACACACTTGTTTTTTGGAAGAAAAGTGTTGGATGTAGTTTTCAAATATTACTGGTTGCCTCTGGACACAATCACACTTTATTATTCCTTAGATAGGTATGACAACATGGAAGTATTTTTATGCAATTTACCTTTTGTTTCACATTCATAGGTGAAATATAGTGTAAATAGAAACATCCTATTGTGAGAGACTTTTCTAATTTTGGGTATTTGACTTTCACATTTCTTGTTCTGTGTGTAGAAGTCACTCACTATATATAGGACCTTAGATCTTACTGCACTTTTTTTTCTGTTTGTGAGGTTAATAAAAACTGTGGTGTTGACAGGTATATCTGACACTACATTATAATATATAATAACGTAGTTGTATACACGCACAAAGTCTTTCCAGGTAAAACAGGTTGAAAGGCCTGAAGTCATGTAATTACAGTCAATAGATAATTTGAAAGTCATGAAAAATTTAGAAAAGAGAAAAATAAAAATGAAGCAGAAAGAAAAAGTAGTTGAAAGTACTCTAAGAAAAGCCTGAGGCATCTGAAGGTAGTCATTACTGATTCAAGACTAGGGCATACTACAGATAGGTAATGTCAAGTGGGAATTATAATGAGTTGGAGTTAAAGTATGGCTGCCTGCCTCCTAAATAAACTGCTGTAGACCTGCTTAAGCCTTTTATTTTGCTGATGGTTATCTTTGGCAGGAACAAAACTTTCCTCTTATATACACAGTTGATAAAGTGGGGTGTTCTTTGGAAAAATTCTGAGAACAACTATCATTAGTTCTAAATGGTTCTTGTCGGAAATGAGGAGAAAAAGATAGGGTGAAGGGAAAATTCCCAATGCATAACGGTTTATTAATAACCACAGATATTTCTTGCATCTGGAATTATCAGCACAGGGAGTTTAAGCATATCAGTCAGCCTAAACATTCATTTTTCAACTAAGAACTTATGGATGAACAATGAAGAGGAATAATTGTGTTAATTGTTCATTGCAATATTTCTAGTATGTCTCTTGATCCCAAACCCAGCTTGGAAAAAGCTATTGGCACTAGGAACAATCTAGAGATGGATCAGCAGTGGCACACATACAATTGTGCTTTATGGATATAAAGCTGTTTAAGTTTTTTTACACAGCTGAATTTTCAAGTGAGGGCTGATGTAGACAGAAATAGAGTAAGTCATGGCTGTAGGCAGTAGCTGTAGTGTTTCTTCCCAATAAGAACCTAAGCATTCAAGTCAAAGCTACAGCTCTTACTCTGCTTATAAATGAGTTACTATCAGATTGCCTTCTATTATACACAAATGGAGACTTTTAGGGGAAAGACTGGATTACCTTATAAATTGGTGGACACAGATGGTAATGCTAGCTATGCATTGTTTTATTTTTTTTTTGGTCATGTAACAAATATGAGTCTTTTTAAATTCATCCAATTATGTAAGAGGAAGGGGAGGAGAAATAGGTAGTTAATTTTTAGTCACAGTAAATTAGAACTGCTCATCAAGCACACCTTACACTGCCTTCCTGTCATGTAAGAAAAGCAGCCTTTCATCTTGCATGCAGCAAGCTCCAACAGAAACTCCATGACATCCAGAAAAAGTGGTGGATCAATCTAGCTGAAAAAACTCAATTATGCACAGATACAGGTGATCACAGAGAATTCTATGAGGCCTTGAAAACAGCATACGGGCCTACATACCAAGTCCTCTACTCAGCGCAGATGGTCAAACACTTCTGACAGATAAAACCTCCATTCTGAATTGATGGTCCGAACACTTTCAGACTCCTTTCTGTACTAGTTGTGTAGTTCAAGACTCAATTCAACCCATTTCACAACGACTGGTGAAGAATGAATTGGATATTGCCCCCACTTTGGGAGAAACTCTTAAGGCCATTCAGCAGGTGAAAATCAGCAAGGCAGCTGGGGTTGATGGAATCCCACCTGAAGTCTGGAAACATGGGGGCCTTGCGCTCCATGCTAAATTTCATGAGTTTGTGGTGCGCTGTTGGGAACTAGGTGAACTACCATCAGACCTTCGTGATGCAGTCATCATCACTTTGTATAAGAAGAAAGGAGTTAAATCAGACTGTTCAAATTACCGTGGTATTACTCTGCTCTCCATTGCTGGCAAAATCCTGGCAAGAATACTTTTGAACAGATTAATACCTGCCATAGCAGAAGGAATTCTACCTGAAAGCCAATGTGGTTTCAGAGCCAACAGGAGTACCACAGACATGGTGTTTGTTCTCAGACAACTGCAAGAGAAGTGTAGGGAACAGAACAAAGGTCTCTATGTAACCTTTGTTGATCTCACCAAGGCTTTCGATACCATGAGCAGAAAAGGTCTATGGCAGAATTTGGATTGCTTAGGCTGCCCCCCCAAGTTCCTTAAAATGATCATCTCACTCCATGAGGATCAGCACGGCCACGTCAGATATGGCAATGCACTTTCTGAGCCCTTTCTGATTACCAGTGGTGTGAAACAAGGCTGCCTGCTAGCACCAACCCTATTCACAATCTTTTTCAGCATGATGCTCCAAGGGCCATGGCAGACCTGGATGATCAGGACGGTATCTACATTCGATATCATACTGATGGAAGCCTTTTCAACCTAAGGCGACTGAAGGCCCACACTAAGACCTTAAATCATCTTGTCTGGGAGCTGCTTTATGCTGATGACGCCGGCCTTGTTGCCCACACAGAAGCAGCCCTGCAGCGTTTAACATCCTGATTCGCAGACGTTGCTGAGCTCTTTGGGCTGGAAGTCAGCTTAAGAAGACAGAAGTTCTCTATCAACCTGCACCTCAGGAAATCTTCCATCATCCCATATCACCATTGGCGAATCAGAGCTCAAATCAGTCCAGCAGTTTAATTACCTAGGTAGCCTCATCTCCTTGGATGGTAAGATTGACGGAGAGATAGACAACAGGTTAGCAAAGGCATATAGTGCTTTCAGAAAACTCCATGAAAGAGTATGGCGTAATAAACACCTGAAGAAAAGTACAAAGATCAGTGTTTACAAAACCATAGTGCTGTCTACTCTTTTATATGGTTCCGAATCATGGGTCATCTACCGCCACCACCTGCGACTCTTAGAACGCTTCCATCAACGCTGCCTCCGTACAATCCTAAACATCCACTGGTCAGATTATGTAACCAATACATCTGTTCTAGAACAAGCAGCAGTCACAGGTATCGAGGCCATGTTGCTGAGAACACAGTTGCATTGAGCAGGACGCGTCTCATGGATGAAGGACCACCGCCTCCCTAAGATCTTGCTTTATGGTGAACTTGCCACTGGCTGCTGCAAGAGAGGAGCCATATCTCAGCCTTGGCCATAATAACAAATTATTATGTAATATGTTACCTCAACACAGATTTCAGAAATTTGGAATTAAATTAATTCAAATGGTAATAACAGCAACACAGATGTTAGGATGAGGCATTGATTTTTGATCACCATTTACATGGTGACTTCAATGTGCATAAGTCTCTTAACGTTGTTGACAACACTTCTTGTGTAGCTATCCATTCTTAATGAAAACCCATAATCCTTCCACTTTAACCAAACAAAGCTCTTTCACTTTGTTCTGTGCAATAACTGAAGTAGAAATTTCTCCTGTGATTTCAAAGAATTTGTATTTAACTGAGAAATCAGAGATTTAGTCTAATATTTGAATTCTTGCTCAAATATTATTTCTCAGTTTATTAAAGACCTACTTTTTCTTTTTTCCTATTGTCCCACTCATTATTACACCTGGAAAAATAAAGTGCTTCTTTGTAAGCTGTTTCATTGTGGCTCTGTGAGAATCCCCTTGATACACAAAACTGCTAATTGAGAGATAGAAACAACGATTAGTGGATCTGTTCTTATAAATGCCATATGTCTTAATTTCATTGATGGAATTTTTGAATACTATAGCAAGGGGTGCTGAAGGAGAAAGAAACAGTGATCATAACAACACTAATAAATAAAATAATTAACAATTGTATGAGTAATGTTTTGGGATTGATCTGCATAAAAAGGGATCACTTATACATAAAATTATTACTTTTCTATTCTTTAAATATAAATTGAATTATTGTGATTAACATTCATATTTTTATAGATGAGAAAACAAATTAAAACCTGGAACTAGAAAAGTGAGTATAAAAATATTCATAATAGGCAGGAATCCAAGAATCTAAACTTCTCTCTTTCATAATCTACCTAATTTTCAACTAATTAGTTTTGACCTCTGAAGTCATTCCCTGTAGGTTCCTCTTAAAATAGATAGAATAAATAAATAAACAAATAAATATTAGATCTTCTGAGTTACATAAACATGGAGCTGGGATAATTTCAATGACACTGAATTTTTTTTTTTTCATCTTCAGGTGTTTCACATTACAACAGGATTAAGAAGGATAAATTCTGCCTAAACTTTCACATTCCATGTCTTGGATTTATTGCCTCTAAATTCAGGCATTTTATTGAAATATGTCAGTTAGAAGTCCAGTGGCTGTGCTCATAGCACAGGCAGAAAGTTTTGGGTGACCTTCTAGGAGCTGAATAATATTCAAGAGTAGTCTTTGTTGATTCCAGGGGAACTGTAGGTCATTTCCTCAGATTAGGCATTTATGTCTGTTTCCAAGGTAAAATGACAGAAACACTAAAAAGCCACTAACTGAGATATTATTTTTAGAGCTATTGCTCATGGCCTATAGACGTAGGTGGAAAGAGAAAGAAGAAGGCAAATATCCAAGTTTTTAGGGCTACTAATCTATGTGTTTCTTGAAAGGGACACTCCTATGCCATTTGAACTTCTTGCTTTAGAAGCCAGATCTATAAAACACACAGACAGAGACACACTCACACACACACGCGTGCACACACACACACACACAAAATTAAAAAAAAGCAACTTCCCAGATACCTTAAAACTTATATATGTATTATACTTACCAGGAAAGCCAGCTCTTCATTGTTGTTTTAATTCTTGTTTGCTTTGACAAGGCCAGTAAAGATAGCATTGACTGTGTTAAATCTATAAAAGTGTAAACCTCCTGTTGTTCCAGCAGTGGAATGTAATTCAGAATGTAGCTTCTTTGTATAAAGAACAAGCTTACATTTTTTAAAATTATCTGTAGTGAATTATACTACTTAAACAATTCCAGGCTGCTGTAGCCACCCTACTGTTGATAGTGCTTAACTAAAGTCAACAAAATGAACTGTCTTATCGATACTGTTTGTTGAAATATTAATTCAAATTTTAGCTAGAAAAATAATAATTTCTTTAGAAAGTAGCTCTGTTGTCTACCAAAGTTTGCTTAGCACTGTTCTACCCAAACTGGACTATGTAGACATAACCAAATAAGACAATAAATATTAAAAAAAAGTCAAGTTGGAAATAACATTTGAAATTTCTCAGTTTCCATGTTTTAAGTGGTATTGTTTAAACAGACATTTCTTTTGAATACATTTTTCCTTTTTTTTCCCCATACCAAACATTTATCTGCACGTCTGTTCTTAGGCTCAAAAAAAGCCAAGCAGATACAAGTGTGACAAAAAGACTGAAAATGTTAAACTGTGCTGTGCTCAGCTTGGATGATAGAACCAGTGGGCACTAAGTGCTTGGCAGTGAGATGCTGTGCCATTCCCTGTTTGTATGCTGATAATCAAAGCATTGTATGGAGTGAATGCCACTTCAGTTTTATGAGCTTGTTATGTGACATGGCATATCAAATCTGCCAAGCAGAGGACCATCTGGAAACAGGTCATCAGAATGGATTCTAACACCCTCTGATGGGCAAGAGTGAGGGTGAAGAACAGAGTGGGAGGGAAACAAAAACACCCCACTCCCCAAACCCCCTGGCCATAAACCAATAGAGAATAAGTAAAATAAATTCAGTTTCATGCTGCAATATTACTTAATAAAAGGCATAGATTTACCAAAGTGAATTTAAAAACACATTTTAAAATGTACTCACTTATGGAAAAGCTGTTCTTTTACTTTCTTTTTTTCTTTCAGTTACAAAACCACAAATCTTTCTGGCCATAAGTGCTATCCTTTTTTATCCTTCTTTTTCTCCACCTAGAGAATAAAAATGTTTTTAAAAGCTTTGCAGCCTGATGTTCAACACACATTGTAGAAACCTTAACAGACAGATTTTTGGTAAAGGTTCTGAAACCATTAGGCTACTGTGGTTCAGCTGAGAAAATATTACATAATCATATATCACTGCAAAAGTAAACTTGTACTGTAAATGTCATTCAGTTATTAAAATACCACAGCCCCTAATAGTTTGACCGAAATGAAGACCTATGAAAAGTGATTATTTTCACTTGTTTCTTGGGTTCTTAAGACAAATTCATGATAGATATCATGAGTGGATTTTAGACGAAAAATCTTGATGCCAGAACTGAAGGGTTAAAAAATTCTTTCAGTTTTAAGTCTTTGAGGACTGAAAACATGCTCTGCATTTTGTATGATAGACATACATAGAGCCTCACTGAAGACAATCGCAGTCTAAAAACCTGAATAAAACAGACTACAGAGTGGTCTAATGATACACTACAATTCTTCAAATAAATCAATTTAAGAAAACATTTCCACCAGTTCTTTGTTGAACTGCAATCACTCAGGTGGACATGACTGTAGTTTTACTCTAGATTCAGTCTCAGGGACTATTATAAATCTCATTCTCTTTCTCTCTCTCTTTTTCTCTTGTTTGTTTTCTTCCTGATTTTTTTGAACATTGCTTGGAAAACAAGCACTTCTGAGCTCTAGAGAGTCTTAAGTGAGTTATAAGGAGAAATGTTGGAGAATGTCAAAAGAAGAAGTAAGAATTACTGCTGGTTGGCTTAGCAATGAATGGAAAAGGGGCATTTTTAATTCTTTGAAGTTGGTTATTGGAGAAAGGAAAATATATAGATATGTTTCTTTTTTCTTTTTTTTTTTTTCCTTATAAAACAGATGATATTTTAAATTTAAAATAATACCCCTAGGAAATCCAAGACCTCCTTTTTCCTAATGAAATTCAGGTTTCTTCTTGAAGCTGTTGGTGTTTTTGTGATTTATATGGAGGCACTAGCACTGAAAAGCAGTGAGAGTGTAAGAGTTATGTCATATGCTGGTAACTCCAGGAATGGTTTCCTTCATCCAATAGCATACTGGATGTATTTTATTGTTTTTCCTTACAGATTTAGTTGGATATTATAACTAATTATCTACATTTTTGAATACAATGACTAAACTCATTCATCTTTAATAATGACTAAGACAGGAGGAAGTGAAAATTTGTACTTCAATCCTTTTATGCAGTCAGGCTGTAAAGGCCAGATGTCAGAAAAATTGTATTAAATATTGAGGTAAAAATTCTAGGGGAAATAACTTCTTCAGGCATTTCCCTGAAGAAAAGTACCCTCCAGGTACCTTTGCAGAAATACTATTTTGAAGTACAAAAGAAAAAGTACTGAGAAGCTCCTTGGTAAAGGTGAGAAGACAGGAACTCTACTACAAAGACAACACAATTCCAAAACAATTAACAGTCCAACAGATCTGTTACAGCAGTTCATTAGGATATGAGACACTGAGATTCCATTTCTAGATTAATTAATAAACTATTGGTTAATCTGAGGTAATCCAAATGATCTCTAAAAGGCAGTTTACCAGTTTGTTGGTGAGTTTCTCTTTCTAAAATGCATTCTTGATAAATATTTAATTGCTATATTTTCATATAGAGAGAGGAGTTAGTAAATATTTTTTTTCAAAACAGGAAACGAGGGGAAACGAGGTGAAATCTTGAGTGGAGTTCTTTTATTTTACCCATCTCTTCCTTCTCTATAGAACTGAAGATTAATAGATGACATGCTGCTATTTTCTACTTCGAAATACAGCAATATAGAATTTAATCTTTTTGTTGCCATGACACCGACCAAAAAATGGGTCAGATGTGGTGTTAAGGACAGATTTTAACTGAATTTTAATATATCCATAAGGCTTCTTTTACGATGTCTATACATCTATACATTTACATGTCTATGCACATATAGATCTATATATATTTATTCTGTATACGTTTCTTGACACAGAGGACAAATCTAATCTCTCTTTTGTAGATGACAAACTGAAAAACAAATAAATAGCTCCTTTGGTGAGAGATGGAGAAACGTAAGTGCAGAATATCAGCCCATCTTACCATGGCCTAGATGATCAACAACCCATTAGTGTTCAACATGAAAGATCTTCATTCTATACTGACTGCAATTTTGGCATTTATGGAGAAGAAAAGGGTTACCAATAATATTAACACTATGTTCTCTAAAGAGCAAATAACACGCAATAGGCAAGATAAAAGGGCGAAGTGGCTTGGACAGATGGAGAGAGAGTTACACATTGAAAACTAATCAATGGAATCTTTAAATTACAGATTGTAGTGAAGAAGAAGTCAGTCAATGGATTTAAAAAACATGCTGGCTTATTTAGAGTGATTTACATAGGACAATTTCTCCGAGTGAGTAAAGATAATATACAATGGATTTGAATAAAGACAGGAAGAAGGTAGGTTCATCTGCAGTAGATATGGAGCCTGACAAGAACCTAAACAAATCAAAGCAGGGCAGAGAAAAAAAGATGAGTGACCTCTTAGACAAACTATCTGTGCAAAGAGAAAGCTGAGAGAGAGGAAAAACTGGATTTGGACCAATCAGCTGAAAGACCCTTCTTAACAACAAAAAGGAGATCCAGTGCTGTCATAATGGTAGAAGTTTGCTAATGAATAAAAGTACTAAAGAGAAGTATGGTATTTATTTTGGGCTGTATAACTTTTAAAGGTGACCACAAGACCTGAGAAATTAAATGTTGGGGAAATATGTAACTTTATTTAGAAGTATTGCAATGAAGAGGACAATAATCATAAAGTTTGAGGGAAACTGTAAAAGGGTGCAAAAAGAGAACAAGGTGAACAAAAATCCCCAAACAAATGCTAATGAGGAAGATAAGTGCCTTAATGTCTGATTTGTGAAGTGCTGTATGGATCTGTGTAGTTTCTTCTACATACACACAGAAAATATGCTTATGAATAAATTCCAGTGGCTTTATTTAAAATACTGTCATGTAATAGCATGCTATATCATACAGGAGGTAGAAAAAAAGTGCTGAAATCTCAGCTAAAGTAATATTCTGGTAAGAAGTAAAGGTAGAGATTTCTAGGGACTTCTATGCCTTTTCCTGCACTGTTTTTTCAGTGTAGAAGCATGAAAAACTTGGACTCCATCTTAACTAAAATCAGTCAGCCGCTGAGTTTTTGCTGGTATAGCTTTTTAATCTATCCGCTTTCTAATCTATTTAAAGGTTATAAATTAACTGATTTGCTTGCTCCTTTTCTGTGGAACATCTTCCTAAAAAGATCTCTAGACTATTTAATTGCTCACTGCAAACAAACTTTTAAACTTGTATAGGGAGCAGTTGAAATTAGAGTGTGTGATGATGCTAAATGGGAACCAGGTAACAGTGAAAGAAAAGTAATTTTCCACTCTCTACAACATTCAATCTGAAGCAACAAAAGAAAACTTCACTTCTGATAATAATTCAAAAGTGTAATTCCAAATTGCCACTTCTATTACCCTAAACTTTTCTTTTGACTGGATATTGAAAGGCAAGTAGTATCCTTAATTTAAGTGTATGTTTACACCAATAACATGGCATTATGGCTTTGTGTATTTCTTTTTATGGTGAAGACTAATGTACTTTGACAAATAATTTGCAGTTTGACAGATATAACTTGTCTTAAATGAAGTGAGAGGCAGCAGACTGGGAGGATCTCCCATGTACAGTGCCCCTGTATCTTTGTAAGTATTATGAGGTTTTAGTAAATCATTCTTGAATAAGGTCTAAATTTTGACTAATTACACCCATATTTTGATCTCCTGTGCATATTTCGATCAGAGTGCATAAAATAGTTGTCTTCAACACTCAGGTAAATCATGTATTCATTGTTCAGATTTAATGCTCAAGATTGGAAGACATCAAAAATGGATGTTTTCTTTCCCACATGAAGTGTGTATGCATGTGGGAAAGAGGGGAAGGTGGAGAAATTTGACAAAAGGTAGTAACATAGGTTGCTGCAGCCTGAAGCTGAAATAATTAATATCTTGGTGACTTATGCAGGTTTTTTTATTCTTGCCTAGCAAGTCACCAAGAAAATCATACCTTAACTATTCTAGCCAGCTGCACATTTATGAGTAAGGTCTTATTCTAAAAAACTACAGATGGGTAGGTATAGATATACCTATTTCTGTACAGCAGACAGTAAGTATTTATTCACAGCTGGCAGATCAGCTCAAATTAGCTGCAAAAAGTTTACTTCAACCATTTACTTGGATGGGAAAAAAAAAAAGGAAAAACCAAAACCAACAAACAAAAAACCCACAAAGAAACAATATATGATATTCAGGAAAAATTAAAAAGTGGAAAGACAAAAATTTTAGCGTGTTATGCCCCAGTCAGGCATATAGTTGTGTAGATATTCAGTTATAAATACAATAAATGAGTCTGAACTCCTCCTAAGGTTACACATTTCGATTCCATTTCCAGTGCCTTTATTCAATATTGTGTTAAAACTATTCTTTCAACCTCTTCTAAACATTTAGAAGGGGGCTAAATTCACTGGGTCAATTATTAATCTCAAATTCTTCATTCAGTTTTTTCTGATACCTGATGGAACAATTGTCAGTAACAGTTTTGTTATTGTCTGAGTTTCTGTCCAAGTTTTTGTTATTGTCTAAGTTTCAGGGGATGATGGCTCTAACATGGTTCTGTACAGCTTCTGAATAGGGAAAGAAGTTAAAGAGAATTCTGCACAATATACAAGTTATCCAGCTGGGTGATCTTTTAGTGTGCTTGATCTAATTATCTTTATTACCATCTCCTCTGCAAATAAAGAGTTCACCTTGTCTTTTTGTGGATTCGAGAATGCAGGCATTTGATGGCTGCCCAGAATATCTTCATTTCAGGGTTTGAAAAATTGAACCTTGATTTTATTGAGACTCACGCAGACACCACAACTATCTGATTGTGGGTTTTGGAGCGATTAGTGTGGATTTACCTTAACCTGCTTCTGATGAGAAAGATGTGCATGCATATTTATTTCTCTCTGTCTCTGCCTCTGTGTAGAACAGGATTTTTTTCCCTTTTCCCCATGTGCATCGTATCTCTGCTTGGTGTATCTAATTGATTTTTCTATTTCAGAGGATTGGAGCTTAGCCAGTTTTCTAGGTCTGCCTGAAGCTTTTTATAGACAGCTCTTTCCTGGTCCCTTTGCTTTCCTTGTGAGTCTTTTCCTATTGTTGGATTTTCTGTATTTAAGTAGTTTTTTATTTAATTTTTGTCTTGTTTAAGCAGGAGATGAAAGGAACTGCTTCCTTCAGGTTGCTGCTTTAGTAGGCTTTTCAGGATAGGAGGGTGGATCCCTAGTCTTTCTTAGAGTGACAGATAAAGACTAGATCAAGGGCCTGCTCTGTGGATGTCACAGGGAAATCACAGGTAATTAAAGAGAATTTGAAGATATATTAATGTGTGACAGAAACAAATCCAAAAAACATTTAAAGCAGTTTACAGTTGTGTTACTATGATGAGATTACAGGTTTTTACACAGAACCTGGCTTATACCCTCAGTAAGAACTAGAAAATTTTGAAGACTTGCTAAGAAGTCTTAGCAAGGGGAAGGCTGCTGAGGTTACTAAAGGTGAGAAGGAAGTGGTTCTTGGTGTTTTCAGTCTATAAATCTCAGCTGGGGTTTTCAGAAGGGCTGCGTTCCAACATGTACAATGTAGGACAACTGCATGTTTTGATGACTATACAGAATGAAAGCAAAGGTGAACAAATGAAAGCAAAAAAAATCAGAAACTAATTTTCCTTTCCTCCTGTACAAAAACATGGGTTTAACTGCATCCATGTTCATCCAAGATTTTCAAGAGCTTCATAAGCTTAACTGAATTTGTACTCAGGTTTTAATGAGTATAATAAAATCAACCTAATCTGAGGTCACATAAGGTGTGAGGGAAGCTTTTTTCCAATTAAATTGCATTATAACTTTATTTGACCTAGTCCACAGTTCAGTACTGATAAGTGAAAACTAAAATAAAAGTGGTATTTTAAATCTTATATAATAATGTGAGTCTAAAGAAATTATACTGTGCTAGTTATATTATTTTTCTTTAAGGTATATAATGAAAAAATAAATATGAAGCTAAACTATGTGTGCATAAAACCTATGCAGCATACAATGTGATTTAATAGGTTAATGGAAATTAAATGAAGGTATTAACTGATCAGAAATCAATATTATAGGAAGCAGCAGAAATGAGGGGCTTTAGTACTATTTACAAAATACTTTGCTGTTCTATCTGCTGTTAAGTTCATTTAAAAATTTCTTCTGTCACGGCACCAGGCTATTTTATCAAAGCACTGATGCAAAAGCAACATGGGTAAAAGCGTTCTCTGAGTTGAAACTGATCTAATCTTTTTGAAGGCCTGACTTGTTTGACACCCTTTTCATTATGCACTTTTCTTAACTTGTAACTAGAACCCGCCACGCCACAGGCCTTTTGCATCATAACTTCCTTTTTTTCTGTCAAGAATCTGGTCCTCTAATGTCAGCAAGGTGTTGCTGCCCTCATTTGGGAGAACATATCCCTTCTGTACATTCATTCACTTAGTTTCAGTTCTTTCTGTTGTGGAAAGATTTTTCTTCCCTAAGCTGTTTCTTCAGAACTCAAAGGCCAGACATATATGTGTCTATAACCCAAAGCATAATACTACTTTTGATATGCCAATATGAATAGTAAGAATCATCCAGAACAGAAATTTCCCACTTAATAATTTGTACAAACTTATAATACCAGCTAGAGTCACATTTTAGATTTTCTCAAGTACTGAGAGAAAACCTCCATAAAAGAGAACAACTTCTGAAAGTATGAAGGATGGGAAAATATATTATGCTACATCAATGCACTGTTATTAGAATACAGATATGATAAATCTGGACATCTACTATGAACAGATCAAGACCAGCCCTGCTAAGAAGTACTTGGGTGTACTGGTGGATGAGAGGCTGGACATGAGCTGGCAATGTGTACTTGCACCCAAGAAAGTCAACATTATCCTGGGCTGCATCAAAAGAAGCATGGCCAGCAGATCAAGGGAGGGGATTCTACTGCTCTACTCCTCTCTGGAGAGATCCCACCTGGAGTACAGTGTCCAGCTCTCAGGGCCAGAAGAGGGCCACCAAGTTTACTGATGGAGCACCTCT
The DNA here is from genome assembly GCF_003945595.2 of Pipra filicauda. Classification (NCBI taxonomy): domain Eukaryota; kingdom Metazoa; phylum Chordata; class Aves; order Passeriformes; family Pipridae; genus Pipra; species Pipra filicauda. Next base: position 1,691,237 of record NW_024103696.1, read on the forward strand.
CAGCTGGGAGAATTAGGATTGTTCAGCCTGGAAGAGAGAAGGTTCCAAGGGGACCTAATTTCTGCCTTCCAACACCTGAAAGGAGCCTACAAGAAAGATGGAGAGGGACTTTTTTACCAGTACATGGTAAAGGACAAGGGGGAATGACTTTAAACTGAGAGAGAGTAGGTTCAGATAAGATATTAAGAAGAAATTCTTTATTGTCAGGATGGTGAGGCACTGGAACAGGTTGCCCAGAGAAGTTGTGGAAGTGTTCAAGGCCAGGTTTGATGGAACTTTGAGCAACCTGGTCCAGTGAAAGGTGTCCCTTCCCATGGCAGGTGAGTTGGAACCAGATCTTTAAGGTCCCTTCCAACCCAGGACATTCTGTAATTCTATGTTTCTATGTCATGTCTGTATTGCAAGAAGATTAATATATTAACCCGGTTAGCATGCAGATTGCTGACCCTCCAACCTGAGCCAGGAACAAAGAGTTTGAGGAATTATTTACAAAACAAAAACAACATTTTAGGAGAAAAGATTTTAAAATAACTTTACAGACCATATTAGTACTGTAATTCATTTGGAGAATAACCAGAAATATAGTATGAAATTCTTCTCCGATTTTTATTTTATGCTTCGTCTATGTAGTAACAGAGTGAACTTTGTCACTGAACTCTGTTAAATTCACACCTTCACAAATTCATATTAAAACATGCTTTTTGCCAATAACTTTGATGGTGAATCTTTAAGAGGCCTAATGACTCGCTCACAACAGACACCAGGTGAAATACTCAAGGCATGTAGATGGCACCAGGTGAGATTTGAAAAGCAACTGAATGGCCCCTTGAAAATTCTGACCAGCCCCCAAAGCTGAATTCCTGTGAATTCCTTCCCATAACTTTGGCTTACTTCAAGTAAAACATGTGTGCTTTATTTTCCAGTGTAGTTTTCTTGCTGACAATACAGCCAGTACTGTGCCATAGGTTTGCTGGCTAATCCTGCCTATCCAGTGTATATATGCAATCAAAGAATGAGCAGAGTAGGTCAAAGCAAATAGGAAAAAAGCAGAATTCTTTAGATAGTGGAATTAATGCATTCTTGCATTGAGCATAAGAAGAAAAATATGTAAGATCTACTGTAGATGATAGCAGGTGATGGGCAAACTCTACGTGTTCCTGCAGGGTTTGAATTCAAACATAGCCCTTGGGGATTTTTAATTCAATGCACATTTATAACTATCTGCAAATATCTCTAAATAAAGTGTTCCTTGAAGATAAGATATATTTTTTTGGCAGTGCCTTTTTTTTTTTTGATAAAAGCTTGCACTTTTCTTTTGTCCAGCAGATAAATTTCCTTTAGCATGTCTAAGTGAATGAGAGGTATATGGGGATGATCTATTTTGCAGGAGAGAGGTCTATATGGGCAGGAAAGTAGCAAATACAGATCTGCAGAGCTAGGCTAAAAAAAGACCTGGGAACAGTCCAGAAAAAAGTAAAAAATTGAGATTTGTCACACATATTTTTTCCCTTACAAGTCAACAAAGTACATGGCAATAGACATGGATCTTGAATGGAATAGTCTGCCAGAGCCTTAAATACAGTGTGGCCCTGGTGGTTGTCCTAAGCACAAGAACCTGTGCCAACAGGGCCTGGTTGAGGCTGTTGTTTTAGAACAAGTTCCTGCTCCCAGCTTTCTGGCATCTCCTCTCCTTTGTTCTGCAGAGAACAGCAAATGAACAGGACCAACCTTGACCCTGACAGAGAGCGAACATCACTTTGTTTTCAGATGTCTGCAGACCACTTTCACTGGTGAAGCAGAAGAACATCTGAAGCAGTAATTGAAGTTCTGCAGTCAATGCTCCCAGTAAATGGTTTCATCTGCCATGGTATCATGCAATAGTTGTGATCGCTGCTAGCACAGCGGAGACAACGTAGAAGTGCCTACACTGATTTTCTACAGGGTTCATGAAAAAGACAGGGCAGATAATAGTTATGCTGCCAACTTGGGGAAGACAGTGATAATGAGATAAAATTGAAGATGGAAAATCCCTTTCAGTAGGGCAAACATTTATCTTTGTATATTCTTTGGCTGAATAAGACTTGTGGAAATAAGAGCATCAGAAACCTGGAACAAATATTAATGACAGCAGTAAGATGTCATGCTGATTTCCAAAGGCTTGAAATATAAGAGGGAAATATCCTTTCTTTCTCTCGTGAGAGAATGATGGGAAGAAAAAGAGAAAACTGAGATAGGCATTGTGGGTAGCACTACCCAAATTATCTCACCAGTTATATTGGCAAGTGGCTGACTGATTACCAGTTAGGTGAGGTAGGAATTAAAGTTATTTGCTTTAAAAGAACCATGGAAAATTACATTTTTAAAGCATTTTTATGTTTGTCATCTTCTTGCTGGTTAATATATACTTACAAAAGTATCACTTTTCCTATCAGAAAGGAAAGAGAGTGAGGTTATGTGATTAAAGACTGCTCTCCACGAGCACCAGGTGGCAAGAAGCATGATGGCAGACAGTGGAACCCCAATAACCCAGGTAGAGACACAATTCTTCTTACTGAGATCCTTCCAAGCAGATCTCTGAACAGGCCAAAGTTCTTCTCCTCACATTAAAGGTTGTATTCTTTTTTTTGCCATGTTCTCTCCTCTCAGAATCCTCAGCTCCACTATCTCATGATCACTTCCATGTACACCACCTCTCACCTTCACACCCCTGAACAGGTTTTTCTCATTTGTAAGCATGAGGGTCAGCTGCGAGTCTTCCCTTGTCATCACCTGTATTAGGAACTTGCCATCAATGTACGCTAGAAACCTGGATTGCTTGTGCCCTGGTGTGCTGTCCTTTGAGGAGGTATTAGAGTGGTCTTACTGCTCCACGAAGATCACAGCCTACAAATGCGAGGCTTCTTCCAGTTGTCTGAAGAAGTCTTCATCCACTTCCTTCTGCCCAGGCAGTCCACAGCAGACACCCAGACCCTGATTTGCCCTTTATTCCCCACCTCTAAGCCTCAGGTGGTTCTGGTCAAAGGTCCACGCTTCCCTACTGGTCTCTCACATAAAGGGCAACTTCCTTCCTTGCCCTCCAGGCCTCTCCTTCATACAAAGCTCATACCCATCCATGGTAGCACTTCAACAATGTGAGCTGTACTACCCCATCTTCATGGCTGCAAGAAATGGCAGTCCTGGCACAGCACTCTGACCCCTGATTCCTCACATTTGCTCCCCATGCTGCATGCTTCGGTGTACACACACTCCAGAGAGGTACACGGTCCTGCCTGTTTCCCAGAAAAGGTAGAATCCAGATGACCCTATTCTGACAAAAGAACTGTAATGGATTGTGTTTACTCTTGTCAATGTCATTTTAAAAGGAATTTCTCAACTATAGAACTGTCTATGGAACATGAATGCTCTCTCTTTTAATTTCTTTTTTTCTTCAACTCAGAATTCCTAGGATAGCAGAACAGGGAAAATCTTAGGGAAAACCAAAAAAAAAACCCACTTGTCTAACTGCCCACTCATTGGCTGAAAGGAGCTGTGAAAGAAGTTTCATTCAAGTTTACTTTGAATATTTATAGATGGAAGAATAATTGAATTTATGTCATATACACATTTCTTCAGTAAGCTGTGGTGTTGGCTTTTTCTTTTTTCTTATAATAATAAAAAATTCTTTGTATGAAAAAAGTTCAAGTATAAGTGGACAGCTATTTCTTGATGTGTTTAATTTCCTTTTCTTTTAGCTGAGTTCATAATTCTCAATAAAATTTAGTCACTTTTTTTCATCTATACTGTACATTAAATGCCTTTTTTAAAAAAAGGATAGTTTAGAACTTTAATAAGTTAATTTCAATTTTTTTCTGGTTAAGAAATAAGTCAGAGTTGGCAGACAGTTGATTGCAACATGTCACTAAAATGTAGAACCTTCAAATTCACATAATTTCAAAAAACCATTTTACATTTAGTATATTAGCAATAACACATGAAAAAATAAATTGATGTCAGAACCAAAATTCACAGGGTATTATTCAAGAAAAATTATGTATAATTTAGAATATGTCTACTTTTGTAAATGAATAGTGAGTTTTGCTGAGAGGTAGATTTGTCATAATTGATAGGATGCATTTCTCTGTGTTAAGTGAATCCTGGCTATTGGGATTTTTGCATTTGGATACAAATCATATACAGAATTTCTATTTGTGTCACAAATGAGATTTTTGTCTTGTTAGCTATATAACATTTAATTAGGAAAAAAAAAGTGTTCTTGAGCTCTAAGTCTCATGTCTCACTTATTAAGTAGCCCTACATGAACAAATTTTTAGTATCTTGTGAAGAAGAGGCTCTCCAGCAGACCTTACTGCAGCTTCAGCTGTACTGAATTGCCAGGGCAGGTCTCACAGACGTTGAGGAACTCTTAAAATTCTTTCTATAACACTATTCTCCTGTTTTGGTTTGGTTTGGTTTTGTGGTTTGTTTTCTTATTTCTTTTTAACTTTCCCTGCATAAGTAAACTGGAGAAATGTACAATGAATTATTTGGATAATTTATATAAAATCAATTCACATCTATATAGATTAAGAATGAAGTGGATCAAGATGACAAAGTACTCAGTTTGATAGGACCATGGAAGCCTTTTTCTCAGTTGAAATCTGAAGATATGATCATCATATTCTATTCACATTAACAAAATATGAATGGAAATTGCCATGTTGCTCACCTGTGTTTAAACTTAAGCTTATACTCACTTCATAAACTCATCAGAAGTCCCTGTACCTACCAGTTTGAATGATACTATCTTCCATTAAAATTTCTCTACTAGTCTTTAATCTGCCATTATATTATATTTAAGTCTCTATAAGTCTCTATTCTTTCATGGTAGTAATGTATTTTATTTCTTTACTATATTCAGATTTTCATCTGTATTGGAAAAGCAGAATTATTTTATGGCTTTTTTCTGATGTAGCTTGCTTGAGTGATTCCAACTTTTATCATCAGCATCCGTTGGTGTGTAGTTAAGTTTTTCATAAAGTACATATTTCTGGATTCTGCTAACAGTGTACTGAGAAAAGCATCACACTCTTCCCCAACCTCTCAATGCTTGTCATTCCAGATATAGTTCCTTATTTAATATCAGGAGTGAATCTAGAGTACTCTAATTACTACAGTCAATCTATATTACTTGATTCAACCGTGAGAAGAGGCTAACCTTCATAATTATTTACTTCTGTGCAACTCCATAGAAATCAACTGCTTTCAGAAAAAAAGATTTCTCTTACTATTTTTCTTTCTTGTTGTACTTCCCAGATTACCTTACAGACAGAGCTATAAAACAGTGTAATTGGATGTAATCCCAATATGTGAAATGGTTACAGTGCCATAATACAAGTGGAAAAAAATAGACAAAGAAAAACCTCAAACATTTAGATTTAATTTCCAAACAGAAGTCTGAGTTTAGAAAACAGAACTTCAAGACAATGTTTCATACAACAATGGACTGCCACAGAAATCAATTATTTCTTGGAAGTTTACGTGCAAACTTAGAGACACAGATTTGTCTTTGCAGTGCTCAGCTATTTCTCAGACACAGAATATAAGATAGAAACCCTACAGTACCAATTAATTATAAATATAACTTTCCAGGGAAATGGAAATGTTTTGTTCAAACTTGATAATATTGATAAACATTAAACTGAACTTTAAATTATTTACAATCTGCAACTAGCCAAATTAGCAATACTATTTATTTATAGGAGAATGATGGATAATAGAACACTCCTAACTAAGGTAAGCTGTGCTTCTTTTTACTGGGATCAAGTTAGTTTCTTCCACAGTAGCTAGTATGGGACTGTGTTTTGAAGTTTTGCTGGTAACAGTGTTGATAACACAGGGATATTTTAGTTATTGCTGAGTAGGGCTCACAAAGAGTCAAGATCTTTTTTCTTCTTCACCCTGCCAGAAAGTCAGCTGGGGGTGTACAAGGATCTGGGAAGTGACACAGTGGGACAGTTGATCCTAACTGACCAACAACATATCACACACCATATGGCATCATGCTTAGCACATAAATGTGGGGGAAGAAGGCAGAAGGGGACGTTCTGAATGATGGTGTTTTGTCTTCCGCATTCACTGTTAATGTGTGATGGAGCCCTGCTTTCCTGGAGATGGCTGAACACTGCGTACCCACAGGAAGTGGTCAATTAATTCCTGGGCTTACTTTGTGTCATGGTTTGGCTCTGGGTCAATTTTTCAAACCCTCACAAATTTACTAAAGGGTGAAAGAAGTTTCACACAGGCAAAAGAGACTCAGCACAGGTAATAATATTAACATTTATTGCTAACAGAATAGAAACTATAGAATAATACATATACAACAATTCTAACTAGTCTTTCCTATAATGACAAACCTATGTATTTACAAAACCACCCCTTCTGCCCCCCATATCAGTCCAGAAGGAGAAGCTTTTCCTTCACTCTCAGGATTACAGTTCCAATTCGCCATAGCTAGAAAATTTCTCTCTCTCTCTCTCATCTCTTCTATGAGGTGCGGGGCCTCTGTACCCTGTCTCTAACCACTCGGCTTCCACCGAGGGTTCATCCATGTCTTTACCACAAATTACAGGAGGTTAAAGCTCAAAGTCTTTTTCCCTGCTATGTGGAGGTCCCTTCCCAGGAAAGCAAGCTCTCGAGGGATCCCTCTCCAAGGGGTCCACCCCTCCCTTTTAGGTTGAGATAAAGCAGTTTACTAAAGTAAAAGAGAAAGTTTTTGGACACATAAGCAAAGAGAAAAAAAAAGGTTTATTCTCTGCTTCCCATCAGCAAGGGATGTTCAGTGACTTCCTGGGAAGCAGGGCTTCAGCACACCTAGTGGTTGCTCCAGAAGACAAACATTGTAAATAATGAATGCCCCTCTTCCTCCTCCTTTCCTTAGTTTTTATATCTTAGCTGACATCATATGGTATGGAATATCCTTTTGGTTAATTTGGGTCACCTGTGCCATCCTAGGCTCTTGCCCACCCCCTGCCCCTTGATGCAGGGGGATAAATACTGAGAGACAGTGCTGATGCTGTGCCAGCCCTGCTCAGCAGTAGCCAAACTAGTGTGTTATCAACACCCTTCTAGTTACCCATGCAAAGCACAACATTATGAGGGCTGTTATGGGCAAAATGAACTCCATCTCAGCCAGACCCAATACAATCTCCACCTCTTATTCCATACCATTTGTGTCATACTCAGATCCTACGTAATTTATATCTATTCTAACTGTTCCACTGCATTTATTTTTCATTACTGGAATCTGTTCTTACCAACACATTCAACTTAAACTACATTCTATTTGTATGCTCAACATACAGATTTACACATTTTTATTAACTTCTATCACCCATCCTTTTACAGATGGATATTTTCCTATTTTCATGGACTTATTCTACCCCTGCAGATCTTGGGCTCCATTCCATCAGGATAGATACTCAGAATAGGAGAAGCAGCACAGTTGATCAATGGGCACCAACAGTGGACTGGTTCGAGTCATCATCACACTGTTCTTGCTCCTCGCAGAATTCATTCTTCATTGGTTCATGTAATTCCTGCTACTTTACTTCCTGCAATATACAACTGACACCACAGATTAATTTTCCTGCAAGGTTAAATCTCCTTGAGGCACACACTGGGTCTCTCCATCCTTCTGCATTACCCTCTAAGTACACCCCGATCCTTGAGCAAAGACAATCCTGAGCATGGGTTTACCTTTTCCCATGGGAGGAGAAATACACATTTATCATGCAACCTTCATTCACATCAACAAAAACCACCAACAAAACCAAAACAAAAATCCCGCCACAAAAATAGAAATAACACCATCACAATACAAAACGAATGTGGACTATTTACACAAAATTCACCCCTTGTCCCTCCACAACAATTACAACAAATATTCCCCATGATCATTCCATCCTCTTACATTGTTCAATACTTGTTTTGCCTGTTACCTCTCCCGTTACTATCCTTACCTCAAACTCCTCATTATCCAAATCATGGCATCAAAAAGATTATAGTAGGGATGCCAGGCACCTGCCAAAGCCACTCTATCACTCCCCTCCACAACTGGACAGGAGAGAGAAAATATAGCAAAAGATTCATGAGTTTAGATAAGGACTGGAGAGATCACCCACCAAATACCATCGTGGGCAAAACAGACTCAAACTGGGGGTTTTAACTGAATTTATTCCTAAAAAAATCAGAGCAGCATAATGAGAAGGAAAAACAGACCTTAAAAACACCATCCCCCACCGCTTCCTCCTTCCCAGCTCTGCCTCTTCCCAGACAGCATTGCAGGGAGACGAGGAGGGGTGATTACAGTCAGTTCATCACAGGTTGTTTCTGCTACCGCTCAGGAAGAGGAGTCCTTCCCCTGCTCCAGTGTGGGGGTCCCCCCATGGGAGACAGTTCTCCTCCAACTTCTCCAGTGTGAGTCCATCCCATAGGCAACAGCTCTCCACAAATTGCTGCAGCATGGGTCACTCCTCCATGGGGTGCAGTCCTTCAGGCACAGGCTGCTCCAGTGTGGATCCCCACAGGTCACAAGTCCTACCAGGAAACCTGCTTCAGCATGGGCTCCTCTCTCCATGCGTCTTCAGGTCCCTGCCAGGAGCCTGCTCCAGCATGGATTTCCCATGAGTTCACACACCTCTCTCAGGCATCCACCTGCTCCACTGTGGGTCTTCTCAATGGGCTGCAGGTGGATCTCTGCACTCCTGTGGTCCTCCATGGGCTGCAGGGAGACAACCTGCTTCACCATGGTCTGCACCACAGGCTGCAGAGAAACCTTGGCTCCAGTGCCTGGAGCACCTCTTCCCCCTCCTTCACCGACCCTGGTATCGGCATAGTTGTTCCTCTCATTCTCATTCTGCTTTTCTCTGGCAGCAATTACATCTGCTCAATAACTTTTTTTTCTTTCTTTTCTTAAATATGTTATCACAGACGTGTTATCACCATATATGATTGGCCTAGCCTTGCCTAGTGGTGGGTGTCTCCCGGGATGGGCTGGCATTGGCTCTACCAGACATGGGGAAAGCTTTCAGCAGCTTCTCACAGAAGCCACTCCTGTAGCTCTCCCACTACCAAAACCCAGCAACACAAACCCAATACACACTCACTGGACATTGCCCCGTAATTGTTTGATATATGCGTTCACTACAACTTACTGTAATGTTTAAATAGCTGTCACTTGACCTGCTAGTTTAATTTTAAGATAAGTAGTCTCAGGGGCTTTTGTGCAATATTTCTTTATGCTTGCCTGTACAGTCACAGGTGAGTCACAGCCTCTCATGCAGGTAGACTTGTCACTGAGGAGCTCCATGGTGTCCCATTGCATTCTGCACTCTGTCTGCTTTGTGGAAAATTTCATTGTTCCTTTTAGGACAACTTGTTCCACAGAAGACTGTATGCTCCCTGATGGGAGCAGCTTCATATTGCATATGAGAGTTAGGCAAGGTAAATAAGGCACGTTGAATTCAGCTCTGACAGCCAAGAACTTGTGTCATATAGCAGTCAGGCTAGCATTTAAAAGTAGTTTCAAGAATAATTTACATATTCTAATGAAATTCAAATTCAAAACTGGTCATAATAATTAAATCCCAAGGTTCCATGATTGATGTGTGTCAGAAAAAGGAAGAAACTTTATTTTTCCAGAGGGGAAAAAAAATTAAAACCAGAAAATGGCCCAAACAAATCTCTTGTTGTGTCAATAAATTTAGTCAGACTAAAACATAAGGCTTTACATAAATAAGCAAATAATATAAATAAATTAGAGATATGTAAATGATATTCTGGATTTCTCTTTATGTCTTTTGACAGTAGGCCTTAGGACAAATCTGAAGTCAGGCTTCTGGCTGGATATCAAGAGACCTTAAATATTCCGATTTCCACACCCAGAGGATAGCTGCTGTAACTGCAATTATCAATAATAATACAATTGGAGAGGTATTCAACAAGGAAGAGGACATTGTTTTATCTTTTATCTAATTTCTTATATCAAGCTCTTTCGCACTGTCTTAGCAACAGGAAATATTTCATGCTGACTAAGGTTAGCTGCTACAGAGAATATTAAGTGATAAATCTTGTACATATTCTAGGGCTGTATTTTACTTAACTGACTTCATTTGCATCACAACAGGAGAAAAATACACATACCTGTTTTGAAAACTATTGAGAAATGGTAAAACTGTGGACAGAAAAGTATTAATACAGATAGAAGTCTGCACTTATAACAGTATTATAGTTAGAAAAGGGAAGTTGGAAAATGATAATTTATTGAGATATCATGTATGATTTAGGATAACTCCCAGTGTACATAATATTAAACAACAGAATTTTGTTCATAAAAGAAACAATAAGAAACAGCAACACATGGCTGTATAAACTGGATTTCTGTGTTTGAAAGAGATATTTTTTTACTACACACTACTGCAGAGAGCAGAAAATCAAGAACATCACACTTAGCTTCACAATTAAAATATATATTAAAAATATTAGTGATTCTAGGTGCATTTGGAGAGAACTTTTAAAAATGAACAAGGCTGAACTGTCTTCAGTGCCTCTTGGAAGTCTATGCAGTAAGAGAGCAGAAGAATCAAGACTGCATGAGTAACAAACCCAGCATGTGGTGTCAAGTCATTACAAACCCCATTGAGATCTCACTTGGTGGTACTGCTAAATCTAAAACTACATGGAATATATGAAATAATTGACTCTTGGTTGGTTACCTATTTATAGCATCAGCTTTCTCCTGAAAACCTTTTAAAAAAGTGAAGAATTCATTTAGATAATTGAAAACATTGGAATCCAAAATTATTTCACTTTAAAAAGAGTCCTTAGAAAACAGGTCTAAAGAATGGTGGCATTTAAAACTCTAAGAAAGCAATTCTTAAACAAAACATAGAGAAAATATTCCTGGTTTTAACAGATACTAGACTATTAAAATCAATTGGAATTTTTTTTAATTTGTGTATGGCACAGAATAAGTATTGTAATAATATCAAATCGAGCTACATTTTTCTAAATATAAACCATAAGAAAATTTCTGAACATACACAAAAAAGTTTCCAAAAATCTTCAGACCCATTTAAGTCATTTTCACAAAGTAGACAATAGACCCATTGTGAGCTAATTGTGAATTCTGGCATTGAAGTCCATGAGGTGGGTTAAAAGGGTAGGAGTGAAATTTTCCCTTCCCGGAAAAACCTCTACATTTAGCCACATCCCACTCTTAAAAGAGCTTTTTCTCCTATGGAAGGATATAGAAACCATTTTGTAAGAATGTCAAAAGCTAATGTGAAAGTACTAAATAGACTTTGTTATATGGCTTGGTATTTGTTTTTTATTTCACAAAGGTACTTTGTAGTTGAGAAAAGCAGGTGTCAGATTGAACAGTACACACTAAATAATTCTATCGAATTTTGAAGTTATACCACATGACTGCTTGGACCCAACATCATCTTTCATCCATAGTGGATTTTTTAAAAGAAAGTAAGTTTTATATGGTGGTTTTAGGATTGGAAAGAGCTCAGCTACACGAGCATTACACTTTCTATGAAGACACATGAAAGAGCGTGTAATAGAAATTTAAGAATCTGGTGAGAAGATTCATGCATTACAAGTGTGCTGGTGAATTATTTGGTGCTTTTTGTAGGATTTTGTAGGATATTCTTTATTTTAATATTGTATAGAAAATAATGTGTTAGCATACCTGAAGAAACATACTGGAAATTATATCAAACTTTATTTCAGAAAGATAAAACCAAAGCAAATTTATCTAAACTTTATTCAGAGTTCTCCCAGAACGATGTTAACTTTTCCTAAGGATATAATTTTTTTTTTCCTTTCTTTCTTGGTTCTGATATACAAAGTTATGGTTTGCCTGTCTGCATGAACTGAAGGAAGCAAAACGAACTTCAGTTCAGCCAAATACAAAGTCATAACCTAAGAAAAAAGACGCAGAACACTGTAGGAGTCGGGTTTTAGGGATGGTGGAAGGGGCATCCTGGGAAATGAAGTCCAAATGTACTCCCATGCACATGGGTAGTGAGATACCCCCCTAGTGATTGGTCAAGGGAGTCACGTGTCACTAATTGAACCCGTATATAAGCTGTTTTCTCATTTGAATAAAGAGGATTTTGTTGTTGAACCCCCAATCAGCCAGTCAGGTCTGAATGGTTATTTATTTATTATATTAATAAAGCAATATCTGGCGCCCAATGTGAGGTGCCATGTATGGCTTATTAATATAATATAATAAGACATGACCCGACAGCTAGGATTGCAAACAGCCAAATCTTTTATTTGAAAGAAAAGCCCCCAGTATATACCCTCGGGGGGCATGTGATTCACCTGGACCAATGACAGTAGTGTACTCACTGGTCATGTGTGTCAGTGTACTTCTGGAGACTCCAAGACCCTGAATGCCTCACCCTGCATCCCTGGGGTATGCCTCCTACAGAACATAACTGGAGAATGTGTAGTACTTTTGTACTTACAGCTTTACCAGGAGTTACAAACTCTGAAAAGAACTTGTCAGTCTTTAAAGCCAACAAGCTAAACGTGCACTCCTTATTCAGTATTATGGCCAAGAACTGCGGCTTAATCCTTATGGACACTATTAGTTGCAGTAGGAAATTAAAATTACTTCTGTACTTTTGTAAGCATGACAATTTTCTGTCCATAATATGTGTAGTGTGTTGATAAAATGGAGCAGGTTCAAATACAGACAAGAGATCACTGAAAAAGTAGAAAATATGATTTGGTGATAAAAGGATCTTAACCTGGAAAAGAAAAAATATGTTGCTCACCCCTTTAGGGTTTTTATTTGCCACAAGCCTGTTATAAGAAAGGTTTCCTGGCTGTACTTGCAGTCCAGACCCATACAGTGAGATCTCCTGGCAGTTATATTGAGGGAAGTTATGCATAAATATGTCTAAAACACCAAAATTATTTAAAAAAAATTGAATATTCAATTCTTAAATAATGGACGATAGGAAACAGTCTGTAAACAGCTCTTCTTGTAAGTCCTTTCCTCAGTCAAATAAGGAATCTTGCAGGTTTCAGAAAAATCTCTGCAGCTTCCTCTGGTCCTTAGGAAGAAACCTAGCTGGCTGCTAGCTCCATCTCAGCTTCATGTGAGCTACAGACTCTCACCTTCTTGCTTTGATTCTGTCTCTAATCACCTCTCAGAAGCATGGTGCAATCTGGAAGCATTTCCCTGCTAAACAGACTCATTCACTCCCTACAGACTGGGCACAACAGGCACCTGTTCTGATTGTTACCAGTGTTAAAGAAATGATACAGCACTCAGATGAGAAGTCATACAGAAGTCATACATCAAGGTTTAAGATCTACAAGTAGGAACTACATAATCTCAGACTAAAAATAAAGTAATATTTTAAATTATGAGTACAACAGACCAGTAAAATATGGTGATAGATTATTCTTCATATTTCTAAATTTCTAAATCAAGGTCTGAGATATTTTTATATAGTTTAAAGAAAAGATTTACTTTATATTCTTCAAACTGTATTATGCAGAACTGTAAAATTACATCATCGAAATATCAAACTATTTAAAAAGCAAATGATTATGATAGATTTTTTATTTATACTGTCTCATGTTTTGCTATTGTCACCAGTGCTCGTGAGCATTGTCAAAATCTTAACATTCCCCCTCTAAATGCTTCTACATTTTCTATTACCATTTAGACAAGTTCATTCTGAAAGCTATAGACTACTGTGCTTATTACTAGTCGATGCTTACTACTCTGAGGTCATGAGGCATTGTAGATGGAAACCAGTATAGAACTCATCCCATAGTTCTCACAATATGCCGTATCACACCATTGTATAATTTCTACGTATAGCAATAAATCTGCTCTGTGTAAACCTCTGTAGGTAACTTGTGTTTCTGATTAAAATCTTCCCCCTAAAATATTTAACTGTTCATAGCATGTCTGATTCCATCCAAGATAGAACGCTGCCACATTATCTTACAGCAACCATGTTTCCTGATCACTAAAGGAATGAGGGTTTTCCCCCCTGTCTGAACATAATTTTCTCTAATATTTGTTCATTGCCCTGCTGTTAAATTAACAAAAATCACTGAACAGTTATCTACAATGTTAAATTAAGTTTTGTGGTGATAAAACTTGGGAGCATTTTTTCAGTTGCTAATTACTTCACAAGCAGTGAAACCCTCATTTCTTATTTATGGAAGCATGCGGTAGGTTCACCTTGGCTGAACGCCAGGTGCCCACCCAGCCACTCTATCCCTCCCCTTCCCAGCTGGACAGGGGAGAGAGTAAGGTGGGAAAAGAAAACTACACAAATTGTGGGTTGCGATAAGGCAGTTTATATTTATGCAAAAAAAAGAAAGCAAAAGCAGCATGTGCGTGCAAAAAGCAGAAGCTAACAGTTAATCTCTACTTCCCATAAGCAGCGATGGATGGCCACTTCTTTGAGAAGCAGGGCTCCAGCACGCATAACAGTTGTCAGCAGGCAGCCATCAGAGACAGAGTGCCTCCGGTCCTGCTCCTTGCCTCAGCTTTTATATCTGGGTTGATGTCACATGGTATGGAATATTCCCTTGGTCAGTGTGGGTCAGCTGACCTACTTGTGTCACGTCCCAGGACCTCGCCCTGGACTGAATGTTACAGTGCTGTGCTCAGAAGTAGCAAAAACATGGATGTGTTATCAACACTCCTCTAGCTACCAATGCAGAACTACTATGGGGAAAAAAATTCCGGTTCAGCCAGACCCATCACAATCTCCACCCCTTATTCCATACCATTTATGCCATACCCAGATCCCATATCTGCCTATTTCCTGTGCTTGCACAGATCTTGTTTTTAGGGCTGTCTTCCACCCCTCCAGGTCTTGGGCTTCATTCCATCAAAATGGATACTCAGGGCAGGAGAAACAATTGATCGTTGGGCACCAACACCAGCTTGGCTCAGGTCTTGTCCTGTGACTTACTTCCTGCAATATACAACTCAGAATACAAATTATCTTTCACCCAAGGTTAAATCTCCTTGAGGCACTCACACGGGATCTCGCCATCTTCCCTCATTATCCAGGAGGTACATCCTGGTCCCTGAGCAAAGACAATCCTACGAGTGGGTTTGCCTTTGCTCGAGGTAGGGTTAATCCAAACTGCTTTACCTAACATACCTCTCAAGTGAATTACTGGGACTTTGTCTCCATCCATAGTGTGAAGGGACTCTGATTGGGCAGGGCCGGCTCGATTGACGGAGCCTCTGGTGTTGACTAGCCATGTAGCCTTTGCTAGGTGCTGATCCCAGTGCTTGAAAGTCCCCCCACCCAATGCCTTCAGAGTGGTTTTCAACAGTCCATTACACCACTCAACCTTCCTGGCAGCTGCTACATCGTATGGGATATGATACACTCACTCAATGCCATGCTTCTTTGCCCAGGTAGCAATTAAACTGTTCTTGAAATGGGTCCCATTGTCTGACTCAATCCGCTCTGGGGTGCTGTGTTGCCACTGGACTTGCTTTTCAAGACCCAGGATGGTATTTCGGGCAGTGGTATGAGGCACAGGAGATATGTCTCTAACCATCCAGTGTTTACTTCTGCCATGGTAAGCATATAGCGCTTACCTTGGCACGTCTGTGGCAGTGTGATATAATCAGCCTGGCAAGCCTCTCCGTAGCTATACTTATCCCAACGTCCTCCATACTACAGGAGCTTCAGTCTCTTTGCCTGTTTAATGGCAGTGCATGTCTCACAATCATGGATAATCTGGGAGATAGTGTCCATGGTTAGATCCACCCCTCGGTCTCGTGCCCATCTATGGGTGGCATCTCTGCCCTGATGGCCTGAGGCATCATAGGCCCATCGAGCTACTAACAACTCTCCCTTATGCTGCCAGTCCAGATCTAACTGTGACACCTTGAGTTGTGCAGCTCAATCTGCTTGTTTGTTGTTGTGATGTTCCCCACTAGCTCGATTTTTGGGCACATAGGCATCTACATGGTGGACTCTCAAAGTCAGCTTCTCTATCCAGGCAGCAGTGTCTTGCCACATATCAGCAGCCCAGATGGGTTTTCCTCTATGCTTCCAATTAGTCTTCTTCCACTGGTCCAGCCACCCCCACAGAGCATTGGCTATCATCCACGAGTCAGTGTAGAGGTAAAGCCTTGGCCACTTCTCTCATTAGGCAATGCCCAGGGCCAATTGGACAGCTTTGAGCTCTGCAAATTGACTCGATTCGCCTTCTCCTTCAGTAACTTCTGCTGCTTGTCAGGTGGGACTCCAGACAGCTGCTTTCCACTTTTGGTTCACCCCTACAATGCAGCAGGAACCATCAGTGAAGAGAGCACTATGTGTTTCTCCTTAGGGTAACTGATTGTATGGTGGAGCTTCCTCAGCCTGTACCACCTGTTCTCCTTCCTCCTCATCTGCCAGACTGAAGTTCCCACCTTCAGGCCAATTTGTTATGATCTCTAGGATCCCAGGGCGATTCAGGTTTCCAATTTGAGTGGCGCTGTGTGATCAGAGCAACCCACTTACTCCATGTAGCATCGGTGGCATGATGCGTAGAGGGCGCCTTTCCCTTGAACATCCAGCTCAGCATTGGTAGTCGGGGTGCCAGGAGGAGCTGTTCTTCTGTGCCAATCACCTCTGAGGCTGCTTGTACTCCTTCATAAGCCGCCAGGATCTCCTTCTCTGTAGTGGTGTAGTTGGCCTCAGATCCAATGTAGCTTCGGCTCTAGAATCCTAGTGGTCGGCCTTGGGCCTCACCACGCACCTTTTACCAGAGGCTCCAGGAAGGACCGTTATCCCTGGCTGCAGAGTAAAGTACATTTTTCATGTTTGGTCCTGTCCTAACTGGCCCAAGGGCCACAGTGTGTGCAAACTCCTGTTTGATCTGTTTAAAGGCTTGCTGCTGTTTGGGGCCCCAGTGGAAATTGTTCTTCTTATGAGTCACTAAGTAGAGTGGGCTTATGATTTGACTGTACTCAGGGACATGCATCCTCCAGATACCTATGGCACCCGGGAAAGCTTGTGTTTCCTTCTTGCTGGTCGGTAGAGCCATCGCTGTGATCTTGTTGATGACTTCTCTTGGGATCTGATGACGTCCATCTTGCCACTTCACCCCCAGAAACTGGATCTCTCTGGCAGGTCCCTTGACCTTACTCTTTTTGATGGCAAGACCGGCTCTGAGGAGAATCCGGATGACTTTCTTTCCCTTCTCAAAAACTTCCTCTGCTGTGTCCCCCCATACAATGATGTCATCAATATATTGTAGGTGTTCTGGAGCCTCACTCTTCTCTAGTGTAGCCTGGATCAGTCCATGGCAGATGGTGGGACTGTGTTTCTACCCCTGGGGCAGTCTATTCCAGGTGTACTGCACACCCCTCCTGGTGAAAGCGAACTGCAGCCTGCACTCTGCTGCTAAGGGGATGGAGAAGAATGCATTTGCAATGTCAGTGGTGGCGTACCACTTCGCTGCCTTGGGACTCCAGTTCATACTGGAGCTCCAGCATGTCTGGCACAGTGGCACTCAGCGACAGGGTAACTTTATTCAAGCCATGATAGTCCACAGTTAATCTTCATCCTCCATCAGACTTACGCACAGGCCAGATGGGGCTGTTGAATGGTGAATGGGTCTTGCTGACACTCCTTGGCTCTCCAGCTCTTGGATCATCTTATGAGTGGGGATCATAGAGTCTTGGTCGTTCGGTATTGTCATTGATATACAGTTGTGGTGGCAATTGGCACTTGTTGGTCTTTGATTTGCAACAATCCTACAATGGAAGGATCTTCTGAGAGGCCAGGCAGGGTAGATAATTGAATTTCTCTGTAGCCACAGTAGCTACACCAAAAGCCCATCAATACCCCTTTGGATCTTTGAAGTATCCTCTCCTGAGGTAATCAATGCCAAGGATACAAGGGGCCTCTGAGCCAGTCACAATGGGGTGCTTTTACCACTTGTCCCTTGTTAAACTCACTTCAGCCTCTAGCACTGATAATTCCTGGCATCCTCCTGTCACTCCAGAGATCCAGATGTGCTCTGTGCTTCTGTGCCTCGATGGCGTCAATGCGCACTGTGCACCCGTATCTACTAAAGCTTGATATCTCTGCAGATCCGATGTGCCAGGCCATCGAATCCACACAGTCCAGTAGACCCAATCATCCATTTCCTCCTCCTGGCCTAAGGCAGGGCCCCTCTATTCCTGTTCCTGGTCAGAGTATTCACTGTCTGACCCTTGCAGTGCCAGACCAGAGGTCCCCTCACTGGGATCAAAGTAGTTTATCTCAGTCTTTTTTTGCATCTCAGAGGTCGCTGACTTCTTTCCGAGGTCTCTGCAGCAATTGCGTGGACAGCCTTCTTACTAGCTCTCTTCCTTCTTAATTCACGTACCTGAGCTTCAAGCTTAGAGGTGGATTCACTACTCCACTTCTTCATGTCTTCCCCCTGGTCATGCAGAAAGAACCATAGCTCACCACGTGGCCTGCGCTTGGGGCTTCCTTTCCCTCTGGATGGGGCAGGAGGAGACCGGTCTCTTGGGCTGTCCCTGAGAGCTGAGTTGCTGGCCCGTGGGAATGAGGAGGTTCCCAAAGTTTCTTCTACATTCCGCAACCAGGAAGACATCACCTCCACACTTGGTGGATCTGTCTTTTGAAATATAATGCTACCAGGCTGTTAGAATATGATGCAGGGGCACTTTGAACCAGCTTCCTACACCTGGCCAGCATGCAAGGGATATCCTCCAGATCTTTGGGGGTGTCATCCCTACTTAGCTTACTATAAATGATTTCCAGCACTGCTAATTCCCTCAAGTACTGGATACCTTCATCTGCAGTGGCCCACTTTCTCAGGGAGCTCATTAGATATTCCTTGAACAGATACCTTTCCCATACCTTTCCCTCACACTTAAGAGGAGCCATCTCTGAAGACTGCAACTTGTTCTCGCCCTTCCAATTCCTCTTTTGATTCCATGATCTCTGGCAAGGGATCCTAGCTGCTGGGCTTCATGACCTTCCAACTGTTGACTATCAACCCTGTTATTCCAGCATCAAAGCAGCCAGGTAGGAATCCACTCACCAGGCTGACGGCTGAAATCTTGCCGCAAGTCCCAGAGTTCTGATGAGTTCAGGGACTGGGTAACCTTATTTTCCTGTTTGATTTGTCTGACTTCCTCTGTTGAAGGACCAACTCTTTGATGTGCCCCCTCTCTTCCTTCTAATCCTTCTTCTTCCTCTTCCTCCCTTACTAATTGCTGATATGGACCTGTAGCTGACCTTATCCATTTCTTCTTTTTCACTACTGGGACAATGACTGTAGGTGTTATGATCTGAGTCCCTGTCTCAGCCAGAGTGTCCTCCATTACAGTTTGGATCCCTGCCTCCACTACAGTCTTCTGAAAGCATTGAACAGTGGCTAGATAAGCACAGGCCAGGCCCCAGTACAGGGCAAGAAGCTGCTGGCTTTGACTGGCGTAGGCAAGGCACCCTGCCATCAGGTGATGTGTCAGTTTGCTAGGGTCTAATACCTGTTCAGGTGTGAAGTCCCAGGTAATGGGAGGTGTCAAACACCCTAGGAACCTGCCCAAATCCTTCCACACTCCCTGCCACCCAGGAACTGTGCCCCTTAGGGCACCTCCCAATATATTATCACCTAAAGTTTGTTTTCTCCTATACCAAGATAACACCACATTCCTCAAACTCCATAATATTCTGACAGTATTGATTAGTAACAGTAACTTTATTAATCAGCTCACATAAGGATTAGCAAGGAACATGGGTGACTTCATTATAAAACCATTTATATTCATATTGTAGGAATGCAAATGCTTTGTTGAGTTCCTAATCATAAGACCAAAATATTGTCCTAACAGGTGATTTTAAAGAAAATCCTTGTCAATGAGGGTTGTGGCCAATATCTACTAGTCAGATACAGAAAGACAAAGAGAAATATGCAATGAGGTATAACTCATAATTTTGGGATTCCTAATGGAATCTTAAAGAAATGAAAAAAATACATTATTATCATTAGCAATTCTATGCATTTTTTAACAAAACATCTTAATAAAAAATGTCTATTTCAGATTTTTTCCCCAAAAGTCAGTGCGCTCTGACTTTTTATCTGCATTTTCTATATATTTTTGTGCTTTTAGTTAAAAATGATATCAAAATGCTTGAGAATTTTATATATAGAGGAAACTAGTGTTCACTAACAACAGTGTATTCAATAACACAAAATATTCATTTAGAAAAAATAAAAGAAAATTATTCAATTTACTAACATTTTATATTATCATTTCTCAGAGGAAATGGCATCCTTTCCTTTTAGGTGATGAAAACAAAATGAGGTAGATCTTGACAGCTACTGTTAATATGAATAAAATGTACAATAGTTTTTCTAGTACCAGCTTTCAAACAGGTACACTTTGTTTCCTTGCTAGTGCTCACAGTCTCCTAGGAGATGGATCACATTGTCTTAAGGGTATGTGAAACTAAAAATCAAGACAAAATTTATTGTCTAGGTGTTGCTGTTATAAATATCTACTTTCTCCTCAAGCTAATCAGGGAATCTGGAACATGGAAGCAATATAGTCATGGAAAGGAAAGAAAAATTAATCCAACCATCTGTTTTGCATCTTACTGAATGAAAGAATACCAGAATAGCAGGAAATACAAGAGGAAGAAGGCAGGAGGAAAAAAAAGACTACTTCATAAAATAAAAGGAATTAATAATTAATGACAGTATTTATCAAACTATAATTAGCATCATGAGTTAAGTAAGTAGCACCATGTGGTAGTACCACAGATGCAGTAGGAATCTTGAAACCTCAGAACAGTTCAGTTACTGTAGGTCTGTTCCTGAGCATCAGACACCTGCACTCCTATCTCCTGCAATTGCAGCCCTCCTGTCCACCCACATTTCCGTTGGGCTAGAAAATTCTCAGGATGACTTGTGAAAAGACAGAGGACCTGAAAGGCACTTGTAGAGAGGAGACGAAGAAACTATGATTATCAAGGCCTAACATCCCAATAAAGCTGCTGGGATTCATTGAGTAAAGCAGGATACATTATATTTTTTGATTTTACAGAAGTTAATGGACCCCAGAGCATTCTCACAACACATTTCTGTTTGCAAATCAATATTTTCCAGTGACAAATGTCTGCATTTGGGGAATTCCTGACTAGGATTATACAGACTCGTTTTCAAGAAAAAACAGACACTTTAAATATTAGCTACTCCACTCACTTTTTGATAGAAAAAAAATCTTTGAAGAGCCCAAAGAATAAAGAAATGAAGTTGTCAGTTTTGTGATGTATTATTAAGTTTTTGAGAAGGTTTATACAAAGAAATATGATTTTTATTCTTTTTGCACTGAAGTAATTATTTGCTAAATGTATTTTTCTTCCTGAGGAATAATATTTTGTAAAACGTGTTTTTCCTCTTGTGTTTGTGCTGTGTCCTCTTTTCTCCTCTGACATACACAAAGCCATATGCACATATATGCAATGTACACTTCTGCTTGCTCTTCCAGTGGCTTAAATGACAGCCAGTCTTATTCCAAAATCTGCCATTTTATAAGAACGATACATTTTCCTTTTCCCCACAGCACTAAATTACTCAGAAAAGGCTTGTTTCAACATAGCTGTCATTGCACTGCCTTGCATTTCTGCCTACTTGCCACATTTGCAAAGGGGAGGGTGATGAGAACTCAGGAAGGACGAGTGGGTGGTGGTGGTTGGTTTCTATTTGGAGGAAACTATTTGGAAAACTGTAGAGTTCTTTTATCTGTCAGTGATATAACAGAGTCTGACATGCCTAGCAGTAGGCAGAAGCAGCTGTCAGTAGTAGTATAATTTATTACTATTGCTTCTTGAATAAGAGGACTGACAGACTAACATGGGAACAAAGGGGAAATCTGCCAAGTCATCATCTTGCACCTCAGGCTCAGACTGCCAATAGCCCACTGTGAAGTGTACACAGCATTAAATATATATTGATCAATTCAGTGGCACAGTCCACTGACTGCGTTGTCACTGGTAAGGAAAATGGCTGAGGCATCACTTCCTCTTCTAGCCAAGAGTCCCATGCCCAACCAGAATCCTCACCAGGAATAGTTAGAGTTGTCCACAAACAGGATGGAGCCTGGAAGAAGAATAATTTTTTGTACATGTTGTAAAGCAGAACCAAATTGACAATGAAAGAAAAAAAAAGGTGATGGAGAAAAAAAGTGGTTTAAAACCCACAAAGTAGCAATTATTACTTAATAATTATACAACAAGAAAATTAATTTGGTTGATGACTTTGTGCTGTTGATGTTTAAGACAAGTGAGTTACATCTAACAAGAAAGAGGATATCAATTGTCTGTGCTTATTAGATGAATATTGTCTCTGTGGCTGGGTAGTTTGGGGGAGTTTTTTTGAGGGACTTTTGCGGATTTTTTTCCTGTAGTAGTTCATGAACAAAAAGTAGCTATAGTAATTCCATAGTAACAACTACTAAATAATAATAATGTCTTATTGGTGAATCCTGAATGTGTTATACTAAGGGACTATACTAAATCAAAATAAAAAATCCAAGCATTTTTTTAGGAATTTATACCTTCAAGTATCATGACCATGACTGCAGGCAAGAGATTCTTCACTACTGCAGGTTCATTATCTTAAGGAGTTTACTGTGAGCCTTTTAAAAGTCTTTGCCTGGCAACAGAGAAATAGAAACTAAATTAACAATTGCCTCAGCTTGATAATGAAGACAGAACAATTCCTAATTCAATCTATTGTTAATTGATACTGTGCTTTTAATGTTGGAGAGAAAAGTAGCAGTGATTTAAGGGAAGGCTTAAATAGTAAATGGTAATGGTGTTGTTCAGCTTCTCCATGGTCCTACAAAAAGAATATAGTCTTATGCTGAAGTAGTTTTTACAATTCTCTGTTTTTAATCCTCTCAGCTGGTGGAAATGATTAATCTTTAATAAGAACTGCAGAGATCATTATTTTATGCAGCTAAGATCTGAAAAATGCATTTCAGTGCATTGTATGCAAAGATTTTGCTGATCTTAATAGATGAGTAGATGCAACTTGCACTTGCTGGACTCTTAGAAATAGGCATCTATAATCACATTCCTGCACTGGACTCGGTCTTCCACTCTACCCTCTCCCAATGATATACAAAGGTACCATTTAAACTTATCAATTAAATAAATTAATAAACCTGATTATAATTTAATTTTAATTGGAGTACTGAATTTGTTTTTCAAACAACAAAAAAAGTGAGTAATGTTGAATGTTTTGCTCATATTTTAGACCTCAACTTCATAGGCGATTACATTAAACTTTACTGGTAAAAGGTTATTCCGTAACTAATATTTAGTTTCTTGCATTTTCTTGTGAAGTACTTTGTACTGGTGACCATAACTGTTTTCCTCGATCCCTTAGGTAGCACAGAACAATGCTGAAAGGAACAGGAGAACCCATCTGATCAACATGTAGCTTAAAGACTGGTGTTATCAGTGGAATTTTTGTTTTTTTCAAGTATGGGGCAGTTTATACGGCACCAGTCCTCCCAGAGACAGATGGGGTTCATCTGTCTAAAAGAGCCTCTTTTAGGAATAGCATTCCCTAATTTAGTGCCCCCTGCACCCCCAGACTGTAAAACCACATGCCACTTACTTGCAGCCCCTCATCTCCTCTTCTGCCTTTGAGTGGCCGGAGAAGAGAATTGCAGGCATAAAAGGCAAGGATCACAGGTTGGGATAAGGATAATTTACTGGAAACAGCGATCAGATAAGAAAACAAACAGTACCAGCAAAAACATTAATAACAAAAAGTATAAGACAAAGAAACCATTTACACGTAAAATAAAATAATACCTGACTCTTTTACTCTCCAAGCTTTCTCCATAGAAGGAACACCCTTCTCCTCAGAAATGAGAGTGAGTCACTTTCCCCTGCCCCCAGCAATGATGTGAGGTTGTATCAAATAACCTCCTAGAAATACCCACAGCCATGTCCCCTCAGTTACTGCAAAAAAACCCAAAAAAACAAACCAAAACTCTGCCCTGGCTGAAATTAGGACAGGGGAAAAGGACTCTTGCCCATGAGTTGGCAGGGATGATTGAGAGGGCTTTAAACTAGGTTTAAATTGAGAAGGGGATAAGACCAGGCTCTCTAGAGATGAGCCAGAGGATGGCATGCTAGTGTTGGAGATGAAATCCATAGCCCAGCTGAAGTGCATCTGCAGCCAGTGAATGCAGTACAAGTAACAAAGAGGAGGAGCAGGTAGCCATTGTTCAATATGAAAGCTGTGACATAGTCACCATCACAGAAAGTAGATCGCTACAATGAATGGCTCTAATCTCTTCAGATGGGACAAGAGAGGAAGGAGAGGTGGGGGGCTGGTGCTGTACATCAAGGAGTGTTTTGACAATTCAGAGCCCAAGGACAATGGTGATAAGGTTCAGTACCTATAGGTAAGAATCAGGTTGAAGGCTAACAAGGCCAACATACATATGAAAGTTGCTATATACCACCCAATCAGGATGAAGATGAAGAGGCAGATGAAGTATTCTATAAGCGACTGTCATGATTGCAAGTCATTGTTCTTGTGGGAGACTTTAACTTGCCAGACATCCACAGGAAACTCAACATACTGCCTCTAATGGGTGAGGGAAAAACTGGGGATGTAGTCTAACTGGACTTTAATAAAGCTTTTGATGCTGTCTCCTGCAGCATTCCCCTGGAGAAGCTGGCAGCCCATGGTTTGGCCAGGTTCACTATTCACTGGTTTAAAAAACTGGCTGGATGTCCAGGCCAGAGAGTGGTGATGAATGGTGCTACATCCGGCTGGCAGCCAGTCACTACTGGAGTTCCCCAAGGCTCAGTATTGAGGCCAGTCCTGTTTAACATCTTTATCAACGATATGGACGAGAGCACCAAGTGCACCATCAGTAAGTTCTCAAATGACACCAAGTTGGGTGGGAATGTTGATCTGCTGGAGGGTAGGAAGGTTCTGCAGAGGGATCTGGACAAAACAGATTGATGAGCTGAGGCCAAGGGTGTGAGATTCAACAAGGCCAAGTGCTGCATCCTACACTTCAACCATAATTACCCCAGGCAGTGCTACAAGCAGGGGAAGTGGAAAGTGACCCAGTGGAAAAGGACCTGGGGGTGCTGGTCAACAGCCAGCTGAACATGAGCCAGCAGTGTGCCCTGTTGGCCAAGCAGACCAATGGCATCCTGGTCTATATCAAGAATAGTGTGGCCAGCAGGACTAGGGAAGTGATCATCCCTCTGTATTCCTCACTGGTGAGGCCACACCTTGAGTCCTGTGTCCAGTTCTGGGACCCTCACGCAAGAGAAAGACATTGAGGTGCTGGAGCGTGTCCACAGAAGGGCAATAAACCTGATGAAGAGTTTAGGGAGTAAGTCCTATGAGGAATGGCTGAAGGAGCTGGAGTTGTTTAACATGGAGAAAACGATACTCAGGGGAGACCGTATTGCTCTCTACAACTATCTGAAAAGAGGTTGTAGCAAAGCGAGGGTCAGCCCCTTCTCCCAGGCAAATAGCAAAAAAACAAGAGGAAATGGCCTCAAGCTTTGCCACAGGAGGTTCAGGTTGAACATCAGGAGAAAATTCTTCACTGAAAGGGTGGTTAAGCATAGGAACATATGCTGCCCAGGGAGTGGTGAAGTCATAATCCCTGGAAGTGTTCAAGAAATGACTGGATGTGGCACCTAACGCTATGGTCCAATTGATGTGGTGGCTTTTGGTCAAAGTTATACTAAATGATCTTGGAAGGTTTTTTCAAACTTAATGATTCTATGATTCTATTCTATGATTCAACAGAACGTTTATTGGTGAACCTTTGACCTGACCTATTCTCTCAGTTCCTGAATTGATGTAGTTACATATTTTTCAGGTGAATGTTAATTATTTGTTGTACTGGGGATGTTGCACAACTTTTTCCATACTCTACATATGGGAAGAAAGACCCTTCTGTATCTGATACACAACTGTCAAGTGATCTTTGTCACTATGTTGACCTCTCCTGAAATAGTTAATGACAGTGTTGTCTTCCAGTGGTAGATTATAGATCAGTTTACGGAAATGTTAAATAATCTCTAAAAGATATACAACTTTATTCTTCATTTGTACCATGTTCTGAAATTATAAATCAATATTTCTCTTTCAGACAGAAGTGAAGCCTTTATTTGAGGAACATTATAGTCTTTGCAGAGACATAGTTGGTGCCATCACCAATCTTTCATATGTATAGGTGTTTCTGAAGCTGAAGTATATCCACCTCATTGAGAAGGAATAGACTGTGTAAAAGTATCTTCTTGGGCAAAAATATTTTTCTGCAGTTAATAAGAGTATTCAGATTTGATTTCACCCTCCCAAAAGCTTTAAGAAGACTCTTTTTTAGTCTCAGTTTTGTGATCTTCATTCTTCCTGGATTCCTATCTGTGCTTTAGTCTCTAGAATGTTGAAAAACAAATGTAAGAAATAATACAATAAAACCCCATACTAGAAATACCATTTTAGCTTTATAGGAGAAAGAAAAAGGAACATTTTGTTCTGAAAATTTCAAAAGTAAGTTTCTCAAGGATTTCAACATTACAAAGAAATAAAATCTGTACTCCAGGACCCTAAAATCCTGTATGGAATCCAAAAAACTACTCAAAGATAGAATGTTAATAAATTATTACACTTGTTAGGAAAAAAATATATATAGCAGGCAAAGGAATGGTGATTATAATATGCCAGTTAATAATCTATCCTGAATCCAGAGCAAGTCAGATACCATAAGAGTAAAAAGTGCTTTTTTTTTCCTTAACCATTCTGTTTAGGGACCTCAAAAAGTGGATCACTGCTCCCATCATCATGGTTAATGTTAGGTTATTTGAGAAAAGGCTTGTCTTTACACCCTTGAAGGAGAACATGATCCCAGTGGCGGGCAGGGGAATCCCAGTGTCGCAGTCAGAGATATGAATACCTGCCTTGGACCCACAGGGCTTTCCTAGGGGAACCTCAGCCCTGGGGTCCTGGGGACACCCCACATCCCAAGTCAGCAGAGAGAGATTTCAAAGGCACCTCACAGTCAGTGGGGGTAGGGAGAGGGGTGATGGTGTGGGTCATTGCCTAGGGGTTCAGGGAACAGCACTGAGGGTTTGAACAAGACTGGTCATGGGATTTTTAGGATAGAAAATGCAGGTGGAGAGAGGGAGGTATCAAGGTCATTTGGGAAGGAACAGGAGCAGTAAAATAATGGGATAAAGGGATAAAAGGGGCTAGATACTTGTTAACAGTTTCTAGTCAGTACATGTGTCTGGCTGTGCCCTGAATGTGAACAACATATTCTGTCCTCTCTTCTTATTAAACTCAATTTCTAAATAATTTCCTTGATGAAGGACTTTGTCTTCCATGTCACTGTGTGAGTGGGTGGGTCTGAGGGCCAGCTAAGGACTGTGGGTCGGAAGGGTTATGTGTCTGGGGTCCAGCAAATGGAGAGAGCATGGTGCATGTGCATGATGTGGGTGCTTTTTTCCATACGTCAGCACTTGGAAACCGGAGTACCTGTAACAGAGAAACTGGAAGACTAGAGTACTCATCAAGCAGGAAAAGAGACTTGGTAGGTATTGGAAGTGCCCTAAATCTGTTGAGGGTGCTGGAGAGATCAGAAGGTATGCTTGCTGCTAGTGGAGGGACCAGGAGATTCAATCCAGTGTCTGTGGAGTCCGTGGGGTCTGGGGTTCAGCTCCTGGTGTGGCCATAGGTCTGAGCCAGGTACTGGAAACACCTGTTTACATGTGCAACTAGGAGACCAGTGGACCCAGGGGTCAGCTGCTGAAACTCTAAAGTCAGTTACTGAAGGCATCCACATTCTATATATTTGTATATATGTATATATATTCTGCTAATGTGATTTATGCTGAGAGAAGGGAACAGCATGAGGCTGTTGGTGGTGTCTGCATTTGAGCAAGTGTGTTTTCTGTGTTGATCTGTGGCCAAACAGGTGTATATGTACTGTATGTATGTGTACATGTGCCTGTTGGGAACACATACACAGCTTTACTCCAAACTAGTCATAGGGACATGGGGCTGTGGAAACCTTGCTCTCTTGGAGTACCAGATTCAGCAACTTTTAAGAGTTAAGACCCCTGAGACAAACATAAAATTTAAATGTTATTACCTTCCTTCCAAGAAAGAAAACCAAGAATTTCTTGCAAATTGGTTTTACATGGATGCTGAAAAATCTTTGCTTAACCAGAAAACCTCTTTTGTAAATAAAGACTTCAGAGACCTTGAAGAAATTTATATCTGGCCAAAATGCACACACAAGCAGGAAGAGGGGTTTTAGATTTAAAGCACGATGTTAACTCTCCAGGGTCCCAGTCTGTAAAGGTATTTAGCAGTTAAGTTTTCCTTAGGGATGTCAATGTAGACATCAGTTATTGGAAAAGACAAAGTGTATATGTCCTACCATTGATAAGACTGACTCCTTAGGGTGAACAGGCATTTGTCTTGGGAAGACTCATTTTTGAAGACAGAATTTAAACAGTCAGCTAAAATGAGTCCTCATTGCAGCAGTGTATAGCTGCTGCCCAATTTAATTTCTCAGAGCTTTGTATGGAGCTTAGGATCAGTAGCTATTTGACCTCAGTTACAACACCTTGCCTTTGTAAAAGGATGCACACCTGTTTGATCCATCATCTGTCATCTTCATGATAATGAACTCTCTCTGGATAAATATAGTATTCCTGGTAAGGTTTCCCTATGCAGTTCAAGAACCGATGTGTATACAAAGACTCTTTTCTTGTATATCCTTCCTGTTTTTTCCCTATCCAGTGTTAATAATTCATGCTCAAACTGCTCATTGCATATAAAAAAAATTTAAGAGAAAACTCCAAGCTGTCTGAGATGTTTTGATGCTCAAGGGATTCCTTAATCACCATCTGATCCCTCTGAGATCCAGGCAAATAACCTACATCCCATATACAATATACCATCATTCCCAAATGCATACATTATTTTATGAGCTTACACCAAGTGTGACAATTTCAGTGCACATAAAAAAAAGTCATGATTGGATAGCCCTTGAGACCCACCCTACATTTTCCTTTCATGAAATTATTGCAATGAGAATACACGGCTATATTCACTTCAGGCTTCCAAAAAAAGGATTTTTAAGGATGATTTCTACCACAGAAAGGCTCTGCACAGCACTGCTTTATTAGTTCTCTAACACACTTTTATCAGCTTTCTCCTGGGAGCAACTCTATTATCATTTCTCTTTGGAGAAGCACAACCTTTCTTTATAATCCTAAGGTCACACACCTCAGCTGAATGCTCAGCTGCTAGGTGGTATCTCTTTGAGCTTAGTCTATACCTTGACTATGAAATAACCTTATCCTCAGTGACTGGCTCATTTAAAAGGGCTTTCCTTAATGTTCAGTTCTGGGTACGTCCCATAAATGTAGGGAAGCTTGTAAACTTCTTCACACACTTACCTGCAGATAAGGGGCAATTTGTTTCAATAGGGCAGGACCAAGGATTTCCAAGTGAAAGGAAGAATTAAGTATCTGTAAGGCTGAGCATCTCTGACATCCCTTTGTGTTCCCCCTCACTGGCTGTCTGCCATCAGAGGTGGGCTATATTTGCAACTTGGTACTCCTTTCATCGTTCCTTTCTGTGGATGTGGATACACCACCATCGGGTTTTTTCGCCTGCATTCATGGATTGTTGTTGTCTTTTCTTTAGATCTAGAATTTATGCATTCTCTTGACTGTCTATCACTTTTAGGTCAGATACATTTCTCCCTTGTTGCTTTTGATGAGGTAACTTTTACTCTTCTGTAGCTGTTACTGTCAATGCACTGAACTGAAAATCTCATTCTAATGGAGACAGAGAAGGAAACGGAGGGAATTCCTAAACTTTTAAACACTGGCAGATGTGCCATAAAATTTGTGTTTAGGATTCAGAATATTTCTGATGTCCTAGTGCTTTCGAGGAATTGAAAACAAGGCCAGTCCTCCTTCTACCGTCTACAGTATACTTACCTGTCAGTGAGAATCTGGCTCCTCAACAAATTCTTTAATATCCTCTTTCCTTCCTTCTTTATTTCTCAAAAATGAAAATATCTCATTTGAGATAGACTATTTTCATCGCTTGAGGATATTGAAATATCCGTGAATGATTCCAGGTTAAAATTAACATTTTTCCTACTTCTCTGTGCTTTTAAATCCAATGTAATTTTTAATCTATTTGTTAGACAGTTCTCAATTTCAACTCTTTTATTTCCTTCTGGTCTCACTTTAGAGGGTCTGAACAGAAGGAGTTTACAGCTCTATATAAAACAATTCACTCTCCTCTTCACTTTTGCAATCCAGAAATGGTATGTAAATTACAGCTTAGATAACTAACTGTCTTTAAATCCTGTGCTTGAAGTAATCCCTGTATTTTCTGTAAGGAATAATTCCAGATTTTCTATCTCACAACTCTGTGAAGTGATACAGTTCTGTACCAATTCATGTGCACCATTTCCTCTTCTTTCGCATTGTTTCCTATGTAATAATATTCAAGTTTGCCTCAATACACCCAATAATATATATATATGTAATGAAAAAACCCTCATTTTAAAAGAGCTCTCCTTGATAATATAGATGAGCAGATATTTTATGCAGCTCTATTTTCAGCCACTTGACTGCTTTGATGTTTTTTACATTTTTCAGATTCAGTTTGTAACTGTGCTAACAGAACACTTCAAACTCCAGATGAAGAGTAAGCCTAAGGGCCTAGTGGCAGCAAGCTTGTGAACTAAAATTAGCACACTGTGAAGTGCATGCTTGCCATCATTTAGAACTATGGTGAACCAATAGTTACCCATTAAAAGTCAATGTCAATACATAAGATATTTGTAAAGGCATCACTACATTTTGGATCAAGCCTAGTAAAATATTTCTGGCATAATTATACATCCTTTTAAAGAGTCAAAAGTTTATTTCAAAAGAAATTCTTAGCAAATTCAAAAAAATCCTAGCTTAAATCTAGAGCAGTTCTCTTATAATTTCTGTTTTTCCCCCCCAATTATTGTTTCTGTCCTTTAATATTATACAAAGTAAAATAAAATAATATTTTAATCAGTGTAATTAGATATTTTTTCATTATTACTTTGGTAGCTTCTGCATAATTTTTCTATTAAAAATAAATGTATTTTTAGTCTTTCAATGCACAGCACATATAATCATTGTACTAACATTGAATCTTCAGTTAATTTATATTTTGACCCTTTAATCCATTCAAGCACTATAACTTGTACATCAGACTGAGTCTAGATTTTAAGCTGTGAGTTCACAGTTCATAAAACTTCATTACAAACATCAACTAAGCTGATGTTCTACATATCAAAATCCCAGTGACCTCCTATATACCAAGGTCTCTAATGTGCTCACATTTGTCCAACCACTGTACTTTATATTCCTTTTAGAAAACAAAAATATCAGCAGTATGCTGTAGATCAACCAAATGAAACATTGAGGTTCCACCAATTCCCCAGAATCTTTCTATGGTAGGGTTTTATTTATAAGAGACACGTCAAAATGAACACATTCTCTGTTGCAGATGACTTCTTAATCATGACTGAAAGATCCCTTCATATCCATTAACTAACTGATTAATGTTAGCCTTAGTATGTAAGCAAGATTAAGTTTCTGAGAAACAGGATTGTCTATATAATATTATATGTTAGTTACCTCTGGCAAATATTTTCTCTCTGATCGTGACTAGTCTCTGATATGAAGGAGGATGGAGAAAATAACATTAAATAAGATCTATTTGATCAACTTTTCATCAAGAGAAAAATTATTTCTCAAACTTACAGACAGCAGAAGCCTTTAAACAGGAAATTTATTTACAGTGATTACATTTATGCAAATCAGTGAATATCTGATTCATCAGTACAAACATACACAACTGAAGACCAGAGAGTGATCACAACCAAGGACCCAAATCCTTTTAACATTTAAACATTTTATTTCCCAAACTGAAATAAAACTTACTCTTCAATAAAGAAATTTAATCTCTCCCAGGAAGATTTCAACTGAAAGTTCCTGGCACTCTATTTAATATATAATTACCTCACAGATAGGAAATTACATCTTATTTCAAGGTTGAGTTTTTCTAATTTTAGTTTTCAGCCCCTGGATCTTGTTATGTGTTTGTCATCAGCCATGAAGAACCTCTGTTCATTAATTTTTTTTGCCATTTGTCCCTTTTTTTAGTGGTTGAGTCATGTTTGAACTTTTCTTTGGAAAGGTCAAACATTTTAAGACATATCAGGTTTATTTTTCAGTCCAAGGATCTTTTCTTTCATAATATTTATAAATCATTATGATATTCCATATTTCCTTTAAAGAATGGGCACAATAATTAGACGCAGCGTGGTATTTCCGATGGGCACAATAACCTGGCTACAAAATTACAAGAGTAGTAGTATTTCCATTTTACTCCTACTTTTCTATATCCAGGAATCTCATTAAGCCTTATAACATTAAAGTAGAAGCTTATGCTGAGATTTTTAGGTCTCTCAGTCACTACCTTCCAAGACAGACTTTCATGTTGTCATTATTTGATTCTCCTCAGTGGAGTTTGTATTTAGTTTGTATTTAGTTCTTGAATACATATTTTGTTAGAGATACCGTACTGATGGAAGTCTATTCAATCTAAGGCGTCTGAAGGCCCACACCAAGACCTTAAACCATCTTGTCCGGGAGCTGTTTTATGCTGATGACGCCGCCCTTGTTGCCCACACAGAAGCAACCCTGCAGCATTTAACATCCTGCTTTGCAGATGCTGCTGAGCTCTTTGGGCTGGAAGTCAGCTTAAAGAAAACAGAGGTCCTCCATCAACCTGCACCTCAGGAAGTCCCCCATCATCCCCACATCACCATTGGCCAATCAGAGCTCAAATCAGTCCAACAGTTTAATTACCTTGGTAGCCTCATCTCCTCAGATGGCAAGATTGATGGAGAGATAGACAACAGGTTAGCTAAGGCATATAGTGCTTTTGGAAAACTCCACAAAAGAGTATGGCGTAATAAACACTTGAAGAAAAGCACCAAGATCAGTGTTTACAAAGCCATAGTGTTGTCTACTCTCTTATATGGTTCCGAATCATGGGTCATCTACCACCACCACCTGCGTCTCCTAGAACGCTTCCATCGACGCTGTCTCCGTACAATCCTAAACATCCACTGGTCAGATTATGTAACCAACACATCTGTTCTAGAACAAGCAGCAGTCACAAGTATTGAGGCCATGTTACTGAGAACTCAGCTGCGATGGGCAGGGTACGTCTCAAGGATGAAGGACCACCGCCTCCCTAAGATCCTGCTCTGTGGTGAACTTGCCACTGGCTGCTGCATGAGAGGAGCCCCGAAGAAAAGATACAAGGACTCCCTGAAACAACATCTCAGCCTTGGCCATATTGATCACCATAACTGGTCTACTCTGGCCTCAAATCGGGAGGCCTGGAGACACACCATCTATAACGCAGCTGTCTCCTTTGAGAACACACGCAGGATCACTCTCGAGGAAAAAAGGCAACGCAGAAAGAACCGTGTATTGCAGAATACACCATCTAAGGAGTCTTTCTGCTGTGCCTTTTGCAATCGGATATGTCTGTCACGTATTGGCCTCATAAGCCACCAGCGTGCCTGTAGCAAATGTGGATAGAGCCTTCCCAAATCTTCGTTCGCGAAGCCTAGCCATGACATGACACGACATGACATGACAACCAGTCCACTGCATCTGAGAACCAGGATGGTTGGTCAGAAGGTATCACACCAATCTGATAGAAAAGTATGAGTTTCTAGAACCATCATAAGCAAGTAGAAGATGATAACTCATGGAAAACCAGATCTTCCTTTTAGATTCTCCACCATAGTAAATATATATATTTGAAATTCCATATACAATGCATGGAAAGAGTTGAGTCCCTACTATAGCAATATTGAATCTAGTAAATTTATCAGGGAGCCTTGTAGTCATAGAATCACAAAATCACAGAATGGTTGAGGCTGGAAGGAATATCTGGAGGTCATCTGATCCAATCTTCATGCTCAAACAGGTTCACCTCGAGCTGGTTGCCCAGGATCATGGGCAGATGGATTTTGAATATATCCAAGGATGGACACTCTACAGCCTCCCTCGGCAATTTGTTTCAGTGCTCAGTCACCTTCACAGTGAAAAAAGTGTTGCTTGATGCTCAGACAGGACCTTCTGTGTTTCAGTTTATGTCCCTTGCCTCTATCACTGGGTGCTATTGTGAAGAACCTGGCTCTGTCTTCTTTGCAGCCTTTCTTCAGGTATTTATATCCACTGATAAGATTCCCCCTAAGCCTTCTTTCTTCCAAGTTAAACACTCCCAGCTCTCTCAGCCTTTTGTCATAGAGAGATGTTCCAGGCCCTTCATCTTCTAAGTGGTCCTTTGTTGGATTCTGTCCAGTATATCTGTCTTGTGCTATGGAGTCCAGAACTGGACACAGCACTCCAGGTGTGGCCTCACCAGTTCTGAGTAGAAGGGAAGGATCACCTCCCTCAACCTGCCAGTAAAAATCTTCCTAATACACCCCAGCATAACACTGGCCTTTTTTGCAGCATTGCTGGCTTGTGGATCCCTTCATATGCTTCTGAAAAGGTGTTTCAGCCAGTTGGCCCTCAACATATATTTTTGCCTGGGGTTGTTCCTCCTCAGGTGCAAGACTATGCAAATGTCCCTTGTTGAACTTCTGGAATTTCCTATCAGCCCATTTCTACAGCCTGTCAAGGTCCCTCTTGATAGCAGCACAGCCCTCTGGTATGTCAGCCACTCCTCACAATTTCGTATTAATTAACTAATAGAAAACATCAAGCTAGTTGGAGATGGCTTATTTTAAATATCACACCTCTACAAACTTTGGCTAACAAACTAGTAACAAGCACTCTGTAAGGGATAAAGAGGTCCACGGTTCTGTGAGTAACCTTTCTTGAAATTAGTTATCTATGTCAGGTGAATTCTTCAATATTTTAAAAAAAAAGTGTAGTGTCACTTTCTCTCTCCCCTTTTCTCTGAGCACATCATTCAGAGTTGTGAGAAAAGCCATTTACTTGTAGAACTTAATAAATGAGAGGTGTTGAAAAGAGACGAGTTTCTGAGTGCTAATTCTTCCTTTTCCCCTCTGTGTATTGACCTCAGCCAAAGCTGCCATGGATAGAAGTGTCCTTTCCCATTGAAGAATAATCAAAAGGACTATAGAAAGAAAAATAGTAGGGACAAGACCAAAGAGCAAGAAAGAGACATTAGTTGGTGAAAGTGAAAGTGACACATCTGTGAATTAATATCTAATGATATATGCAAAATTCTTCAGTGGGCATTAAATTCAGACCCTCTCTTCCATGGTGTGAAAGCCTAATGAAACTCTGAATTTTAACCTAGCATAAATATGTAGATAGATAGATAGATAGATAGATAGATAGATAGATGATAAGAACGTAAGTGGAGCTCTGTCTCTGGTAGTTGTTTTAAAGGAATGTTCAACTTACTTAGACCCTATGGAGAAGCAAACTAAACGTTGTTATTTGTTCATATTTGAGGGATACTGAACCATAACTTCTGATAGGACAATCTTTATTTAAAATATAGATACATTTTTTGCCAGGTTTTATTACTCCAGCTATTATTTAACAATACTGATCATAACTTACAACTTCCCTAATCTTTCTTCATGATTTGTCTTAAAGTTAGGAATGATTTTTTTTTTTGTAGTCAAGGATAGTTCTCAGCTACCACTCGAATTTCAAAAAAAAGTAGGGTGGCTAGGAGAAATGTATCAAGAAGTAAATAATTATCAAACATGTATGCATTTCAGCTTTAGAGCTGGTGTCTACCTGAACCCTGAGTACTCTGATGTCAATAAAACTATTAAATCCCTTCTGAAAATATCTGCAGTCAAAAGCAACACAACTGGTATATTTGTGTATAATGTGGGATGGCAGATTCCAATTATTGAATACAATTCTTTAATTGCTAACCTACTTATAACTCAAAAACAACTATAAAATTAATGTTCAAGGGTTACTTATAACACAACTCCTCTCCTCTCCTTCTCCCTCTCCCTCTCCTCTTTATAATACTGAAATTTATATTAATCTAGAAGCAAACTACCTTGCTGCAAAGAGCAGCTTATGTTGTCATTATCCTGGAAAAAATAAAGATTAAATTAAAGACAAAGAAAACATTTAGAAAACAAAAATGTAGCATAACTTTGAGAACATAAACATGACAGAACAGTGATGGTTTTCTGTGCCTCCATCTTACATTTTTCTGGTCCTGTTCATTTCTTTGTTTACAAGGTCATACATACAGAGTTATTCCTATAAATCTGCCTCCCATGCTTGATTTTTAGCTATTGACTAGGCATAGGTGCTATTTACTTCTGTGTTACTATTAAAAATTTCTGAAATTACGTTTTTGTTAAATTACTGGAAATTTTAGATTGCGTAGATTGTGCAAGCCTGGCCTTCATAGATATGGTTTCTCTACTAATGAATGTCAGGAACAGGTAAATTGACTGATAGTTGGGAAAGCATATGTGTGATGAAACAAGTTAAATGAAAGAAACCAAGAGTCAGTGTATCCAAATAGGTCGCGGCAGTGAGAAGCTGAAATGAGGGAAGGTGAGAATGACAGTCAAGGCAATAAAGAGTCTGGTGGTGCACCCTGCAGTTAAGTATGAATTAGACAAAGAAGGTGAAAATCATGTGAATAACATCCAACAAAGACAGATGCTAAGATACCACCCACCTCCACATAAATATGACATTTAAAGCCCTAGGCTGCTATAATCCAAAATCTGTATACTGAGTTTTACATATGTTAGAGAAGGAATATGGAAGTCCTCTGGGTGACTGGTATGTATGTAGAAGCCAGAAATGAGAAGTGAAGTAGAAAGTTTTTTCTCGGCTTAGAAATGTGGGTAGGGCAGAGGATGCTACCAGAAGTGTGGGAAATTCTTTATCAGCATATCCTCAGAGTGGAAGAAACAAGCAGTCTGGCTTATGGGGAGCCGTTGAAATGCAGTGGCCACAAATGACACGGTGTTGCTCTGGCAATACACTGGTAATAGGCTTCAAGGCCAATTAGGAACAGCAAATTGTCAGAAAAAAAGTATCAAGTCTCTTTGACAATACCATATTAGTTTTATTATGTTTCTATTACTTCCAGAGTTGATTTGAACTTTTCTACTCAGTCAAATAAGAATATTTTAAAATTTTTTTCATACCAAATATTCCTCTAAGCTTTTTTTCATTAGTACTTCTGAAAATGGGTTTTCCAGATTGCAAAGATAAACTGTTGTAGAGTTCTTCAATTCACCATGAATCTCTGGATAAAGTTGTCTCTTAAATTGTCAAAATAAAAGTATACAAAACACTAATTGAAAATGAAGCATTTGAAGGAATATGAAAAGTTATCATAAAGGACATACAGACAGCTCTTTCATTATTTCATTTATTTGTAAAATACCTTCTGTATAAGAAAAATGCCAGCCCTTTCCAGTTGTAATTTATTTTCATCACAAATAGAATTTTGTTTGTTTGGTTTTGTTGGCACAGTTTGGGGTTTTTTTTTTACTTATGTTTTTTAAAATTTATTTTGCAATGACTCTGTGAACTAGAGAGCAGAAAATGCACGTGTGTTACTGCTTTAATTTGTTAACTGAAGGCTTCTTGCAAGACAGTCTGAATACCTGTAGTTACAACAGCTATATAAGAACCTATCCCTCCACTGGGACTTGAGAGTTGATGGGTTGGAAGACACCTTTAAAGGTCATCTAGTCTCACTCCCCCTGCAATGAGCAGGTGAATTTGTTTATACTAATACCTCCTTACCCACCTTGATAGGATAACAAGTAATCTAATACTATATCCTTGATAAAATTATTGGAATATACTTAAAATAGTTCCTGTTATTTCCATAAATTTAAATTTATATTCTTAATAAAAAAGTAAATTCAAACCTATTTAGAAGAATCACTACTTACCTTAAATTGCTTATTTCTCAGTCATTTTTCCTCTTATATTACCCTTTCTTTGTGTTTCTCACTGTTCATCTCTCTGCCATACAGCCTACGTTGATTGTAATGTGTAAGCTACTGTGGAATTTTCCTTTGATTTTTTTTTAACACAGTGGAAAAATGTACATTCCTTCCCAACTGCATAATTGTGTTGTTTTTTTTTTACTCAGCTCAGTATGAGAAGTAAATCTCCTGCATGAGCATTTGACAAAATAAAGATGAAAATCTATACATCTTTTTTTTATTATTTCTTCGCAAGTAATATTAGCTGAGGAAATCATATAACAAATCCTGTAACTGCAGAGTGAACTAGATCCCTCTTAAATAGCACATCCCAGTGGAAGTAGAATGTGCCAATTAAATGATCATCCCAATTACAAGAGGCTCATGGGGATATATTGTTCTGGTGTGGTTTATAATCTCTTTCATTTCATGGATTGATTAAAACAAGAACAGCATCAGCTCCCCATCTTGATTACCTAATAGAGATGATTTATTTTGTATCCATATAGGGATTCTTTCCTGTATCTGTGGCAAAAATAGTGGAAGTGATTGTACAGTGTGTGCCAAAATAAAAAATAACATTTTTATTCCCATATGGCTCTGCTGAATTCTTTATGGCTTGATGATGAGAACTCCACTGTCTGAGTAATGTATTTTACTATAAGAGAAAGAATTAAATGTTGAGCTTCATCTTGATCCCAGAGGAATCAACTGGAAGTATTGACTCTTGAGCTGAGAGCAAAGCTCCACACATGTTTTAAACACAGAAGGTGAAATCAATGATCAAAATCATGAGACGTCAGTGGAAACAGAATTTTATTAAAAAAAACCCAAAAAACAAACAAACAAAAACCCCTTCACCTAAAACCGACATAAACCAATCCATTCTGTCTTCAAGTCAGATGCCAGTCTTTGGAGAAACTTGGAAGAATTGAGCACTCTCAGGGAAAAAATAATGTTGTCACTGTTAAACAAGCCTTAAAGAAGAGGTTGTTTTCATGTATATAGTGCTGTTTTGCTGGATTTTACCCTTTAAAAACCCAAAAGAGCTCCCAAAAGGAAAACAGAATTGAAAGAAAGTGAAAAAAAACCTGAAAAAACCCCCAAAAATCCCAACCCAACCCAAACCAAAAAAAAGAAAAAAAAAAGGAAAACAACCACCAAACCACAACACAGATACTTCCATATTTTTACACAATGAGGATAATTCAGAAAGTAAGCTTTGTTACAGAAAAGGCAGATGTGATTGAAGCAAAAGAGTTATCTTGAATGCTTTTGGTGGTATGTCATTGACTTTTTAAAATTGGCTGAATCAAGCCAAAGAGTGAGGTTATTCTTATCATCCACTTCAGGTGTTTCATTATAGTGTGATGAAGAGTATCTAAAATAAGAAGTCCTTGTTTCTTATAGAGTCACTAAGTGACTCCAAACAGCTAAATTAGTGTCTTAAATTACATGATGTGATTACCTTGCCTCATGAGAAACAACAGGGAGGTATATATCTGTATTTTTTATTGGTCATGATTGTACTCTAGATACAGCATTCAAAAAACTAAAATCTGTACGTTAGAGGAAACTTCAAAATAAAACTAGTGCAGTACTTGTCACATTTCTCTACCTTCAAAATGAGCCAAGAGCTAATCAGAAGTTTCTACACTCACAAATTGACATTTCTTTTTTTAAAATGGAAGGCAGTCTTTATTTTAAATGAACTTTTATCTAGTTATTAAAACCCTTATTAAATCTCACCATTAACTCCAAGATCTCCAAGATTTAAAGTAAGAATATACTTTATTAGGTTAAACATAGGTCTTGGACATTAAACTTACTTTGATATTTTAATAAATTAAGTACATGTGTACATGTGAACATCTATACTTATTTTTATAGTAACTTTCAGATGACTGTACATAAAAAAAACTTTAAACAAATAAGTCTCTATAGTAAATGTAAACCAATATAAATAAAAGAGACAATAAATTACTAAGGAAAAATATTTCCAGTACCATTTTAAATGAGTAAAACTCAGTAAAATGCTGTGATAAGGAAGAAATGTTGCATTAAAATGTGACTGGAAGGGGGAGGTTCTTGTGCTTATATGGATGGGAATGTACAGGATGAATATGTAGTGAGTATGTACAGAAAAGAAAGACGTGAAATTGAGATGAAATTCTGCCAACAAAAGTGCATTTTCACTTATATAAGACTAGCATTCCATTCAAACTCTGCAAAAGTAGCGTACCCATTACCCATCCTAATGCATTTATTTGCCGATAAGGTCCTTCAATGCCACTTACCCCTATCCTTCCTATATGTATCTATAATAGATTGGCAGAATCATTTTATCTTTCTCATCTTTGTGGATCATCATTAAAAGCTGCTGTACATGCCTACTTTTCTATCTTTTTCTTGGCTTTTTACAAGTAAGCTCCTTTAGGAGACCCTCTTTTTATGAGTAGGGATCCAAGAATAAGTGCTCTTATGTTTTGCCACCAGCAATTTAATGTTTCTTTCCAGTCCCAAGGATAACAACCTTTTCCTTTTATCTCTTATATTTTATCTTTCTGTACAACCACTGCTTCTAGCACCATTTTTATAACATTGCTGCTTATCCTGGTAGAGCCTTCTTTGGAAAGTAATATGTTATCAGTTAAATACAGCTCCCGAAAATTCATTTTCTTTTCTCTCCAGGTATCAAAATCTAGTTAAGTAGTTCATTACAAGGGTCTCACCCTCATGGTAAGTTTCTTGGCTTTCATGACTCTTGAGGGGGAAATTTTCAATGTGGTGAATGAGGAACTAAATGTGCAACTGCCATTGCTGGTAATGGGAATGGTGGTTTGATTTCTTACACTTCACATTGTCAGTTCACCCTTTGATGTCTAGGACATGCTTCAGGGCAAAACCTAAGTTGTAAAACATTATAATTGACAATAAAATTTTAAAGAAATAGGACTATGATTTTTTAAATTCAACTCACATTAATTGAATTCTTTAGATACATAAGTTGCAAAAAATATATATAATCAGAAGGATAACAAGAGAGACTTTCCTATATCTACTTCTAATATTTCTAGGTGTATCTAATATCTTTCAAATTCCTAGGTCACTATGCCTGGTGCAAACTTCTCTAAAGATAGTTATATTTATTTTTTTAGATCCAACATATTAAAT
Organism: Pipra filicauda; assembly: GCF_003945595.2. Classification (NCBI taxonomy): domain Eukaryota; kingdom Metazoa; phylum Chordata; class Aves; order Passeriformes; family Pipridae; genus Pipra; species Pipra filicauda. Next base: position 1,732,545 of record NW_024103696.1, read on the forward strand.
ATACACAGATGTAATTTGATTACTTCATATTTCACAGTATCCATTCCTTTTCACTAGAAAAAAATCTTAAATTGCAAAAAGTTATTCTTCAGAGAGCAATAACATTACCTTATGATTCTTAGAAGCTAGAGCTTACAAAAATGGTTTAAAAGAAAACATTTAAAAATATTGAATGGAGACAGTTGTGTTTTGTTTTTGTTTTTCTAGACTGAAACAAAATAGGAAAAAGTAGTTATAATAACTTTCAGGTTATGACTACAGAAGTATTATGGCATCCACCTCCAGAAATGCTCTCATATACGTGCTTAATATTAAGCATATGATTTATCAGATTACTCAAAGATAGACTCTTGTTAAAGTTACTGTGAGCAAGCTCTGTTAAATTATCAGCAAATTATGAACAATATCAGTTGGCTCTCTATATGCCAACTTCCCTAATAGCATTAAGTGCCAGCAGATATATATGGTACTGCTAGATATGTAAATGGTATTCTACAATTCTAAATGCAAATAGCAAGTCATGACTATAAGGCACAAAACTGTAAAACTTTTGGAGAATTTATAAACTAATGTGCCATCATTTTACATACTTAGGGGACAAAAATACAAACATTTATTACTTTTAAATTGCACTGAGAAAAAATAATCACAGCACTTTTATGTTGGAAATTGTGTTTACTCTATATTCTCCTGCTTGCTATTTCCCTACTAAAGTAACAACTATTTTAACCCATGACATTTCTGGAAAGAAAAAAGGAGGAAAAATATAAAAATAATTTAAAAATTCTCTCCACCCCTTTTATGTAGGGCAATTTGCTTTTTAGCTTGAGGTACCCTGATTTAGTAGATAAAAAACTCTTGTCAATTATTTACTTGTAAAAGATATTTATGGCTTAATGTCATGGTTTAGGAATGGTACCCCCCCAGTTTAGTTCTCCTACTGAGACTTCAAACCACACTGCTGCTTGCTCCCTCCCCCTTCCACCTCTTCCACCCTCCCTGCGGGTGGCTGGAGAGGAGAATTGGAGGTACAAAAGGAAAAGATCACAGGTTGAGATAAGAACAATTTACTGGAAACAGCAATGAGATAAGAAAATTAACAGTAACAAGAATATTAACAGCTAAAGTATAAAAGAGAGAATTATTCACATTCAAAAATGCTCACCACAGATCCTCCAGACAATAAACAATGGCCAAAAGGTTCCCCACCCCACCACACTTAGTTCTACTGGAAAGGGACGCACCTTCTTCCCTTTTCCCCATCCCTGGCAATGATGTAATGTGGTATTGAATAACATAATGCCTTGGTCACGCCCTCTCCTGCTGATCTGGGATGGAACCAGGACACTTAACAACAGTAATTGGTGGCAAGATAAATCAGAAGTATCTCTACAGAAATCCCTGCAATTACATCTTCCCTATACTGTGGAAGTGATGGGAAAGCAAGGTTCTCTCTACAGAGAGCACAGAACCACCATAGCTTGTCCAGGGGGGTTGTAGTAAGTACATGCATTCTTGAAGCTATTCAAAACCCAGCTGGACATGGTCCTAAGCAACCTGCTGTAGCTGCCTTGCTTGAGTACAGGGGAGTTGGACTAGATGATCTCCAGAGGCTGCTTCTGACCTCAACTGGTCTGTCATTTTATTATTCTATGGACAGGTAATAACGACTGAAGTGTTTCTGAAACCACTTGGCCTCTGGAAGTTACAGTCTTACAGAATACAAACAAGCAATGGGAGTTGAAACGCGATTATCCAGACAGGGAAAAAAAAACAAACAATAAAACCCAAAATCTCCTACAACTATAAGTTTCTACAAACAAATAAAATATTTCAGCTTAAAATAACCTCCATCTTGGGTATTCCAAACCAAGAAGAAATTAAATGCTGTTGGCCAATTATTGTTTTAGATAACTTATTTATCAACAAAAGGTGTGCTAATAATTTTCTGTTATTTTGCGGACAATATTTGTAATAAGTTGCAGCTTCCTATACCTGTTCTCCCACTTTTGGGTATTTTTCTGACTCCTATAGTGCCTATTGAATTGTAGTAAAGTTGGATTTTAAGTTCAAATAGCTGTGCTGGCAATCTATCTCACTATCACCTGTTCCTGACATACTGAGAGATGAAAGTAATTTATATGGATTTATAATAAAACAAAAAATGCAACTACCACAGAAATCGTGCCATGGTTTTTTTATATTTCACCCACCTGCTCAGTAAGTGGGAGATAATGCTTCAAGAATTTGATGAATGGAAATCAGATTCTCTTCTAGTCAAACAGTGCTTTTGGACACCAAATCTATGTAATTCCCAACTATACACCGTCTGGATGATGGATAATGCCAAATTATTGGTCATATTTTATGTCCCCAGTGTTACAACACAGAAATGAGTGAACTAGGAAAATACCCAGAGATTCAAGTTGCATATTTTCCTCTCAGGTCTACCCATGCACAAGGAGATAGAGAGTTACCTCTTCACATTGTTAACTGTATCATTTCACAGGTACCAACAGATTTATCCCAGATGTTGTGCTGCCGTCAGCATGACTGCCATGTCTACTCTCTGCCACCTCTCTTGAGATGCATTGGTAAAGGATTCTAGCACTTATATATAGTTACAAAGACAGCATAAGGGCTGCTTTCAAACCAGTGATGTCTGTCAGAGGCAAAATGAATAATCTTCATAAATTCATTATTAAAATGCTTTTAAAATTATAAATCTGCTCTCTTATACTTTCTATCTATGTCTGTTTTCCTGATTATTATTTTGTTACTGTTTCTTATTTTGAAGACTATGAGACAATCAAATCCACACTACATTAAAATATTAGGTTAAAATATTTGCCAGGAAGCAAAGGAGACTGCAAAATGAAACCACGCATCTGTTTCAAAGTACCAGGAATATTACGTATGGTATAAGAACAAGAAAGTGTTATAAAGCCATTTAATACTTTTCCTTGTGTAGTTAAAATTTCCAAATTAGGCTGAAGTCAAGATATACAAGAATCCATTGAAACCAACATTGTTTAGCACCCACACAAAAAAGACACTTTCCAAAAGAAAATTAAAGTTTCAGTAAGTCAGAGAAAAAGAACCTAATGAATCATAGAATCATTAAGGTTAAAAAAAGACCTCCGAGATCGAGTTCACAACACCAAATAAACCATAGCACTAAGTGCCACACCTGATCATTTCATCTATACTTCCAGGGATGGTGACTCCATCACTTCCGTGGGCAGCCCACTGCAATGCTTAGTCAGTCTTTCAGTGAAGAAATTCTTCCCGGCGTCCAGCCTGAACCTCCTCTAGTGCAGTTTGAGGCCATTTCCTCTTGACCTGTCACTAGTTGCCTGAGAGAAGAGACCGACTCCCACCTGGCTACAACCTCCTTTCAGATTATTGAAGAGAGCAATAAGGTCTCCTCTGAGTGTCCTTTTCTCCAGGCTAAAAACCTCAACTCCCTCAGCCACTCCTCATAGGACTTACTCTCTAGACCCTTCACCAGCTTTGTTGCCCTTCTCTGGACACATTCCAGCACCTCAATGTCTTTCTCGCAGTGAGGGGCCCAGAACTGGACACAGGACTCGAGGTGTGGCCTTGTCGGTGCCAAGTACAGGGGGCCTTCCCTAGTCCTGCTTTCCACACGATTTCTAATACAGGCCAAGTGGCATTAGCTTTCTTGGCTACCTGGGCACACTGCTGGCTCATGTTCAGCCAGCTGTTGACCAGCACCCCCAGGTCCTTTTCCACTGGACCACTTTCCGTCCACTTTTCCCCCAGCCTTTAGCACTGCATGGGGTTGTTGTGACCCAAGTACAGAATGTGTCACTTGGCCTTGTTGAACCTCATACTGTTGGCCTCAGGCCATTGATCCAGCCTGTCCAGATCCCTTCCTACCTTCCAGCAGATCAACACTCCTGCCCAACTTAGTGTCATCTGCAAACTGACTGAAGGTGGCTTTGATCCCCTCATCCAGACCATCAATAAAGATATTAAACAGAAGTAGTCTCAGTACTGAGCCCTGAGGAACTGCACTAGTGACCATCTGCCAGCTGGATGTGGCACCATTTACCACCACTCTCTGGGCCCAGCCATCCACCCAATTTTTAACCCAGGAAAGAACACCAAGGCATGGGCTGCCAGCTTCTCCCAGATAATGCCATGGAAGACAGTATCAAAGGCTTTACTGAAGTTCAGATAGACTAAACCCACAACCTGTCCCTCATGACTCAGTGAGTCACCTGGTCATAAAAACAGCTGAGGCTGGTCAAGCTGAGCCTGCCTTTCCTAAATCCATACTGACTGGGGCTGATCCCCTGTCTACCCTGTAGTGGACTCAACATGATCTGTTCCACAACTTTCCCTAGCATCGAGGCCGGGCTGATAGGCCTGCAGTTTCCCAGATCCTACTTCTGATCCTTCTTGTAGGTGGGTGTCACATCAGCTGACCTGCAGTCATCTAGGACCTCCCTGGTTAGTCAACACTGATGATAAATGATGGAGAATGGCTTGGTGAGCTCTTCCACCAGCTGCCTCAGTGCCCTCGGGTGAATCCCATGCAACCCCATAGACTTGTGAGTGTCTGAGTGGCACAGCAAGCCACTAACTACTTCCTTCTGGATTGCAGGGGGTCTATTCTGCTTCCCATCCCTGTCTACCAGCTCAGGGTCTGGTTGCCCTGAGGATAACCAGTCTTTCTGTTAAAGATTGAAGTAAAGAAGGCATTAAATACCTCATCCATGGTGAAAATGTTCCCTCTTGCAGACTCCTTTACGCTATACAGGGTATACAGCTGTAGGGAAAAGTACGGTACAACAATTCTTTAATAGGCTGCACTCACATAGCTTTTAAAGAGAATATCTATAGGGGGAGTGTCCCCGCATATTAGCTGGATGTATTTCACTGCAATAAATTACTGAGAATATGTGGAATCATTTCTGGTTAATAAACAAGATCAGATAGGTTTTGAATATTAAAATGAATTTTGTATTTGTCCCTACGTTTTGGCATATCTGTTCTTTACAATCTGAGAAATGCCAATAGGCATTTGTATGGCTTTGCTTTCACTTGTTGCAAGAATTCATCTACAGTCATCTATTCAAAGGCCAAACTGCAAGTCAACTTCATCTCTCACATATTCTGACATAAATAAAGAATATAAGCTGAAGTCTCTACAAATATAGTTTCACTCCACATTCACATTTTGGATGCTATGCCATGATCTGTCTTTGGAATTTCTCACTTGAAACAGGCAGCAGATTCTACAGTGCCTTTTGGTCTAGGTAATCTCTCTGATATATACGTCTGCTATTCTTTTAAGATCAACCTTATGAGTCTGTGTCATCCACCTAAAGCTTAAGAAATATGCTTAAACAAACTCTGTTTCTGAGTTTTGTTGCCTAAAACATTTAGATGGGTGGTTTATGCTACTTAAAAGTAAATAAATAACGTTTATATAAGTACGAAAGTTCTAAATTCTAAGAAATGTTTTCTCACTGAAAATGGTATCACAAAAAAATGAAGTAAAAAATATTGGTCAGCTGCAAGATAGATTAGTAGGATAAATGGGTTAAGGCTAAAATGCTGTGTGTGGCCTGACAGGGTCAAGAGAGAAAGAGTTCAATTCTCTATATTCTTCCCAAGGTGAAGCACATCTGAAGTCCCTACATTTAGGAAAGTGGAAAGAATTTCTAAGATTCCTTAAAATGCTGACAATGACAACCTTCTTCCTCCCTGCTTCCAATGAACTACCAGAACAAATCACTTGTATTTGATGAGAACAAGAACGTTAGAGGTTTGCCTCTCCCCTTCCAATTAAAAATGTGTTAACAGAGCTGGGCCTTGATTGGCTTGATTTTAGACAGGAAAAATATCTAACAAACACAGAAGAACTTTATGACACTATCACTATTAAAAGTGCAAGATACTTGGAAGTCTGCTTACTCTTATTTGCTTGGATTTTTGATGCAGCAGAAAACACTACCTTTTCTGTCAGTAGTGACCTCATGTTTAACATATTTTTTCCTACATGTAGGGTTCAAGACTTTTTCAGTGGCTAGCGTTGTTACTGTGTATGTTAATTTTATGTAATATGAATGACATGTAAAAATCCATAAAATGTTGGAAAATAAACCTAAACCATGTCAGTCATACAGTCTTAAAGAAAAAAATGGGTTTCAGTGTTTCAGAAAAGTGTGTGTGTTACATAGAAAGAAAGGATTATTGCTTTTCTGAATTGTACAGCATTTCAAAAAAATGAGGTAGTGATTGTTTTGTAAATGGATGGTGAAAATGAGTTTCATTAAATGTACAGTCTTATGAAAAAATTTGCCAGGTTTTAAACTAAATTTGTCAGGTTTGTACTTAAAATTTTTAAGATACAAATCTTAAGATACAATTTTTAAGAGGCATTTGTGTTTTTATTTTTGTTAAAAGTATGATATATATTTAGATAAAGGGTTTTGATACAGAAGCACACTAGAACCAGTTATTTGAAATATACATCTTGTTCCAACTAAAAAAAATAAATAAATAATTCTAATTCCTTGATAGACCATAAATGCCAGTCTGGTAGATAATTAGAAACAATTTCTGTCATCACCACTGAAGGTAAAGCATCTGCGTTTTACTTCACAGTACTGTGGCTACCCTTATATTTTAGGGATTCATACCTTGAGATTCCTGGCTCTATATCTTAAAATGTGGCTAGTGTCTAGCATTCTATAAGACACTCTGTAGGGTGCTTGATCCAGATTTATTCTGGAGTCTCTGTGCTGTTCCCCAAAATGTAATTGCTATTTTGTATAGCAGTTTACCTGATAAATCTGGAAATAGATGACTGTTCAAAAGTGTAGTATTTCTGTACCTTAAAAAGACATATGTGTTGCATCCCCTATGCTGAAAGACTAGAGGACAGATAAAGTTGGAAGGATTACGTACTTCTGTTGCAAGGGGTTAACGGTCCCAGTACCATAGAATACTTTCATAGTGTGAGGACCTAATAAAATAATTACAAAAGTCTTCCTTTTGTAAATGAAAACACATGCATTTCAGACAGTTAGAGACCATGGGGTGACCCAAGAAGCCAAGTTATTGTACAGATGTAGCACATACTTAAAGTAAAATAAACTCAATTAGGTACTGGAAGCCAATATCACATTAGTATGGGGCTTTCAGTTAGCTAACTTATGATGCTGATATCAAACTAAATTGTACTGTTTGTTTGAAGTGAATTACATGACAGGCAAACTGGTGACAGGTATGTAACTGCTTAGATTAAGTACACCCTTAGACTAAGTATAGATCCCTATGCCATGTTCTTCCTTTAAAAAATTGGAAACACCTCTCATTTTCAATATGCTGTTTTGAATGTGTGCATTAAATCTAAACAAATTGCTGGTAAAGTTTAGAGCTCAAAACATTTTTGTATTCCTCTAATGAGCTCAGTGAAATACAAACTTCAGCTAAGCAAGGAAGGGGAAAAATATCTTCAGAGGTTCTCTTAGTCATTTCAGGAGATTAGTTTCAGAGCATTCTTTGAATTTTTTGTCATATGTAGAGAAAATTTCCCCTCCCCTTTTGTATTTTTCCTGTGCTACATTTATATTGTCATTTTAAATCTCTCTAGATATGTACAGGTGCAGAATATTATCCAACTCTTCCAGAGACTACTTTGAAACAAGAGGGTAGCAAGCTCCAGGTTTTCCTGGTCACTGTGAGCAGTTTTACATGTCAGTTTAACAAGACTGAATGATGAGGCACTTCTTGTTGGAGACCATATGGCTGTTCTACTTGTAGATTAAACACTGCCTGAAATACTCCTGGGTGCTGAAACTCAATCATCTCTGCCACTAAACTGCTAAACAGGTCTCATGTTTTCAATCTGTGCAAACTAGAGGTCTCAAAAATGATTTCTGGACGTAATTTTGGAGCTACAACACTCCATAGACCATTTCAAATGCATTTAGCATGCAGCCATGCTCTTCTGGAAGCTAAAATATTTTACTAACATAACATAACATATAACATAACATAACATACAACATAGGCTGCTTTCTACCAGCTGCTCTCAGTGCCTGGGGGCATAGCAAGGAATATGTAAGTTACTACTGTGAAGGTAGACTGTGGCCCATTTGAAGAAAGGAGGTTTTAGTCATGGAGTTCTTCTACCTTAACATTTGAAAAAGTAGATTATGAGAAAACTGATCTCAAGAGACAGAGGTTAGAGAAGGGAAAGTGAAAAAAAAAATAGTCTCTCTATATAGAGCTGAACAGTGTGGCTTGAGATGGGTTGATGGAAATTTGGCTCTAAGGACTGTGGTTCATATAAATATAGTGTGATTCAGAATTGAATCTGCTTGAGGTCTTTTGTACCTGTATGGTAAATGGAGCCCTACAGGACTTTGGTTTTGTTCACTCCTTCAGAATTTCTAGGTGGTAAGTGTGCTAGAGACCATCAGATAATGTTGCAAAGGGTAAAGTTCAATTTCAGAGAAAGAGTCCAAATCGAGTTGTCTACATCTTTCCTCTTTTATAGTCGGTGCAGACTCTATCATACCAAAACAGTCAAAGGGCAATTCAGCCATCAGCTGTTGGGGATGAGGTTTCAGTCCGTAATTTATATGTCTTCATGTTAGAGGTTCAGATAAGTGAAAAGACCATGAGAAACTACTGTATTTGGCATAAGAAACTGGTGGGCATAGTAAGGTGAGAAGTTGCTGATAGTGCCATGAGGTAAGGCCGATTTCACAGATGGTTCAGGGGGGTTATGAGGGATGACAAAACTTCACAGATAATTAAACAGAATATTAGGGAGATTTTGGAAGGGGAATCTGATGAGACTAGAATTATCTATTAGCAATACCACAAAAGGAGAATATTACCTAGGTAATCACAACAGAAATATCAAAGTCAGGTACTCTTGTACCAAAACTGAGACCAAGGGCAAACAAGTAATTAGGGATGACTTTTATATTTAGGAAAAGACAAAGGCAGAGAAAGGCAGGGATAAAGGTGGGTGGGAGAAAGAATGGGAGATGGGCTGGAGTGTAAAAAGGGCTAGTCAGGTATAACCAGGGTGCTGGCAGGTATACTTGTCTGACCTGTCTGATCACTGTAGTCTGTCCTATGACAATCTGTTAAGGGAAGTTTTCTAATCTGATTTTGCAGATAAGGAATGTGGAAATTAACTTGCAAAAGTTTTTAGCTGTAAATAGGTCCTTTTCCTTTGAAAGTTCTTTATATTACATTTCGAAAACTTGATATTTTTAAAATAAGATATTATTTTTTTTCAGCTTTTAATTCTTAAAATAAATCAGCAGTACAAATCATCTTTTCTATTCCCTTCTCTTCCTAGAAGTTCTTAGGGGCTTCAGAAAAGTAAATTTAAAGTTTCATCTCTTTAAACAAATAGTTGGAGTATTAAACATTTTCTTGAAGTTTTTATCTCCAAAATATATTTAAGAGCAGATGAAAACAAACAAAAAATCTGCATTTTAACTTCCTGACTGAAGCTTTTTCATTTTGCAATTCAAATTTTACTCTCTTGCTGTTATGATATTGCTACTTCGCTGGTTCGCTAGTTGCCTAACTATGAAAGACATGATTTTCTAATTTGAAAGTCAAATAAAAGACAAGAAAATTCCTGTATTTTTCTGTTATTGATCATAAAGAAGCTAAAGAAGAACAAATTTAATCTTTTCCCTTCAGATATCACATTCCCAAATACTTATTTACTATTTTCAGATTCACTGTGCAAAGAAAGATGAACATTTTTTGTTGTGGAACTAAACTAGACCTCTGAATCTTTTAAAATGTGCCCACGACTAGTTTTTTCCACCAGTGACTGAAGCAAGGAAGTTAGAAACATCTCTTTATTTTATGACTGAAGGGTTCAGAAGCCAAATGAACTAGGTATCATGTTTAGCAACGCCAGAAAATAAGTACTTGTCCCAGTCAGACAACCTGAGCTGGGTTCTTACATTTTTTTACCGGTTTGTTGTCTACTGAGCTTATTGTAGCGGCCTTGGTAGATCAGTTCAGGGTAAGCAAAACACTGAACTCTCTCTGCGAACTCTCAGGAGCCTACAATTCCAGCCACTTAAATCAGTCAACACAAAATACAAAGAACACAGGTATATTTGAATCTTGCAGGCGCTCACTACACGCATGGGATTTTAGAACATGCAGTCTTGTGCCAGCAGGAGGTGCCTCCTGAATATGGATGAAAATCCTCTGAACACAAAAACTTGAGTGATGGGGGCACCCCCATTGGCAGAGGGTACCCTAAGTTCCTCCCTGGCCCCTCTCTATGAGCTACCGTGTGTTTTGCATTAAATTAATGTCCTAACCTATCTGCTACTGGATGAGAAAGGAAATCCTTTCTGACTACAAATTCATTTTCATCTTCCAGAAGCAACAAACATCTTCCTGAAAGGGTCTTATTCTTGGGTGCACACAAAAAAAATGCTACCACTTCAAGGAGTGACTACTAAGGTCAACATGGGACAGATTTCAGCAGTGCTTCCATGAACTCCTAGTAGGATTTTAGACATTTCTGAGCAGAAGACATTAGAATAAAGGTAGTGACAACTACAGATACCTCTAAATTGGTATAAATCCACAGTACAAAACTCTACTCTACAGAAACATATTTGTCTCAACTTTCTTTTTCTATTTTTTCCCCACATGGAACCTGAGACTCAATTTACTTTTTCCATTTGTTAGGCAATTTCCTAATTTCACAGTTAAGTAGGGATTTCTTTTTTTTCCTCTTAACTTTTCCAATAAAGCTAGAAGAATAACTCCTTGCTTTAGAATCAATCCAACCTTTTCCTCATTTTCTATGTCAGTTAGGTTAACTTAAAATATGAAATTTTCTTTGGCTACAGGACTTAAAGTGAAAGTACTGAAATGCAGCAGATCATTCTTTCTCTCAGGAGACACCTACCTGACATCCCTTTTGTTGCTAATTGTAGAATTTAAATGTCTGACTGCTTTCTGCATGTAGCTTTGCTGATTGCACTTAGAAACACTTTCGTAAAAAGTACTTGCAAAAATGTGTCCCTACTCCCTCCCCATACACACATTCCTTGAAATATGCATAGTATTGGGAAAGACTTACAAATATCTAGTACTGGGGGGGGAGACCAACCCAGACATCTAAAAAATTATGTTTCTAGATAATAAACGACTATATAATCATTTAGAAATGGATTTTGGATAGGTTTGGAGGTTTTTTTCTATTGTGATGAAAGGAGCTGACATCTTACATTCCAATAACACAAGTCTAATATTTACAGATTACACCTGCGTTATATCTAAAGATGACTCTGTGTTTTTGACGACTGAGAGCTTCAGGTAAAAAAGCCTGAGGTTGGTGGAAAAGTCAGTTTGAAGCACTCTGGATTTTTTCCCAGATCTGCTGTATCTCTTTCGTCCTTTATAGTGACATCAGCATTTTATACATCAATATTTATTCTAGGGAGTAAATAATTCTCAAAGTAAAATTAACAATACCATTAAACTGTGAAGTTTGCCTAGGAAGAAAAATAAGAAGACCCTATACATATAGCATGGACTGAAAGAAATCTCTATTTGTCAGAAGACATTTCTTTTTTTTTCTTTTATTGCAGGAGGGGAGCAGGGAGCCTGTGAGAGATTTTATAATTTTGTAAAAATGCAAGGTTTCACACAATGCTTATTGAGTTCTGATAAGAAGTTCCTGAATATGCTGCAAGCTGGCAAAATGTAAAGCAGTGAGTTCTCACCCTGTTAAAAGGGTATTATTTTCTGGTAATGCATACATCAGATCTCCAGCTGGCATTCAATAACCTAACCACCAACAAAAAAAGATAAAACCAAAAAGAGTGTCACAAACTTCAGTGTCTTTATATACAACTTATGCTGCATCATAAAAATATTGACAATACAGTAGCTGGAATAGAATTTGGTTCAGTTGATGTCTGACAAGTTTTGCCAGGGAGTACCATGAGCTACACAAGCTGGTGTGACCAGTATTTACATCAGAGTCCTCCAAGGAGCCTCTGGAAGCTGAATACATGAGTCAGCAGTCCCAAATCTTCCACAAGGACTTCGCTAGTGCTGCAGTGTGATGATGAATTGTTTGGTGTCCTTTCTAAGAGAGGACAAAACCAAGTTCCTGATGATCTCTACTTCTCTATGTTATTATACTTGTACTGCAGCTGCTTCTTTTGGCATTGTCTATATTTCTAAGCGGTTGAAAGAATCCTGGTTTGGAGTTCAGTTTCTCCTCATATCTTACCTCCAGCTCCTTATTAAATTTTTAGTCCTAGTTTATTTAACTCACAACAGCTGGTTAAGACATTTTCCTCTTCAATTTTGTGTGTGTGTAGATTTTTTTACTCCTACTTTTATTTTGAAAAATATATATAACTCTCTTCTTATTCAACAGAGGCTTACCCCAAAAGCAGTAATACTGAAGGGCAGCCCAGTTTCAGTTATTAGTAACTTTATTAATAGTAATTTTATAGATAGATCAGGGTAGATATTTTGCTCTTATAGAGAACAAAACTATGAATACACAGGGGGGAAAAAAAAGTACTAAGATAACATCATTTTTATGATTTATAAACCTACTAACAGTTCCTGTTCTTATTCCAACATATAAGTTTCTCTTTCTCTCTTCCTCCTCTCTTAAAATATATATTACTATAGAAGTTAAATTGTTGCTGAACTGGAAGGTAGCAAATTTAGATTGCAAAAGGAGATATGAGAAAAAATAGCATGTCTTCAGATAAAGGACTGCTTTGAAATCGACATATGTTCACAGAAGTATTTTCACAAGCTTCCATATCCTTTCAAAGTCTTCCTCCCAGATAAACTATGTAGTCTCATAGCCTGTTTAAGCGAAATCATGCTACATAACTTTGCCAATACCTTTAATATTATTAGTCTACTCTATATCTGAGACAGCCATGTTTCTTTGACTGTAGAGGGCATACTTCAGTTCAGTGACTGAAATTTAAAGCTAAGGGTCCAGTTGTTATCGTTTAACATAAGCACACTATTAAAAATGTTTGGAGGTTATGCTGCCTCCATGAATATTGTAGCAATACAAAACTCACTTTAATGTCTTATCATTCTTTTTATAGGATTTTGATAATCTCAAAACAAACTTATTTTTCCCTGTGTCTCCTGATGACTCTGTCTTGAAACTCTAGTTTTCCTTATATCTGTGTCTGGATTGTGACACTCCAGGCTGTTGAAACAATTCTTCTGTATTCAGATTCCACCACTTACCTGGTGTCTTTCAGCAGGAATTTAGAATAAGGTATAGAAAATACATTTGTGCTTCTAAAGGGGGAATGAGACACTGATAAGCATTAAACTAGAGAGTAGCGTAGGTCCAGGAAGGAGTCCTGGAAGGGATTATCCAGGAAGGGATAGTACTCCCAAAATACATGAATTGTCTATGCTGGAATAAGAGTAGCCAGCATAGGACAAAAAAAGGAAATTATGCCTGACAAACCAGATTATTTTCTATGATGAACTGACCGGTTATCTGGTCAGAGAGAGGGCAATCTTTTGAAGGGTCTTTAATAAGGGTAAATCTGGGATTAAAGTTTCTTAGAACTGCACAAACAAATTAAAAAGTCAATTATTCATAGATGTGGTGATATTTATTTGGTTTGGCAGTCTTGTTATTTATTTTGATTAAAATATTTTCTTCAGTATATTCATGCAACTGAAGACAAATCCTAAGCTATTTTGAAGGCATCACTGCAAAGTTATCTAAATCACAAAATTATCATGACAGCACAGAAATAGTCATTAAAATTGAAACTTATACAGACATAGAGAAACATACTTTAGCAGACAGTGCTGAAATTATTACACAAACAAGAAATAATAAGGAATATCAAAAAAGGACAGAAGGAAGATGAAAATAAAGACAGAACATGATTACTTGTTATTTCCACTCAATGATTTTGAATGGAAATACTCTATAGTGCAATTCTAAAAAGCTCCAGCTTTTTCTTGTATTTTCCCTAATTTTAAAATTATGTATACCATTCTAACACATTTTACCCTCAATTTACCAGAACTGTTTAACAGACCTTAACACAATGGCCTATTATTATATACATTCTTTATAACTGAAGATAAATATTCCAGCTTTAAAGGTAAAAAACAAAAACCAAAAAAAAAAAACAACAAAAAAACAAAACAAAGGAAAGAAAAAGGGAAAAAGCCACTCAAAGCATTCTCTTATTGTACATCTACATCTATGTTTTGTTTTGAAGAGGTTTCAAGTGACTGCTTCAGCTGCATTATTTACAGAGACGCGTCTTGATTCACAGAGAAGTTCTGATGCACAAAACTTTCTTTTGATTTGCATGAAATGTACCAGAAGTTTTTGATGAAACAGTCTGAAAAAGTGAACAATTCATAGCAAAATGAAGTTTTTCATTGGGTACAAAATGGTATGTGAACTATTGACAGCTCTCTGTGTTTGAGCTGCCAGCTATGCTTCCAGGCAACTGCTACTGGTCCCTATGTATGGAAGCCAGAACAAGAAGTTTGGCTCAGACCTGAAGGGAGATTTCTGTCTTGTCCATTCAGTGACTGATTAATGTTCTTGCTTTACAAAGATCCTGTGTAGGGTTCAAGCTGGAGTAAGAAAAAAACCCAATGCTGCAGAAGGGTTCTAACTGCTTGATGCTGACAGCAGCCTCTCCCACTCTGATGGAATCTTAGCATCAGAATTTGAAATCCTATATCCAGAACACCTTTTTACCATCAGCGAAGTTGTCTTAGAAGTAGGAATTTCCATAAAGTAATTGTCTATTTTTATGCTCATACAAAAGTCAGTTTAAGATGACCAGAATGTGTTCAACTGGAGTATTCTCCAAGAAACAACCATTCCCCTAACAATGACCTCTTCATATGAATGTTGAATAGCTCAGAATTAGGAGTGGTTCAGGAAATAAATAGGTGTGTGGTTTTACCTTCTTTTGCATAAGGGATGTTACGTGATTGATGGTGGTAAAAGAGTAATTCAGTATGGTCGTCTGGATATCCTTTCCAGTGGTGTCCACAGTCTCACAGGTGAGGAATTAGATGTACTGGACAACCTATATTCTGATAGCTTTGAATCATATGCATGAAAGGGTATTTAGTCCTCTTTTTTTCTCATTGCTTTTGTCCCCTTGCATGAGTGAGAAAATAAAACCGAGGAGTAAGGATACCTCACTATTACATATTACCTTGGTTAGATGGAAACAAGCATGTAATGCATTAGGAAACAGGTGGGGGAAAGCATCACTCAATAGTTATCTGATGGAAATGTATTCTTGTTTGTTTTGTAATTTCTAATGCTGTCTTAATTGATTTAGCATAAACAACAGATTTATTTGGCACTCACAGTCATATCAGATACATATATTTCTTCAAATACTGATATATAGAGCATTTATGGGTAAGGAAAGTATAAAATCAATTATTCACAGGTGTTTTTCTCTGTTTCTCTATCTAAGAAGCTATATCCTTAGGGTATGTCTTTACAGTACTCCAGAATCAGCTAAAATGATCATGAAACTCTGTTTTGGTTAAATGTTTTGTATAACATAAATGTTCAGCTGCAGTCATTTTAGCATTGATCATTCTTGATTAAAAACTTTTCTCAATCTTAGAGTTAAAATCCCTAAGGAAGTCTCACTATAAGTGTTCTTCATTCTTTGCTTTTTTTCTCAGCCAAAATTAAATTAGAATTTCTTTCTTAATGTATTTTATATTGCTAGAATTTCTCTCTTTCTCATTATTGGGAAAATTTATGAGGCTAAATTCAACCAAACTGTATATGCTGCTGTTCTATAAGATTCTGCACTATAATAGTACATTCCAAGATGTCAGGTACATATATGCTTTTATTAAGGGTAGCTGAAAAGTTGAGGTTTTAAACAATCTTTCACTTAGTTGAATAAATTTTAGTGTTTTAATATCCAGAGTTACATATAATTTTGTTCTGGGAAATTAAACTTCTGTGTCTGAAGCTTCAGTTCTAATTGTAATTTTTCTGTGTGGGTTGGGATTTGGACTAAAATGACGTTTTATACTGATACCACAAACTCTCAGCTAATACTGATGAGGTAAGGAAAAGTGTGATTCTCCTGAGAGAAAATTTGCTTTACGAATCTTAGGGGAACTTTGGACTTGCAATGTGTTGACAAGCTCAAGACAGAATTTCAGCTGGAGTTTGGATACCAAAGTAACAGATTTATCTGTTAGAAAGTAAAACCGACAACTCCAGGTTCCTTTGGCAGTATTTCTTTACTTATTTGCTTGGTTTGATGACAAGAAAAATTCACTGCTATTTCTGCTGCTAAGAAGATGTTGAAAAAGTCGGTACTACTTATGCTGCCAGTAGAGGCTGTTGATGACATTAAGAAAGTTCCTAGTAGTCAAATGACCTTGAAATTGAAGCATTAACCAGAAAAAATATAAGTTACATAAATTACTGTACAGTGTTTAGACACATAGAGACATAGAATCAAAATCATAGTGTATTCTGCCAAAGAAGAAATACCAGCTAATACAGAGAGAAAAAAAAAATTCAGTAACTGAAAGCTACAGGGAGGATGTGGAACAAGTTTGTTTAAACTATCGGAGAGGTCAGTCTGATACCTTAACTAGCTGTATAAACAATCCTTTAGAGGTGGCCGAGAAATGAGTACATCACAGAAGAATTTCATCCTTTTAGCAGAATTATGTCTTATATGTCAAGATGGATATTGAGTAAACTGCTACCTTAAAGCTGAGCAGGTGAAAAATGAGGGTGTACACAGTGTGTGTACTGTTTACAGTGATCCATGCTAGGGAAGAGTAAGGTGGTTTCATCTGTACTCACAGGGAAGGTTTCTATGGCTTTTTCCTTACAGGTAAAGTGTCTCACCCCACTTTTTTATTTTATTTCACAGGGAGCCGGATGAAACTTCAGTACTCCTATCTTTCCATTTGATGTCAGAGCCTGTCAAATAAGTATTAAATAGGCACATAATACGGAAGACTGTATTAAAAAAAGACTGTGACACTCAGCTCTGGAATACCTTTCAGCTCCGGAATACCTTTCAACTCCATCAGTAAAAATTGGTGATGACTTTGGCGCCTAAATCTGAGAGCATCAGCACTTAGATAGGGCTTTTCCAACAGGAGTAAATTCATAGAAACATGGAAAGGTTTGTGTTGGAAGGGACTGTAAAAACCATCTAGTTCCAATTCCTCTGTCATGGGCAGGGAACCTTCCACCTTCCCCATCCAGCCTGGCCTTGAACACTTCCAAGGATGGGGCACCCACAGTGTCTCTGAGCAACCTTTCCAGTGCCTCAAAAATTTTCTTCCTAATAACTAATCTAAATCAAGTTTAAAACTATTCCCCCGTGACCTATCACTACATACCCTTGCAAAAAGTCCCTCTCCAACTTTCTTGTAGGCCCCCTTCAGGTACCTAGTAGCAGGAAAATGCTTATCGTGGCCTTAGCATGTTTGGCAGACCAGTCATTCAGTACTCTGAGAAAAATTGTGACCCTAAGTAAGAAGGATAAGCTAGTAACAAATGCAGGGATTTAAATTTACATATTGATTTTATTTTTTTATTTTATTCTTGCCTTTTTTCATTCCAAGATGATTTGAGGCTTTTTCAATCAATTACTTCCTGCAGATACAACTACAGATGTAGATATATTTCTTGTAGATGACGCAAACAAGGGACAAACTACTGTATGTTGTTTAAAACTTTAGTAAATTTATTTTCCTTAATGTCAATAAAGGGACAGTGCAGATTGTGTTTCATGGATCTGAAGAATTTGCCCTTTTTTCTAAGGAACTATCTTATTAAAAATTCAGTAATACTCCGCCTCCTCCAACAATTCTTGCAGAAAAAAAATGCCATATTACATGACCAGTTCCGTACCAAGGTTTAATGCTCTGCCATAGAAAATACATGCTGTAGAGACTGTGATTAAATTCATATAAATGTACTCTGACAGTTTGTTCCTCTAGAAAAGACAAAAGAAGTTAAGCGGTTACTAATGATTCTGGTGATAACACTGTGAAAAGGGCAATTTCCCTACCTCAATATAACATAGGCTAATAATGTTAATGGAATTATTGCTAAGGGGATTCCATTTGATTACAATGGACATAAGATGTGCCTTTTGAGCAAATTTTGCCATTTTCTTTCCATATTCTTCTACATGTCTTGGTAAGAGAGATTCTCTTGTGGGATGAAAGTATATCTATGTCATTCAGGGACTTGAATTTGAAAATTGCAGGTATTCATCTGTTAGAAAGCAATTAGACTTAGATACTTATATTGCCAGTAGCTGATAGATGCTTAAAATAGATACATGGATCAATGTCTTATTTATATGTCTGGTCTTAGCAGTAGAGCATCTATCATTGCTGAGTTATCGAATCAATACTATCACCTCGTATCAATTTGGCCTAGACTTTTCAACCAGGCTTGCTTGCACAGATTTTGGCACTTATGTTGATGGTCCACTGAGTTATGAATGAAGGATATAATCTATATTTTGATGTTGTCTTGACTGTCTATGTACTTAGCACCCTAGAGAGTTGACTAAATGAATATATATATATATATATAACATATATATATATGTGTGTGTGTGTCTGTGTCTGTGTGTGTATATATATTTTATCTACCTATCTACCAGGAAATGAAGACTTGTTTTGCTTTAAAGGCACATAAACATAAATTCCCCTCATTACTCATTACAACAAGGCTTGATTAATAATTGTATACAAAAAATGTTTCTGTGGAGCAGAAGATTGTATTGACAATTGTATCACATTCTTCATAATATTGTGGTATTTCATTTTATATATAAAACATCATAAAACAATCCTTCCTGTTGTATCTTTGCATATAGTGCAGTACAATATTAAATGGACTCATACCATTTGAGTTGAAAACATTAATTTTTCAATGTCAGTTTTATCCTTGGGGGCTACCTATGGTTTGTGTTTGCATTTTTCAGTCAGTGTAATTTAGAAGATTTACAGATTCACTTTCATATGTACACACACTTAATTTTAATGATGGGCTAAGTTATAGCAAGATATTCTGTAGAGGTGAGGGGAGGGAATAAAAATTTGTTCAATGGTTGTATGTTTGCAGTAATGCTCTTTTTAGTAAGATACCAGAAAAAAAAAAAAAAGTAAAAATTTGTTTACAGACTTTTGATTATAATTAGTAAAAAAAAAGTATTTGCGGTTAAGACATTTATATCATCAGAGATGGAGGCAATAGTAACCTCAGGAGAATGATAGCATCCATGCAATTAGTGGCTGTAGGATTGGTAGTGGAAGAATTATCTTTTCTTATAACTTTGATCAAGACCTCTGGGGTGGTGAAAAACACGTGATTCTAAGGATACAAGAGACTGAGATCATGAAAGGGACTACAAAAATAAATACTTCCAGAGGAAATTTCATGGCAGTAAATGTGTCTCTTAGGAAGGAAGAAGGAATTACTCTTACACTGAAAAAGAACATGAATCTTGCTCTGTTGTTCCTACAAGTCAGTCTGAAGCTATTCAGCTCACAGGCCCTGGTGACAAAATTTTGGAGGAAGATCACAAAGGGGTAAAACATACAAGATGACTCATGGCCTTGCTAAAAGAAAGGATAGAATGCAACACTGGAGACGCAGGAGAGTATGAAATGCAAACTGTCCTTGCCAGTGAAACTCCAGCAGATCAAGAAGTTCCTAGGAAAGCTCTTTTACAAAAAGTTTCGGGAAAGTTTTACTTCAATGAGTTCCTTTACTTACATAAAAGTGTTCTTTGCCTGGCTTCAATGATCAAGGTTTTTTTTAAAAAAAATAATAAAAACCCAAGCCAAAACAAAAAAGTTCTAACTTCCGTTCCTGGGAAGATCCTGGAACTGATCCTCATAGAAGCAATGCTAAGGCACATACAACACAAGGAAATTATCCAAGACAGCCAGCATGGCTTCACTAAGGGCGGGTCATGCCTGATCAACCTGGTGATCTTCTATGAGAGATTGACTGCAACAGTCGACAAGGCAACACTGACTGATATCATCTACCTAGTCTTCTGTAAGGCCTTTAACATAGTCCCACATCACATTGTTTCCAGACTGAAGAGACCTGGATTTGAAGGGTGGACTCATCAGTGGATAAGGAATTGGCTGGATGGGCACAGAGACTCAGACAGAGAGTTGTGCTCAATGGTTCTATGTGCAGGCAGAGACTGGTGATGATTGATGTCTCTCAGGGCTCTGTTTTGGGACTGGTACTCTTCAATATCTTCATCAATGACATAAACAGTGAGATTGAGTGCACCCTCAGCAAGTTTGCAGATGACACCAAGTTGTGTAGTACAGTTGACACACCTGAGGGATGGGATGCCATCCCACTTGAGAAGTGGGCCCAGAGGAACCTAACGAGGTTCAACAAGGCCAAGTGCAAGGTCCTACACCTGCAATCCCAGACATGAGTACAGGCTGGGAGATGAACACTTTGAGGAAAGCCCTAAGGAGAAGGAATTGGGGTTCTGGTGGATAAATATCTGGACAAGAGCCAACAACGTGCACTTGCAGCCCAGAAAACCAACTGCCAGAGTGATGGCCTGCAGGTAAAGGGTGGTTGTTTATCCCTCTCTACTCTATCCCTGTGAGACCCCATCTGGGGTACTGCATCCAGCTCTGGAGTCCTCAGCACAAGAAAGATGTTGGCCTGTTGGAATGAGTCCAGAGGAGGGCCACAGAGACGATCAGAAGGCTGGAGGCACCTCTCCCACAAAGAGAGCTGGGGTTGTGCAGCCTGGAGAAGAGATGGTTCCAAGGATACCTCACTGCAGCATTTCAATATTTAAAGGGAGCTTATAAAAAGAGGGAGAATTGTTTTTTACCCCAGCAGTAGCAATAGGACAAGCAGAAACAGTTTGAAAGAGGAGAAATTTAGATTAGATGTTAGGAAGAAATTCTTCATTGTCACAGTGGTGAGGCACAGCAACAAGATGCCCTGAGAAATTGTGGATGGCCTGTCCCTGGAGTTGTTTAAGACCAGGTTGAATGGGGCTTTGAGTAACCTAGTGGGTGGCATCTCTGCCCATGGCAGGGAGACTGAAATTAGAAGATTTTTATGGTTGCTTCCAACTCAAACCATTTTGTGATTCTATGATTCTATAAAAAATATACCTGCATATTTAACAGACTTATTTCAAAATGTACTACCAGTAATGTAATTTATTCATGGTCTACATGCTCTGTGCATGCAATAGATATATTGTAAGAATCAGATCTCATTAAATTCACACCTAGCAAGCCAAAAATGTAAGGGAGCATTGAAGCTAAATTATTCAAAATGTTTTTTACCAGAAAAATATTCTGACTGTAGCTCTTTGTGATTTTTGGACATCCTACACTTCTATGAAAACTGTTGTTATGATGGTTAGATGCAGAGTTTATTGTGTCACTGTATTACACACAGGGGTCCATACACAGGTTCTTCCATATTTACCAATCATGACAAAATGCTTTATTTTTCATATGTATTCTTTACTCAACGCTGAAAAATTTTATTAATTTCATCAGGATCATAAATTTAATAGTATGGTGCATTACGACATGATGAGAAGGCAATCTTTGCAGAAGTAAACCAACAGTGGATATTGATTAACTTAAATTTTGCTGTAGGTACTTTAAATAAACTGAGAAACAGATGACTGCAGAAGTTGAATAAAGAGCCCAATACATTTATTTCCTAAAATATCTTAAGTTATATGAGCAAGAATCTGCAAGAAACAGCTACAACCCAGACATTGGACACCACATTGCAGAACGGTACAAGAAGAGTTTGCTTGTTAGTTGGCAACTGCTGTCTATTTAGTCTTTATATAGTAGTTAAAACACCAATATTTTTTTTTAATTCACCCTGGGCTTAGAAGCAGGTATGAGAAATTCCTTTCTCTGTTGGCCTTCTCAGTAACCTAGATAAAGGATACTGGTTGGTCATCAACTTAAAATTATATCTGAAGAACAATACAAAGAGGTATTGCAAATAGATTTTTTTATTAACAAGATTTGAGTGACTTCATACTCAATATATAAGTTGAGCTTTTAATATGTCTGAAAAGGGACATGAGAAATCCAATCCTATGGTCAGCAGTGAAATTCTGTTAATGGTCTATGGAGTAAAAGGCATTACTTACTCTGGTATGAACAGGACCGGTAAACCTTGGATTAGTTTGAATTTAACTGTTTTTTTCAAGAGTAACATAATGAACGATAACAAAAAAAAACCCAAGAAACAAAACTGAAACCAAACCAAACCAAAAAAACCAGAACCAAAACCTAACAACAATCTGAAAACCATTACCTCCTGTCTCAACAAGGGATAGTTCCTATAGGATCTTTATTTTGAGCAATTCGTCTAATCTCCAACAATACACAGTTACTTCTTACAAACATTGTGCAATACAGTAGTCCACAACAGGCATAAATCAACAGGAATCACTCGACATTTGTCTAAAGAGTTCCAAAGCCAGTTATTAAGTTTATGAATTACTTGTGATAATCTATTTGAACACCATCCTTATAATCTACCAAAGTCATAGTTCGCACTTTAACTTTTCCGAATTATGTGAAAAGAAAACAGAATTCAAATTTGAATTTTTAGGCCTTACTAGTTTTCTGAAATGCATGATGCTATCACTAAAAAGTCAATATCTGACAAAAGTTAACAAACACATACTGATATCTGAAAAAGTGGCCGTAACTCGGTGAAAAGATGGGTGCAGGGTGGAAATTAAAATCATAAGAAAAGCATAAAAAGTATTGGAAGAAATCGTGTTGGTTGCATATAAAAAAAAATTAAATATCATGGGGATAAGTATAATATTGAAGGTTCTATGAAAAAATAAACTAAGTATTGAAGGCATTCATAGGAGGGGAAGCAAGAAGAGACTTTCACTTTCATCTCTTTCACCCCATTTTGATATCTAACCTTCAAATGTCCAGGTGGGTTTGGCTAGGTGCCTCTTATTTATCAAAATGTAGTTTCCAACACTGACACTAGCATATATTCTCCAGGAAGATCATGTGAGCACAGATGCTTTATGCACTCCTTTGCCCATATTTCTCTAATACCCACAGTTGTTTTTTGAGGATATTCCTGCTACTGTTCCTCAGTAGCTCTCCAATAATCGGTTTGGTTTATTTTCAATTTTTTTTTCTTTAATCCTACTGGTACCACATTTCAGAAATTCATCAGGGAAAGAATAATTTTCTTTTCTCTGTTTTAAATCGATTATTTATTTTTTACTAGTTTCAGAGAATTCCATGTAGTTTAAATATGGTGGGATTTAGAGATTAACACTTTTGTTTTAGTCCTATCCATCATTTCACAATTTTCCAAAACTCAGTTGTATTCCTCAGCCGTCTCCTATAAAAATTGAAAAGTTCCAACCATTTTAGTCTTTCCTCATAAGGCAGCTGCTGCACCTCTCTAACTATGGTAGTGGCACTTCTTCTAAATGTGCCTCGTCTTCCTTGAGATCCTAAGAGCTGCACACAGTGCTCACTTTTCAAAGTTTTTATATGCAGTAAAAGTAGACCCTACTTCTATTTTCATATCTTTTTCAATGACATACAATTTCATTTCACTTTTTGGTGGTGTTGCTCTGTAGGAATGTTTTCAGAGACCTGTCAAGAGCGTTCCTAAGATCTTTTTCTTGAGTTTCAACTACCAGTTTCAACTTCAGCATCATGAAAGTATGGCTTAGATTATTTTCTCCTGTCTTACATTTGACATTCATGAAAACAGATTTGCTACCTTTTCATTTGTTCATTCTTTTCATTAGGTCCTGTGCATTTACCTTGTCATCAATATAAAGTGTGAATTCTGAAAAAAACCCCATAGTATCTATTGAGATTTTGTTGCACACTGTCATCTTCTGATGAAGTTGATGAACGAGTGCTAGTACCAAGGCAACATCTGAAGAGCGCTGACACCTGTGTGATTTGGAATTTCTCTCCACTGAACCACCTATTTCTTCATAACATACTTTTCTCTCTCTACAAAGAACTTTGATAAATAATCTCTGTGTAGTTTAAAGACTTTCAAAGTTTCACATACCCAAAACGTACAAAAGATTTTCAGACCCTGAGAAATATGTATTTCAATGGGATGCAATGGTGATTTAACACCATAAAGTGCTCAGCTCATGGCTCTCATGAAAGCAAAAATTATTCAAATCTAAACTTGCAGGTAAATAAATAAAAAAAAAAATCCATTTAATCCATTTAATAAACACCTTTGAAGAAAAGTATCATATAGAAAACTCTTGAAAAAAAACAAAATATTTGACATAAATCCATCTGTTCACTGCATCAGAGGCCTTCAATTGTAAGCAATTAAATTGTACCAGTTCCAATACTCTGAGGAACACCATTTTTGATCTTCTCCATTTGGATATTGAGCCACAGACTGCAACTCTTTGGACACAGTTATCCAGATAATTCCTTATCCAGTGAATAGTCCATCCATCAAATCCATATCCCTCCAATTTGGCAACTCAAATGTTGTGTGGGAATCGTGTCAAAGGCCTCACAGAAATCAAGGTAGATGACATTAGTTGCATAATGACCAATGCAGTCACTCTATCATAGAAAGATGATCAGATTAGTCAGGCACGATTTGCCTTTTGTGAAGTCATGTTGGCTGTTTCTAATCACTTTCCAGTCCCACACATACCTTGACATAACTTCCAGGAGGATCTTTTCCATGTTCTCACCAGGCATAGAGATGAGTCTGACTGGTCAGTAGTAGTCCTCCTTTTTCTCCTTTTTAAAATGGGTGTGATGTTTCCCTTTTTCCAGTCACTGGTTACTTTGCCTGACTGCTATGACTTTTTCAATACAATGGAGACCAGCCTAACAACTACATCAGCCAGTTCCCTCAAGACCTTGGGATACACCTCATCAGGTCTTGTGGACTTGAGCATGTACAAGTTCCTCAGAAATACAGATAAAATAAATTAAATATGGATTAAAAAAATGGATAAGTAAAATACAGATGAGATACTGACAAAATAAATACACTTTGTAAACATAAATAAGCCATTTAGAAGCCATTTTTGGTGTCTGTAGAATGTAAATATACTGATCTAAAAATAACATCAGTATTGTTGCAAATATCTATTTCAGGCCCTAAAATCCATATAATACCATGAAATAGCCTCATTTTTGCAACTTTTTGAATACATAAGACTTCCAGTTATTGGCAGTTATATGAGAAACTCAAAACAAATTCAGTCAAGCTTGTAGAATCTCTGGAATTTCTTAGAAAAGTTTGTAGGGTCATTTAGATTCTTGTTTATGGATTTAATTTTGTTTAGAAGTTCTTCATTATGACCTTAGTGCCATGTTTGAGACCCCACTGAGAATTAGTGGCATGAGAAGAGTGGTATTCTTGACCTGATCAGTTCATGACATTTTGCTACTGTCTATGTGTCAAATTTAATGGCTTGTGACAGGTCAATTAAAGCTAAGGAACTCAAGGTTTGTATGACAGATTGGTTGTTTATGAAGTTGTTTATGTGTACATAATTTTATAGTTTGCATAGTTAATTTATTATGGTTGTGAACATTACATTTGCTTATGTAAATTGTATCAATTTGCTCTTCAGATAAAAATGGATATTGATGGATTGTTTTGATATGCACAGGTTGGTTCTGACTAGAAATTCATCTGATTGCAATTCTTTGCTGTTTAGTTTCAGATAGCAGAGTACATCTGCATGTCAGATCTGAGGACTAAAGTCAGTGAATACATGAAAAACTGCTTAGGTCTTGATATTAGCAGAGTTTGAACTTCTGTTCGCTGCTTAGAAAGAAGAATGAGTAAGAGAGAGGATTGACTGACCACCTGCACAGCTCAGTGTCCAAGGTTGTCACCAATAGATATTGGGCAATTACCAAATGCATATATTCAAGTTTTATAAATACATGTTTCAGGTAAAACAGTTTCCTCAGAAAAGACTGATAATGATGTAGGTCCAAAACATTGATGCGTAGTGGAATTTCCTAGAATGTGGGAGACTTAAATTTATGTGCATTCCACAAAGGGTGATTTTAAAATAGTTGTCTACTTTTATTCTGTAACCATCATAATCACTATATCACTGGACAAATGGGGGAACACATCTTTCCATTTTGTTTTCTTTCTTTTATTCCTGGTATATAGCTACCTAAGTTTATATGTCTAATGTTGACATGGGTTTATTCTTTTTCCTGTTGAAGAGTTAGGCTTCTCCTTTCCTTTTAGGTGTACTCTTCAGTATTTATACATAGACATCTTTGATAATTCTTCATTTAACTTAGCCCAGGTATCTATGAATTCTTTCCTGAACCTATATGAACTTCTCAGAGACTTATAAATCTCTTCTGGAATAAAGGGGTATTGTGGGAACACAAGTAGAAGAGTTGTTAGATTTTTAATGATATATAAAAGCTACTTAGTGGTTTACAATTGGCTTAACCTAAACTAACCCTACTTTCTGCTGAAAGGGACTCTTTCGTGCTCTCATTCTTTTATCAGCACTTGCAATCAGATGAATCAGATCGTTTGTCTGTGGTGTTGGTTATTTTTTTCCCCATGATTAGTTTTCAATCATAACTAATCTTGACTTGCTGTAGGGCCCCATGACAGGGCTGAAAGGAGGCAGCTAAAACTAGCTGAGAAAAGTCACTGTTATTTTCAAAAAAATACAACCTTATTTTGGCTTAAGCAGATCATGATGTAGTCCCCTAGAATGTACTCAGGAGTTCCTCTTCATGCTCAAATAACTATAGCCAAGCCCAAAATTTTAATCTGTATACAATGAGAGTGTATCCTGTTCATTTGAGACCCAGTTTAATGTTCCCATGTCTTTGTTATTCCTTTATTATACAGATGTATATAATACATCTGTATTATATACAATAATACAATAATACAATATTTGGCTTAATACAATAATACAATTTTGGCTTAAGCAGATCATGATGTAGTCCCCTAGAATGTACTCAGGAGTTCCCCTTCATGCTCAAATAACTATAGCCAAGCCCAAAATTTTAATCTGTATACAATGAGAGTGTATCCTGTTCATTTGAGACCCAGTTTAATGTTCCCATGTCTTTGTTATTCCTTTATTATACAGATGTATATAATACATCTGTATTATATACAATAATACAATAATGCAATATATTGGTCACCACCTTGAGGCTACTCAGAGAATCAAGCAATACAATGCGTGGGTCATGCTTGTTAATTGCAGTTGCATGTTGTGACTACATCGCACCACTTTCTGAAAACTAATGGCTTTCAAAAAGCTTCTGCAGGCTATGCAGGGTCTTTGTATTAACCTATAATATACATATTATGTCTCAGCTCCTCTGTTTTGCTCTCTCTCTCATGAACATAATCTTGCAGACGATGCCAGTGGCAAATTCTGAGCCGGTGTTTCTTTTTTTAAGTGGGAGGCAATTACTGACAGGATGTAATCTGTTGGATTTCATTCCTTACCGTGACTCATTAAAGCCTACTTTACCTTCTGTGAATACTAGAAAGACTAACCCTTCCCCCACATACCCTTTAAAAAAAAAATTAAAAATATTTGCTGGTGACTATCTAACATGTAATGCAGGGTAAACAGCCATTTCTAGCACACCTTGTTGTACATTTTAATTCGTGAGATTGTGCCAGACAGAGGAAGCTCTGTAAAAAATTAGCACTTGCATGAAAAATACATAGTGTATTTGCTTTAAGATGAAGGAACAACAATTAGATGTTGCTCATATTTTTATGTAATAAACAGAAAATTATATTGTATATGGTTAAATATAACCATACTTGTTTTCCATCTCTTAGAGTGCCTTCTGTTCTTATTCATAAAATGCAAATAGACTAATTTCAGTGGAGAGAAGGTGATAGGTAAGAATCTACTTATGTATATAGTAAACTTGGATACACTTCCTAATACATTTAAATAAATTAATCTATCATGCATGTCAACAGCAGAAGTCTATTGCACTTCAGACACATGAAATGTTAAGTATTGCAGAATGAAAGCTTTTGAAATGGCACCTTCAAATGGCTATAGTCAATTTTATGCATTCTTTAACTTTCCCAAGTACAAAAATTAATTATATAAATTTTTAAAAGCCCATGGATTTTAATAAGCTGTCAGTCATCTTCTCTTTACTGTTCTTTAAAGCTGATCTGTTTAATAGAAATAATTCAATATTAAAATTCTTCCAAAATAGATAAAAAAATGTGGTTGTTTTGAACTGGAATGTGGGGTTTTCAGCATTACATGGCAGAGGCATTCCACAGAAATTGCACTTTCTTTTAATATTTATATATTATTATTTTTATAGCAATTATTTTACCAATTAAACATAAATAATCATACATAAATAAATAGTGAGTATATAAACAGAGTTTCAATGAAGAGTCAGAGTCTATAGGATTTAATCTTGTGACCAGTATAATTTTCTCATAGCACTTACTAAATATTCTAAATACTACTTGAGCTCAACAAGGGAGAGATGTTTAAATAAACCATATGGTCTTCCTATAAAAACATCAAGCAACAGGGTTCCTAAATTTTATTTAAGATTAGGCAGGGATCTAGAAAAGCATTAAAAAATGCGTATAAATGCCTGATTGGAGGTTAAAGAAAACGGAGACAAACTTTTCTCAGTGATATTCAGTGACAGGACAGGAGGCAACAGGCACAAACTGAAACGTAAACAGAGAGATATTCTACTGCAATAATATCAGATATTTTAAAATCACATTTCTCATTTCATTTATGATTTGTTACATATTAAAAAAACCCATCAGCGGCAACAAAGTATCCCTAAAAATGTCAGGCAATTTCAGGGAATTCTGAAAAGACTGCTGGACAAATAAACAGAAGAAAAACGTTTTATCATTTCTAGGTAGAAAAAGAAGATGTCCTTGATGTTCATTATCCACAAAGTGGTGAGGTGAAAAAACTTTCCAGTGGAGTATCATCACATTTCTGTCTTTTATAGAATTCTTTAAGTGATCCCAGGGGTCACTGTCAGAGATTTTATATTGGTCCCTGTGGACGTAATATCTGACATGTAGCAGTCTTTATGCCTTGTGTGACTGATATATCATTTTAAGCCAAATGACTTATGTCTTGTATTGATAAATAAAGTCCTAAATATCTACTCTATCTTTACAGTACTCTGCTCAGCTTCTTTCCAAACATTTAGCTTTCAGCTCCTGGTCTGACCTTTGTGTTTGTTGAATACAAATTCTCGATATGTTAGCTTACTGGTAAAAAATAATTAAATTAATAATATGTTTTCTTAAGACCTCTGCCAGATATGTTTTCCAATGCTAAAGATCAAAAGGATAGTTGAGTATGTACAGAGACTCTGAAAATTCATATTCCAGTTTCACATCTTATTGATGGCAGAGTGAACTTACACAGGTCCCCAGCTGCAATATGGAGATTCCTCATCTATGAAATGATTTGAAATGGGAGATCTATAAAAGGCTGTGAATAAGTTAAGACAAGTGCTTATCCCTATATGGTTGCTTTACGTTCATATTTTTAAAAAAAGCAAACATAAAATTTTCCCAAGGGAACATCACAGCACAGCAAAGGAGATATTCCTGAATAAGACTTTGAATTGGCGTTATTCTGTAACTCCTAGGAGAAATTAGCACTCTCAGTTATTCAGATAAACAAAAGTATGGAAAAAATTATTTATTCATGATTATGTAACTTACAAAGCAGGAAACACTAAGGTCAAAACCCCTCAGATTATTAAAAAAATAAATCTAGAGTTTTTAAACACACAAAACTGCTTATTCTTGAATTTCTCTTATTCTTAGGACAGTTTTATTCTGTGACTGAGTTAAATTTTGAGGTCCATCATGAAAATGTAATTATATATAATTGCAGGAGAAAAAGTTTTACTTCAAGTGATATAGGATTTTTTTTGTGTGTGATCTGGAGATTAGATTTCATATGGTCTATAATTTGTCAAAAGTAAAAAGAAGACTAATTACAATCACAGCACTGAAATTGTAATGGCAAAAGGAAGAGATGGAAAATAAAGTGTAATTAAGTTCTAAAGAACTATTCTCTGGATGCCAGCACAAAACTTCTATCTTCCCCAATAAATTTTCTGTGCACAGAATAAGATAGACTATTATCCCTAATGATTAATTTCTGACTGTATTCCACAGATTAAAAGACATGGTAGATGAGATGGGATGGATAAATCATTCTGTCTGGTTAGTAAAAATTTCATGTGTATTTGCATATCTAAAAATATGATCCCATCACTATAAGACTATGACAAAAGCTTCAGGTTTAGTTCACACAGGTATCTGCTACCAGAAACCTGAAAATTCAAGGACAGTTGAGGAGAAGATCAAGTTTGATAAAACAAATTTTTAGTTCAAAGTAGTTCATATGGCCTTAATTCGGCAAATCAACTCAAATAATGCTATAAACAAGGCTACTTCAAAGATCTGTTAATCTTCTGCACTATCTGTATGAAAAAGTATCCCACAAAATTCTCAGAGCAATGGTCTGTGGATGTGAGCTATCTAGTATTGTATTTCATTTTTCCCATAATGTTTGCTGATGAACAAAAAAGGGCATATTAAAGGATTAATTAATATTTGAAATTGTAGTCCTGTAGTCCAAGAAATATACTAATAACTTTCTATAACTAATAAAAGATACAGACTTTTGCCACCATTGAAGCCTGAAGGATTGTTTAGACTTGTCTTGGCCTGAACTAAGTTTAGCTAGTTTAAGCAGTCATAATAATTGTTTTTGTGTACAAATGGCTTGTCTTATTAGTCTTCTCTTTGTATTATACCAATCAGCTTTTTGGAAAACTCATCTTTATAATCCTGATCCAAACTTTGTCTTTGTATATATTGTTGTAGTGGTTTGGTTTTTTAGGCCTTCCTGGTAACCAGGTCGGAACTAGGAAGTGGCCATGATCCCAGTATTCCCTACGATATTTTTATGTAAGCCAGAGTATAAATAAGATGGGAGAGAAGCCTCTTCCTCTTTTCTCTTCCAGCGAGGTTTGGAGATGTCAGACTCCCGCAGCCGGTCTTGCTTCTGTGGGGGAGCTGGGGCCTGGTTGGGCCTGCAGGGTCTGTTTCTGCCGATCCAGGGTCCAGTGGCATGGTGGCAGCGTTGGGCGCGATTGTGCTATCTCGAGGAAAGTGTTAAGGTTTTCTTTAGTTAGTTTTTTATTGAGTGCGTATACCTGTTTTTTGTTTTGTTTTGTTTTGTCCCTTTTTCCCTTCCCCTTTTCTGTTTTCGGGTGTTGGGGGTTTCTTTCTTATGTGTATATAGTTCTTGTAATTGTATATAAATGTTATATAAGCTTAAATATATTTATATATTGCTTTAGCTTTCTCTTATTTTGGTTCTCTTGATTTTTTTTCTTTTCCCTTGGTTTTGACGGGGGAGCACTTGCGGTGGGGTTTGGAGTCTTGGTAGGGAGCCAGCTCTAAACCACCACAATTGTTAAAACATGTTACACAAAGGTAAAACTGGATATATTCCTGAATTTGTATGCACTTTGTTAAACACACTCATACATTTGGAAATTAGTTTTAATTAATTAATATTAATGTCCATGATTTTTCTCGAAGTTCCATGTAAACCAGGGCTTTCCTTTCAGCACTGAGTTTAATGTAAGGACTATGCTACTTAGCAAGAGTTCCTTCAATTACTTAAATACATTTATGATAGGGTCTGTGGTTTCACTGTGCCTGTGTATTATATGTACTTTTATTGCATGGGTTTGCTTTTTATCCAAATTTGGAATGCTTTCTATAAAGATTATGGGGTCACCAGAGTGGAAAAAGTAAATGATAGAAGCCCTCCAGCTTACTGGTTGTTTGTTTGCTTGTTTTTGTTTTCCCTCCTCAAGTTTAGTGAAAAGCATTAATCAGATTGATTTAGTTTGGAGCTCTTTGTGAATAGCCAAAGCTTACTGATCCTGTTCTCTTCTCTTTTGCACTTTCCAAGGGTGTTTTATGCTTACTTTTGAAATTGTCAAGGTGACTGTTTTTAATTAACAGGGTTCTTTGGCTCTGTTAGTCTTAGAATTTGTGGTTAGAAATATGTTTGATTCTCTCTGGAGACTCAACATTTAGTGTTAAATTAATGAAGACTAAAGACTTCTACTGATGAAAATAATTATTGCTTATTTAAGAACATATGCAAGTAAGTTATCTTTAACTTCTTTTCCTAGTTTTGGTCAAGGATGTGAGGAGACAGAGGCTGGAGCTGTGTGGGTTTTTTCAAATTGTTATTCTGTATCACCCACATCATCGCTGGGGGGAGGAAGTAAGGGATTTTCACTTCGGAGAAGAAGAGGGAGTGGCTTTGAGTGGAGGAAAAAGGTGGTGTGTGGAGGGTCCACAGCCCTTTTGTCCTTTTCTGGGGTAGCAAGAGGCAAATCGAGCAAACCAACCAGCTGGTCTAGACTGGAGGGTTCATCCACCATTGTTTTTCTTTGTCTCGGGCTTGGGGAAAAAATGTGTGTACGAAGGGTCTGGGGACCATTTTGTTTCTTGTCTTGTGATGCCGGCGCAGTCTCATCACACCTAGTTGGACTTAGTGAGCATTTTGCTTGTAATCACCCTCTTTTTACACTGTTGTTATTGGTATTGTTGCTGTCAGTATTGTTGCTGGGGCACCAGGGCAGACCCAGCTCTGGGGCATTGGTCACATCTCTGGATACAGGGACAGGTTGAGGTGCTGGCCCGTGGACTCACTAAGAGGTAGTGGGGCTGTAGCTCAGGCTGGTCCATATATTTCAATGTTAGTCAATGCTCTTCAGAAATAAACTAAGTGATCTGGGAAACAAATGAAAAAAGAAAAACTGTTTATAACAATTAGTCTGCATAAACTCGTTAGAAATGCTTTCTGTATCCTTTTGGTGTTCAAAATTGTCACACTTGGGCAGTTGTGCTCTTTCATAGAGTTTTGTTATATAACATCATAAAATCATGTTCAAAATATCTAGTATGGAGGTTTTCATAAATAAAGAATATTACTGCTGATAGAAATTTCTTCATGCCATCCTGCTTATGGAACCTGTGTACATGAGTTCATTTGGTCATCAAAATAAGACAGCAAGATGATTGAAATTTTTTTCTTAAATGAATATTTGGTTCAACCTAAATAATTCAATACACCTAGTTCTTATAAAACATTTTTTGTAAGTTGTTTTCAAAGGTCAATAACTTCTAGTCCTTTTTTTTTTTTTTTGGAACAAAATCTGAATCCAGTCATCACTTCCCTTAAATTTGGCCATATGAAAGCAAATGTTGTAGTACAAACTACAAAAAAGCCTGTCTAGCTTTACTCTGTCATCTTACAAAGTGACAGGTTCTACCAGAGGGCTGTTCATCCATGTCCATTAGCTACAGGCAGAACTTGAATGATAAACTTAGCCTAGATGCCTCTTTATTAGTTTAATAAAATTATTTTCTCAAAATCTGAGAGAAAAACACTAGCAGATGTGCAAACCTTATTGTTCCTCTAGGTCCTTTCCATGATCTCACTGAACTATTTCAATTAAAAGTAAATAAGGAAAAAAAGTTTCCAAATTAAATGATCCAACTCTTACACTTAAAAAAAATTATAAATTTGTTTCTGATAAACAGTTTTAACATGATAAAACTTGGATTATGTTATTGGCTGCATTTTTCATTGATAACATTTTACTGAGTTTTTCACAGAGTATCTGCTTTTAGGGCAGCACAGGAAACCACTGGATTTCCTGGTAGGGGGACAACTATGAAACTGTATTAATGACAGTTAAGTTGCTTCTCCTGCTCAGGCAGAGCTGTTCCCTGTGTTTAAGGGGAACATGCAAATCCTTAGACAGAAAAAAAAAATGCTGAAATACATGCAGTAAGCAAGGCAATCTTATAATAAATTTTATTTACAAAAGCTCATTTAAAATACGCTGTTTCTGTAAGACTTCTTTTTTTTGTTGTTGATGGGCTTCTACCAAACTGTATCATCTGAGTGGTTCATGTCTGAAAGTTGTCAAAATAATAGAATTAACATTTGGATTGAGAGATTAAGACTGCCAGACAATGTAAGGCCCAGTAGATGAGCAGGTGACTGACTACTTTTTTTCTATTCTGTAGACAACAGCATTATGTAATGTCCAGTATATAACATGAGGTCTTAAAAAATAAATTTCAGAGAACTATTCTCTCAAACTTACTTGAGACTTCAAGTCTAAATTTATATTTAGTTCCATGAAGTGCAGTCAGTTCAAACAGTCCTTCATATACATATGCAAGTATGAAAAAAAGTTTGTGATGCAAATTCTACAATGCAATGGAAAAATGATGTTTTGTAAGTGTTCTAATCAGCATTTCCTGCATGCAAACAGTATAGGCTATTCTCAAATGTATAATCCCTTATCAGAAGCTTTAAGAACATTAATAAATATTCAGTATATGCATCTCCTAAATTAGGATCATTCTGTATCAGAATTATTAAAAGAGATTTCACAAAACCCAAATAACAAAATTCATTAGAAAAATTTACTAAAAGATTGCACAACTTACATTAACTAATTACCAGTTACTGTCTCATTTTGTCATTCCATTGAAGATATTAACTGCTATACCAAATTTTTACTCATTAAATAATGTGGTAGTGATAGTACAATTCTGAACATGAACATTAATTAGAGAATCATTCTGAAAATAAAGATATCATTTTAAACTTAATTGTAAACAACATGCAATAAAAGGCATGTCAATTTTGATTAAAAAAATATCAAGCATTACGTACAATTTTTCCTGTATATTTTTAGAACTGTTGTTACAAAACTCTACATAATCTAACAATGATGTTCAAAGAGGCTGAAGGAACTGTGTCTGTTTAACTTGGAAAACAGAAGTCTGAGACAAACATCAGTTGAAACACAGACAATTACAAATAGATATTAGGAAAATCTTTTTTCACAATGAGAGTTGTCAGATGCTGAAGCAGGTTGCCCATAAAGGGGTCTCCATCCTTGGACTTATTCAAAACTCACAGCATTTAGAAGTATGCTTTAATTGGGTAAGCTTTGAGCAAAGGTTTGGAAAAAATGATCTCTGAAAATCTATGCTAACCTAAAATACTCTATGATTCTAAAATTTTCAGAGTTTTATTATTTTTATTTTAACATCAATTAAAGAAAAAATTTATGTAAACCTGAATCTGTTTAGCCATAGTCGTGGCCACTAATGTTCTGGGATTTTTAGAATAAGGATAACTTATAAAAGAGTATAGTCACATTTTAGGAATCCAAGCATTTTTCAGAACTGGGTCGTTCTTATTCAATTCATAGGTAGAAATACAATACCAGTGTCTGCCCAGATATGCTTCTAAATCTATATTTAGATCCATGAAGAAAGGCTATTTTGAACTTTAAAGTTAATTTTTTAAAGGTGCATGGAAATAACAACCTTCACTATGGTCAAATTTATCAGTATTGGGGTAAGATTAGACATAACATTGAAAATTTAATAGATATGTCACCCTTCACACATAAACTCTGAGAAGTATCTTGTAATTCACTCTAATAATCTACACTTCAGAGACACAATGAAATCCCATTCTGTCTTATACTTTCAAAGTTAAATACTACAGCTATTATATTATGTTGCAAGGAGGAAGTACATTAGGTTGTTACTAAATTCTGTTTTGCACATGAAAAGAATGTTCTAAGGACCAGTAAGAAATCATTATTACTAAAAAATATCAGTGATTCCAAAATGCTGCATTGAGTTAACCGGTAAAAAGCATAGTAAAATGAAATTGGGAACATTCATCATCTATTAATTTTATTTTTTTAAACAACAGTTCTAAAAATAAAAGATATTCACTATATGCATTATGTAAATACTGTATGATATATTATTTATTTATTTATTTATTTCACAAAGTTATCAATATTTATTTGAGAATCATGGCCCAAATCTTTTATTAGGGAAAAAATATATTCTAGAGATCCATATTAAAAACACAGTTTAGTCATTCTTCTGTATATAAAATAAAGTGTGTGTGTATATATACATATATATATGTGTGTGCATATATGGTAAAAAAAAGGTGCTAAAATAAGCTTACTTATGGTTTTATGAAAAAATTGCTACGGAATATGAGATAACAGAGCAATTATACCTTGGTAGTATTTTTACTCGAGTATTTTTCCAAGTATTGGGTAATTTTGTCATGCTTTAGAAACACCAGAGTGCAAAGAAATATTTTCTTCAAATAAACTAAAAAAAAAAGTAGATAAAATCCACATTTATTTCAGACTACATCAGATTTATTTGGTTAATTTTTTTCTCTGCTGAAGCACAAATAATTGTTTGCTATGATATACTTGTAACACCTGTGTAATTGTAGTCTGTATCTTTGAATGAGCTAAGTGCAAGGAAAAGAACTTTAATTTTGGACTGAACTGGTTTTAACAAATTTGTAATGTATTTAACAAATACATAACACATTCATTATACTCTGTGTGTTT
This sequence comes from Pipra filicauda, assembly GCF_003945595.2. NCBI lineage: Eukaryota > Metazoa > Chordata > Aves > Passeriformes > Pipridae > Pipra > Pipra filicauda. The sequence goes on from NW_024103696.1 coordinate 1,769,196, forward strand.
TTTTTTTCTCTCATTTGGAATTGTTTCTGAAAATCAACATATGAAGATAGAATAAGCAAGGACTGATACTTTAAAACAGGGGAGTAGGAAGCAAAAAAGGGTAGGGAAGTGAGATTCTTATTTCTTGCATAATTTTTAACTTTCAGATATGTAGAACCACAGTGAACTTTTTTTAGCAACATTCCTTGAAAATGACATTTTTTTATTATTTAACAAGCTGCAAGGTAAAGAAAAATGCCTCAAGAAGAGTTAAATAGACATTAAGACTTTTAGAATTTGGGGTTTTCTCTCAAAAATCAGAAAAAAAACCCTATGAAGTTTTTTTTCAAACTATTTTATTGGTTTATGTGGCAAGGTTTTAATAGAAGAGGATGGGAAGAGTGGTAGGGATGGTTTCTGTGAGAAAACTCCAGAGGCTGACCCCATATCGGGGGGACACAGCCAAATTCAGCCAGCTCCAGGATGGACATACTCTTGACAGAAGCAGAGCCAATCAATCATGCTGTTTTCACTTATTTGATAACTTATTCAAAACAGAGTAAAAAGGAGTGAGAAGATGTCTGAGAAAAAAACTCTCTAGACACCTTGGTCAGTGAAGAAAGAGGGGAGAAGGTGCTCCGGGCACCATAGGCTGTGGAAAGGGCCACAGTGTTGCAGGTTGTTCCCCTCATGATGGAGCAGATATTCATTCTGGAGCCCATGCAGGAACCCATGCTGGAGTAGGTGGATGTGCCCTGAAGGGAGCTTCAGTCCATGCAGGAGCAGGTTTTCTATCAGGACCTCTGAACCCATGGGGGAATGACACTGAAGCAGTTTATTCCTGACATACTGTACCCCATGGAAAGGACCTTTGCCAGAGCAGTTCTTGAGGAACTGCATCCTCACATGAAGGATCCATATTAGTGACTTCCATGAAGGACTGCATCTTATGGGAGCAGCAAAAAAGTAGAACAAAGAGAGATGTAAAGAGACCATTTGTTATTGACTGACCGCGGTCCCCGTTCCCCACTAATTGGGAGGAGGTAGAAGAGTTGGGAATTAAGATGATCTTAGGAAGAAGGGAGGGATAGGAGAAAAGGTCTTTTAGGATTTGTTATTTCTCATCATCCTACTCTGTTTAATTGTCAATAAATTAAATTAATTTTCTGAAGTTGTGTCTATTTAGCCTGTGATGGTAATTTCTGAGTGATCATCCTGTCCTTATCTCAACACAGAATTTTTTTGTCATATTTTTTCTCTGTAGCATACTGGGGAGGGTGAGTGATAGAGTAGTGAGTTTGGTGAGCACTTGGTGGCTAGCCAAGACCAACCCACTACAGCTGTGAACCAGTTCTAATTTTTAGGCTTACCAGTAAAGAATCTCATGTTTATTAAAAAAAACAAACAGCAAAAACCAACAAGAACTTTTTACTAGAAAAATAATGATAACTTTTTTCTGGCAACTTCTAGGCTAAAAAAATCATGGCTCCACCCTTAAGCATAAATTGAATGTATTCTATCCAAATAAAACAGCAGAAGAAAAGACTTTTGTTACCATTGCAAAGACCACTTAATGGATAATGTAAGACTTAAAGGAAGAAATCTTAACTTTTTATCTGTCAGTTGAGTGAAACATAATTCATAGCCTCTCTGAAATTGTTATCACTGCTGAAAGAACAAAGCGTGACAGTCACAGTATGGTTCAGTATCGTGGCAATGGCTGCAATGATGGCAATGCGGAAAATAGTGTGGAAGTTAAGATGGGAAATCTGCAGTTTTCAATCACAGAGATCACAATAAAAATAAAAGCAATTCTAAATGTAGCAGAAAATCCTAAAAACAGCTTTGGCAGAACTGGTTTATGATGCATTTTCTTTAGAGCACTATGTTCCTAATTACTGTCACTATCGTACTTTGCACTGCTGAGTTGTCTTAACCCTTTGCTCATGGCTATCTTTAGTTTTGGATAGTTCCATTGATTACAAGTTGTGTTAAAAATCATAGTTGCTTAGTTTTTATGCTTTCTTTCCCACATTTTGAAATTATTTTCATTATCTTTTCAATACTAAATGGGGAATACCTCAGTTTGGAGTTTCTACACTTTCAGTTGAAATACTTCAGAAGATAATAAAGATTAATTTCTCACTTATGTCCTCCAAACACCTACAGAATTCCTAATTTTTTTCATGTATTTTTTTAATATAACTCAGATAACTTAATTCGAAAGCAGACAATCAGGAATTCCAGCAAAGAAGCAGCCTACAGATAAAAGATCAAAGTCCATGTAACAAAAATTTAGAAGGGTAGTTTTATAAAAAATTTGGATAAATGTCACAGTATGGTTCAGTATCGTGGCAATGGCTGCAATGATGGCAATGCGGAAAATAGTGTGGAAGTTAAGATGGGAAATCTGCAGTTTTCAATCACAGAGATCACAATAAAAATAAAAGCAATTCTAAATGTAGCAGAAAATCCTAAAAACAGCTTTGGCAGAACTGGTTTATGATGCATTTTCTTTAGAGCACTATGTTCCTAATTAACTATCGTACTTTGCACTGCTGAGTTGTCTTAACCCTTTGCTCATGGCTATCTTTAGTTTTGGATAGTTCCATTGATTACAAGTTGTGTTAAAAATCATAGTTGCTTAGTTTTTATGCTTTCTTTCCCACATTTTGAAAATATTTTCATTATCTTTTCAATACTAAATGGGGAATACCTCAGTTTGGAGTTTCTACACTTTCAGTTGAAATACTTCAGAAGATAATAAAGATTAATTTCTCACTTATGTCCTCCAAACACCTACAGAATTCCTAATTTTTTTCATGTATTTTTTTAATATAACTCAGATAACTTAATTCGAAAGCAGACAATCAGGAATTCCAGCAAAGAAGCAGCCTACAGATAAAAGATCAAAGTCCATGTAACAAAAATTTAGAAGGGTAGTTTTATAAAAAATTTGGATAAATGTCACACATACCAAATATTTTAAAGAATGCATATATTGAAGAATGAAATCACTGAAAAAAAATGATAAGTGAGTTAAGATCTGTTTTTCAGTCCTTTTGGAAGCCGACGGAACAATGACTTGCTTATGAGCAAAAGCACACAAAAATAAACAGTGCGCCTGTTGTCTGAAAGGACTGTTTTAGTACACCTGGGAATACTGTGATTGTACGTATTGAGTTGGCCTGGCAAAATTTGGTAGCAGGGGTATGCAGGGATGGCCTCTGTGAAAAGTTTCTAGAAGTTTTCCCCACATCCAATGGAGCCAATGCCAGACAGCTCCAATACAGACCCACGTCTGGCCAAGGCTCAGCTCACAAGTTATGGTGGTAATGCCTCTGGGATAACATAATTTAGAAGGGGAAAAAATGTTTCACAGGACCAATCACAGCCATAGGGGAGAGGAGAGAGAATCTGTGGGATGAACAACTCTGCAGACAACAAGGTCAGTAAAGAAGGAGGGGAGGAGGTCCTCCAGATGCCAAAGCAGAGATTACATGCTCCATGTTGGAGCAGGATTCTGGCAGAACCTATGGACCTATGGAGAGAGGACTTCACACTGGAGCAGGTTTGCTGGCAGGACCTGTGACCCCATGGGGCACTCATACTGGAGCAGTTCACGAAGAACTGAAGTCTGTGGCAAGGACTCACTTTGGAGAAGGTCATGGAGAACTGTCTCCCATGGAAGGGATCCCACACTGGAACAGAGGAAGAGTATGAGGAGCCCTCAGCATGAGGAAGAAGTGACAAAGACAATGTGTGCTGAACTGCCCTCAACCCACATCCCCTGTCTCCCTGTGTAGCTGGTGGCAAGGAGGTAGAGAATTAGGGAGTGAAGTTAAGTCCAGGAAGAAGGTGTGCAAGGGGAGAAGAAATGTTTTAAACATTTGATTTTATTTCTCATTATCCTACTGTGATTTGCTTGGTAAGAAATTAACTTTCCCAAGTCAAGTCTATTTTGCCCATGATGGTAACTGGTGAGTAATCTCTCCCTGCACTTACCTCAACCCACAAGCCTTTCATTTTATTTTCTCTCCCCTGATCAGCTGAGGAGGGGAGCAATAGAGTAGCTTTGATGGGCACCTGCTCTCCAGCCAGGATCAGGTCATCACATCATACAACATATTTAATTTAAGATGGTCATAGTGACTGGGTTTTGTCTTTGGTAAGTTCTAAGGTCCAATTAATGAAGGCTTTGGAGGTTGAAACTCATAGGGTATATTATTATAATTTGCATTCCTCACAGGCTCTTCAACGATGCATTTTTCCACATCTGTAACTACCTGATGCAGGTTCCTTATAATTTACATAGAAATTGAAGCTGAATAACATATAAGTAGAAGTATTATGAGGTATTTCTTGTTTTATTTCTATCACAGCTGTTTAATGACTTGTATTATTTTCTTACTTTACATAGATGATGCAGTTCTGCTTTCTTTATCTCCACTAGGCCTGCAGCAGCCTCCAGAAGTTTTTTCTTTAAGCTTATAGCTCAGATTCAACCAGAAATATAAGACCAAAGTTAGTGTCTTTTAACTTTTCAAGAACTAGTCATGTATATGCCTTACTCAGCAATAAGGTGCAAATGAGTGTCTGGGAAAAAGGTATATTAACCAAAGTAAACAGATATTTATTTTTATTTTGTCAAAGAATACATGGCCCTCCATTTATAAATTGGATAAATTCTTAACTTTACCATTTCCCCTATTCTAATGGTTCCTTTTGCATTTCTACAAGCATACAGAAAATACTAAGGTGATGTCTTTTAAAATTTTAATTTTAACTTCTGTAGCGATATGTAATACTATATGCTCCAACCTTATATTTGTCTGTTTAGTACTATTTATTCAACTAACGTGGAATAATTGCAAATTGAAAAAATTTTGGTTTATATTTCATTATATATTCATATCAAAACTTGTTACTATTTTAAGATGTAAAATATATTTATTTAAATGAAATATTACCCAAATGACTTGATGGTGTTAACTTGTTAAAACCACTTTGTTAAATACAAGCTGGCTTGTGTTATCTGGTTTCTGAATCTTTTGTTATTTTAATTATATTTGGCAAATCTACATGTTTTATTTCTCTGTTGCATTTTAATATTGAAAAACATTCCTCACAGTTTTTATATAAAAATATTGTGATGTTATAAGGGAAGAGTGAGTAACAAACCTAATTAGCTGCAACCTGCTATTTATCAGCATCTTAACATATACTAAACCAGCAAAAAAACCCCAACAAAACATAGCTTTTCCACATAATTATTAAACATTCTATAATTTCATATACTACCATAGGAAGAAATTAAAGAAGAGTTGAAGACTTCTTATTGAAGATTTCCTTGTTTATGCTTATAAAAATCCCCAGTGAAGAATTGAGAAAATGCCTGTATTAAATTTTAATGAATATTATCTGTGACCTTTTTTGCTCAGTTTCATATTTCTGCCTGTCTGAAAGCATAAAATTAAGTCAAAGGAAGCCCCATATGTGTTTAAGACAAAAAAACCAAAGGTTATCAACAAAGTAAAAGAAAAGTGTGAAGTGATAGTTGGTGTAGCTTCTGGCTATGAAAAGAATCCTTCTGGCTCCCATCCTCCCATCCCAGAACATTGTTCTGCAAATGCTGAGATGTGAGACCAAAAATTATCAGTCTCTTGAAAGGCTGAGGTGCTAGAAAAAAACTGAGCATGCTGCAAATCATGCTGGGCTGTTTTCCCAGTAAAAAGTCTAGGACCTAGAAAAGTTATGTATGAAAAAGTAAGTTTAGCTAAAGAAATAGTCTTAGAGGAACTATTTTATTTTAAACAATTATTATTACTACTTTTTTTCCTGGACATTACCATTTTAAGTATTACTTTATCGGTTGGGATAGAAGTCTTAAGCAAGAAAAGATGGAAAGGAAAAAAAGCAGAGTGGAAAAGAGAAAGCAGATATTTAATAACCTTCTGCTATACTGTCACCCAAAGATATAACCCCTCTTTTAGCCTAATCTTATTTGAACCTCCTGAGATATTTATATTAATACTAACAAAATGAAGGCTAGATACATAACTTCAATTTAAAAAAAACTTGAATGAGGATCTATTTATTATTATGTAGTTGAAAGATTATCAGTGTAAGAACATCCTTGGACATGATGACAAAATTCCAAGTCAGAGAGGACTGTAGAGACAGTATGTAAAAAAAAAAAACTCACAAAAACCAGGCACAGAAGTATTCGTAGCTCAATTTGATAAACACAAGCAATTTTGACTTAATTTAGATGTACATTTTCAATGTAAACAGAATGATAACTGTTCTGTATTTTCTATATAAATTTTTGTTCATTTTAGTCAAGTTTGTAGATCATATGAGTGGTCCCTTTACAGGCACAGCTACTCTCCTTAATCCACCCAGGATTCTCTGTTTTGCTCCTATCACCCATATGAGGAAAATCAGTCTGTCTTGGAAGTCTTGACTGCAATCTTTAGCACATTTACATTATCTGGTTGTGAAACCAGGTGAAATTCCTTCTTCAAGGATGGTATTTTTGCAAGAATACTTTAAAGGCAAGCTCTAAAAAAACCCTAAAACCAGGCAGATTTATAAGAGGTTTTTCACAGGAATTACATGGTATTGTTGCTCAAAAGAAGCTTTTTTTTTGAGAGGGGTGGTGTATTTAGGGTTAGTTAAATGCATAGGTAATCTTTTACCCCTTATACATATTTAAAGAGAAATACTGAAATGAAGCCATACAAAGTTATTTGCATTTAATGAACTATGTGACAAAAACTCAGTGCGATCCAGTAGATACTGGCTACTAGTATTGGATTAAGAAAAGGATTTTCATCAGCTTTATTTGATTTATCCATGACTTAATTTAACAGTTTCTCCAATTGACTAGATGTCTGTGGCTAGTTTGAATTACTTTTCTTATATTTTTGTGAAGCAACCACAGTTTTGTATAGATAGTAATAACAAGCAGTTATCCTATGTAAAATGAGATAGCTTGAGAAGTGGGCCCATGGGAATCTCATGAGGTTTTACAAGATCAAGTGCAAGGTGCTGCACCTGGGTCAGAGAAATCCCTGGTATCAATACAGGACGAAGGATGAAGAGACTGAGAGCAGCTCTGCTGTAAAAGGACCTGGGTGTGCTGGTGGATGAGAGGCCGGACCTGAGCTAACAATGTGCACTTGCAGTTCAGAAAGCCAATTGTATCCTGGGCTGCATAAAACCAAAAAGTGTGGCCAGTAAGTCAAGGGAGGTGATTATGCCCCTTTACTCCACTCTGATGAGATCCCACCTGAAATGCTGCATCCAGATCTGAAGGAAGGACATTGACCTGTTGGGAGTGGGTCCAGAGGAGGGCCACCAAGATGATTAGAGGGGTGGAGCACCTTTCCTATGAAGAAAGGCTGAGAGAATTGGGTTTTTTCAGTCTGGAGAGGAGAAGGCTTCAGAGTCACCTAATTGCAGCCTTCCAGTACTTGAAGAGAGTCTACAAGAAAGAGAGAGAAAGACTTTTTGTAATGTCATGTAAGATAGGACAAGGGGAAATGCCTTCAAACCGAAAGAGAGTAGGTTTAGGTTAGATATTAGGAAAAATTTTTTTGCTGTGAAAGTGGTAAGGCACTGAGACAGTTTTCCCAGAGAAGCTGAGAGTGCCCTGTCACTGGAAATTTTCAAGGCCAGATTGGATTGAGCTCAGAGCAACCTGTTCCAGTGAAAGGTGTCTCTTTTTAGAGCAGGGGATTTGGAACCAGGTGGTCTTTAAGGTCCCTTCCAACCCAGGCCATTCTGTAATTCTATGATTCATGACTCTAATGTAGTGACATAGTATAGAGAAATACAGACCTGGTAGAAATTGCTTCTTTGAAATAATAGAATTTTACTGAAATATATATAAATACTGGACCCTGAGATTAGCTCAGCTGGTTAGACCCTGGTGCTAATAATGCCAAGGCTGTGGGTTTGATCCCTCTACAGGCCATTCATTTAAGAGCTGGACTCAATGACCCTTGTGAGTCCCTTCCAACTCAGAATATTCTAAGACTCTCTTCCTCAAAGGATTAAGTCTTACATTTAAACTAAATATTGTAAGTATTTTAAACAAATATTAAGGTTGATACATCAGAATAACACTGCTATTGAGTAATAGGTTGTCTAAAAAGAAAAGAAAAAAACCTTATGTCCATGAATATCTGTCAAAACTTTAAAAAATGTATAATAATTGCCTAAACAATGTCTTGAGGAATTATCTGAATCTCAGAAAATGCAGCCATACTTGATGTTAGTGAAGATATAGAAATGTGTTACACTATTCTTTGTTTGCCTGGAGCTGCTGAGGGAGAAATGATTCTTTAAATTTCATCTTTTGTTAATGTGTAACAGTGTTTGGGAATTTTGATATGCTATCTTTGAATGTTTTTTCACACTCTACTAGAATAAGCTTATTTTTATGTTTGGTAACAGACTGGTAGAAATGAAGCAAGTATTTCTGTACAGAACAAATAATGGAGAGGAATGAGAACAAGAAGCAATATAGGATGGGCCATGGTATAAAAAAGGAGGACATTTCAGACATACAGTATCACTGGCCTAAAGAAAGGAGAAGTGCCTACACTTGATGAGAAACCAATCTTTATTTATCTAACCATCCATTTTTGGCCTTCAATATTTTTTTCCCAGTAGAAAATTTAAATGGAAATATAGAAGCACAATTGTCAACTTTAAAAATAAAAAAACCACTCCCTTAATGATAACTACAGAATGTTGATTACAAAACAAACATTTTCCACCCACTGAGATTTCTACTTTCTGGAAAATATCTATGGTGACTCCATTACATCCTCTGAAATCTTCTGACTTTAATTGAGGAATACTTTTCACTAATGCTTTGCAGAAAATGTTAACAGATGCTTTTCCCCCAAAGATTAAATATCAATCTATTTTATGAATGTACAAAAGTATTCAGAACTGGTGATTTCTGGAGAAACCAATAGTTATTTGGGGCAACTTGAAAAAACAAACCAGTAAAAAATTCTTATCCCACAGGAGTCAATAAAAATTTTATCACTGCAGTCATTGCAAGGATAATTTTAGTCTTACTCATCCTCTTTCATGTTGGCCATTGCACATCTAGATATTTCTCCACCACCTAAAATATATTTGACTTTTATATTAAGGATAAATTCAAACTGAATTTTATAATTAAAAATGCCATCACATCTTAGTTTCATTCTGTGTCTATGTTCAATTTCATTTTGTTTTTCTTATTAATCACACAGATTTTCCAGATATGGAAAGGGCATGAAAGCTTGTCACTTGAGTATATTTTGACTCCGAAATACTGGACTGGTTTTTTAAGTAAATGTGGTGCATTGATCTTGACTGGCTGCCATGTGTCCACCAGGTTGCTTTATCACTTCTCCACCTCAGCAGGACAGAGGGAGAAAATAAGACAAAAAACTTGTGGGCTGAGATAAAGGCAGTTTAAGCAAAGAAAGCAAAGGTTGTGCACAGAAACAAAACAAAACAAAACAGGATTTATTCACTACTTCTCATCAGCAGGTTACGTCCAGCCACTTCCTGGGAAGCAGAGCCTCAGTACACGTATCAACAAGAGAAGCAACATGTTTGATTGTTGGGTACCAACACCAGCTTGATTTGGGTCATCACTGCACTCACCCAATTCCTTGTGAAGCTCACTCTTCATCAGTTTAGGTAGTTTCTGCTACATTACTTCCTACAACTCATATTATTGGTTATTTCCTCCCAAGGAAGGAAAGTCTCCAGAAAGTAGACATTGGACCTCCTTATTCTTCTGCATTACCCACCAAGTACACCTAGGTGCTTGAGCGAAGACAATCCAGTGACTGTGCATGCCCTTTCACGAGGAACAACCAACACTGCCTGTCCCAGCCTCTTACTTGTTTGCACTACCGGAGCCTTATCTCCTCGCACAGTATGTAGGGGCTCTGTTTGGGCAGGACCAGGACAGTTAGCAGTTCCTCTGGTGTTAATCAGCAAAGTACCTAAGGAAAGAGTACTTCAAGGACCCAAAAGGGTCAAATGGACTTCTGGTGTAGCCACCATGAATACAGAGATTAACAGTTGTCTACTTTGCCTGTCCTCTATATTTGAAACATTCACCCTTAGCATGGTGAATGTTTCAAAGGATGACTCTTTTCATGTGCCATAAACATACGGTATATCACTTCAGCATCTGAAAGTTGATGAACATAGAACTTGGACGCTTGGCTCTGAGAATACATGGAATTCACAGTCACAGTCACAGGAATTCTTTCTTTGACTGGAAATGGAGAGTGTCAAGTGCTTAATGATAGAACACATACAGCCAGAGCATTAAATGAGGGGACACTCAGTCCCACAAGTGGTATGAAAGCAAACACTGAAAATTGTCAAGTGGGGATGTGAACAAGTATATCATTCGGATTAGAATTTATAATACAATCCATGAATATTCAAATTTAAAATTAAACTAAGGAAGTCATTAAAATCATATTATATGCTAACAACAGAATATGAAAATGAACAATCCTGAGACATCAGATCAGTGCGACTTCAACAATTTGAAATAAGGCTTTAACAGGAATAAATCACAATCCTTTGTGTATAGGATGTACAAAACCATTCTTGACAGCTGCTTATTTAAATTTTGTGAAGTCAAGATGAGCTATCTAAGGCATATTTAGAATCATACAAATATAGGAACCTAAGATGTCTAATCACAGTCTTGAACCTCCTATATTTTCAGGTTTAACTGTATGAGTAAATATTCAGATGCTTAACATTTTTGCTGCTTTCAGTCATAAAGAAACACTGGTTATTCCAGCTAGAAACATGTTTTATTTTCCTGGTGTGAACAAATTACTAATGATGTTTTCCTATCAGAAATTCTTTTCACTGGAGTGTCAAAATCTCATCCTTAAGGCTCTCTGTACTGGTGAATTTGGGAGGTCACATAAAACTGAGACACAGACAGTCCCATGAATCAGTCACTCACATTAGTACCTCAAACCTTGTTCCTATAAAAACTGAATGGGTCTTTACTTATATTATTCATCCGCAGTATCTCATGTAATTCCACAGGAGTAATTCGATATTCGGTAGTACTAGGGTGGTATAATATCCCTACTGGGAATCAATGAGTTCTACAGCCTTTAAGGAAGAGCAGAGGGTACAGTAATAAATAGCAAATACCTACAAAATATTTTTTATCTAATTTCACTTTTGTTTCTACTTTGGCATTTAAATTATTACCTGAACAGATAAAAAACTGACAAGATACACACGTTTCAATTAGTTGGCCAGACTCTTCACACTCAAGAGAGAAAAGCTGGTGCTTTTGCCATGTTATTCTTCCCATCCAAGAGCAAATGTTTAAAATCAGATGAATTATGCATTTGAAAGTGCTGCCTTCTCTTCTCTGCAATGAGAATATAAGCATTTGACTCAGAAGAAGTTAAGCAAAATTAGTCCTATCCTAAGAGATTATATCTATTATTTGCAAACAATCATATTTCATATATACTCTGTTGCAAACCATATATTCCATGAATGCAACAAATTTACTGCAAACTTCCATTTTAACTGGAGTATCTAAAGTGATAGATTGAGTGTGATCCCATAAACAATTGTGCTTTCTCTAGACATAAGATTTTCATAGAATTGTAGAATCATATAATATGCTGAGTTGGAAGGGACCTATCAGAATTATTGAGTCCAACTCCTGCTCCTGCACAGGACATGCCAAGAGTTCCACCATGTGTCGGAGAGCTTTGTCCAAATGCTTCTTGAACTCAGACAGGCTTGGTGCTCAACAACCTCTGGGTGAAAAACCTTTTCCTGGTATCTAACCTACATACATGCATAGTTTACTATCTTTTATAATAGCTCATATTGTCATTTGTAAATATAAAAGTACCTCAAAAGATGATAAAATCTTCATCACTTTAGATGAAATAAAATGATGTTTTTAAAATTATTTTAAAAAATGAATAAAAATAGATGCAAGAAATTGGGAATTTAGGGACCAGATTTTTTTTTTTATCTCTGACTCTATATTTCCTGTAGGTGTTTCCTTTTAATGCTACTAGGGCAAGCCCCTGGCAGCCTTGTGTTAACAGTAAAATCCATATTATTGCATCCATATAGAGAGAGATGTTCATATATAAACATAGAGAGATACAAATATATACAGTAGCAAAAAACCCACAAAACTTCACAGATTTACAAGAACAAGGAAGACTTTTTGTGACCCATTTCTAGCATGAAATTTGAGCTACTAGTGATGTGTAGCTCAGGGAAATCCTGAGATGGAAGTTGTATCTTTGGTTTCTGTTCTTTTTCTGTGAATTTGCATTAAAGAGATACAAACTCACTCTACCTATGATTCAACTAATAAATAAATAAAACTGTTGGATCTTGAGATAAAAATCTCTGCTGAGATTATGTGCCAAATATTTTTATATTCATTTCATATACTAGTTTTTTTGGTTTTTTTTCAATATTAAGTTTTTGAGTAAAAATCAAATTGTATGTTTAGGTCCTGAATGTGAGATAATATGTGAGGGACTGGGGGCACGAAACAAGCAAGCAGCACATCAGTCGTAGAGGGCTAACATGAATGTGAGGTTGTGATGTGGGGAGAAGTCTTTAGATATGTTTGGTATGAGAAACTGAAACACAGAGATGTACATGTCCTTATCCTTCTTGGTACATGCAGAGGTGAAAGTGAAACTAGGGTAGCCAAAGGCTAGCATTTTTGGAAGAGTCAAAAGGATGAGGAATTTATTTATAAAACTTTTAAATCATAGAAAAGAGGAATTTGGAAGGACCTCTGGAAATTACCTAGTTCAACCTCCTGTACGCAGCAAGATCAAGTAGAACAGCTTTCACAAGACCTTGAAATGACTGTGAGGTACATCATAGTACTTGCACTTGCAATAGTCTATGTCAAATTTCCTTTTTTACTGTTTTGGTCAATCTCTGTGTGTCAAAATATTTCTGTGACCTGCCAGTGCTTTGTAATCATGAATAAGTAACTTAATTTTGTCTTACTTAGTGATACTATTATAATCTTATTTTTATTGTGGTTTATATCATCTGGTATAACATTTACTTTCTGGAAATGTGAATAAGAAAAAGGCACCCTTTCTTCTCAGCACTTATTTTAAAATTAATATTATGAGTGACTTGATTGAAAAGATGCAGAAATCTGTTTGTTTTTTTTTTTTTTTTACTTTACAATAAATGACTAATTAACAAATCAGTGGGACATGTCTTGAATTTCCTTTTTTTTTTTTAATGTGTGTGTGTGCATGTTGTGATTCGTTTACTATCCAGAAATCTGTCAGTTTTGTCTGATGGAGTCAGAAGTTATAGAAGATTCAGGTAGATGCTAGAACGAGGCTGCTCCACAAGGACAGACAAGCCAGGAGTCCAGGGTGATCCCCCAACACAGTCTAGGGAAAGACACCCAAGGTCAATCCCACTGTCCCCATTATATGGATGTGGTCTACCACAGTCCCAGAAAAGTGAGAGAGTGAGTCAGGACTGGGATCCATCCATAAAGGCCATTCAGTACATGAGAGTAGCCAGAGCAAGGTTGAACAGTCACACCTATGATGTTGCTCAAGGATGTGCATCCCTGGTAAGGCTGCTCAGGGTGGTAATGGCCTAATGGTGCCCTGTGGCCCTACATTTACAAATGCTGAAAATAAAAATAATTTAGCAATATCTGTAAATGTAAATTCAATGCCAGGACAACAACAACAAGAACAAGAACAACAACTACCACCACCAAAACAACGAAACAAAACAAAAAAACCCCAAACCTAAAAAGACACACAACTTCCATTATGTTTGTTTAGGCAGAAAAATTTCTGGGTTTCTGTAATTGTCAATATCTGTAAAATTGCCCAAATATGTGCAAAACTGAAGCAATTAAATGTAAATCTTCCTCCTCATTGGAACATTGTTTAAGTCATAGCCCTTTTTTCCGCATAGTTGTAATTGCACCTATGTGCATCTAAATGTAAATTTGCCCTCATATTGCTAAAGAAAAAACTGGGATTTATGCAGCATTTATAAATCCCTCATGATGTATTCAAATAGTGCACTGGTAAGCAGCAAGAAAAAGTCTTGGAAAGGCAGCTAAGTGACTAGACAGATGGATTATGAGTTCAAAAAGTATATGGAATGCTGAAAGGAAGCTTGATCTTGACAAAAAGGAAGAAAAAGTATGAATAGCACTACTCATATATCAGATACATATATAGTGCCAAACATAATTCTAGAAAGGTATCACATGTTGGTTAATGAGGGATATTATAGGCACAACTAGGATTGCATCGGTTAGGACAAAGAATCCCAAACTGCAATGCATGCACTACTGGGGAAAGCAAGACTTCAAAGTCCTGCAAAACTGAGAACTGCTCTTACTTCTGAATAATTGATATCACTACTTGCAAGTGCTCTGCAGTGCAACTGCTGTTGATGGTTTACTTGACAAGAAAAAATAATCAGATGACAAGCTTAAAAAATAATTATCTCACTTTAACAAAATATTCAAGAGAAAAATGGTAGAACTTTGTCTTATTTTGCATAAATGAAACACTAGCATTTCTTTTGCCAGTTCTGCAGTAATTTCATGTTAGATACTTATATTCACATTATTCTTCCATTTTTCTTCTATACATAAAGATACCTGTCAACATAAAGGAAAATCTTATAAAAAACGTGAAAAAACACTTAATAATGAATTTTATAGACCATATTTAATTTTCTGCTATATGTGGGCTGTTCATGCCCATAATACTGTCCTTGTTTCTTAACTTGTCCTAAAAGATCAGATCTGAAAGGCTTGTGTGGCTGACAGTGGTTTTTTTTGTTATTTTCAAACAGGCATTGGCTTAGTAAAATGTGTTACTGTTCCTTCACACTCTTTGTTGTTATACCCCAAAACCATTACAGTTATAGCCAAAGAAGTACATCAAAAAACCCCATTTAAATTAGGCTATTTTATTTCATCTGGAAAATCACATGCTTCTCATCTTTTAAACTCAAGCATGGAGCTGTAGACTAAATTTAACCTTTGTGTTTCATAATAGCTTCCTTCATGCAGTATCGCACACATTAAACTTCCTTTTTCAGCAGTGGAAAGGCTTATTAATTTTTAAATAAAATTTTTCCCTCTGAAAATTCTCATACCTCCTTCCAGTTCCACAGATTTATCAGCACTGCTGATTGTGACATTACTGGTGATGCCATTCCCATCAAAACTGCTGTATACCAGATGACAAAAGCAGCAACTTTTTTGCTCAGTCACTGCAGCAGAAGCAGCAGCAGCAGCTTTTTCTTTTTTCTCCATCTGTAAGGAAGGTTTATTATATATTTAGAGCATATATTCACTTCCCTGTGAAGAACTTTCATAAATTTGACTCTGACAGTTCTATTCCAGCTCCTATCATCTACACCAAAGAGATTTTATTTAGGTATGGTGAATATCTTTATAATTTCAGTACCTGATATACTGATGATATCTGTAAGATCTTTATCACCGTAACAGGGAAAGTTTGGAAGGATGCTGAGATTGAAACCAAAATAGTGTTGAAAGCTCAAAAACCAATATTTATTACAAAAAAAGTGGCCAAGTAAAGGGGAACCCGAGAGAAAGAGAAAAATGAGGGAAATAAGCCCTGAATACAACACCCTGCTCATTCAGGTGTTACTTACAAGGTTATCTTACCAACTCCAAATGCCAAGTATCCTCCGTAGCAGCTGCGTTCTTGGAGGGTCAGCAGGCTCACACATAGCGAGTGTCCCAGCAAAAGGTAACATGGTCCTTCATGTGAAGAGAGAGCCCACCATGAGCACGAGCCATCCACTTTTTATCCAATTAATTGGTGATGTCTACCTGGGCGGGTGTGGCCAGCACCACCCAGCTAGAAGCCTTCAGTCCCTACCACTGTGATGTAAGTGGTGCCCCTTCTGCACATGCGTGTGTACTTTGGAATTCCCCCTGCGCTTGCGCGCTATACCTCAGGGGGTCTTTTCTAAATGAGTCTGGGGACGTACTTCATCACCCCCTCTTCATTTTCTTCTTCAAATGCCCTTGGAAGGTCATCTGCCAATAGTAAGACACCAATTCTAGTTTGTACGAAACGCTTCCTTCAAGGATGAAGTTCCCGTTTATCAGTGCTTATTTTCTCATAACTTGGCAGGAAAAGGATAGACTCTCACAGGTGGCTGGGACAAACACAGACCAAAAGTATCAACATCTAATTAAACCCGGATACAATCAAATAGAAGTTTCCAGGAATTGATAAATCATATCACATACAAAGAAAACATGTAAATAATACCACAGCAATTTGTTAAAGGTGTAAACAAGCTTAAAATAAAAATCTTTTCATATAGACAGAATTTTAAGTAGTTGTACATATCTATTTCAGGAAAAGGCAAAGAATATTGTAATTATCTTATATGCATTGTAGTTATTTAAATGAGTAATATGTGACTTCACATTTAAAGTAGCTTGTCAATTTTAACTCCTGATCAGAATATTGCATGCAGTGGGAGTTCTAGAAATAGCAAATTCTACAAATAGAGGCTTCCACAAATAGTCACAATTAGTGGCTTTTACATTCATTTGCAAAATTTTATTTCTAAATATATTTAGGCAAATATGCAGAAACTACTGAAATTACATAAAATTTCCGTTTGAAGGTTCAGGATCCGTGGGGCCGGTTAGCTTTTTAGCTTTCAATTTGGATAACAGCCTGTGTTTTAGAAGTCAGAGAGGAAATAGTATGGAGTCATTCTGTTTTAAAGACAGCATGGAGATAAATACCAGGACATCAAAATACTATTTAGACATTAAATAGCAGGTTTTGTCCCAGGTCTCTGGTTCAACAGCATATTTATCATTTCTGGAGTTAAATCCCAGAGGCAGGTGTCTCTAACAGGAAAGAGCCTGGTTGAAAGGACTTTCACTGACCTCTTGCTTGGCAAAGGCAGGGAGGGAACAATGGTATGGAGTCATAAGGCCGCGGTGATGGTAAAGGACTGTAGCTGGCATATGAAGCTGTACTGTCTTCATGGGGGAGTGTGCTGGTTTTGACTGGGGTAGAGTTAATTTTTATGACAGTATGGGACTGTGTTATGGTTTTGTTCTGAACATAGGGTTGATAATCTAGAGGTGTTTTTTGTTATTGCTGAGCAGTGCTTACAAAGAGTCAAGACCTTTTCTACTTTTCATACTGCCATGCTGGAGAGGAAGTTGGAGCTGCATGGGAGACTGGGAGGAGACACAGTTGGGACAGGTGACCCAAAGTGACCAAAGGGATATTCCATACCATATGTCATACCACTCAGTATATAAAGTGGAGGGAAGAAGGAGGAAGGGGGGACATTTGGAGTGATGGTGTGTTGCCGTGAAATTTTGGTGCTGAAAAAATCTCCAGAGCAGTTAATTAGGGGTGAGATAAGAAAGGGTTTATTTTGCCAAGGCTAAGATGTTACACGACGGGCGCCTCTGTGCCCAAGAGGTTTCATTTTTATAATATCATCCATCCAATCCCAGATGTGTCCACCTTGTGGCCTTTACTCTGGTCTGCCCCGGGGTCCACCCCTTGAGAAATGGGTCTGGGGGTTTTGGGACCCCGTGTTCATCCCACCTTCCTCTTCATCAGAGCACAAAGGGTACATAGTTACCTAATTCTTTACCGTATTCTGTGGTTTAGGCCCTGATATGCTGTTCTGCCAACAATCTAGGCCTTGCCTTGACAAAAGACTAAACATTTCTGCTATATTCAGGGGTAGGATTGATATAGGGAGCATAGAATGGGGCAAGAGGGTTAAGGAATGTGTAAACAAGGGTGCTAGAGAAAGGGAAAGGGACAAGGGACAAAGGAGGGGGGGTTTGCTGCTTTTAAAATCTACTTCCACTACTTATAAAACTTACAAGTCTTACAAATATTAGAAAAATAAAAAAAAAACATTAGGGGCTTAAGGCATCAGGTGTTTGTCTTCCCAAGTAACCATCATGTGTGAAGGGGCCCTGCTCTCCTGGAGATGGCTGAACATCTACCTGCCCATGGGAAGCAGTGAATTAATTCCTTGTTTTGCTTTGTTTGCATGTACACCTTTTCCTTTCTCTAAATACAGTCTTTATCTCAATGTACAGTTTTCTAGCTTTTACCCTTCTTATTCTCTCCTCCATTCTACTCGTGAGAGCTTGAGCAAATGGCTATGTAATACCTGGTTGCTGACTGGGGTTAAACCATGACAGGGATATGGATAAAAAACTAGAGAACTACACAAGAAACCAAGGTTGATATAGTGACTGGGGGAGGTGGACCCTTTCATTTTCATTTTTGCATTACTCTGGATCACTAGCAAAAACCACACTGTATGGTTTTGGTGAAATGTTGACTCCATCTGAATTTGTCCCTGAGGAACTTAGGAAAGGACTGAAACTGATGTGAAAATATATTTATCTAGGAAGACATTTTGTGATTTTCTGAGGAACTATAGTATATTAGGATGCAGTACTTAGTATACAATTTGCTTTTGTACCTCAGATAAAGAGCATGTACATTTCTATTTTGGGACAAAATGTTCACTAAGAAAGTCTAGGTGTATATTTTCCTATAACTTTGATGTAAAGTAGTGGACATCCAAGAGAAAAACATTCAAGTTCATATTTTCCATACAGGTTTATTAACTCTAAGGCTGTTGCTTGAAGAGGGGAGATGGGAGAGATCAGTCTCTATCTCTGTCTTTGTTTAAGGTGAGTCACTACACAGTGATCTGCTCAAATCCTCAAGGCAAGGACAGTAATCCTAAAAAGCATGTTAATATAAGCCAACTGGCTCAGAAACTAGCTCGGTTGAAAGATTCCTTATTTCCAGACTCTGCATCTGTCTTGTAGACTTCTGTTTTTTGATGAAGATATTGTGTTTTCTGTGCATTGGCAGCACTCAGCTCAGGCTTCTCCCTGGGTAGCCAGGAATTCACATCTTGAAAAGGAATTCACATCTTGAAAATATCTTTGAGCCCAGGTAAACAGTCCCTGCAGAAAGACTTCTGGCATCTACTGCATGAAAATGCAAAACCGTAGTATGTTTTAAAAGCAGATCCTGAAATAGAAGACGTAGCTGCCCAAACTTCAGCCCAAATGCTGGAGTAGAATGGAAGTTCTGCACCGGTTTGTTTTTGGTGTTACTTTACCAGATGCTTGTTCAGCATGCTGACTGTTTTTGACCCTACTCTGAGACACATAAATCTTCCGTGGTTCTATCCAGGGAACCCAGGCCCCTGATTCACAGCCAAATACAGTGGCAGCCATGCATAAAATTCCTTC
Organism: Pipra filicauda; assembly: GCF_003945595.2. NCBI lineage: Eukaryota > Metazoa > Chordata > Aves > Passeriformes > Pipridae > Pipra > Pipra filicauda. Next base: position 1,788,556 of record NW_024103696.1, read on the forward strand.
CCTTTTGGGAGTCACACATTTAGAAGTAGAATGGCTGTGCCTGCTACTGCATATACCTTTTGGTTGGATAGAACTGTGGGAGGCAGGAAATGAATTGTAGGGAAGTTAATTCTGACAGTTCATTTAAGCTAGACTTTTCCACAATGTTTTTTCAGGACACAGACCTTGAATAAAAACCAAAGGAGAACCACTATCATTCAATTTATATTCTTTTTTTTAGGGTTGTGCTTTGTTTTTGGGGGTTAGCAATTCTGTCTAATGCTTCATTGTATTATGGGGTAGTTGGCTTGGTGCTGGCATCTGTTGCTGAATGTAAGTGGTTGTTAAGTTTGGGGCTTTCCTTTGTGTCGTTAATGCTGTTTATGGGGTTTTTGTATAGAATGTTCTTAATTTTTGTTTATTCTGTCTCTTTAGTGGCTGATCCTTTTCCAGAGGCTAGAGGGAATTGATATGTTGTGGGATATGGTACAGGTCTTGTTTTAGTGCATGTGGGGGTGATTATTGGGGATTTTCCTGATTGTTGGAAGTTTGGAGCTGCTACTGTTGATGGAGGTGGCAGGTTCTGTTGTGCACATGGGTCAGGGAAACCCAGACATGAGTAGAGACTGGGAAAAAAACTCATTGAGAGCAGCACTGTGGAGAGGGACATGGGGGTTCTGGAGGATGAAAAACTGAATGTGAACCACTGTGTGCACTTGCAGCCCTGAAGGACAGCCATATCCTGGGCTACATCACAAGAGGAATGACCAGCATGTCAAGGGGGGTGATTATCTCTCTCTATCCTGTCCCTGTGACATCCAACCTGGAGTATGGCTTCCAGGTCTGAGGGCACCAACATAAGAAGGACAACACCTGCCAGAGCAGGACCAAAGAAGAACCAAAGATGATCAGAAGGTTGGAGCACCTCTCCTATGAGTAAAGGCTGAGAAAGACGGGGTTGTTCAGTCTGGAGAAGAGAAGGCTCCAGGAAGAAGTTACTGAAGCCTTTCAGTACTTAAGAGGGCTTATAAGAAAGATGATGACAGACGTTTTACAAAGGCCTATTTCAACAGGAGAAGGGTTAATGGTTTTAAGCTAAAAAGGGACAGATTTAGACTAGGTATAAGGAAGACAATTTTTTACAGTGAGCATGGTGAAACATTGGAACAGGTTGCCCAGAGAGGGAGTAGATGCCTTATCCCTGGAAACATTCAAGATCAGGTTGGATGGAGCAACCTGACTGAAGATGTCTGTGGTCATTTCAGGTGGGATTGGACCAGCTGACCTTTAAAGATCCTTTCCAACACAAACTATTCTATGATTCTAAGGCAAAGGGCAGTTTAAAAATAAAAATGAAGTAAATTTCTAACATCAACAGACAAAGAAATATTACAAGTCTGGATGTTACCATTTGGATGGTGGCCTTCTAGATTGATTAAAGAGGCAACTCTCCTGATCAGCTACAAAAGTCCTTTACAGGTAGTGGTGATATCAGTGCTCCTTTAGTGCTTCTTTGCCAACACATAGCAAAAAAAAATGTCAATGACTGCTGAAGGTACTGCTATACAGAGATATCAACAGTCCAAAATCAGATGGATTAGTTTTACCATTTCCTATAGAAAATAGCCCGCAAAAGAAATACTGATGAGCTAGAAATAGAACTTTTGCTTATACAGTAGAAATGGAGGAAGCGACAATGAAAGAACTGAAAATTTGAAAAGTCATAGATCTAAGTCACTAAGGTATTTTGTAGTGGATAGTAAGGATACCATCTTGTGCCAAAATCTGTAGTTGTGAAACAATGTTCCATTGCCATATTCTTCAGAACATATGTCCTGTAAGAAAAGGGACCTGCATTTTACTTCGAGATGGAAGAGAGAGATCGAAAATATCAAACAGATAAACGGACCTTTTGCTAACTTCAAAAAATACAAATAGGAGGAGCTGCTTTACAAAAAGAGGAGAACAATGAACATTACTGGAGCTGCTATTGGACCAAGGGATAAAAAGTGAGATAGAGGTAGGTGCTGTCATTAAGCCTGGAATTTGGATTCGGTTCCCAGCAGGCTGACACATTTTCATTTTCAGAAATACTTTAAGGTCATCCAAAAGAACGAGAGTAATGTAATTGGCTTGAAAATATGATTGATCTAGCTCTTTGAACTCCAGAGCTTGTGAGAAGAAAGGGAAAAGAAGGCTGTTGCCAGAATATGAATCTCAGTTGATTGGTAGTTCCAATAATGACCAAGAATTAAAACATTAATATAAAGGCCTTGATAATTAAAAAGAAAAATGTGATGTTTCACTGATTAATGGGAAACACAAAATGTCTTAGAAAAGCCAAACATGTCAGTAGTTGTCCACCTCATATGGAATATTATCTAGAGTGTTTGAATTGTTAACAGAATACAGAATTATTTAGGATCTGTTGTAAATGTTTCTTCTCTAAAATAAAAATATCCATATATGGACTTTTGCTTAATGCTGTAGTTTAATAATTAATGCTATAACATAGTTTTATAGTACTGAGCAAAGGCAGGGGTTTTTGGTTGTTTGCCAGCAATGCCATAACCTTGGCAATTCATTTGAATTACGTCTAGGTAACTTTGCTTGACAAAAATCTGCTGTGCATTTGTAATTGTCTCTCTCCACATCCATTCAGACACAGTGGTGGCCTGATGCTGTACTTTTAAAACACGCAGATCTTTCTTAATGGCAGTCCAAAAACAAATCCTTACACAAAATTAGGAAAAACCCCACTTCCGTAAATTTGCTCTGTCAATCAAATTCTTTATAAACATGAATGAAATTATAAATATATTTCTCATTATATTTCCTATAGAATTTTATACTTCTTATGGAATTTCATATGTATCGTAGAGATCAATTGGGAAAGTTAACTGTGGTATTAATGAACATGATACCAACTTCTGAAGAGTTCTTACGACAGCAAATGCTCAAAAGCTATTAGTGTCAGTATATACACTTTCCATCATATGACTTGAAAAGGACATTGTTTTTTCCTCAGTAGATTGAAAGCCAGTTTTTTATCTGGCTCCTAGTTTGGTAAGCATTAGTTGTTAGATTAATAACTGTTGTCCTAAAAGATAGCACTTGCTGTGCTGACTGTCAAACAATGACAAAAGAAAACATAAAACAAACCAAAAAAATCTACCAAAAAGTCCAATACAAAATATCTGTCCTAATGCAGATATCATCAAATGTCTTGGATGATCTGAGCAGTAAAGAATTGATATGGCTGCCAAGTTGAGAAAGAGTGAACTTACTACAATAAGGTGGCTTCATTATTATTTCTTGGATTTTCCAGAGACTTCTGAATATTGGACAGTCATTTACTACAGTGAAAATGACTATAGTAATTTCCTACTCATAGTGAAAGCAGTCTTATATTAGGCTTTGCAGAGTTCTGTTTTATTTTCCCTTTGTTAATCAGTTAATGAAGTTACAAGAATAGCAGGGGAAGAAATGAAAATTATAGTTTCTTCAATTCAAGGAACACAAAGTACAAAAAGCTTTTGAGAAAACGAAATGCTGTCTGAGTGCAGCTTATGGCTTAGGCAATAATACTGAGTATCTGTTTTTATAGTTTTTCCTTTTCCTTTAAGCCCTGCTTGATCACTTTGCATGAAGCTGACATGAGTGATGGCTCTGTGTCAGGTAAAGCAAAATGTTAGTTTAAGGTCAGAAGAATGAAACAATTTAAATAATACCATATTTGTAGGACTTTCAAAAATCTTTGACTTATGCTTTCAGTGTTAAAAATGTAACCAATCACTAGTCTGACCATGAAGTTGTTTCCATGAGTCTCATCTCACTTCTAAATAAAAGCAATGGACCCACAGCCCTGTACAGAGCCTATTAATGTCATAGGTGAAAAGCCAAAATTAAAGAATAGTGACTGTGATTAGAATCAGGCCTTTCACTTGGAAACAGATGGTGAACATGATGAAAGAATTAAAGGAAGAAAGAATGAAACAAAGGGAAAAGTAAAAACCCCTAGGGTTATGTAGTACAGAAAAAAATGTAAAAAAATAACCCCACAAAAAACTAAAACAAAACCAAAACAAGAAAACCCACCAAAAACCCCAACAACATCAGAAGAACCAAACAAAATCAAAATCAAACAACACATAAGACACAAACCTAATTAACCTTTACTTTTCTTTTTTTTTCTGATATAACTTTAAATGCTGTCATGATGCTTCACGCATTGACTAGGCATTTAATTTTACATGCAAGAAATTCCTCTCTAGTTTAGATCTAGCTGTGGAACATTTTGAAATTGTTAGAGCTTTTACATTTATGTTTGATTAAATAGGTTCCTGAATTTAAAATCCAACAGCATTGAACGGATGAACTTTAGAATGTTAAAGATAAATAGTATATAAGTGCGCAATGGGATAGCTTTGAAAAGCAAAATCAGTAAGTTTTTCAAGCAAAGATGCATAAATCTTGTTCATTTTTCTGTACTGTCACTGATATTTGTAGATCTATTTACTGTAATTAGTACCATAGATACCTATCTTATTAAACCAGGGTGAAGTTTATCTGATTTAGCTCCAGCATTGGTACTTCATTACTTGAGACAGTGCGTTGCCATTCTGCTTTGCTGTTGCTTGTGTAAAAAAGAAAATGTAGACTTTAGAAAATATCTGTTGATACAAATCACAATTAATAGTGAAATATGTAACAGATGGCAAAACTTATAATCATTCTATCAGACTAATAGTATACTGTCTTCATTTTGGAATTTGCTTTTCCCAAAAGATATTGTTGGGCTGAAGCCATATTGACAGCTGGCACATTCCTAATTTAGTTAGTTTGATATACCTCATCTATTAAATTCTGCGCATTTTCCAAAATAACAGATGACAAGTGCAATTGACCACCTAGGAAAATGCATCTTCAGTAGAAAGCTTAAAATGGTCTTTTTTGTGTGTGTGATTGTAGAGCTATGTAACGCTTTTCTATTTTGGGTGGCATTATAAACTACTCACATTCTACCTGCCTTCCAAAAGTACAGTATTTTTTGTACACACATAATTATCAAAAATAATCTCAGGACAACTAACGGATACTATAATTATCATGCTTTTAGGAAACTATGACATGCTTATCAGCTTCTCTCTTCAAGTGTGCTATTTAGGAATCACGTTGCAGAGACTGAATTATCAGTCTTAAGCAGTATTGCTGTAAAGTGAGTACAGAATGTATCCTGCAGAAAGCGTATCACAGACATTTCGCTCAGGTAATACACAGTGAAATAATTACTGGAGAAAATTGTGTTGGTTTGTTGGCTTTTTTCTAAATGAAAGCACCACTGAATGTTATTGATGATCCTGTTAATAAAATAATGACTAAAAATTGCTTATAGTATTTAAAATATGCAAAGTAAAGTTTGTATACATTGTAAATAATTTAGACTTACTTATATTAAAAATTTTCTGACTTTTGAAAAGAAGTTATTTTCAAGGGTTACTCAGTCAATTTTAAAGTACCAACGCTATTGATGATACATTTATAAATCTTAATATTCATTTGTTTCTATTAATATCTAAAATAACCCTATGTAATGATTCATTCACAAGGCTCCCACCAAGGAGCAAGTCTCTACTACTCAGCTTCTTCAGCTTTTCCCATTATATAGCCAGGATAGGAGTTTTTTTGAGAAGGATTTAGGAAAATATACAAGTCACTGGATTGGTATAATACATTTGAAAAAACAATTGCATCACCAAAGCAATGTGTAGTGAGCTGTTGACTCTTGTTTGGCATGATGGACACAAGAATGAGGTACATACTCTTCTGAGGAATAGTCCCAAAGTAAGATGCAGACCCTACTCATTCTTCAGGTAGTCACCTGAAGATTAGGCAAAGCATCATGCTGGAGAAAGCAGTGGTGAGAAATACTACCAGGAGCAGGGGTATGAGCTGCAACTGGACATGGGTGGGGGAAAAAATATCTTGGGAGTAGAGTAGCTAGTGGTTTTTAAAGCTGAAAAGCTACTTGGATAACTGGGAGCTGGTCTCGGGACACATAACAAATAACAAGGGAGAGAAAGACTGTGCATGAATTGATGTATCACTCCTATAGTGGGATGTTCATTCTGATTCTGCAGGGTCAGTCAGAGTCAGTGCTGGTGAAATGGAAAGAAAGATTGTCTGGTGAATCCCACTTGAATCTTAGAACCAGATGTTAAGCTAAGGAAAAAAAGCCTGTAAGAAAGAGTTCAGGTTTTGGGGTATGGGAGGGTTGTTCTGCTATTTAGAGCTTACTTTCATTATTGTATCGCAAGGTGGATTTTGTAGTGGATAATCAAAGAAGCGAGGAGGAGGGGGGAAGAAGAAGAGAAGAAGATTAGTACTGAAACAATCCAGGAACACAGAAAGTAAATGAAACAATCAGTAAATTCATGAAATCATAGGCCTTTTACACAACTAATTTACCAAGAAGGCATTTTAGGCATTATTATTAAAATTATTGTCAGTAAAATCACAGAGTCCCCAAATGGGTAAGGTTGGAAGGGATCACAGTGGGTCATCTGGTCCAACGTCCCTGCTCAATTATATTATATATTATATACTCTGAATTATTATATATATATATACTCATAATATTATTATAAAAAAAAAAAAAAAACAGTGAGTGTTCCCTTTTGTGAATATAACCTTAACCTTCTGCTCAAGATATTTCAACACAGATCCAAAACTCATATGACAGTCTCATTAGTTGATGGATGTTGAATGGTTATGCTTATTTGTTTTACATTTTCCTTGACAAAGACTGTGGCAAAACTGCATTATTAGTTCCTCATTGTCATGCTTTCTTCTCTCAATTCACTGCAGCAGTGTGCAGTACTCTTACACGAAAGCAATTGTTTGAAGTACCACTTCCCTCCTAAAGGATATCTTTATTTAAAGTAGAAATCTGTTTTACTACTTCCCGTTGCTATATGAATAGATTAGTATAATGAAACTTAGTGGGCATAAGGTGGAGGTACTTCAGGTTGAATGTTTAATAAATTTTTCCTTTAATTTCAGTCTTTCATTACAAAATTTTATTACAAAATGTTAAAAATTCCAATTAACACCTGAAAAGACTTTTGAAATATTGTTATAGTGCTGTCATATATAATGTTTTAATACATATAGCTGTCATCTTCTGAACAAAGGATCATTCTGTCCTAACATTGTATTTTATTAATAAACTAATTTTTAAAAGATTAAAAATAATTTTTAAAATGTACTTTTTTCTTCCTGCATTTTTTTTTAATTTTAACTATCTACTGTCCTTATAGGACATATCTCTCCACAGATTCCAGTTATGCAAAACAACATTTTTATCACTTTTTTAGAAATCTTTGTCTAGATAAGTAAAAAATCAGAGTGTAATATTGCATGGGAATAATCAAAATGGTACTCACTTGCATCCGTCCAATAGCAGGAGCTTATTACAGAGAAGATGTGTAAGTTAATAACAATTAGAGCAGCAAAAATAAAAACATCTAAAAAAGGAGAGAGGTTGGAATCCAACCTACAGTCACTCATGATTAATAACCTAATACAGTAAGTAGTGATCAGACATTATGGAGGCACTCAGATACTGTGGTGAAGACTGTCAATATGTGAACCTGTGTAGATGGATGATGAAAAATACTTATGCATTAAGTCTGTCACCTCCCTAAGTACAAACAGTATTCAACAGTTTTATGAGTAGGGTATCTAATAAGTTCTTTATTCCCAACTATCAAGTAAAATGAATCAAAATTACATGGATATTACTGCTATTGCATTGAAATGAGTATGGGAAAAGACGGTTTTCAGATACTTTATTGGGGACCTTAGGATACAAACTTGGATGGATGGATGGTTATATAGATCCCTGTTATTTATCCCCGTCTGAAACATACCTTATCGTGATTAAGATTAAAGTTAAAATGTATATGTTTTCCCACTGGGTGAATTTTAGCAAAATATGAGTATTCAACCAAGCAGAAAAAAGGAAAACAAAATACTTATTTTGCTATTTAAAATCTATTTCTTTTCCTTCTTGTATAATGACACCACTGCAAAGCAGGCACAACATAAATGTGCATATATTACAAAAGCATATTTGGAAATTTTATTTAAATCTTAATAATTTTATTTTCTTATGAACAAAAAACCCAAACCTAATGCATCACTTAACTGCTCCAGGTTTTCAAATTTCGCTTTTCTGATTTTCTATAGTGTTTTTCCTATTTGTTTTATTTTAGTATTGGGTTATAGGTGGTTTTTGTTTGTTCGTTTGTTTGTTTTCCATAGGAAAGGTTCACAAATGCTCTTTGCTGCTCTTGATAGGATTGCATGGGGTTTAAAGACAGAGTACTGCAATATAACATTGAGTGTTTTCAATGTCCTTTCTGATGGAAACAGAAAGAATAAGGATATAGGACACCCTTCATTAAGGCACCTCTAAGTTGCCTACATATAATAGGGGGATCTGACTGCAGTTTTAATAAGAGAGATATTTAGGGAAATATCACAATTTGCTTTCCTACATTTTATAATCTCTGCCTAGGTTTCTGCTCCTGGCCATTGTCAATGACTGATTTGCAATACAACACAGCAAGGGAGCTGCTCTACTACAAATAAAGCCCCAATTCAGAATCAGTTTGCCTGTGTGCAATTATGTTCCTCATGACACAAAATTTGTTTCATCCATTCCATCTGTGTGCAGCCTGTACTTGTTATCAGATGAGGCTAATATCAGACACTATCTGGATTTAAAGTCATCCTTATTTTAAGAATAGAAGCAGCTGAGGGGGAAGTGCCTTCAGCTACCTGAAAGGGAAATTAAAATTATAACTGCTCAGCACAGGTGACTTGTGGCCAAGAAAATATCTGGTTGGAATCACAAAAGTCAGAGACAACACAGCTTCCTATAAGGGAGTGAAGTTTCCCTTGGTAAATAGAAATGGTCACAGCACTGTCTTGTAGCCACCCTGGAATGCAATCACTTAGGGGCCACTTTTAGGCAGCAGGTGTGGTGTTGGCGAAGGGAACAATGCCCAGTTGAGGCACCCTATGTTAACACTCACAGGATTGATGCTGGTGCAAGAGTATATAAGGAATTGGCTTGTGACATAATTTTGCAGACTCCTTAGAGAACTGCTTATGGCAGTAAGATTTCATCTGAGGTATTGTTTATTAAAATTTTTTTGAATATGTATTTAAGCAGAGTACAATAAAAATGTCCGAGCATACTCCTAACTATCGAGCAAGTCTGATTACTTTTATCCTCAATAAATACCTGGAAGCTGTGTTTTCTCCTTTACTTTTACTTACTATGGGTCCTCTGTCAGAGGTTACTCTGATGACAACAGAGTTAGCAGAGCAGTATTTGGGCTTCCCCTTCAATTAGTGCAAATCCACCTTCATCAGAGAGTGATCTGCTATGTTGATTCTGAGTCAGCTGTGAGAACCTACTATCTAACAATGATGCAAAACAATTTGCCAGTCTATAGGAACAGACAAGACCTGATAGAGTTGAGTTTGGAACCTGTATATGAAAAGAAGCAATTGCACAACATTCCCATTTAATATCCCTCACATGACCTATCTACACAGGCTTTGTGCAAAAAAGACTGAAGTCTTACTTTCATTTCAAAATAAGTACTGCTGGCTGATTAAGAAGCCAAAGCTTTTTCATGGGTAACTGAATAGAGAAAATTTGCACTAACTATCAAAATTCATTCCCACAAACAAATGAAAAGAATATTTCTGTAGATCTTCCAACCAATCTTAAACTTCATGTATGTTACCTAACTTCCACATTCTTCTTTATACATCCTTCCACAATTTATTTTTTTCTCTCATTTAATGCAAAGCCTAGGTCTTCACCAATTTTAGTGCAAGAAAATATACCCAGATCCAGAATGTGGAAAAAAAAATTGAGTAGCCAAAAAAAAAAAAAAGGAAGGAAAAATGAGTGGCCTGTTAATATGTTTTTTTGTTGGAGAGATATGTCATTTGATACAAATAAACATGCAACTCACATACACACAAAAAGTGAGAAAAATGATTCAAAGATACTGAGTAGCTTGACATATATACACAAAGAAAGAAAAATAAAGAATATCAGTAAGATCATGAGCTGAATTTTCCATCAGTTACCAAGTTATGATTGCAAGGGCAACATTTCTTAATGATTGTGATAAATTATTTTAAAATGACAGAAAACTCTCTACAGTTGGAATAAGATCATACTGCATCAGCACCATATAAAGATTTCATTAGTTAAATTATACACAGGAAAAAAAATCCCGAGAAAATACGTAAACCACAATACCAGAAAAAGTGGACTAGCAGTCATTTTAAAAATCTTTAAATGTCAGTACTGAGCTTACTTTCTCTTGCTTCTTTTGAGCCCTGACTGCGGACCAAGAATAGTTTGCAAGTGCTGTTCAGTCTGGACATTTGGACTGCGAAGTGTCAAAAAAGAAAGTGTTTCATTTGGCATTGTGAGAATCTTAGAGGTACCAATTTACCGTGCTCAGAAGTGACTGGAGAAAAATTTCTTATCTTCTTATTTTTATTCTACTGCTCTCTCTTCTTTAATCCTCTCTAATCCACTCAAAAAATTATCAGCTAGGATTTTTCCCATGTCAAGTTTTTGAACTGAGGGTGGTTTTACTCTAGCTTTGTTCTCAGAAGCATGACGGCCCTTGGATCACTTCTGCAACACGAATTGAATTTTTTCCCCACTCTCACAACTCAGAGCAAATTGCAAAAGGATTTTGGATTAAAGCCACTGAGGAACTTTATCACACAAATCTTACCTTACCATTTCAGAAAGATTTCCCACTGAGGTGCTATCTGACCCATAGATGTTGATGCACATAAAACTTAAAATTACCTACATGGTTAAAGGCTTGCTGGCAGGGCCCAAACTGCCTAAACCCCAAGCAGGTGATTGAACATTGCAGCGAGAACAGAAACTGACCCCTAGATCTCACAGAGAAATAACAAGACATACTGTAGCTTTTGGCACCATAAAGATCATATCTAAAAATCCCATGTATAGTCAATATATAATTTGAAAGAATTTCCTAAAATACTAAATCCAGATTTCTCCTGTCATAGTCAGCTATGTAATATATAAACATAACTTTAAATAAGTTGGTTTTATGCCTGTGACTTCTTCAGACTTCAGTTGCTGGTGATCAGGAGTCTTCGTTTAATTTTCTGTATAAGTTTCCTCTTGGGGAATTTATACCTACTTGTTAATTTGCCAGCATGAATTTGCTCCTTGGTGTCCTTGTGCATTTGCAAATAGTAACCTAATCTTAGCTTTTTTACTTCTTTTGAACAAAAGTTGTTCCTAGAATGTATATTTGACTGAAGTCTGAGCTCAAGAGCTTTGCCTATACCTACAGTTGCTAACAAAAAATCCTGACAAGTCTG